>NC_136230.1:10000000-11200000 GCF_963402885.1 Antedon bifida
TATTCAAAGTGTTTGAACATATAAAGCACATTTAAGGAGAAGCAATAAGAGCTGATCACCAAAATCCCATAAAATAATAAAGACATTTAAAGCCGAAATCGCACTGGACTAAAATTTCAAAAGATTTTACAAAGTTCTTGATTGATGTTAAAAAAAGCGAAATCTTTTGATTACAGTTGACACTTGGAATCTTTTATTGCGGCCTAACATTACTAGGAAATATCACCTGATTGTGTTCCACATCAAAGTGCCTTTGCAAGTTTAACTGTTTACAATGAATGTTGCAACTCAGTTAAACTAGCTTGGTTAGTTTCCAGAGCAGATCTCACTTCCAATATAGAGATACTTTGGTAAAATTGCCAAAAGGAATGTGAAAGTGTTGTGAGAGGTTTTTTTTTGTTGAGAAATTAACTATTGTTATTTTCACTCAAAAAAGTCCAATGCGATTGGGGCTTAAGATCAATAAAAGCCTATCCCAGAAACAGAGTGTGGGATCACACTCAGTAGAGTAGAGCCAAAATGTAGCGGGACACCTCTTATATAGTGAAATGGCTTTGGACAGTGTTACCATTGTATAGTGCAAAGTTCCATTTTCATAGAAGATGTATTAAGTACATCTACTACTACAGACACATTTTTTAAACACTGGTGTAAATGTAGAAAATTAGCATATTATTCAAACTAAAGCAAAGTGATTAAAACAAATATGAAAAACAAAATAAAATTGCAATGAAATTAGGTGATGGTTAAAACAAACCAAAGAATATAACTTGGCAAGCAAACAAAAGATAAGAAATCTGAAAGAAATAAAAATTAGTGAGACAAATTAGGAGCGGGAGATGGTATATTAAGAAAATAATGAAAGGGATGGTGTTGATTGATTGGGTAACAGGGGATAGAGGAAGGGTAGATGGGTGGGGAAAAAGGTAGAAGTGGGGCAAAGGGAAAAAGGATACTGTAGATGGGTGGGGAAAAGGGTAGTGGGAAAGGGGATATTACATTAAAGAAAATGTGATTCTAAATGAATTATTTTCAAGCACATTAATATGTACATTAGTAATATTAATAATATAGTAAATATTATACAGTAATAGGTTGAAGCATGCTTTATTAACATTACATTCCTTAATATAGATATTGTAACAACAGTCTGATACAAAGCGCTAACAGTGCAGTAGCCATGATAATTAATATGGTGTGGTGACCACAGGGTGTGTCAAAGGTCATAAAGTAGCCAGGTTGAAACTTCACTAACCGTACTGGTGGCTACGGCCCTGTATAAAAATACACATTCTGAGAAGAATCCCTTATTTCACTTACAATGACATGTAAACTGAATATTCACTCATCTTTTGACAATCATTACTTTAAACACCATCACTGCTATCTCTGATAAATCTACATCCTCCATCATTAACATTTTAAATGAATATTCATTATTATTCTAATGATTGATAGCCATTATTCTAAACATTGTATTGGCTATCTCTATTTAATAAACTTATCACTTCATTATCATTAACAATACATAAATGAATATTCATTTTTACTACGGATTCCCTTTTGAAACATAGTCAATTGCTGTGTGTTTAATAAATGCATCACTTCATCATCATTAACATGAATGAATATTCATTATCCTTACTGATTGATAACCATACTATTTAAACATTATCATTGGCTATCTCTATTTCATAAATTTATCCCTTCATCATCATTAAATGAATAATCATTATCACTACTATATTACTAGTAACTATTACTGTAACCATCATAAGTCCCTAATTATAAAGTCAATTAACTGCCTCATCATTAACATAATGAATATTCATACTAGATTGCCAATCCTTCCAACAGGTAGGAAAATTGTAAGTTATTGATATTATTTAATAATGCTTTTGACATATTCAATTTAGTTATCTCTTTTAAAATATGTCAGTGAAATTCTATGAATATCTCCACATCTCTCTCGTCTAAATTAAATAATTAAAATAATGCCTGTTGTAACTCATAAATGTCTATTTCTCAGAATTAAAAGCCTAAATTTAATAATATTGATGGCAAAATAATTATTACTAATATTGTGACATATTAACTCCCTCAATCAATATACATAGGTTAAATATTACTAAGAATATTAATAGGGGATGGTCTCAACATTTGAGATTGTTGGATTTAAATTCATTGTAATTAAAATTAGACTAGGCTATGAATGAGGTAGGTGCCACCCGGAGAGGTAGAAATTCTCATATGACTTTTCTAGACCAGTTTTTTCTGGGGAATCCAAATATATTGGGTAAACGGGCTGTAACCTGAGAACTTTCGCGTGAGGGCGCTTTTTTCAAAATGGCTGCCAGTTACAGTAGACTATGATATCTTGGCAACCACTGGTCATAGAGAGTTGATTTTGGTGTCAAATTGTTCGGAATGTACATGTTCCTATTTGATGTAATAAAACGTTTTGTCCGAAAATGGCCGGAAATACCTCAATTGACCTTTGACCCAATATCTAACAGATATCATATCTCCGTAACTACTCGACACAGAAAGTTGTAATTGGTGTCAAACTGTCCAGAATATAGATGTTTATATTCAAACTAATAGAACATTATCTGTAAAAATGACCGGAAATAATGTTACTGACCTTTGACCCAAAATGCAAGACATTTCTTCTATCATCTGATCACATTTAGTAATATCTTGTCAATTAATTCATTTTGTGGTAGGTGCCATTCTCATATTGTTTTTTTAGACCAGTTTTTTATGTGGAATCTGAATTTGAGGTAAATAGATCGTACCCCGAGAATATTTGTGTGAGAGCACTTTTTCCAAAAGAAGGGAATAACAGTGCCTAAAGATAAGGGCAGATCGCTGCATGAGGAACAATCCTGCCAACCAGAAAAACCAAGAATTGATTCTAAAAAAGAGCCTGCATCATTTTCTCCGAGCAACATTCGACACGAAATTTACAAAATGGAAGTTTCAAAAGCTAACAAAACAATGCTGGTATGGAGTATCTTGGCATCCAGGGATCAGACGCTGCATATGCTTTCAGGTTGGCTGATGCAAATGAGAAACAGGGTTGCTGATCTGACGGTTCAAAAGACATTTGAGACATTTCTTCCACCTATGACAACATCAATTACGGACTACGGGACAATTTACAGGTTATTTGAATTCCTTCAGCATCTATGCACACAGGTTAACATGCCATATGTCAACGTCACCATAGACGTTGGGGCAGCATTGAATGCCTACAAGGTGGTATGGAATTTTCCAATAAAATTTGAGAAAGTAATGCTGCATCTAGGTGACTTCCACTTCATGAAAGAGAACTTTGCAGTGATGGGAAATGTGATAGCTGGATCTGGATTTGAGGACGTGGTATTTCAAGCAGGTTTATGCTCTTCCGGTTGCCTAAATGGAATTCTCAGCGGGTCACATTACAATCGCTGTTGGGATATTCACAACTTGTTCTCCGAAGCCCTAGAACGATTGCTCTTAGATGCATTTATTAAACAAACGAATGCTATTATCTGTGATGAAATTCGTAGCATGATGAATGTGGATGACATCAACAGTTTGCTGGATTTACTAAATCAAGAGAACGTTAAGCAATTTCTTGTTAATTTTTAACACTATAGGTCTAATGTCCGTGAAGTAATGCATGGACAGACAGCACAGTTTTGGTTGATGTATTATCTAGACTTGATCAAAAATCAACACATGACTCATACTGCAGTTCAAGAGAACAACTATGACAGATGTTATGGATCCTGGTCGAGCACTGCCAGCAAAGGCTACTGTCATTGCCTATGTTGTTGACTTGATGGCATTAATCAGAACATTTACATCTTACCCTGATACGTACGAGGATCTTGCAGCAAAGGTTTTCAACAGCATCCCTACAGGATACAAGCGTGTTGATATTGTTGCCGATGCATACTTGCCAAAAAGCATTAAGTCTGTTGAGAGAAACAGACGCGGTATTGCACCAAAAGTAATTGTAAGCTCAACAATATCAAAGTTGCCTAGTGATTTCAACAATTTCCTTGCCAACGGCGAGAACAAGACCAGATTGATTGAGCTTATTCGCTGTGTACTAGTGTCAAAGAAAGAAAGCATTCTAACAGATATGAGGAGTGTCATCGTACAAAGAATGCATCTACGTTACTAACAGAGATCTTGTATTGTTTCCGGAGCTTAATAGTAGCCAAGAAGAAGCCGACACGAAAGTCATCCTGCATGCAAAGCATGCTTTAACAAATAACAATCAAGGCGTAGCAATAATTCGTTTCCATTCTGGAGACATTGATATTCCAGTCATTGCACTATCTCATTTCATAGATGATGGGCAGAGTGTCAGATGTTCCATCAAAAGAGTTGTATGAGGAACTTGAAGAGTATGTTTCACTACTGTATGGAGTGAAGGGGAAAAGTGTAAATCAAGCAAGATATGATATCTTTAACAGAAAGTTTTCCAGACACAACAAGATTACAGATATATCATTACTGCCACCATGTCAGCAGACCCTTGAGTTTCATATACTTAGAGCAAACTTCATTGCTAAAGAATGGCAATCAGCAGACGTCAATGATTTTGTCAACAACAGTACACACAATGGATGGAATGAACAAATGGAGCCTAAATGGATTGAGACAGTGATGCCCACGGATGTCCAGGAACTGTTTACACATAATGAATATGAGGACTTTTCAGATTGCAGTAATGTGAGCGATCTTGAAGATTAATACACGACATACAGACTGAAACACTAAATGTATGTAGTAAAAGAAAAAAAAATTCTTGACCTTGTTATTAATCTCATATATTCGGATTGCACATGAAAAACTGGTCCAGAAAACGAGAATGTCAACCTCCAATTGCCACAAAATGAATTAATTAACAAGATATTACTAAACATAATCAGATAGGAGTAATGTCTTGCATTTTGGGTCAAAGGTCAGTAACGTTATTTCCGATCATTTTTACAGATAATGTTCTATTAGTTTGAATATAAACATCTATATTTTGGACAGTTTGACACCAATTACAACTTTCTGTGTCGAGTAGTTACGGAGATATGATATCTGTTAGATATTGGGTCAAAGGTCAATAGAGGTATTTCCGGCTATTTTCGGACAAAATGTTCTATTACCTCAAATAGGAACATGTACATTCCGAACAATTTGACACCAAAATCATCTGTCTATGACCAGTGGTTGCCAAGATATCATAGTCTACTGTAACTGGCAGCCATTTTGAAAAAAGCGCCCTCACGCGAAAGTTCTCAGGTTACATCCCGTTTACCCAATATATTTGGATTCCCCAGAAAAAACTGGTCTAGAAAAGTCATATGAGAATTTCTACCTCTCCGGGTGGCACCTACCTCATTCATAGCCTAGTCTAAATATGGATGGAATGTAGTCCTTTGTTAAACTGAAGGATGTAACACACAACTAATTGTGATCTATTGTAGAATTGTTTACTAACTATAGTATTCAATTGTCATAAAAGCAATTCATTTTATAAGGGAATATAAATTAAATAATATTAGTTTAATATTATTATTATGTCCTCATTAATGCATCTGATTATCGTAATGTTTGCCAATTAAACAGACCCAGGACGTTTGAAAGTGAGGGGGATGGGGAGAGGGGGAGACTATGTATAGTAGATCCTCTAGTCTAATCTAAATTGAATAGATCTAGGGACTATTAGGGGACATCCCTTAATAAGGGTTTTGTACTGTCTAGTTCCTTATGAGAAATTCTGTTAATAGACAAAAATTGTTTATCAAAACTTTTTAGTACATCCCTAATTGTGATCATTGGAATAAAAGGTAGAATAATAATGTACAGTTGAACACATATTATCGTCATTCACTAATCACTGCCATATAGTCTGTGGGATGCCATTTAAACAGATGGCATCATAAATGTAAAATATCCTAACCTCCACAAAACCATGTTAAAACATTACCATCAATTCGTAAAACACATCGATGAACACTGCCAGAATCAACCTATGATGTGGAATCTGGAAATTATTATTCTTCTTAGTATGTAGTGCATTTAATATTGGCACTGCAATACTGGGTGGGAATGTTCAGAGGGTTTGAATTTATAAAGTTATTGTCCTTTAAAAAAGACAAGAGAGAAAAATGAAAGTCTATGCCGGTACCCAAACCAAAATATGGGGATTTTCCCAAGTTGCCACCTATCCTAGCTAAAGTCACCCCCAACCAAATTTTAGTTTTAATTCACATAGATTTTCAAGTCACTAAAACCCACTCAACTTCTCAGCTTTGTGTACTAATATTGTAAAAAATACTGGACAACCCCAATGTATTCGAGCTAAATAAGCCTTTTGGGCTATCTGGAAAATCTTTGATAAATGTTCTCTGTAAGTAATGAGATAAAGTAGAAATGTTATTGTTATCACTTTGTAAATATTTTTTTAATGATTTTCGAAATAAATTCAATTAAAATTATTTGAATACCTTTAGACTGATAATGATATAGTACCTGCATATTTCTGCAAATTAGATCAAATCTAATTGTTTTTATAATAACACTTATTTGTGAATGAATAATAATGCCAATGTAATAAGCATGGTAGGCCTACATACAGTAATAATGTATAAACAGATTCATTATTAATTTGCGTCGTCGAATAAGGAAAAGCCTAAATCAAATTATTCATTTTTAGTTGGTCACTTGATTGAAGTAGATAAATAATGTAGAAATATTAGACTTTTTACTAAAGAAATATCAATAATCAAGACAGATTATAGAGTAGATCCTATTTACATACTGTAGTTAATTAACTTCCAATTGTCAAATTGTTTAATATTTTAAAATTTGGATGCCAGTAATTTTTATAATACAGTAAGTGAATGTTATTAGTTACTGGAAAACAAAAAACAATTCTATCCGAACTGAAAAATATTATTAAATATCTTTGCATTTGTATAATGTGATATTTTCAAAGTATACTATAAATTTGACAGATTATTTGTAAAATCTGAAATAAAAGCTCATTTTAAATTAAACTAATTTAAGAGGGGAAACAATGGTAATCCTATAGAATGCTCAAATAGTGGCTTTTAACATCTCATAACTTATAAATGATGGAGAAATGTCAATATTAATATTTTGTAGCCTTTTGTTAATTATAAAATCAATGTGATATCCAGAATTACATTACACAGCTACATATTGTTTAGTACTAAACTTAACATATGGTCAGCAACAACATTAATGTTATTACATAATTAATGTAGTAGATGCTAGTCTGATTCCCATAGTATTACGTTCTTTATAATTACACATAAACAACTCCACAGCTTCCTATTATCAAACAACTAAAAACCTGAACCTAACACTCTCAATATCTTCTCCACACACTAAATAAAACAATAAAATGCATGACTTCAACCAAGAGGTATCACACTGCAAAACCACACAATTTTATACTGCCTTACAAACACTAATTAGTAGGCGACAAATTGCTCAAAACAGCTGTATACAAGTTACCTATTATAGAACTTTAAAAATGATAATTGTGAATGCATGATTTTTTGATTCATGAATAATTCATGAGGCAAATACGACTACAAAATTCATAGTCATAGTCTTGAGAGGAATGGGTTCCGCCAGGTGTATTTTCCCAAGACACATTTGCGCATTGAAAAGTGACCCTATGACCACACCCGGTCACATGACAAGTAAAAGTAAGATCCATACACATACTCCCCCATCTTGATGCTGCATTTTGAAACCTTCCCCTTTCCCCACCCTACCCAACTTACCAACCATCAACAACAAACAGTCACAATATACGTACTTAAATAACCTTGGGCTGGCAGCCACTTGGTCGCCAACTTGTGTAGCTTGTTTCAACTTCTCTATATTTTCAGCATAATTTTGTAACATCTGCAAAAATGAAAAATATTATTTAGCCGTGGCGGCCAATTTTTGTATTCCTAATGCTTGGTTGCCATTAGAGACACAACACAATGACAATCGCAACGAGTAACATCAACAGGGGCGGAATTTAAACCAAAACATGAAAGATTCTTTAGAGTGCACACAAGCCATATCTACTGCACATTGGAGCTTGTTTTAAGTCGTTATCTGAAAAGACTTGTTCTACCACCAGAACTATGTTTGAGGTGAGACTTGAACCTGTGCTGAAGTGGGATTATCTCGCATTAACAATGGAATTGTCCACAGTCTTGTCTCCAATTTAGGGGGGGGGGGGTTGGGGGGTAATAATACACCATAGAAATTAATTAGGTTTACGAGTTAAATTTAGTAGCTGTGCAAATAAAATAGTCATGGTACTGTATCTACATGTACAGTATAATGTTTATTACTGACTAATCAATATAAAGCAATACAATCAATACCAAACAACATAACTACATGGAAGAAATATGATTAAATAGAATTATAGTGGCGGGTCCAGGGCCTAAAATAAAGTAGTGAAATGAAGTGCTGAACTTATGTCCTATCTTTTGCATTACAATTTGTGAAATTTAGAGCCAGGTTGAATCTGCCCCTGAATTATCAACACAGAATAGCATTTTTGCCCTCATGACACTGACAGTATCAGAGTGATGTGTAATACAAGTTTGTATGTTTACATAGAAAAAACAGGAATATTTAAACTTTGACCAACAACAAACATGTACCAAAAGCAAGTACATAATGTGATTATAGAGCTAGACTAAATAAAGCACAGTCATCTAGAAACACATTGATGTTGTTACCATTTTAGAAGAAGAACTTAGCTCCCAAATAATATTTTTGTGCACACTACTATGGGATCTAATCAGATCTAGCCCTAACAATCAAATTTCCTAGCCATCAGCGCAAGCTTGGTGGTCTACAGGTTTTAAAATCTTAAATTTGAAGTCCCACCCAGAATTACTTACACAATGTAAAAAGTATAATTACATCAGAGTAAAAAAAAATTACTAATTTACTTTAGTTTAAACATTTCAGAAGAAAATATAAGGTTTTATGTTTTTATGTATGGAAATGTACATGACAATCATCATATTGTCAATATATTCATGTACTACTATATTCACAAATGCAGCTTCAGAACTTATTCTGAAAGGGAAACGCTGCGTAATTCATTTATTGTGGCACTAATTTGCATGAGTAATGTTCAAGCCCATCCCTTATTTTGTCACTCATATTTACAGACTCACTTTTATCTCACAATACTCCCACCCCACCATATTAATTTAGTTGAATCACTGGTTACAAGTACATCCTAAGTACAAAAGGTGGTTTTATACAAGTGTCATTGTTGCTTTAATACATTCATTATAATGTAGGGCTTTTTGGCATGACAATGACACAATGCCATCCAATTGTCACAATTTAATTACTTGAATTTCTCTTAGGTTACTGCACGTTGATAATCACAGATTTCAGGTAGAGTTACAGTAAGAGTGTACTTATTTTTGTGTCTGAACTAGGCCGTGAATTAATGTTAAGACAGCTCGCATCGAGGGGCCATAACGGAAAAGGCAAATGAACCATGATGTTATTTCTGGCTTTATTATTATTATTATTTATTCAGGCAAAAGATACATTTTACAAATATAATACAAATCAACAAATTAAACAAAACACAACGCAAAAAGAAAATATAAAATCGTAGTCACTAGCTGCCAGGAAAGCACAAAAGCAGCCTAAGCCACTGTCACCAATTAGGTGTGTCCCTCCAACCTATGACAATGAAAGTTACTCATTTTGTGTCTGAACACACTGACTTGATTACCAATACACTTTTTGTTAGATAAGAATATCCAATGCCTTCAGTCTGAACATGGGCATAGAAATGGACACTTTTGAAGTCAGTTCTACTGTATAATCTAGCACTACAGTCAATTGTCAATGAAGAAAGAATAAACAAAAGAAATAGGGAAGATGTTACGCTTGATTAGGTAAAAATGAATATCTAATGAATATTCATGATGGTCCTGAAATTGCTTTTTAATTAGAGGAAACCCTTTATTTCAATCATCAATACTTGTGCAAATGAATCTGAATGATTTTTTTTAAAGAAGTAGCCAAAAACAAATAAGGAAAATAGTCCATTGAGCACAAATGAATATTTAATGAATATTCATATAATAGGCAACAGTAATTATATCATAAGTTAATAACTCTTTATGATCTTAAAATTCTATGCATAATACACAAATCAAATATAATGTTCAATTTGTGCTAATTTTATGTGAATGATTGACAGAATACACAATTAAAAAACACAATCCTAAATCAACACCTATTTCAAAACACAAAGTTGATGGTATATGATATATTTCTGCTAAATTTTTGATTAAAAAGGGCTTTTACCGAATGGTACTCATTGGGCCTTAGGGTCTTCTGGGCGGAATCGCTATCAAGAGATTCCGGAAGCGCAATCTTTGGAAATTACGGCTGTTGGTTGCCATTAGCACTGACGCCAAAAATGTATGCAAAAATAGAATCATGTGACTAGCTAAGTTAGAATCCAATATATCATTATGCACACCCACAAAAGCTGGGTGTAATAAGCTCTACGAAAATAGCAATAGCTATATACAGCATTATTGTTTAAAAAACAACCCTCGGTGTACACAATTTACAATAAAAGATGGATAAAATGAGATTAAAGAAATATTACCTCATTGTGTCTCTTCTGTAGAGTACTATAATCCTTCTTCAGTTCTGATTCTCGATCTTCATGTCGACCAACTACAAAAGAAAATTGGAACAGACATGGAAGCATCCATTTTTATAGCAATGCATTATCTACTCAATTCAACAGCAGCATAATGTATGTCAACAAGGTGGAAACAGACTTGAAACATGTGACACTTTCCACGATTTGTTTCCATATTTTTCTGTTTTGGGCAGAATGGTTTGTTATTCTGCTGAAGTCTACTGTACATTTTTTTTCATTTTAAATCTTTTTCTATTTGGTTTATCCAATGTTCTTTTAGTCTTCCTGGTGGTCTGTTTAAAAGTCTGTAAAATCAATCTTTTTACACTACAGTTGATTTGTTTTACTATTATTAACTACCTCTGAAGTGGCGACCCGCACCCACAGTACGCTTCTGCTATTTATTGGAGAGCTTGTTTAGATCATTACTGTATGTGTACATGGAAATATGGGGAACATGTGTCCCTGCTCGACACATGTTTGATGGTTTCTAGGTCCAGGCGACAACCGACAACACATCGATTGATGGGTTGGTTGGTCGCTGTCCTTAGTCGTTGCAAATTGGTAGGTCCCTATTGTTCTAAGTTTATTCAGGAGGATGACACTAGTATTTTCACAATTTTTGTGACAGAATCTGATTTTTTTACACAAAATTGTGACAGTACAGTACTTACTTTGATCGTTCAGATTTTTAAATTTCAGTTGATAATGTTTGTTACTACTTTCAAAATGTTCAAGTCTATTTTGAAGGCTTCTTCGCTCCTGATCATTCGTGTCTTCATATTCTAATAGTTTCTGAAAGTCATTAAAAGAATTCATTAAATAATGGGCTAATAAAAGCCATTAGACGTCGCTATTCTCTGATGTACTCTCACGTTGCTAATGCACAAAGCACCATGAGCTCCACATGGGTGGGGGACACCAGCGTTTTCATTTATTATTGTTATTAGAAAATGTTATCATATGTATAGCTAATGTTTTACTACACACAGTACCATAGGTAAAGTAAAAGTTTGCCACACAAGTTTAAGGCCTTCCACCCAACCTAATTTCAACACAGCACGCTCCTAAGGAATTCCCCTCAAATATGGTTTTACCGGCAATCAGGGTAGAATACTGTAGTGTGGCAAAATATTAAATTTGCTAAAATATGACAAAAAATTATAGTATAGTCATGGACCTATACATTTTTTTTTTACAGCTCCATGTTATTGTTAGGTCCATGTTATAGTACAGTAGCAAACTATTGAGATATTAAAGCATTTTTTTTAAATACATTTTTAAAAATAATACAGCGTACTATTAAATTAATATTTATTTCTCGTAATTTTTGTTTCCAATTATTTTGCATCTGCACACTTGACAAAATATTGAGCGACTATTTGTTGAATATTATTCTCAGATTATTCCATGCAATTGCGAGTAGGGAAATAAATGACAGAAGTGGCAACCCTTTTATTCGACACACAAATAATGAATCGTGCTATAGATACTATATATTGGGTTTAACAATACATGCTCATTCAGAGTGTTGAGTAATTAAAATTCTTAGCAGCCGAAATAACTATAGTTAATTGAAAGGTGAAACATTATTGCAGGATAATTCACTGGTATTTCATAATTATTTTTTAGAATGAATGCTATCTGAACAGTATCTGCCTAGAGTGAGAATGAATGCTATCTGAACAGTAGCTACCTAGAGTGAGAATGAATGCTATCTGAACAGTAGCTACCTAGAGTGAGAATGAATGCTATCTGAACAGTAGCTACCTAGAGTGAAATATTATTTCTATTAAAATTTTTAATCGAACCAGTCTGCATAATTATTAATATCAATTATACTGAATACAGTGACATGGTGCCGAGTATTCTATAGTAATCCCATTGATTAATCTAATGATCAATTATATAGGAGAAAGTACTCGAAAATGAGCATTTAAATCTCGTTATTCTTGCCTCTGAATTTTAATCTTGTTTTGTATCATTCACTTTTTATGAAATATTTTATTTTTGTTATTTTAATATTTTTGCGTTATTTGATAATTAAATAAATTATAATTCTAAAATATAATAAATATATAATTTTTTTTTCAAAATTTCAGAATAAGTACTGTAAAATATATCCCAGGATATCAATATATTTGCCCTATTATAATTATACAACTGCAGTAGTTGGTCAACTTTAACACTATCATAGTTTCAAGAAGTGTGTTCCATCATAGAGAGGGACCATCAAATATGGCTACCGTACATCAAATTTATGCATCATCAATGCTAGTAAGTGTTACTGTTGTAACAACCAATACCTATATCCGAAAATTTTAAACATATACCAATAAATTATTCATTGCCATTAACAATAATAATTATTATTAATTTATAAAAACTGTAGTAAATGCGACTCACTAAAACTTCTTAAAGTAATATTTTAAATTTTATACTTATATTTTTCAAGATACATTTGTGTTACTGTTTTTTTTGCATGGGAGACAAACAATTGTTCCCTTGATAGAGTTCTACTGTATCACAAGTTTGTAATGTAATGATACATGTTAAAATTAATGAGCAGTTTATAATGCTTGTAACCCGAATTATTTTGGATTTTAATCTGAAAAATGAAGATCATAGCAAATTACAAGGACACATTTGAGTAACTTCCTTTAAATCTGCTAGTTCACAACATTGTTTTAATGGCAGGATGGCACTGTAATGTCAAAACTCTTCATAGTAATTAATGAAAATAATGAAAAAAATATAAATTTCAAAATCTTGTTAAAATATCTGTTCAGGATGGAATGTTGTCACAATACTAATTAAGCAAATATATTTATTAATACGGTGCGGTTTAAACAAAAGATAACATAATGAGAAGAAAAGAAAACATGAATAAACGAAAAACTATTTGCAAGCAACAACACAATAAATCAATCATTGAGAGACTTACTTTAACGCGACCATTAATGCCTAGTTAAGGCTTTCTACGGTAGGTAGGGCTTAGGCCTAGAGTTTGGTTTGATTGATTATTATTAATATTAGGTACAGTATCTATTCTAAAATCATTCCATTATCGGTTGGAACTTACTTGTTCAGCCTCTTTACGATGTTGTTTTTCTCTATCATATTGAGTCATCAATTGCTCGTTATCATCCCGAAGAAGTTCCAACTCAACATCATTTTCAATATTTTGTGACAGTGAAGTATCTAATCCCTCTAACACATTAACAATCAGAGGCATAAGTTCCTTCACAACATCTTCGTCGTATCTTTTAATCATACGTTCAAACTCTCTATATATCCCAGATGCCAGGCCTGTGACTTTCTCCGACATAACATTTATATTGCCATCATCCGCCGTGCCATATACCGTTTCCATTCCGTCATCCATGGTTGTTGTTGGTGGTGGGGTCGACTGACTGGATCACTCGACTACTGGTGGTGGTACAGTCGGGTTCGTACAGTCAGTGGCTGGTAGGCTAGTAAACCCTAATTAAAGTAGCCTAGCTTACCAAATTTAATAAAACACGATGTATCGTAATATTTTGGGTTAGTATATTATACAGACCGATCGTTTATGCTGATTTGACTAGTTTTTTCCACATTGCAAACAGGAAGAGTCTCTTTATCAACAGTAGGTAAGCTCAACTAAACTGAAAAAGTGGGCAATTCATGAGCGAAAAAAAGGATAGGCCTAGGTCACTTTGTCGTGGAGGAATGAAATATCGTCGAAAATCATGTGATGCAAGGTTAACGCCTGCGGGCGCAAGCATACATTTTCCCTTGTCATCACACGTCATGCACACACACTCTGAGTTAACTTTTTTAGAATATTTCAGTTCTGCATGGGAGAAGATCTACAGTATTTTAAAATAATGTCAATGATTGTGAATGGTCAATTAATAAATACTGCAAAATAAGTTGTCTGTTGCATCTTCTTGATTCTGAATAGAAATAATCAAATTAGTAAATTAAATTGATTGATTAATTTGGGTCTTAACATAAGATTTAATTATACAACTAGGCCTACTCAGGAATTGGTTGGTTGCCGGCCATTTCGAACCCCAACCTATTATCACTATAAGTAAGGCGCTTACCCGGTGTGCTGATCTGGTAGGCGCTGCACTTCTGGCTGCCGTGGGTCCGTGGAGGGCCTAATCCGAATTCCTCAGTTTCCAGTTAAGCTTGAGGACCAGAATAAACTAATTAATTAACATTTCAACATTTACCAGGTACGTAGACTTTTTACATCAGCGCTTCTATAAAAGTATGACTATAGTTTTTACGATCATTCGGGAAATTACCTCTCTCATTAAATTGTGCAATTTTCTTTGGACATAACAACTAAACATGGGATTTTTTTTTATAAATATGTAATACATATTAATCAATTACTTTAAAAAAATGAAAATACTGTGGGTATCAGTGGTGGCTGGATCTCAATAGAGATACAGAAATAAAATAAGTAAAGCTAATTTAAAACAGCCAAAAAGAAATACGGGCAGCACTAACCCTTCCTCAGTTCAAGTGAGAGTGCTTGGAGAAATGTTTTATAAAACAGCGTAATTGGCCTTTTTGATTTATACCCATCAATATTATTGAATATTATGATTATTCATAATTAAAACAAATAATTAAAGAGGGCAGCAAACAGTTATTACATCATAGTTACACTTATCCCCACATGATACACTGCCTCGTTGCGATACATTTGTTTATGTGAACAATATAATAATTGGGCAGACTATTAAATAAGTATGGGCTACGAGACCGGAATTGTTCGTACGGCAACGTTTGTCTATTTTGGCCCTAATGGCCGCCCATAAATAAGCAATGGTCAATGTTAGTGTCACACCTCTGTGTAGACATCATACGTATCGTAGATTCTCGATATAGACTACATGTTATTGCTTTACCGAATTCTATGACCCTGTCATATAACCGGGGTAGTTCCCACGTAGCCTATACGACGTTGTATTACACGGAACTGACACCGATCTGTTAAATATTGCAGGAAAATAGTGTTTTCCACGTTTTTTTGTATACAAAATGTACACCCCTTCCTTATGAATGTATACGATAACCGCTCGCGCTCTGCTGCTGTGTTTGGATAGATTAAAATAATGCATGGAGGAGGAATCTATATATTTTCTATATATATATGCAAAGTTGTCTCAATCGTATATATATGTAGTTAAGTTATATTATATAATTATATTGAGGGTTAGCGCGAACGCAGTCCCTCGCTATCAGAAATGTTACACACGATTTTCAATCGCAAGGGTCAACCTGGCTATGTAGAATGCCGAGGCCTCACCTTGGGAGGACAATCCTTCTTGATCAAAGTCGATCCTGTGTCAGGTAAGTATGCTTGTACGTAGTTAGTGGATAGATACATAAATTCAACACCTGATTCGATGTTAACAGTGTCATAGGTATTAAGTAATATAAGAACTTATTCGCACACGTTTGAAAATGAGTAATTTAAAAAACATATTTTTAATTGAAACAAAAAATGATGATTTTTCTAACAATATTATGATGATAATCAATGCATTTAATATTATTATTTTTCCGCTGAATATTCATAATACTTAATGTATAATATCATAAATGATTCATTCGTTTATATATAGATATAATTTATTATAACGTACTAAAAACGTTTAAAAAGAAATGAAAAAATAGAGGGCGGCATTTACGAACCTGTAAAAACTAGTCTTAAGCCTTGTCTGAGCTGCACTATCAAACTTTATGTGACAAAAAAATGTGATGTGCCCATATATGGCCATGATGATGTCATATCACTACCATATTTAGGAATACCACTACCAAATTTGGGCACATCACATTTTTGTCAAGCTAGTTTGATAGTGTAGACAGAGCTTTAATCTCCAACTATAGTTATCTGAAGTGGGTGTCGTGCGTTTTTTTCCAAGGCAGATGTGAATGTATTTATTGTTTCAGCACAAACATATTATTGGGCTTGCTTTTGAAGAGTTCATACAACTTTCGATATTTTTCTTCTTTTGCTTAGAACAAAAAATCTGCTTATTTAAGTCTAGCCTCATAATTATTCTCTAATTCTAATTTTTACGCTGCTGCTCTAGCCCGCTACGTCACAAGAGATGACTCATTTATTAACTGAAAGCAAGCAGCAGTTATAGTATTAGAGACTGACGTTTTTGCTAAAATGGAAACTCGACTATAATTTATAGGTCCCATCTGCTAGACCCAAAAAACCTCTGGGAAAAGAGTCTAACGGTTGAACGAAAATCCCAAAGCATTTCTGGTATTTACGAGTCCCATGATATACTGTAATTCACTGTCAAATAATCATTGAATTATTATCAAAACAGTCCATTAAAGTTTTTGTTTGTAATAGGATACTTCAGACTTGAAGTATCTAGGCGTGATGAAGTGACCCCCAGACTTGACCTTAGCAATAAAATAAACTAAAGTGACAGAAATTGTTATTCACTTCTGTAACAACAAATAATATTTATTCACGTATAAAAAGAAAAAAGAAACGTTTAAACCATTGTCTGACAGACAATTTAAGTATTTTTTGCTTTAAATTACATTTTTTTCAGGTAAAATAACTATTATGTGACAATAAAATGACACATTCAAAAACAAATTTGAAAAAAATTTTTTTTTTTAGAGGGACAATATATCTTTAAAACTGTTACGTCAATAAGCGAGCAGCGTTTTTTGTAAGAAATATTTCTTGTTTAATTTCTATATAGATGGGAACCTATTAGTATAGGTTAAGGCAGAAACTATCGAGGGCGTGCATATATCATGAATATTCATGAGGCATGCCTGAGCTCATGACGTCATACTTGTGAAACACTGCTGTTTGATGCACGTTCGCACTGTACTCTTTCTCTCTCGATGTTGTTGTTAAAGACACTACACCTGCAATTTTTGACGTTTTGTAAAAATAATGCATATACACTATATAACTTTAAAAACATTAAACCAGGTTATTTCTTGTCTTAAATCTGCGTTCTATTATGGTTAATTATGAAAAAAAGAGAAAATGCATGGAGAAGAATCTATATTTCCTCCATTAGTATATGCACAGTTATATCAATTATTGAGTTAAATAATGTATGAGCGTGTATTGTTATATTATATAATTATATTGAGGGTTAGCGCGAACGCAGTCCCTCGCTATCAGAAATTTTACACACGATTTTCAATCGCAAGGGTCAACCTGGCTATGTACAATGCCGAGGCCTCACCTTGGGAGGACAATCCTTCTTGATCAAAGTCGCTCCTGTGTCAGGTAAGTATGCTTGTACGTAGTTAATGGATAGATACATAAATTCAACACCTGATTCGATGTTAACAATGTCATAGATATTAAGTAATATAAGAACTTATTCGCACCCGTTTGAAAATGAGTAATTTAAAAAACACATTTTTAATTGAAACAAATAATGATGATTTTTCTAACAATATGATGATAATCAATGCATTTAATATTATTATTTTTCCGCTGAATATTCATAATACTTAATGTATATTATCATAAATGATTCATTCGTTTATATATAGATATAATTATTATAACGTACTAAAAACGTTTCAAAAGAAATGCAAAAATAGAGGGCGGCATTCACGAACCTGTAAAAACTAGTCGCCTTGTCTACACTATCAAACTTTATGTGACAACAAAATGTGATGTGCCCATATATGATGTCATATCACTACCATATTTAGGAATACCACTACCAAATTTGGGCACATCACACTTTTTTTTGTCAAACTAGTTTGATAGTGTAGACAGAGCTTTAATCTCCAACTATCTAGTTATCTGAAGTGGGTGTCGTGCGTTTTTTTCCAAGGCAGATGTGAATGTATATTGTTTCAGTACAAACATATTATTGGGCTTGCTTTTGAAGAGTTCATACAACTTTCGATATCTCTTCTTCTTTTGCTTAGAACAAAAAATGATTGAATCCGAAAGAAAACGAATCATGGTTATTGAACAATTGTGTTACGGTCTGTACAGTAGTATAGGTAGGTCCGCTTTCTTTCTCCTTTCATATAGGCCTATGCTAAAGTTGAAAGATTTAAGTCTAGCCTCATAATTATTCTCTAATTCTAATATTTTTAATTCTATATAGATGGGAACCTATTAGTATAGGTTAATGCAGAAACTAGCGAGGGCGTGCATATATCATGAATATTCATGAGGCATGACGTCATACTTGCAAAACACTGCTGTTTGATGCACGTTCAATGTTGTTTGTTAAGCGTGGTTCCCACTAGAACGCAACGCAACGTAACGCAATGAAGTATCGACGCAAAGTGATGTATTGCGTAATCACAAGTGGGAACCGACGACGCAACAGTGCTGTAAAAATCGGAGGTTTGATTTCACGCAGGCGGGGGAAAACACAATGATTGGAAGGGCACTTTCTTACGTTGCGTAGTTTGCGTTACGTTGCGTCGCTAGTGGGAACCAAGCTTTAAAGACACTAGACCTGCAATTTTTTTACGTTTTGTAAAAATATTGCATATATATAACTTTAAAAACATTAAACCAGGTCATTTCTTGTCTTAAATGTGCGTTCTATTTAAGGTTAATTATGATAAAAAGAGAAATACAATGCACTACCTAAGTAGCTCGCGTCGAAAGTTTTAGTCTCGTAAAGCTTGGTTCCCACTAGAACGTAACGCAAGGACGTAAACGCAACGCAAGCGTTTTAACCAATGACAAGCGAAGTTATAGACAGTTAGCAATCACAAGCGAATAAGCCATCGCTTGTAATTGGTCAATTCACTTGCGTTGCGTTACGTCCTTGCGTTGCGTTCCAGTGGGAACCACGCTTTAGCGTGGTTCCCACTGGAACGCAACGCTGCCACGTACCGACGCAAAGTGCTGTATTGCGTAATCACAAGTGGGAACCGACGATGCAACAGTGCTGGAAACATCGCAGGTTTACGCAGGTGGGGGAAAATACAATCATTAAGTTTGGTTCCCACTGGCGACGCAACGTAACGCAATCTACCCAACGAAAGAAAATGCCCTTCCGATAATTGTGTTTGCCCCCGCCTGCGTGAAATCAAACGATGTTTTCAGCACTGATGCGTCGTCGGTTCCCACTTGTGATTGCGCAATACAGTACTTTGCGGCAATACGTCGTAGCGTTGCGTCTCTAGTGGGAACCACGTTTTAGAATCAATTGTGATTATACATGTTTAATTATAATCATAGCTAGACGTACATATTAATATCAGTTCTTTATTGAATTTATTCGTAGTTTAATTTGCATGGCCAAAACAAACATGGTCTTGCCATGTAACTTTTCCAGCATCTGAACTAAACCATTTGCATAGTTTGTTTCGAACTCCAATGGCCACTCCACTACTGTGGTGTCCAGTATGTTCCAGATTAATAAGTTCTGGCTTATCTGGTAAATCGCCCACAGGATCTGGTTGAATGTTGTTGATACTCGTCTTCCGGATAAAATTGTGCAAAATGCATGCACAGAGCACAATTTTGTTCCTCATTTGCTACGACGTATTGACGCAAAGTGCTGTATTGCATAATCACAAGTGGGAACCGACGACGCAACAATGCTGCAAACATCGCAGGTTTGATTTCACGCAGGCGGGGGAAAGCACAATTATTTGAAGGGCATTTCCATACGTTGCGTAGGATGCGTTACGTTGCGTCCCTAGTGGGAACCAAGCTTTAGGTTATGTGTGAGTTTTAATTAATATAATATGTACTGTTGGATGTCAAAAAAATACATTTTCAGAAACATAAGCAACATAATTATAACGTTTTTATTTTATTTATTTTGTTTTTGCATTAGCAGTTCCAAAGATTTTCCCATATTATGTCTGAAAGTACAATGTTTGACTAAATAATTTTGATATCAATATTTATTTATTTTTTTAAATAATTTTGATATTGAAAATGTGTGTAGTTGGTCGCTTTCTTGTAGATGCTTTAATTGTAGAATGTAATTATTATTTTGTTTATTTCTGTGCTCTGTTCTGGGTTGACCAACTAGCATAAGTGTTTGGTCTTTCCTTGTCTTATTTTTATATTTGTTTTGTCTTCTTTGTATTGTATATGGCAGAAAATTGAATAAATAAATAAAATGAAAAATGTCTGTCATTTTAGTGTCAAATTCTTAAGCAATTTCATTTACACTCACGGTTGGTGAGTTTTGCAGCAGCTACCCAGCAGCGGGACGACGAGAGACCATTTTTCAATTCCCGCGTGAAAAACTATTTCCAGGATTTTCCGTCACATCATGAATATTCATGATATGTATGGTTCAGTCCCTCTACAGTTTCTGCCTTAACCTAATAGGAAAAATATAATGCGACCGGGAACCTTACCACCAAGCGTTCCGCAACCTTTTGTGATCGCGACCCCATGATTCTAGTTTTAGGAATTCTCGCGACGACCCACCAAGTATTTGAGACACACCCCACCCCCCAATTTCGTTTGGTATTACACTGCAGTGCTCCATTGGACCCATATTTTGGCGCACAGTAAAATACATACAAAAACATTGAGAAAAAGTATTTCTCGAATTCAAAAATATTTCAAATTCGTAATGCAAAAAAAAATTTGTTTAAAAAAATGTTGTTAAATGTTAAAACAGTATTAACCAATTATTATTGTCTTACCATGGAACATTGTTAGAATGGTTCACATTCATAAATTATGCTTAAAGATGTATTGTCCCTTTGACTAATTCCAAAAAAATAAAAAATAAAATATTTCGAAAAAAGGTGGCTCATTTTGAAGTATCATAATAATTATTAACTATCACCAAAAATTTTTCGAAAAAAAAATCATTTAACTGAAATACAGACGTTTTTTTGTTAAAAAAATAACTCGGACTTCCAGTCAAAGTTTTCGAGCAAAACATATCCCATACATAATGTGAAACGCGCTTGTTTGGCTACTCTGTATGCATAATCATAAAACTTCCTTACGATCTGTGTGAAAATACCTTCTCAACCGTGTCGAGTTGTAAACAATCCTAATTAGCATAGGCCTATGCATAATGCGTATCATGGTTTGAAATCTTTGTTTACTTTCGCTCGCGACGATTTTCCAGATGAAATGTAATCAAACTAATTTACCTGTTAATTACGTAAACTTGTTGTTTTTAGCTCGAATTTTCAACTTAAAGTGAATAACTTTAATATTACTTTGATATGGCCACTTTAAATTTAGAATATTTTTACCTTTATTTTTTTGTGTTTCAAGGGACAATACATATTTAATATAAAACAATGTTGTAGATTCGATTATCAGAAGGGGTGCAGTAAATCGACCATGAATACGATGCACCTCAATTCAATCCTCCTCTGGGTGGGAATAATTTTACACAATTGAAAACAGACAAACAAATCAAATCTCTTTATGTTTATTTGGTGGCTCTGAAAAGAGCCGTTTGGTTTGAGAAATGGTCCAAATCATGATGATTTACTTGGCTTTAGCTTGAGTCTTCTTTGGTAGAAGTACAGCCTGGATGTTTGGCAATACACCTCCCTGTGCAATAGTTACACTTCCGAGAAGACGGTTTAATTCTTCGTCATTACGGATGGCAAGTTGCAGATGACGGGGGATGATTCTGCTCTTCTTGTTGTCACGGGCAGCGTTACCAGCCAACTCTAAAATTTCGGCAGTCAAGTACTCAAGTACGGCGGCCATGTACACTGGGGCACCGGCACCAACACGAGATGCGTAGTTACCCTTTCGCAAAAATCGATGAACACGACCGACTGGAAACTGAAGTCCAGCACGGCTTGATCGGCTCTTGGCCTTTCCTTTAGCTTTGCCTCCTTTACCACGTCCAGACATTGTTAGAGCTTGTGTTGTATTTCGGTTTACTAAATCGAAAATAATGCCAATCTTAATTTTGATCGCGACTTTATAGTCTGTTCACGATTCCCTGTCCGAATGCCTTTAACAAATTGGCCAATCACGGTCTTTCGCGCCAACGATATAATTCGTTCATTTTGACAATAAGATAACAGTCGCTTTTGTTCCTGTGAGCGGGAATTTAAAAATTAGGCTTTGTGGAATAAGTACTTATTGTGTACTTCTTTTTGTTACTTGATAAAAAGCGCATTTATAATTAGCAGTTTGAATATTCTGTTTTTATATACAAGATATGAATTCCTATTATTATGTTATATGAAATGACTGACTTTTTAAAAGGTGACATTGAAGTGCTCATACAAGAATTATAGTAAACTGATGTCATTTATCAGCATAAAATTGTTTTTTTGTTGTTGGGCATCGTGTTTGTAAACAGTTATTGTTCAACTGATGAATTTTTCAATTCAAACCATACCCCTTAGCAGCTTCTTACAATCATGATAACACTAAAATTAAATTTCAGTGATAAGACCAATACTTATTGGTTTTTTATTTCAAATAAAGTATGCCAATATTATATAATATTAATTACAATTAAAATAAACACTGTCTTTCTGTCCCAATTACTGTTTTTGTTGTATTGTTGCTTGTATATAGTTTAATTTTCTTCTATTTTATTTATTTATTTATTTTTTTCTTTTTCAAATTGTTCTGTTTTGTTTTTGGACCGCTGCACCACATGTTGTGAGTTCCACTGATCCAAAGGTGAATTGGTCAACAAATAAATAAACTGTCTAAAACAATAAATAACTCAAACTATTATACAGCACATAGGTAATAGACAAAAAACACTGACAGCAATCATAAGAAAGCCTAGAGACCATCCGGTACGGATTGGTATACGCACGGAGAACATAATATTTTCTCCATGGTGTATACGTAAGGAATCTATCCAAATACTGCATCATATTATTAAAGATATTACTGACATTTGTTAACGTGACATACTGTAATAATATTCCAAATTATTTACTGTAACTGAAAAAAATCTTTAATTTAAAGGAAAAAAATAGTCAAATTGGCAGCCAGCCATACATACGGTTTTTGGTTGAATTCAACGATAATTTGTCTTTTCATAAGTGCAAACATTTATTTTTTCTATGAAAGTGATTAACTTTATGGCCTAATCAAAATCATTCCTTATGTTTTGGGGGATAATTTAAAACGTATATTAATTGTACAAATAAAAATAAGTATTTTATAATAACGGTTATATCAGGATGTTGGATGAATGTGTGTGGATGGTGCAATATGAAAAAGAAACCACACAAATGAAACGCAAATAAATCTCTTTTGGACAAGTGGTGGCTCTGAAAAGAGCCATTTGGTTTGAGTTTTTAGCAAAATAGTGTCTACTTTGAGCTAGTGTATTTGGTGACAGCCTTGGTACCTTCAGAAACGGCATGTTTAGCCAATTCACCCGGAAGCAATAAACGGACAGCGGTTTGAACTTCCCTACTGGTTATGGTAGATTTCTTATTGTAGTGAGCAAGACGAGATGCTTCTCCTGCAATACGTTCGAAAATGTCGTTGACGAAACTGTTCATGATTCCCATGGCTCTGCTTGAGATACCAGTGTCTGGATGAACTTGCTTCAACACCTTGTAGATGTAGATGCTGTAGCTTTCCTTTCGTTTACGTTTCCTCTTCTTGTCAGTAGCTCTTACAGCTTTAGCCTTACCGGCTTTCTTGGCAGCTTTTCCTGAAGTTTTTGGTGGCATGTTTCACGATTTCAATCTACGACGAGAACAATTAAAGTGAAAATTGTGAATGTAAGCTTAGTACTTATAGCCGTAATATGCAAATTAGGGCTTACCGGTTGAAAAGATATAGCTTACGGTTTCTATTGGCTGTTAAAAGCGCGCTTCTCCTTAAATTGACTTGTTCTACAACATTTTAAAGGCTACGCCTAAGTAAGAAAGTTGACAATGATATTCATTTTTTTTAAACAATGAAGTAATTACGAAATAATAGACGCTTACTATATAACTTTACAATCAAATTTAATGACAAAAATGAAGTAATTAATTCATAAAAACATGGACTATTACTGTTCTCTACTTAATAAGCACACACATTTTTTTTATATCATACTAATTGTAGGATTGTTAAGCAAGTATACTTTATACAGTACAGTATTTCAGTAGTTTGAAATCCATTTATTCAAGGTCTAGTTTGTTAGAAAACAGTACAGTGACCCATTATGAATATTATACAAAAAAATGAATGTTTATGGGTTGGTTTGTGACTGCTATATTTAAAGATGTATTGTTTCCCCCAAAAAAAATGAAGATTAATTAAATCAAACTTTAGATAGGTTATTTTATTAAATTACATTTTTTCAGGTAAAATACTTTTTTTTCGATCAAATTCTTGGTCAAAGTGGATAACTATTACGTGACATTAAAATGGAATATTCAACAAAAAAATGTGCTGTTTCAGGGGGACAATACATTTTAACGAGGCAGATCCGATTACTGTATTTGTTTTTATTACTACTGTTCTGTTCTGAAGACTAGCCTGGGAAGCTAGCCATTCAAAAAGGCTACTGCATTTATACAAATAAGTAATGTGCAATGGAGTAAATAATTTCATGAGGTGATGGCAACAAATAATTATATGGCTATTATAAAAATAGATATCATAACCAATAAAAAGCCAGAGAAAGTATCATAACAATTATGAGTTTTTATTTGGGAAAGTTGACTGCTAAAGTTTTTTTATTTTTCTCAATTTCTTGAGTCCAGATCAAGTTATCCTGTTGGATTTGGATATTGTTTTTTTTTGGTGAAGACGTCTTGTTGAGAGGACAATTTGTTGGGTCCCGACGAATAGGGAAATGATATTTCTACATTATTGCATGGACATTTTCATTATTATTTTGTTGTAAATAACTGTTTTGAAGGATTGAAAAATATTTAAAATATATTTAACATATTTATAAATTGAAAGAAACAATAATATTTGCTATATTAATTCTCTTTAGTTCAAGTGGTGGCTCTGAAAAGAGCCTTTTGGTTTGAGAAAGTAACACTGCTTATGCACGTTCACCACGGATACGACGGGCCAGCTGAATGTCTTTAGGCATGATGGTTACACGTTTAGCGTGGATGGCGCACAAGTTGGTGTCTTCGAAAAGCCCAACCAAGTATGCTTCGCTCGCCTCCTGAAGAGCCATGACAGCTGAGCTTTGGAATCGAAGATCCGTCTTGAAGTCTTGTGCGATTTCACGGACAAGACGTTGGAATGGGAGCTTGCGGATGAGAAGTTCGGTACTTTTTTGGTAACGACGGATCTCACGAAGAGCGACGGTTCCAGGCCTATAACGATGAGGTTTCTTCACTCCACCAGTGGCTGGTGCACTCTTTCGTGCTGCCTTAGTAGCAAGTTGTTTTCGAGGAGCCTTTCCTCCAGTAGATTTACGGGCAGTTTGCTTAGTACGAGCCATTTTTTTGTTTCGAAATGATGCTTTGCTTAGATTTTCGGTTGGTTTAAATAAGCACAAACTCATTGCCGATGAGAAAGCAATTATGAAAACGCGATGTGATTGGACAAAATGTATAGCTTATTACACGTCCGCATACAAATCTATTGAATCAGAGATCGCGCTGGTTTTATAATGACACAAAGAAGAGAAGTTACGGTAACAAAGAAAAAGGATAAAGTACGTAAAAATAAAAAGAAGTGCTTTTAACAAAATAGGCCTATTAACGATAAAACAATTATGTACAAAATATAAAAGTAAAATAAAGTTGCTTTCATTTTCCCATGCCCGTTTGATGAAGCCTTTACAAAATCGATCAAGTTCAACTTCAATAACTGAATTTATTTCAATGGAAGATGTGTACAGTACAGAGATAAGAAAACAAAAATTAGAAGTTCACACTCCTAACCACTATACAGTATATACTATAGTTTTATATTCAGATAATCATACGTTATTAAACTATATACAAATCTATCGAATTGTCATGGTTTTATAATGACACAAATTTACGGTAACAAAGCAAACAAAAGAATAAAAAAATTAAAAGTACGCACCTTAGTGGTAATATAGTTTTTATATTCAGATAATCATATCAGTGATTTAACAATAGACATATTTAAAAGAAAACAATTAAATAACAAAGCATTTCCATTGTTACTTTTTCCATCATGCCCGTTCAATAACTGAAATGACCATTTCTCAAACCAAACGGCTCTTTTCAGAGCCACCAAATAAACAAAAAGAGATTTGATTTGTTTGTCTGTTTTCAATTGTTTTTGTAAAAAAACAAAAATTACCTGCCCATTGTATCACAAATATACTGACTTTATAGTATTTTTAATTATTGTATAATGAAAGGTGATGCTGACTGGGACAGGTAATTGTAGTTTATTCAAACTAATATTAGTCCATCAAAATGTATACTTGCTTCTCCCACTCCAGAGGGAAACTACATGTCAAGACTCACGCCACGCACTTATTTTCACCAATCCCGATTTCAGACATTCTCCTGTTGTTCAATCAACATGCCAGAATCACTGATATAATATCTAATGTTGTCTAAATATTATTATATTGAATACAATTTTAGTTAAGATCATATGGTACTACTAATAGAAAGGTCAGATAACAAAGAAAAAAAAAATGATTTGTAATTGTTTAAAATGATGATTTATTGTTATATACACACACGTCCCAACCACCGGTAACCACCACCACTAATTATAATTCATAAAAAGATGAAATGAACGGTTAAATTCAACCAAATAACTCATTGACTTCCAGTCAATTTGAATATTTTTTTGCTTGAAGTTATAATTTTTCATGTAAATAATAATTTTTTGTTAATGTGAATAACTATTATTGACATTTAAATGGCCTATTAATTATTTTTTGAGGGGGACAACATATCTTATAATATTAAATAATTATAATCTTCTAGTTGGACTTGTTGAAAGTTTAACTAGAGTCGTTTTATTTATCTAGTATTAAATAATTATACATAACATTATCAGCAGATCACAAGAAAATAGAATATGCACAGAAAGCAGTTTAAAGATGTGTTTTCACCCAAAAACATGAAAAATGAAGACTTTGAAGGCTATCTAGCAGTTTTAATGAGTTATTTACTTCCGTAGACAAAATAAACGGTTAATTTAACCAAAAACCATTGTCTGACCAGTGAAAAATGAAAGCGACAATTTGACTCAATTTTGCTTTGCGTCCCAACCACGACTTATTATAATATTGTGTCTTTTTTTAACTGTAATCATGCTGCAATACATCATCACACAACTTATTCAATTATGTGTAGGCCTACTTCTTTGGTTATTGCAAAACAACTACAGAAAATAATACAAATGAAAAATAGTTTAGAAAGTAGTGAAAACATACAAAAAAAAGAGAACAGAATTATTAAACAATACCATCATCACAATTAAGTTATCAACATTATTGTTACTATTATCTTTGATAATGCTATAGAAACGTGTGAGTGGTCTATAACAGTGAGAGCAATCATTAAGTTTTCCTGATATTTCATTCTCATGTTTGTTCAAGTCACCAACATTATTGCCTTAAAACAAAGCGTAAAATACATCTAAATTTATTTAATTTCGGTTGAATATTCAATTATATATTGTATTGTTTTCATATCAAATGTGTTTTCAATCAAAAATAGACACAGCATTTTCAAAATTTAGTAATTTGTAAGTAGAATATGTTTTAAAAACATGAACTGAAAAGTTCCAATGCTTATATCTATTTATTGAAACCGATTAATCTAAATTAAATAATTTCTTATAGAATAAAAATGTATTTTCAGATACTATACTAAAAAATATTCTTCAAGGTATAAAAAATAGTGATTTATATGTGCATTTAAAGTGAATAAAAAACACAATTTAAGAAAAATATCTTGTAGTTATATTGAACACAAAAAGGCGCTGAGAGCTACAAACATAAGTGACGTTTTAGTCCACGTCCGCAATAACGTCAATAAAAGTGGAGTTAAGTGGTTGCGTTGTTTCACTTAACTTTCTACTCGACTTGTTATTCGTAAGTGTCTTGCATTCTCAATTATGGCTGACCAAACTAAAACTAAAAAGAAGGCTGTAGCAAAGAAGCCTGCTGCTCACCCAACGTACATCGACATGGTTACGGCAGCAATCGGTGCTTTGAAGGAGAGAAATGGCTCATCTCGCCAAGCTATTGCCAAGTACATCCAAGCCAACTACAAAGTTGATCCTAACAACATGAAAACTCATCTCCGTATGGCTTTGAAACGTGGTGTCGAAAGCAACAAACTTGTTCAACCAAAAGGTACTGGGGCCAGCGGTTCATTTAAACTGAACCAGGCTGCAGCCAAGGCTGACGCCGCTGCCAAGGTAAAGAAGGAAAAGGCAAAGAAGAAAGCAGCTGCAGACAAAGAAAAGACTGTTGCAAAGAAGGCCAAGAAACCAGCAGCAAAGAAGGCCAAGAAACCAGCTGCAAAGAAGGCTACCAAATCCAAGTCACCAAAGAAGGCTAAGAAATCGGAGAAGGCATCCAAGCCAAAGAAGGCTACCAAGTCTCCTAAGAAGCCAAAGACCAAGAAGCCTAAAAAGCCTAAAGCTAAAAAGGCATCAAAGTCACCGAAGAAGGCTGCCAAAAAGTAAATTTCTACTAAATCCATTTTCAAACCAAACGGCTCTTTTCAGAGCCACCATATATACAAAAGAGATTTATTTGCCTTGCTTCTTGATCTATATCTAATTCTTGTCCTTGTCTACACTATCAAACTTTATGTGACAAAAAAATGTGCCCATATATGAACATGACGATGTCATGTCACTACCATATTTAAACATATCTATAAATCATATAAGTATAAATATATATAATTTTTCATATATAAAAAGATGAATTAAATAAATGGTTAAATTCAACCGGAGACCCATTGACTTCCAGTCAATTTGACTATATTTTGCTATAAATTATTAAGGCAAAAATTTAAATTTTTCAGGTAAATATTTTTTTTTTTTGGTCAATGTGAATAACTATTATGTGACATTAAAATGGCCTATTTATAATTATTTTTTTAGGGGGACAAAATATCTTATACTGTAATAGTATTACTTCCGTAGGAAAAACCATGACAAAATGAACGGTTAATTTAACCAAAAACCATTGTCTAACCAGGAAAATTTTGGGAAACCGACAATTTGACTCAATATTTTGCTTAAATTACAGTTTTTCAAAAAAAAAATTATTTTTGTTTTGATGCAATTTTTGATCAAACTATTATTTATTTCGGAACTTCACTTTTGTAACAGTGGCACACTTCACATTTTGAAGGTGCGTCCAACAAAAATGTATAATAAATGAAAGCACAAAATAGACAAAAACATAGGTAATCTTACTTAATCTACATACGGTAACATTTAATAAAACCCATTCATTCCCCTCCCTCCCCTTCTTCAAATATAACAAGTACAACATGTAATTTAATTATACAGTACATGATTACTCTTAATCTACAAAACCAATCACTAATAAATATACATATGCAAAAGTAAAAAAGAATTAATATGATGAAAACAATTAACAGACACTTTTGTTATAAATAATTAGCTGCTATCTAAAAAACTATACCTAATTTTACTATTACAAAATCACACTGCAATACAGAGAACCAGACGCCTCTTAATGTATCTATTTTTTTAAATTAATTAATTATATGAGTTTTTAAAATGGCATATTCAACCCAAAAAAAATTGTTTTCAGGGAGACAATGTATCTTTAATGTCTAATATACAAGTTCAGAATGTTGCTATGATTTTCTTAATTTTTCAAATTTTAAGCTCAATTCTGTTTGTTTTAATTTCCCGCCCGATTCACAATAAAGCAATGACTTAACCCGAAAGAGGTCACAGGGAGATATGTCAATGTTGTTACTGTAATTCTAGAGTCACGTCCGCATAAAGCGTATAAATCCTTCAACTTTTTTGAAGTTTCGGTACTTTTCGATCGATTTTCGTATCAACCACAAAAAGTACTAAGTAAAATGTCTGGAAGAGGTAAAGGAGGAAAAGGACTAGGAAAAGGAGGCGCTAAGCGTCATCGTAAGGTGTTGCGTGATAACATCCAGGGTATAACGAAACCAGCTATCCGTCGTCTTGCTCGCCGTGGTGGTGTCAAACGTATATCTGGTCTCATTTATGAAGAGACCCGCGGTGTACTAAAGGTATTCCTTGAAAATGTCATCCGTGATGCTGTAACATACACCGAGCATGCCAAAAGAAAGACAGTCACCGCCATGGATGTCGTCTACGCCCTGAAGAGACAAGGCCGAACTCTTTACGGATTCGGTGGATAAGCAGTACACTACAACAAAGACTTCTCAAATCAAACGGCTCTTTTCAGAGCCACCATTTGAACCAAAAGAGATTGATTTGCCAAAACAAAAGCCTTTTTATAAATATATACTGTAGTACCAATAGTAAATCTTTCCACAGCGTACGAATGTTCATGTCCACAATTTCCTACCTGAATTTAATTAGGTCCGACATATTCAAAGCAAGCACAAACAAAATACCAAATAAACCCTGTAAAAACTTGTTTTTTTTAGCACCTATTATTTCTCTTTAATAAGAAATGGGGATGGGTGGTATCATTTCTCCATTCTGTAGGCATATAGTGTAATTATAATATGTCTACTAACGTACACGATTATGTGATATTATAATAGAAAACCTCACTCAATACAGTATTAATATTTATGTATTATGAGTGTAGAACTATAACTTATAATTCTTGTTTTCTGTACACAACTTCGATTGAAATCAATTCAGTTATTGAACGGGCATCATGATGGAAAAAGTAACAATGGAAATGCTTTGTTATTTAATTGTTTTCTTTTAAATATGTCTATTGTTAAATCACTTCTTTTATTACCACTAAGGTGCGTACTTTTAAGTTTTTTATTCTTTTGTTTGCTTTGTTACCGTAAATTTGTGTCATTATAAAACCATGACAATTCGATAGATTTGTATATAGTTTAATAACGTATGCTTATCTGAATATAAAACTATAGTATATACTGGTTAGGAGTGTGAACTTCTTGTTTTCTTATCTGTACTGTACACAACTTATTGAAGTTGAATTTGATCGATTTTGTAAAGGCTTCATCAAACGGGCATGGGAAAATGAAAGCAACTTTATTTTACTTTTATATTTTGTACATCATTGTTTTATCGTTAATAGGCCTATTTTGTTAAAAGCACTTCTTTTATTTTTACGTACTTTATCCTTTTTCTTTGTTACCGTAACTTCTCTTCTTTGTGTCATTATAAAACCAGCGCGATCTGTGATTCAATAGATTTATATGCGGACGTGTAATAAGCTATACATTTTGTCCAATCACATTACGTTTTCATAATTGCTTTCTCATCGGCAATGAGTTTGTGCTTATTTAAACCAACCGAAAATCTAAGCAAATCATCATTTTGAAACAAAAAAATGGCTCGTACTAAGCAAACTGCCCGTAAATCTACTGGAGGAAAGGCTCCTCGAAAACAACTTGCTACTAAGGCAGCACGAAAGAGTGCACCAGCCACTGGTGGAGTGAAGAAACCTCATCGTTATAGGCCTGGAACCGTCGCTCTTCGTGAGATCCGTCGTTACCAAAAAAGCACCGAACTTCTCATCCGCAAGCTCCCATTCCAACGTCTTGTCCGTGAAATCGCACAAGACTTTAAGACAGATCTTCGATTCCAAAGCTCAGCTGTCATGGCTCTTCAGGAGGCGAGCGAAGCATACTTGGTTGGTCTTTTCGAAGACACCAACTTGTGCGCCATCCACGCTAAACGTGTAACCATCATGCCTAAAGACATTCAGCTAGCCCGTCGTATCCGTGGTGAACGTGCATAAGCAGTGTTACTTTCTCAAACCAAAAGGCTCTTTTCAGAGCCCCCACTTGAACTAAAGAGAATTAATATAGCAAATATTATTGTTTCTTTCAATTTATAAATATGTTCAATCCTTCAAAACAGTTATTTACAACAAAATAATAATGAAAATGTCTATGCAATAATGTAGAAATATCATTTCCCTATTCGTCGGGACCCAACAAATTGTCCTCTCAACAAGACCACAAAAAAAAAAAACAATATCCAACAGGATAACTTGATCTGGACTCAAGAAATTGAGAAAAATAGGAACTTTAGCAGTCAACTTTCCTCAATAAATATTCCTCATAATTGTTATACTTTCTCTGGCTTGACAGTTTTTATTGGTTATGATAGCTATTTTCATAATAGCCATATAATTATTTGTTGCCATCACCTCATGAAATTATTTACTCCATTGCACATTACTTATTTGTATAAATGCAGTGGCCTTTTTGAATGGCTAGCTTCCCAGGCTAGTCTTCAGAACAGAACAGTAGTAATAAAAACAAATATAGTAATCGGATCTGCCTCGTTAAAATGTATTGTCCCCCTGAAACAGCACATTTTGTTGTTGAATATTCCATTTTAATGTCACATAATAGTTATCCAAAAATTTGATGGAAAAAATAAAGTATTTACCTGAAAAGTTTGATTTAATTAATCTTCGCTTTTCATGTTTTTTTTTTCGTAAACAATACATCTGTAAATATAGCAGTCACAAACCAACCCATATAAACATTCATTATTTTGTATAATATAATGGGTCTCTGTACTGTTTTCTAACAAACTAGACCTTGAATAAATGGATTTCAAACTACTGAAATACTGTACTGTATAAAAAAAATTCGTGTGCTTATTAAGTAGAGAACAGTAATAGTCCATGTTTTTATGAATTAATTACTTCATTTTTGTCATTAAATTTTATTGTAAAGTTATATAGTAAGCGTCTATTATTTCGTAATTACTTCATTGTTGAAAAAAAAATGAATATCATTGTCAACTTTCTTACTTAGGCGTAGCCTTTAAAATGTTGTAGAACAAGTCAATTTAAGGAGAAGCGCGCTTTTAACAGCCAATAGAAACCGTAAGCTATATCTTTTCAACCGGTAAGCCCTAATTTGCATATCACGGCTATAAGTACTTAGCTTACATTCACAATTTTCACTTTAATTGTTCTCATCGTAGACTGAAATCGTAAAACATGCCACCAAAAACTTCAGGAAAAGCTGCCAAGAAAGCCGGTAAGGCTAAAGCTGTAAGAGCTACTGACAAGAAGAGGAAACGTAAACGAAAGGAAAGCTACAGCATCTACATCTACAAGGTGTTGAAGCAAGTTCATCCAGACACTGGTATCTCAAGCAGAGCCATGGGAATCATGAACAGTTTCGTCAACGACATCTTCGAACGTATTGCAGGAGAAGCATCTCGTCTTGCTCACTACAATAAGAAATCTACCATAACCAGCAGGGAAGTCCAAACCGCTGTCCGTTTATTGCTTCCGGGTGAATTGGCTAAACATGCCGTTTCTGAAGGTACCAAGGCTGTCACCAAATACACTAGCTCAAAGTAGACAATATTTTGCTAAAACTCAAACCAAACGGCTCTTTTCAGAGCCACCACTTGTCCAATAGAGATTTATTTGCGTTTCATTTGTGTAGTTTCTTTTTCATATTGTGCCATCCACACACATTCATCCAACATCCTGATATAACCGTTATTATAAAATACTTATTTTTATTTGCACTTATGAAAAGACTAATTATCGTTGAATTCAACCAAAAACTGCATGTATGGCTGGCTGCCAATTTCACTCTTTTTTTCCTTTAAATTAAAGATTTTTTTCAGTTACAGTAAATAATTCGGAATATTAGTACAGTATGTGACGTTAACAAATGTCAGTAATATCTTTAATAATATGATGCAGTATTCGGATAGATTCCTTACGTATACACCATGGAGAAAATATTATGTTCTCCGTGCGTATACCAATCCGTACCGGATGGTCTCTAGGCTTTCTTATGATTGCTGTCAGTGTTTTTTGTCTATTACCTATGTGCTGTATAATAGTTTGAGTTATTTATTGTTTTAGACAGTTTATTTATTTGTTGACCCATTCACCTTTGGATTGGTGGAACTCACAACATGCGGTGCAGCAGTCCAAAAACAAAACAGAGCAATTTGGAAAAGAAACAAAAAATAAAATAAAAGAAAGTTAAACTATATACAGGCAACAATACAACAAAAACAGTAATTGGAAATATTTCAACTAAGACAGTGTTTATTTTAATTGTAATTAATATTATATAATATTGGCATACTGTATTTGAAATAAAAATCCAATAAGTATTGGTCTTATCACTGAAATTTAATTTGAAGTGTTATCATGATTGTAAGAAGCTGCTAAGGTTTATGGTTTGAATTGAAAAATTCATTAGTTGGGACTAATAACTGTTTACAAACACAATGCCCAACAAATCAATTTTATGCTGATAATCAGTTTACTATAATTCCTGTATGAGCACTTAAATGTCACCTTTTATAAAGTCAGTCATTTCATATAACATAATAATAGGAATTCATATCTTGTATATAAAAACAGAATATTCAAAACTGCTAATTATAAATGCGCTTTTTATCAAGTAACAAAAAGAAGTACACAATAAGTACTTATTCCACAAAGTCTAATTTTTAAATTCCCGCCCACAGGAACAAAAGCGACAGTTATCTTATTGTGAAAATGAACGAATTATATCATTGGCGCGAAAGACCGTGATTGGCCAATTTGTTAAAGGCATTCGGACAGGGAATCGTGAACAGACTATAAAGTCGCGATCAAAATTAAGATTGGCATTATTTACGAATTACGATTTAGTAAACCGAAATACAACAGAAGCTCTAACAATGTCTGGACGTGGTAAAGGAGGCAAAGCTAAAGGAAAGGCCAAGAGCCGATCAAGCCGTGCTGGACTTCAGTTTCCAGTCGGTCGTGTTCATCGGTTTTTGCGAAAGGGTAACTACGCATCTCGTGTTGGTGCCGGTGCCCCAGTGTACATGGCCGCCGTACTTGAGTACTTGACTGCCGAAATTTTAGAGTTGGCTGGTAACGCTGCCCGTGACAACAAGAAGAGCAGAATCATCCCCCGTCATCTGCAACTTGCCATCCGTAATGACGAAGAATTAAACCGTCTTCTCGGAAGTGTAACTATTGCACAAGGAGGTGTATTGCCAAACATCCAGGCTGTACTTCTACCAAAGAAGACTCAAGCTAAAGCCAAGTAAATCATCATGATTTGGACCATTTCTCAAACCAAACGGCTCTTTTCAGAGCCACCAAATAAACAAAAAGAGATTTGATTTGTTTGTCTGTTTTCAATTGTTGTGTAAAATTATTCCCACCCAGGGGATTGAATTGGGGAGGATCATGTATTATTCATTAATGCACCCCTTCTGAATGACATCAAATAATCAGAGAGTCTGCAGAGCCACCAAATAAACAAAAATTACCTGCCCATTGTATCACAAATATACTGACTTTATAGTATTTTTAATTATTGTATAATGAAGGGTGATGCTGACTGGGATAGGTAATTGTAGTTTATTCAAACTAATATTAGTCCATCAAAATGTATACTTGCTTCTCCCACTCCAGAGGGAAACTACACGTCAAACCTCACGCCATGCACTTTTCACCAATCCCGATTTCAAAGATTCTCCTGTTGTTCAATCGACATGCCAGAATCACCGATATAATATCTAATGTTGTCTAAATATTATTATATTGAATACAATTTTAGTTAAGATCATATTCATATGGGACTACTGCTCACTCTTGAAACTATAGTAAACTTCAGACATAACGTACGTCCTCTGACATTAATAATTTTAAATGAACAAAAGTCAAACGTTTCTCTCTGAAATAAGAGTCACATACGTTCTAAAAGTCAAACATTTATTTTAAACATTATTTATCATTAATAGAAAGGTCAGATAACAACGAACAAAAAATAATGATTTGTAATTGTTTAAAATGATGATTTATTGTAATATACACACGTCCCAACCACAATAACCACCACCACTAATTATAATCGATATAATATACAGTATATATAATTTTTCATAAAAAGATGAAATGAACGGTTAAATTCAGTTTAATTTTTTTTATTTTTTTTTTATTTAATCGGTATATAAAAATATATTACAAAACGACAGTCAAAGACTGAAATGAATTGTATTACAAATAAATAAAAATTAGTTAAAATTGCTATAAAAATAGAAACATCTTATTAAAATTAGATATCGTACCATATAATTATAAACCATACATGAATAAAAAAACCTTAAAACATTCACTTATTACATATCTAAAAAAAGAGCTAGTGATGCCTATTAATTATATCCACCATGGTGGGAACTGGAGACGACCTAAGTCTGCTGGTTTTACAATGAGGTACTTCTAGAAATCGGTTGAATCTGAGAGACCGAGCTGGCTTATGAAGAGGGGGAAGTATTTCTCTAAACAGCTCGGATTTTAGTAAGCCTTCCCCGAAAGACAACACCAGTTTGTTTCTTCTCTCAACAAGAGTAGGTAAACCAGTAACAGACAATGCATGATCATAGCACAAATAGTTGTTACCTAGCATGATTCGCAATGCTCTCTTTTGTACCTTTTCAATAGACTTGGACATATTCTTAGTGATAGCACCATGCCAAACAGGGGCAGCATATTCTAAAATAGGTCTTATATAAGCCATATAAACAGTCAACAGATCATTAATTAAGATTCCAACTTTTTTCAAAATGCACAAGGAAAATAAACGTCTAGAAGCTCTAGACACAATATTATAATAGTGTTAAGTTCCCATTTCAGGTCATTTTGAATGATTACACCAAGAAGCGTCATGTGATCAACTACTTGTAAAATGGAACCACTCAGACTAAAAGAAGGCGATATAATATCGTCCGACTTGTCCTTAAGAAAATTGACAACCAAGATATGGCATTTGGAGGGTTTGGGTATCATGTTATTGGATGAACACCAAACACTCAGATCATCTAACAGGGATTGCATGGAAGGAAAATCACCTTTGCGAACGACCTCCCCAAGTGTGAGGTCATCCACATATTTCCATCGTCTGCAGCAATCAACACAAGCATTGTTAATAAGTACTAGGAAAAGTACAGGGCCAAGCAATGTCCCCTGTGGGACACCACAAGTCAGTGACTTGGAAGATGACAAAGTCCCAGCAAACTTGGTGTTGAGAGAACGGGAAGTGAGAAAGCTGCAGACGATGGGAATTATGGACGACCTCACACCCAGTTCAATCAACTTTATAATAATAACATTATGATCAACACGATCAAAAGCTTTAGTAAAGTCAGTGGCACATAGGTTCACATAACATTTACCCTTCTCAACATCTTTGAGTGTAGAGTCAATAAGACTAACAAGATAGTGAGTTGAGGAAGCCTTTTTCCTACTACCAAATTGACGAGAATCTAATTTACCCTTAATATCTTCAAGAATCCACTTAACAATAAAAGATTCAAATACCCTGGCAAGAATATAGGTAAGGGAAATAGGTCTAAGGTCAGAGACAGAACTAGCATTCACAGTTTTAGGAATGGGAACTGCAGTAGCCCTTTTCCAAAGGTCGGGGAAAACACCATCCTTCAATGCATGATTGAAGATATCCGCAACAGGTTCAGCAAGTTCAGGAGCAAAATCTCGATATAATTTAATAGGGGGTTCATCTGGATGGCCAGCTTTGTTAGGCTTAAGATTACAAAGGGCTTTTAGGACCTGACCAGCATATATTAAAGGTGGTGGCCCAGGGGCTGGGAGATAAGCAGGCAAATCGTTTAAATTAAGAGGAGGGATGGCATTACAAACACTAGAGAAATGGGCATTAATCTCAGAGGCAGTTTCAACTTTGGACAGCCCAGGCAAGGAGAAATTAGAATTTTTAGTCTTAAGATTACATAGTTGTTTAATACCTTTATGCCACATGGCAGGGTTGTTACGTTTAAGACTTAATAAGGAATTACAATAATATTTGTTTTTTGCCTTTCTAATACAATCTTGGACTAAGTTGCGAATTGAACGCCACTCATCCGTTCTACCAAACCTACGAAACAAAGTTTGTCTAGAGTCAATTAATCTTCGAATCTTGTCGGACATCCATGGCTTGTCAGCAGTGCGCTTGTTCCTAATCAGCACAGGAAAGATCTTGTTAAAAGCACCATTCAAAATTGAATTCGATTGACGTCCTCAATATTCAGCACATCATTCCACTCATGGGTTGTAACCCATTGACCAAAGGACAAAACAGAGGAGTCACGATATGGCTGAGAACGCACTGATAGACGCTTGTGCTGAGGTAATTCAATCAGTGGTTCCAATAGGATGGCATTATGGTCACTCCGACCCAGTGGCGCTAAGCGTTCCGGAAGATGGTAAAGATCAGCACGACTCAAAAATATCTTGTCCAACAGGGCATCCTTTCGCGTAGCGAAGTTAACAACTTGCGACAGTCCAACATCTAGCTCAGCTAGATCTAGGTCATTAAAGTCACCCAAAATAGCAATAGGAGCAGCGAAATCCATAGAACGAATGTTATCAATTGTATTTTCACCCAAAAACATGACAAATGAAGACTTTGAAGGCCATCTAGCAGTTTTAATGAGTTATTTACTTCCGTAGACAAAATAAACGGTTAATTTAACCAAAAACCATTGTCTGGCCAGTGAAAAATGAAAGCGACAATTTGACTCAATTTTGCTTTGCGTCCCAACCACGACTTATTATAATATTGTGTCTTTTTTAACTGTAATCATGCTGCAATACATCATCACACAACTTATTCAATTATGTGTAGGCCTACTTCTTTGGTTATTGCAAAACAACTACAGAAAATAATACAAATGAAAAATAGTTTAGAAAGTAGTGAAAACATACAAAAAAAAGAGAACAGAATTATTAAACAATACCATCATCACAATTAAGTTATCAACATTATTGTTACTATTATCTTTGATAATGCTATAGAAACGTGTGAGTGGTCTATAACAGTGAGAGCAATCATTAAGTTTTCCTGATATTTCATTCTCATGTTTGTTCAAGTCACCAACATTATTGCCTTAAAACAAAGCGTAAAATACATCTAAATTTATTTAATTTCGGTTGAATATTCAATTATATATTGTATTGTTTTCATATCAAATGTGTTTTCAATCAAAAATAGACACAGCATTTTCAAAATTTAGTAATTTGTAAGTAGAATATGTTTTAAAAACATGAACTGAAAAGTTCCAATGCTTATATCTATTTATTGAAACCGATTAATCTAAATTAAATAATTTCTTATAGAATAAAAATGTATTTTCAGATACTATACTAAAAAATATTCTTCAAGGTATAAAAAATAGTGATTTATATGTGCATTTAAAGTGAATAAAAAACACAATTTAAGAAAAATATCTTGTAGTTATATTGAACACAAAAAGGCGCTGAGAGCTACAAACATAAGTGACGTTTTAGTCCACGTCCGCAATAACGTCAATAAAAGTGGAGTTAAGTGGTTGCGTTGTTTCACTTAACTTTCTACTCGACTTGTTATTCGTAAGTGTCTTGCATTCTCAATTATGGCTGACCAAACTAAAACTAAAAAGAAGGCTGTAGCAAAGAAGCCTGCTGCTCACCCAACGTACATCGACATGGTTACGGCAGCAATCGGTGCTTTGAAGGAGAGAAATGGCTCATCTTGCCAAGCTATTGCCAAGTACATCCAAGCCAACTACAAAGTTGATCCTAACAACATGAAAACTCATCTCCGTATGGCTTTGAAACGTGGTGTCGAAAGCAACAAACTTGTTCAACCAAAAGGTACTGGGGCCAGCGGTTCATTTAAACTAAACCAGGCTGCAGCCAAGGCTGACGCCGCTGCCAAGGTAAAGAAGGAAAAGGCAAAAAAGAAAGCAGCTGCAGACAAAGAAAAGACTGTTGCAAAGAAGGCCAAGAAACCAGCAGCAAAGAAGGCCAAGAAACCAGCAGCAAAGAAGGCTACCAAATCCAAGTCACCCAAGAAGGCTAAGAAATCGGAGAAGGCATCCAAGCCAAAGAAGGCTACCAAGTCTCCTAAGAAGCCAAAGACCAAGAAGCCTAAAAAGCCTAAAGCTAAAAAGGCATCAAAGTCACCGAAGAAGGCCGCCAAAAAGTAAATTACTACTAAAAAATCCATTTTCAAACCAACGGCTCTTTTCAGAGCCACCATATATACAAAAGAGATTTATTTGCATTGCTTCTTGATCTACATCTAATTCTTGTAAGAGCTCACTCTAGTTAGGTCATAAATAAGCATTATACACAGTATAATATTTATAATAATTTTATGATGGCATAGTGAGAACGCCATCACAGTTTTGGTAACATTTCTACTACTACATACGTTTTATCCATTTCATTAAAAAAAACGGCACATAGTATTTTTCTTTATTTTAGTAGTTTCTTGTCTACACTATCAAACTTTATGTGACAAAAAAATGTGCCCATATATGAACATGACGATGTCATATCACTACCATATTTAAACATATCTATAAATTATATAAGTAGAAATATATATAATTGTTCATATATAAAAAGATGAATTAAATAAATGGTTAAATTCAACCGGAAACCCATTGACTACAATTTGACTATTTTTTGCTATAAATTATTAAGGCAAAAATTTAAATTTTTCAGGTAAATATTTTTTTTTTTGTGGTCAATGTGAATAACTATTATGTGACATTAAAATGGCCTATTTTTAATTATTTTTTGAGGGGGACAATATAAACGGTTAATTTAACCAAAAACCATTGTCTAACCAGGGAAAATTTGGGAAACCGACAATTTGACTCAATATTTTGCTTAAAGCCCCCTTCCCTACGTTTTTTAGATCTAATTTAAGATCACAAACTATATTTAATGTAAAAATAATACTATATGGTCCTATTGCGATAACTTTTTTCGTCTTTAAACGGTTAAAAATGTGAAAAATAAGTCGATTCTAATAATTATAGCGGCCCGCTATAAATCCCAAAATGCATTGCGCGCGGATTGATATGTTTGTTTTTCACCTGTAATTCGCCCACTTTTCGATCGATCGTGAGGCCAAAACAAATGGAAGACTCCTAACTTTTCAGCGAAAATACCGGGTTTTCCCCAATTTGTATCAACGGAGTCTGGCAAAAATAGAAAGACAATTAATGCAGCAACTATACAACGTCAGGCTAGCTATATAGCTAGCGTACGATGTTCGTACGTTACCGATGTTTACCAGCTAGGCCTACAAAACTAAGCCTAGCTAGGCTAGGCCTAAGACCGTCCACGAGAAGTCGATCGCGGCGAGCTACTTAGGTAGTGCATTGTTTCTCACTTTTTATCATAATTTACCATAAAACGTACATTTAAGACAAGGAATGACATGGTTTAATGTTTTTAAAGTGATATATATGTATTATTTTCCAAAAAACGTCCAAAATTGCAGGGAAGGGGTCTTTAAATTACAGTTTTTCAGAAAAATTAATTTTGTTTTGATGCAATTTTTGATCAAACTATTATTTATTTCGGAACTTCACTTTTGTAACTGGCACACTTCACATTTTGAAGGTGCGTCCAACAAAAATGTATAATAAATGAAAGCACAAAATAGACAAAAACATAGGTAATCTTACTTAATCTACATACGGTAACATGTAATAAAACCCATTCATTCCCCTCCCTCCCCTTCTTCAAATATAACAAGTACAACGTGTAATTTAAATACAGTATTTGATTACTCTTACTCTACAAAACCAATCACTAATAAATATACATATGCAAAAGTAAAAAAAGAATTAATATGATGAAAACAATTAACAGACACTTTTGTTATAAATAATTAGCTGCTATCTAAAAAACTATACCTAACTTTACTATTACAAAATCACTGCAATACAGAGAACCAGACGCCTCTTAATTTATCAATATTTTTTATATTAATTAATAATGTGAGTTATTAAAATGGCAATTTTATTTCAGGGAGACAATGTATCTTGAATGTCTAATATACAAGTTCAGAATGTTGCTATGATTTTCTTAATATTCAAATGTTAAAGGCTACGCCTAAGTAAGAAAGTTAATGATATTCCTTTTTTTTAAACAATGAAATAATTACGAAATAATAGACGCTTACTATATAACTTTACAATAAAATTTAATGAAAAAAATGAAGTAATTAATTCATAAAAACATGGACTATATTATACTGTTCTCTGCATAATAAGCACACGAATTGACTTTATACAGTACAGTATTTTGAAATCCATTTATTCAAGGTCTAGTTTGTTAGAAAACAGTACATTTCCATCAAATTTTTGGTCAAAGTGGATAACTATTATGTGACATTAAAATGGATATATATAAATATAATATAAAAAAAATGTGCTGTTTCAGGGGGACAATACATTTTAACGAGGCAGATCCGATTACTGTATTTGTTTTTATTCTGTTCTGAAGACTAGCCTAGAAGCTAGCCATTCAAAAAAGCCACTGCATTTATACAAATAACTAATGCGCAATGGAGTAAATAATTTCATGAGGTGATGGCAACAAATAATTATATAAGTAGAGCAGTTAATGACATGAGCTGTGCATTTTATTACCAAAGCATGAAACTTGGCACAAAGTTTCTTTAATGTATATAGACTCAAAATATCGGGGGGTGCCAAGTGTCCAACGTCCGGTATGGCGGCCATCTTGATTTCAAAATGGCCACCATAAAAACAAAAAATGTTCATATCTTGGCAACTATACACATTAGAGACTTAATTCTGGTCTCAAATTGTTCACAAACTATATATTTCTATTTGCTCTAATGAAAATTTTCGTCCAAAAATGACCTGGAAATGACGTTTCTTTCAGTTTGACCTTTGACCTCGTATTTGTATATCTCTGTAACTACTGGTCATTTTCAATCGATTTTGGTGTCATTTTGTTCAGAATAAATACATTTATATTTGTAGTAATGAAACATTTTCACATAAAATGACCGGAAATACAATTTATGACCTTTGACATTTATTTATTGATTTTTAATAATGTGAATTGAATATACTTTATGTGGTTTTTGTTGGTCTTAAATGCATCTAATTTTGAACTTTGACCTGATAGGCGTAATTTATTAAATGATTAATGGACTTACATTGTATATAGTACATAAAATTGGTAAATATTGTGCTGGGTGGTACCATTAGTTCAATGATGTTGGCACCTTAAAGCTAAAAGTTTTAATAGTTTGACAGAGGAAATAACATACATGTTATGGAATACCGTAAAACCTCAAAAAGGTGATGATAGTATGAGCTTCTTTTCGAGATAGACTGTATTTGAATGTCAAATGAATAGTATGATGATCGTGTTTATATCAATATATTATTAATGACCTTACAAAGAACCCTTTATATTTCAACAATCAAGCCTCAGTTATTCTACAATTTATTGTTTTCCAAGTGGTAGGCCTATTTTGGTTGCATCTTCTTTTTGTATGCTTCCTCGGTTAATATGGTCCTACCCCTCCTTCTTTTTTCTGTAGATAGTCTTATACCCCCTTCTTTGTCTGTGGATGGTCTTATACCCCCTTCTTTGTCTGTGGATGGTCTTATACCCCCTTCTTTGTCTGTTGATGGTATTACACCCCTTTCTTTGTGTGTGGATGATCTTACACCTCTTTCTTTGTCTGTAGATGGTCTTACACCCCTTCTTTGTCTGTGGATGGTCCTACACCCCCTTCTTTGTCTGTGGATGGTCTTATAATCCATTCTTTGAGTGTGGATGGTCTTACACCCCCTTCTTTGTCTGTGGGTGGTCTTACACCTGCTTCTTTGTCTGTGGATAGTCTTATACCCCCTTCTTTGTCTGTGAATGGTCTTATACCCCCTTCTTTGTCTGTAGATGGTCTTATACCCCCTTCTATGTCTGTGGATGGTCTTACACCCCCTTCTTTGTCGGGACACACTACTTTGATTGATTAAATCAGACATTTTTTCTTGTATGATTAGGAGACTTGTACAGAACAGTATATTGCAGGTCCATGTCACTAATTTGAGGATTACTTGAATAATTATATTGAGATGTCTTTTACGAATTGATTTGATTTTGCTAAAAAATCAATGACTAGAGAAAATCGAGGAAAAGGATTCAGATGGTTTACAGCAAAGGCTCATTACCATAAAAATGGAGTACATTTTTTTAGATGCAACGAAAATGAACTATCTGAGTTTCTGACTAATGAAAGTAGGTCTACTGCGCAAATGCAGGATAAGTTTGTAGTAAGTACTTTGAAAGACGGTGTTCTCTTAACTCATGAAAATGAGAACTTTCCGAACTTGTCTCATATGCAACATCAAAGAGGCCAACGAAAGAATGCTACTTTACATCAAAAATATTTCCAAATGGCATCTAACAATTCAATTCAACTTTTATTTCAGACATTTGTCCATATGGTATAATACATTAAAAAAAAGAAAAAAGAAAAGATGAAGGAGAGAGGACCAAAACTTTTATCTAACGATTGACACATCACAGTTTAGCAAACAAGTCGGCATAGATGAGCTCAGTGATTGCTGTTTCTCAGTGATCTGTCATACTTTACGCCTATCCTATCACATCAAAAGTCAAAAATTCAGAATAATAATTCCTGGTCATTTTTGCATTAAGTGTCATTTATTTCGGTAAAAAAAATTAGTTCACATAATTATATATGTCAAAGGTTATAAATTGTATTTCCAGTCATTTGATGTGAAAATGTTTCATTACTACAAATATAAATGTCTCTATTCTGAACAAAATGACACCAAAATCGATTGAAAATGATCAGTAGTTACTGAGATATACAGATAAGAGGTCAAAGGTCAAACTGAAAGAAATGTCATTTCCGGTCATTTTTTGACGAAACTTTTTATTAGAGGAAATAGAAATATGTGGTTTGTGAACAATTTAACACCATCAGTATCAAGTCTCTACTGTTTATAGTTGCCAAGATATGAACACTTTTTGTTTTTATGGTGGCCATTTTGAAATCAAGATGGCCGCCATACCGGACGTTGGACACTTGGTACCCCCCGATATTTTGAATCTATATACATCAAAGAAACTTTGTGGCAAGTTTCATGCTTTGGTAATAAAGTGCACAACTTGGCTATTTTTATGGCGTTAACTGCTCTACCTATATATGGCTATTATAAAAATAACCAATAAAAACTGTCAAGCCAGAGAAAGTATAACAATTATGACAGTTTTTACTGAGGAAAGTTGTCTGCTAAAGTTTCTATTTTTCTCAATTTCTTGAGTCCAGATCAAGTTATCCTGTTGGTATATTGTGGTCTTGTTGAGAGGACAATTTGTTGGGTCCTGACGAAGGGGTACCCTTTAATAGGGTGATGATATTTCTACATTATTGCGTGGACATTTTCATTATTATTTTGTTGTAAATAACTGTTTTGAAGGATTGAAAAATGTTTTATTTAACATATTTATAAATTGAAAGAAACAATAATATTTGCTATATTAATTCTCTTCAGTTCAAGTGGTGGCTCTGAAAAGAGCCTTTTGGTTTGAGAAAGTAACACTGCTTAATATTATGCACGTTCACCACGGATACGACGGGCTAGCTGAATGTCTTTAGGCATGATGGTTACACGTTTAGCGTGGATGGCGCACAAGTTGGTGTCTTCGAAAAGACCGACCAAGTATGCTTCGCTCGCCTCCTGAAGAGCCATGACAGCTGAGCTTTGGAATCGAAGATCCGTCTTGAAGTCTTGTGCGATTTCACGGACAAGACGTTGGAACGGGAGCTTTCGGATGAGAAGTTCGGTACTCTTTTGGTAACGACGGATCTCACGAAGAGCGACGGTTCCAGGCCTATAACGATGAGGTTTCTTCACTCCACCGGTGGCTGGTGCGCTCTTACGTGCTGCCTTGGTAGCAAGTTGTTTTCGAGGAGCTTTTCCTCCAGTAGATTTACGGGCAGTTTGCTTAGTACGAGCCATTTTTAACTTTCGAATTTCGAAATGATGCTTAGATTTTCGGTTTGGGTTCGTTTATAAGCAAACTGATTGCTGAAGGCAATTAAGAAACGTAATGTGATTGGGCAAAATGTATAGCTTATTACACGTCCGCATACAAATCTATCAAATCATCGATAGAAGCTCAGATCGCGCTGGTTTTCGTGAAACAAAAATAGGTCTAGATACAAAACAAAAGGATTTTTTTTTAAATACGCCTAGGCCTAGGCCTATATATTATCCATCTTCCTCCTATTTGATTTGAATTAAACATTAATAATAATTATAGTATTGTAACCTTAATAATCAGTCCTTGATTCTGGAAAAGCAAATAAATGGAATGTTAATCTGCTTTGTTTTTTTTTAAACTACTGTATATTACTCTAATAATACAAATAGGCCTAGGCCTAATACTGAAACTTCAAAGATGTTTAAATTAAAACTTTAAAACATCTTCTTCATGCAATTGTGCCATGTTCAGTTGGAGTTCCTTTGTTATTCTTTTCTAAACATCTGCTGTGTTCCAAACCTAAAACATATTTTTACTAATGAGTAATGTACGTACATGGGTCCACCACTAGGAAGAATATTGCAATGATATTAAAGAAATTGATATGGACAAAAAAAAAAGTATAGGCCTAGGCCTAGGCCTGAACGTCTAGCATGCAGAACAAAACATTGGTTTTTTTTTCTAAGCAAAAAATAGGTAGCAATAATTCTGCATTGTATGTACTTTAAATGCCAATGAATGTTATTTAGCCTAGGCCTAAATCATTTACCATTTTTAAACTTGGGCATTGTTTAGTAGAAGATAGCAGTTTATATTTAGGCCTAGGCATCATTCCTAGGCTAGGCCCCTAGGCCTATATCACACACATGGGTAGGACTGCAGAACTGTTACTAATACTAGCCTAGTAGGCCTATACTTATTAGCCAGCTAGCTAGGCTTTCTTAGGGAGGACAGTTTTAATTGATGGAGGAAATGGTTTTATAAATTATTTATTTAATATAAAATTATCGCCGTGGTTAGGATTCCGGCACCGGAACTCAACTGCCCACCGTTAGCGAATCCGACACGCTATTGCGCATGCCCAGAGCGAAGTAATTATGAGCTTGCACTAGTGCTACAGACCGCACACACCACCACCACACCGCACCGAAAGTCGGAGTGTTAACTAGGGATTTACTGTGGCGTTTACTGTAGCCTAGTTAGTCGTCGGGCGAGGGAGCGATGGATTAAACTTGGCCTAGGCCATACATGAATTAATAATTAAAATACGACTACGCCACGCGTTAAAATAATTATGATATTTTTTAAGAATCAGTATCTATCTAAGAATCGTAATTCTGTATTTTTATTAGACAGAGGAAGTATGAAGTTCGGAACGGGAGAAAAACCGTACAGGCCTGCCCTAGTGTCATAACGCTTGTATTGTACTGTTTTTTCACATACGCGCGGCGGCTGCTGTCAACAATTAAATCAACTTGTATTGCATGTTATCTTGTTATGTACAGTATAGTGCGTTATATGAAATCTTTTATTTTGTACTTGAAAAATCATAAAACTAGTTATGTAATTATAATTATTCATAATTATATGAAGTTTATATATTTATTACGAAATAAATAGGCCCACTGGTTACTAGTAGTATTATTTAGTAGGCATCTAGGCTAGTTCGCCGTGGTGCAGCTATTAAATGATCCATCGCTGTACGTTAGTATGGAGTCGCCGATTACCTCGCTCTGGGCATGCGCAATAGCGTGTCGGATTCCCTAACGCTGGGCAGTTGAGTGCCGGTGCCGGAATCCTAACCGAGGTATATTCAGAGCGTCATTTCGACGATCGAGCATTCTCTACTTCTACGGAGCGCCATTTATGCCTTTATTTACTTCCGAATTAGAAATAGTACTACGGTAACTGCTCCAGTGGACCAAATTTAGCACCGGTGGAGCACAATGATATAAAATAGAAATAAGTCACTAATTTTAATGTCTTTTCGTATGTTAATGCACTGTGCTCAAGAAATGGACCCAATTTGGAGCCAGTGGAGCACAGTGATTTAAAATTAAAATAAGTCACTGAATTTTAATATCTTTTCGTATGTTAATACACTGTGCTCAAGTGGACACAATTTGGCGCTAGTGAGGAGCTCAGTGATATAAAATAGAAATAAGTCACTGAATTTTAATATCTTTTCGTATGTTAATAACACTGTGCTCAAGTGGAGCCAGGGGAGCACAGTGGTATAAAATAGAAACAAGTCACTGAATTTTAATATCTTTTCGTATGTTAATACACTGTGCTCAAGAAATGGACCCAATTTGGAGCCAGGGGAGCACAGTGATTTAAAATTAAAATAAGTCACTAATTTTAATATCTTTTCGTATGTTAATACACTGTGCTCAAGTGGACCAAATTTGGAGCCAGTGGAGCACAGTGATATAAAATAGAAATAATTAGTCACTGAATTTTAATATCTTTTCGTATGTTAATACACTGTGCTCAAGTGGACCTAATTTGGCGCCAGGGGAGCACAGTGATATAAAATAGAAAAAAGTCACTGAATTTTAATATCTTTTCTTATGTTAATACACTGTGCTCAAGTGGACCTAATTTGGCGCCAGGGGAGCACAGTGATATAAAATAGAAAAAAGTCACTGAATTTTAATATCTTTTCTTATGTTAATACACTGTGCTCAAGTGGACCCAATTTGGAGCCAGTGGAGCACAGTGATATAAAATAGAAATAAGTCACTGAATTTTTACATCTTTTCCTATGTTAATACACTGTGCTTACGTGGACCCAATTTGGCGCGCGCGCCAGTGAGCACAGTGATATAAAATAGAAAAAAGTCACTAAATTATAATATCTTTTCGTATGTTAATACACTGTGCTCAAGTGGACCCAATTTGGCACCAATGGGAGCACAGGGAAATAGTCACATACAAAAACATCGAGAAAAAATACTTCTGGAATTTAAAAATATTTCAAACTTGGTATATATGTTCAATATCGGTTACTCCATCCGTAAAGCAAAAGAAAAAATAGTTTCAAGCCACATCAGTGATTTTAATATAACTTGCGTTCGCTTAAGAACATACAATTCCGACACATATTAGGCCTATGTCAAACTCTAATAATGATTTTGACAAAAAAACGGTTAGGAATTCGATTTTTTCCCTGTAAATTGAGCAACTTAAATTAAAAATATACCAAGAAATATATATTGAAATCGAGGAGTATTTTTTTTACAAAAGAAATGTTCGTATGTTAATACACTGTGCTCCAGTGGATCCAATTTGGCGCCAGTGGAGCACAGGGAAATAGTCACATACAAAAACTTCTAGAAAAAATATTTATCGAATTCAAAAATATTTCAAACTTGGTATATAAGTTCAATATCGGTTACTCCATCCGTAATGCAAAAGAAAAATTAGTTTCAAGCCACATCAGTGATTTTAATAACTTGCGTTTGTCTAAGATAAATACTTATGAAAGAACATACAATTCCAACACATTTTTTTAAACTTTAGCGATTAAAAAAAGACATATGTTAAAAATATGAATTATGTAGTAACATATTGAACGTGTAGTAACCTATTGAACGTATACTACCAAATTTCAAATGTGTAGGACAATTATTTTATGATGATCAAAATTTAAAGTTTAAAAAATGTGTTGGAATTCTATGTTCTATACATTTTAAACGAACGAAATTACTAAAATCACTGATATGGCTTGAAACTATTTTTTCTTTTGCTTTACGGATGGAGTAACCGATATTGAACATATATACCAAGTTTGGAATATTTTTGAAATCCAGAAGTATTTTTTCTCGATGTTTTTGTATGTGACTATTTCCCTGTGCTCCCATTGGTGCCAAATTGGATCAACTGTAGCACAGTGTATTTACATACGAACATTTCTTTTGTAAAAAAAAAAATACACCTCGAATTCAATATATGTTTCTTGGTATATTTTTAATTTTAGTTGCTCATTTTACAGGGAAAAAATCGAATTCCTAACCGGTTTTTTTTTTTGGTAAAAATCGTTATTAGAGTTTAACATATGTGTCGGAATTGTATGTTTTTCATAAGTATTTTCTTAAGCAAACGCAAGTTATTAAAATCACTGATGTGCCTTAAAATTATTTTTTATTTTGGTTTACGGATGGAGTAACCGATATTGAACATATATACCAAGTTTGAAATATTTTTAAATTCCAGAAGTATTTTTTCTCGATGTTTTTGTATGTGACTATTTCCCTGTGCTCCCATTGGTGCCAAATTGGGTCCACTTGAGCACAGTGTATTAACATACGAAAAGATATTATAATTTAGTGACTTTTTTCTATTTTATATCACTGTGCTCACTGGCGCGCGCGCCAAATTGGGTCCACTTGAGCACAGTGTATTAACATACGAAAGATGTAAAAATTCAGTGACTTATTTCTATTTTATATCACTGTGCTCCACTGGCTCCAAATTGGGTCCACTTGAGCACAGTGTATTAACATACGAAAAGATATTAAAATTCAGTGACTTATTTCTATTTTATATCACTGTGCTCTCCTGGCGCCAAATTGGGTCCACTTGAGCACAGTGTATTAACATACGAAAAGATATTAAAATTCAGTGACTTATTTCTATTTTATATCACTGTGCTCCCCTGGCTCCAAATTGAGTCCACTTGAGCACAGTGTATTAACATACGAAAAGATATTAAAATTCAGTGACTTATTTCTATTTTATATCACTGTGCTCCCCTGGCTCCAAATTGGGTCCACTTGAGCACAGTGTATTAATATACGAAAAGATATTAAAATTCTGTGACTTATTTCTATTTTATATCACTGTGCTCCCCTGGCTCCAATTGAGCACAGTGTATTAATATACGAAAAGATATTAAAATTCTGTGACTTATTTCTATTTTATATCACTGTGCTCCCCTGGCTCCAAATTGGGTCCACTTGAGCACAGTGTATTAATATACGAAAAGATATTAAAATTCTGTGACTTATTTCTATTTTATATCACTGTGCTCCCCTGGCTCCAAATTGGGTCCACTTGAGCACAGTGTATTAACATACGAAAATATATTAAAATTAGTGACTTATTTCTATTTTATATCACTGAGCTCCTCACTAGCGCCAAATTGTGTCCACTTGAGCACAGTGTATTAACATACGAAAAGATATTAAAATTCAGTGACTTATTTTAATTTTAAATCACTGTGCTCCACTGGCTCCAAATTGGGTCCATTTCTTGAGCACAGTGTATTAACATACGAAAAGATATTAAAATTCAGTGACTTGTTTCTATTTTATACCACTGTGCTCCCCTGGCTCCACTTGAGCACAGTGTTATTAACATACGAAAAGATATTAAAATTCAGTGACTTATTTCTATTTTATATCACTGAGCTCCTCACTAGCGCCAAATTGTGTCCACTTGAGTACAGTGTATAAACATACGAAAAGATATTAAAGATGTATTGTCCCTTTGTCAAATTCCAAAAAAATAAAAAATAAAAGATTTCGAAAAAAAGTGGGTCATTTTGAAGTATCATAATAGTTATTAACTTTCACCAAAAATTAGTCGAAAAAAAAATCATTTAACTGAAATACAGACGTTTTTTGGTTCAAAAAATAACTTTGACTTCCAGTCAAAGTTTTCGATCAAAACATATCTCATAATGCAACGCGCTTATTTGGCTACTCTGTATGCATAATCATAAAACTTCCTCGCGATCTGTGTGAAAACACCTTCTCAACCGTGACGAGTTGTAAACAATCCTAATTAGCATTATGCATAATGTATAATCATGGTTTGAAATCTTTGTTTACTTTTGCTCGCGACGATTTTCCAGACGAAATGTAATCAAATTAATTTAGCTGTTAATTACGTAAAATTGTTGTTTTTGGCTCAAATTTTCGACTTAAAGTGAATAACTTTAATATTACTTTGATATGGCCAATTTAAATTTAGAATATTCTGACCTTCATTTTTTTGTGTTTCAAGGGACAATACATCTTTAAAATTCAGTGACTTATTTTAATTTTAAATCACTGTGCTCCACTGGCTCCAAATTGGGTCCATTTCTTGAGCACAGTGTATTAACATACGAAAAGACATTAAAATGAGTGACTTATTTCTATTTTATATCACTGTGCTCCACCGGTGCTAAATTTGGTCCACTGGAGCAGTTACCGTAGTACTATTTCTAATTCGGAAGTAAATAAAGGCATAAATGGCGCTCCGTAGAAGTAGAGAATGCTCGATCGTCGAAATGACGCTCTGAATATACCTCCCTAACCACGGCGTAAAATTATTACTTTGAAAAGCAAATCAATCTCTTTTGGTTCAAATGGTGGCTCTGAAAAGAGCCGTTTGATTTGAGAAGTCTTTGTGTACGCTTATTATCCACCGAATCCGTAAAGAGTTCGGCCTTGTCTCTTCAGGGCGTAGACGACATCCATGGCGGTGACTGTCTTTCTTTTGGCATGCTCGGTGTATGTTACAGCATCACGGATGACATTTTCAAGGAATACCTTTAGTACACCGCGGGTCTCTTCGTAAATGAGACCAGATATACGCTTGACACCACCACGGCGAGCTAGACGACGGATAGCTGGTTTCGTGATACCCTGGATGTTATCACGCAACACCTTACGATGACGCTTAGCGCCTCCTTTTCCTAGTCCTTTTCCTCCTTTACCTCTTCCAGACATTTTACTTGGTACTTTTTGTGGTTGATACGAAAATCGATCGAAAAGTACCGAAACCTCAAAAAACTGAAGGATATATACACTTTATGCGGACGTGAATCTAGCTCTACAGTAATAACGTTGACATAACTCAATGTGACCTCTTACGGGTTAGGCAATTCCTTATTGTGATTCGGGCGGGAAATTATAACTAAAAATTAGAATTGCGCTTAAAAATTGAATATTAAGAAAATCATAGCAACATTCTTAACTTGTATAAGATAAGACTTTAAAGATACATTGTCCCCCTCATTTTAATAACTCACATAATATTTTGATAAAAATTGCATCAAAACAAAAATAATTTTCTTGAAAACTGTAATTTAAGCAAAATATTTACTCAAATTGTCCGTTTCATTTTTCCCTGGTCAGACAATGGTTTTTGGTTAAATTAACCGTTTATTTTTTCTATGGAATTGAATAACTCATTAAAATTTGTTTGGGTGAAAATACATCTTTAAACCACTTTCTGTGTGCATATCCTAATTTTCTGTGATCTGCTGATAATGTTATGTATAATTATTTAATAGATAATTAAAATTACTCTAGTTAAACTTTCAAAATTGTATTAAGTGTCAAGTCCAACAAGAAGATTATAATTATTTAATATTACAAGATATGTTGTCCCCCTCAGAAAATAATTAATAGGCCATTTAAATGTCAATAATAGTTATTCACCTGAAAAATTATAACTTCAAGCAAAAATTAGTCAAATTGACTGGAATTCAATGAGTTATTTGGTTGAATTTAACCGTTTATTTAATCTTTTTATGAAAAATTATATATTATATCGATGTCGATTTATTATAATTAGTGGTGGTGGTTACCCGTGGTTGGGATGTGTGTATATAACAATAAATCATCATTTTAAACAATTATAAATCATTATTTTTTGTTCGTTGTTATCTGACATTTCATTTAACGATAAATAATGTTTAAAATAAATGTTTGACTTTTGTTCATTTAAAATTATTAATTAATGTCAGAGGAGTACGTGTCAAGATTAACAATGGAGCTTCTAGAGTCAGCAGTAGTCCCATATAATTGTATTCAATATAATACTTAGACAACATTAGATATTATCGGTGATTCTGGCATGTTGATTGAACAACAGGAGAATCTTTGTTGCCAAGAAGTACTAAAAAAACGTGGCGTAAGGTTTGGGTAAAAAAGGCGTGAGAGGGGCTCACGCGGGTGGTCCGTGAGTGTGAGACTTGACGTGTAGTTTTCATCTGAGGTGGGGAGGGAGCCTATATTTTTTTCTCATAAGAAGCAAGTATACATTTTGTTGGACTAATATTAGGTTGATAACTACAATTACCTGTCCCAGTCAGCATCACCTTTCGTTTTAAAATACTAAGTCAGTATGGTACGCTTCGCTCGCGTACCATGTCGTGCCCACAGATGGTTCTCGAATACATAATAATTTCAGCGTTAAAAAACTGGCGATTTCAAATGTACGTACCGCAGGACAATAATACATGTCGTTTACAGGAACGAATAAATAGACACTGTGATTTATATACTCAACTAAAATTAGCACCCTGAGAATTACTTACTGCAAGAGAAACTTGTCACAAAATGAGAGCAATTGTTTAAGTCAAATTTAAACAAACTTAATAATTTGTGTTTTGTATGTAACATTAGGGTTGAGGGATGGGGAAGAGGATGGGTGCAAAGAGGAAAAATTTTTAAATATATTCTTTATCCATTTAGTAACGAAATATTAATTGTTTTCATGTTTTACAAATAATATACCACTAAACACAGTAAAACATTGCGATGTAATACTTTGTTGAAACTATCACCGTCCTAGTCGATTGAAACTGTACAGTATATGTAACGATACATCAATACGACGTGTATATGTTTATATAATGTAAAACAATTTGTGAAAACCACCTCTATTCGGGGCAAATCATAAATTCGATTTAATCGTCAATAAATATTAAATTATCTAACTCAACTTAATTAGTAGGCCTAATGGTTTTCAATTGTTTCTTAGAGCCAATTCATACTTTAAGTTGGTTCCTACCCTACCCACCAAAGTTGTTCTGCGTTTAGGGCATGTGATGCACCGTAGGCCTATCCTCTACTGGCTTTACAACGCTACTCATGCCAGTGAGGGAAGGGTGATGATGTGGGTGGTTTACCTGCAATAATAAAGATTTGTACATAATATACGGCGACTGAAAACGCTAGTTCATTATCCGTTTAAAAAAAATCTATATCCAACCTCTGCAGTACAGATTGAAAAAAAAATGGATCAAATTTCTGTTATGAGTATACAGTACTTGCCTTTACGACGCCTGAGGGAATAGACACTTGAATTGTGGAACAGAGATTGGAATGTTCCATTCATCGCAAGTCAATACATTTGTATAAACGTATATTAAATTTATCAAAATAGTATTTTTTAAAGAAAATCAGCCTGTCTTCAACATTATGATGCTGTACTCGAGCTGTTCAATCGGTTTTCAGCCATTAAAAACAATTATCGTAGGAGGAGATAGGAAAATGCGAAGCATCCTCGTATTATTGTCTGCGGGTATTTTTCAAGATGGACATCCATTAGACAGTGTATACCACGATCGAAAAACACCCCTATTTGGGGCAAATCGTTGAACCTAAATTCGTTTTAATTGTCAATAACTAATTATCGAACTCAATTTAATTAGTAAACAGGGTTACATCAGGTGGTTTAAATCAGTACCGAGATTCTAACCAACTTTATATACCATCGAGTAAACATTCTAGAAATAACGCGCGATTTACCGAATTTTGCCCTTACGTAAATTTATATATAGATAATCAATCACAATCTACTGATGGGCATATTGACAGTATGTGCCTCCCACTTAAAGTCCCCTTCCCTACGTTTTTTAGATCTAATTTAAGATCACAAACTATATTAAATGTAAAAATAATACTATATGGTCCTATTGCGATAACTTTTTTCGTCTTTAAAATGGTTAAAAATGTGAAAAATAAGTCGATTCTAATAATTATAGCGGCCCGCTATAAATCCCAAAATGCATTGCGCGCGGATTGATATTTTTGTTTTTCTTCTGTAATTCGCCCACTTTTCGATCGATCGAGGCCAAAATAGTCCAGTCAATCTACGATTTTTGGTGGACAAAATTGCAATAAATGATTTTATACACTTATTTGATAGATAAAAATACTATAAACGTCTTGTAAAAAGTCTACCAAAATCGGACAACAGAAAATGTGTATTTAAAGTAGAAAAGTGTCGAACTTTGTTTTTTGTTTTCTTGCGCGATGTGTTCAACGGTTTACCTAATTAGCATAAAATTCCTTGTCCCTGATTGGTTAATATTCAGGTCATTTAGGTCACCACCTCTGTTTGGTCATCGTTTTTGTTGTGACGTGTGGTTAAAGCCCCCTTCCCTACGTTTTTTAGATCTAATTTAACATCACAAACTATATTTAATGTAAAAATAATACTATATGGTCCTATTGCGATAATTTTTTTCGTCTTTAAACGGTTAAAAATGTGAAAAATAAGTCGATTCTAATAATTATAGCGGCCCGCTATAAATCCCAAAATGCATTGCGCGCGGATTGATATTTTTGTTTTTCACCTGTAATTCGCCCACTTTTCGATCAATCGTGAGGCAAAAACAAATGGAAGACTCCTAACCTTTCAGTGAAAATACCGGGTTTTCCCCAACTTGTATCAACGGAGTCTGGCAAAAATAGAAAGACAATTAATGCAGCAACTATACAACGTCAGGCTAGGTATATAGCTAGCGTACGATGTTCGTACGTTACCGATGTTTACCAGCTAGGCCTACAAAACTAAGCCTAGCTAGGCTAGGCCTAATCTAAGACCGTCCACGAGAGGTCGATCGCCGCGAGCTACTTAGGTAGTGCATTGTTTCTCACTTTTTATCATAATTTACCATAAAACGTACATTTAAGACAAGGAATGACATGGTTTAATGTTTTTAAAGTGATATATATGTATTATTTTCCAAAAAACGTCCAAAATTGCAGGGAAGGGGTCTTTAACACACATGGGGGACATGCTGCTATCGGGTCGGGGCCTACTGACAGAGCGTAGTCGTCGCTCTTTTGTTTATTTTCACTTGTTTATTAGGCATTTTTATAATTACGCCGTCTGCTGCTAATGTAGTTTTCATTGGTAGTCAGTGAGTTGATTTAGTATAAATATAATTTTAATGCAAACAAAAATACCGATTAACTGGTGTATGCCTTTCTCTCTAGCCTAGACCTGTCTATTCTTGACGGCCACCCTCCTGATGTTGTGCGTGTAGACTAAACCAAAGGAGCTTTTTTCTAGGCCTAGGCCAACTTTTTAGGTTAAGGCCTATTCCGTATTGTGCCAGCCAGAGATGCATTTCATATAGGATTGAATGTGATGAATCAATCAATAATAGCCTACTTACTTACGTTATGGGCAGCCACTCACTCGCACTACATTATTAGCCTAGCTAGGCCTACACTACTACCGTTAGGCAAGTGGGAGACCTACTGTACACAGGTCAACATCTGAGACTGACTTTTATTTTAATTACAATAATTATATGTATATATAATTATTATTTATAAACATTTAAATATATAATTTATTATTAAATGTACATTTCCTATTTTATTAATCTGAAATATATTTTTTTATTACAGTATCTCTTTGGATAGCCCTTAAATAAGATAAATTAATTTTGTTAACCCATGAATATTTTATTTTAATACTGTATAATTTAAGATCTAGCCCTATTATTTCATTTTATTTCGTTTTCTTTCAGTAGGGTAGCCCTCTCAGTAATAAAATAAAACTGCTCTTCCGAGGGGCCCTACGGCACATTTAAACATAATTTTAAAACAACTTAAACTAAAACTAAACTTCAATGCATGTTCTCATTATTATTATAACTTTTATACCATATTTAAATATATTTCACATTATGAGTACTGTATACGACATTGGACAACAAATAACACAAATTACATAATACAAACTGAGTAATTTCAATCTCAATATTTATTTTCATAAATACAGTAAATATATTATATTGCACACATCATTTCTTTTTACATGCATTTATATGTACTACTGTATATGTATAAAATATTTCAGTCATGCAATGTGCATTTTAATAATGGCAGTACTGTAGTTTCATAAGATGTACACAAAAATCATTTACCCGAGCACTACTTATAAATTAACATGCTGCAGTTGGTCAGTTGCATTATTTTTCCAGTAGCCATATAAAATACTAATCCAGTAAATAAACTCGACCCAGCCAGTTATTTATAATTTTTTGTTTTTAATATGTACACATATTTAGTCTGAACGTTAATATTTTCAACCAAATCTGATCATTCTCAAATACGTAGTACATGTACAAACTATTATAATAATATTGAATAAAAGTTTAATAATAATGAATGTATTTTTTCGTGAAGTGGAGAGAATATTTCATTCATTTAAAGATTGACTATTTTCACTCTCTGCCCTGTTAAATATAAGTCAATCATTTGGAAATATTAATATCTCCATTCAATTTATAAACATTAATTATTTATACACTTTACAATAAAGTATAACAGTCAACACTACATCACCATAATAAAACTAAATAACTTGCCAATAGTTCACTGAAACCATGGTCAAGGAACTGTTTTGATCATGCATGTATGTATCTTAAAATGTACAGCATATTTTATGACCTTCACGTTTATGTAATTCTTCTGGCAATTTGTATGGACTACTGACCCCGCAACAGCATTGGGCTTCAATCCTCTTTGAATGCTCGCTGTATTCACACTATCTGCTCCTAAAATAGTAGTAACAAAATTATAAAGTGAAAAACAAACTTTCATTTGTTTTTTTAGTTCATTGAAGATGAAAATGTAATTGGAAAAAATATATATGTATAATGCCAGAGAAAAATGTAACTAAACATACCTTTCTGTCTGATTGATACAGATTTATAATTCTTCTCATCAATTTTTTCTCTGCAAATGATGCAGTACTGCATTGTTTAATAGTAGTATAAGATATCTAAGGTAAATGAAATAGATATCACAACAAATCATTAATAGAATATAATCTGTAGTTTACACAGAGGAAATGTATATCGCATAGGCCTACTAGGCCTATAGGTTTGATAAAAAATAAATAGTATTATTACAGTACTTAGACTTTGAGGCCTAGCCTCACTACTACTATACTATTTAAGTATAATTATAATAGTTAATACTACATAAGTTATAATTAACTAGGCCTAGCTACTAAAAAAGGCTGGCTACTCTTATATTAATTATATAAACATTCCGGGGTTAAGATTTTAGTGCATAGCTGTGCCTACTACCTAGGTATAGGCCCTATACTGTATATCTATTAGATCTAGACCATGGCCCAGTCGGGTAGCGGCTGCCTGACAGTATAGGATAGCCTAGCTAGGCTTCAGTAACTGAAATTACTGACTGATGATACTGATAGACCGGCAGCCCAGAGACATTTGGTTAGATGAGCTAGGTACCAATATCTGACTATTTAAGTGTGTTGGGGGTCACTTGAAGTCAATGAAAATGGGAGTCTGCCGGGTACCCCCTGCTGCGTCTAGACCGGGGGGACCCCGAAATGTGCTAAAAAATCGGCACCGGTTAGATGAGAGAGATACCACCTAATTTTACCACCACGGGATGCCCATTGGCATCCTTATACCAGTATCACAAACGACAGACTTTTTGTCTGCTGCAATAGGCCCGCCAGACCCTCCGAGGGAGGGCCTAAAATGGGGCTAGCATAGATGAGTGAGGTACCACTCAAAATTAATGCCAAATGAACAAGTTGTGTTCATACAATACGAAATGGATAACAACAGACTAATTTTCTGCTGCACCGCAAGTGCCAGACTCCCTAAAGTTAGACTAGAGACCCCCCCCCCCCCCAACTAGCCCAGCCTAGATATTGTAGATACCACCAGCAACCAATTTTATATGATTTAGCACAATGTAAGCAATACCAAATGACCTATTACAGACTATCTGTACACTGCCTTGGCCCTGGCAGACCCCTCTAAAGTTAGACTAGAGACCCCCCTTTCCCCAACTAGCCCAGCTTAGACATTGTAGATACCACCAGCAACCAATGTTATATGATTTAGCACATTGTAAGCAATACCAAATTACCTATTACAGACTATCTGTACACTGCCTTGGCCCTGGCAGACTCCTCTAAAGTTCGACTAGAGACCCCATTTACCCCAAGTATAGCCTACCTTAGATATTGTAGATACCACCAGCAGTAAAAAAAAACCCAAAACAACATGTTTAATTGAATAAAGTTTAACTTTAATCGAACTAACACAAAACAATTGAAAATATATCCCATCAATGACGATAAAATGACCATTACCATTCTAAAGGGAAAAATAGTCTAAGAGTTTCACTTAAAACTTATATAAGCCAAATAATAAAAACTTTTCAACGTATGATATGGTTGGAATCTACCTAAAATATATTTTACTGACTAAACGCTGTAGTTTTACAGAAATAGGCCTACTGCACATACAATTTTAAGTAAAAAAAAAACGATGTTGCCCAATGCTTTTTAGAAGAGTATAGTAATAATTTGTAACATAATGTGGTAATTACTATTAACATTTAAACATAATTCTGACCAAACCCAGTAGTATTAAATAAATAACCTAATCAAAGTTTTCTTTTTATTTAAATATTTCTTTATTATATTATATTATACATAATGTAACTGTAAAACTGTAGGCCTAGTTGTAGCCAAATTAGAAGAGTATATTAATATATTTTCAACAAGTACTGTAGCCCAATGTTTATTATAAAAGATTATACTAATTTTTTGTACCTTTTTTAATAGATCAGTACTACATAACTAGCCCAATGCTTATTAGAAGAGTATATTAATCATTATTTTGAACAAAGTTTGTGTATTAAATAAATAACTTTTACAATAAACTGGTTTCCAGAATCGGCATTACCCAAAAACCTTTTTGAAGATGTACCTGTGAGCGTTAGCGAAACCAACGAAGATGATATAAGTTCTGGGCAGGAATGGAGCGATGACACTGACAGTGAACTTGAGATGTTCTGGTTTTAGAAATTAGAAATTTACATACATACATAGTCATAGAGAAAAAAAACAATCTTATAGTTCTCCCGTTATACCGTTTTTATGGTTTTTATTTAATATAAATGTTTATATGTCCATGTCAATACAATTATCCAACTCTTACTAATGCAGCAAGGGCTACAATATAATATTTACTATAACATATACGTTTACATAGTAATATCCAGTATTTCGAGAGAGAAAAAAAATAAATCATCGTTTTGATTTAGCTTTTCGCGCTTTTTTTTGTATCCATGTATTTTGTCACTTTTCAGTAATTTGCCTTTGGATTTATATATATATATATAAAACAAAAAAATATTTAAATAAAAAGAAAACTTTTATTGTAAAGGTTATTTACTTAATACTACTGGGTTTGGTCAGAATTATATTTAAATGTTAATTATATAGTACATAATAACCACATTATGTTACAAAATATTATTATTATACTCTTCTAAAAAGCATTGGGCAACAGATCGTTTTTTTACTTAAAATTGTACAGTATTACAGTAGGCCTATAAATAGTTCAGTATGTTGTACTGTCCCTAGAAAAAAGGTATTTAAAGTTATTTCTGTAAAACTACAGCGTTTAGTCAGTAAAATATGTTTTAGGTAGATTCCAACAATCTATGCATTGAAAAGTATTTATTATTTGGCTTGTATAAGTTTTAAGTGAAACTCTTAAACTATTTTCCCTTTAGAATGGTAATGGTCATTTTATCGTCATTGATGGGATATATTTTCAATTGTTTTGTGTTAGTTCGATTAAAGGTAAACTTTATTCAATAAACTATTGCGTTTTTCCATAATTTAAGGCCAAATCATAATTTTGCGTATAGTTTTGTTTTTCCGTGTAGTACCCTATTTATCTTCATTTCCGTATACGTCCGTAATATTAGGCAGAATTTCGGTAGTAACAAGGAATTATACCGCGCCGATAGCAGAGCAAACCCGGAATTTGATAGGCTTAGTCGTAGTTGCAGGGCATTTTATCATTGTTGAATGTTTTGTTGTTAGCTTAAAGAGTCCCTTGAAAAACAAAATATGAAGGACGGTTGAGAAGGTGTTTTCACACAGATCGCGAGGAAGTTTTATGATTATGCATACAGAGTAGTAGGAATTAGTCAAAGGGACAATACTTCTTTAATTGTTAAAATTGGTAAAAGAAGTAATGCTGGCGCCAACTAATTCAGCGACCTTTCTACAACCAAAGTATTTCTTTGTAACAAAATTTATTTTAAATGGAACGTTACAAAAATAATCCTCCGCTTTATCACTGCATGAATACCTAATAACCAGACAAGGACGTATCTTTGTTACGTTTTACTATCAATCCATTTTCATCACGCAATCAATTTTTCAACAATATAGTAGTATAACAATAACATTTTGATTGAATAGTGAGGAATTAGTTACAGTTTGACTTTGAATAAACCATTGGTTTAAAAAAAACAGATTACCTCTAATGGATCAAGCATTTACACATAAACTTTGCGTTAAAAAAATTCACCGACAAACGAAAATAATATAGCCTATTCCTTTTAAATATTAGGCATATTGCAAAGGCCAATAATCGATTTGTCCATAATTATTACGTTTTGCCGGTAGATTTTTCATAATCTAAGGCCAATTTTTAGGCCAAATCATAATTGTCCGTATAGTTCTGTATTTCCGATGCGTGTAGTACCCTTTATCTTCACTTCCGTACGTCCGTAAATATTAGGCCGAATTTCCGTAGTAATAATAGAGTGTGGTTTAAACAACACCGTTGTAAAGTTTATAGTGGATAAATAAAAATGAATTTTGGAAATTGTGGTTTTAACATCTGACTTTATTTAGCATTTAGCCTAATTCAAAATAATACAATTCAACGTTTTGCTCAATATATTTTTAAAATTATTAATTGATAATAAATTTACATTAATTGAGTACAGTTATTAGAATGTATTAAAGTACCTTAATCGGGGACTTCCCCGTGACGTTTGCATTGAACGAAAAAAAATGTTATCCTATATAGTTAGTCGCGTATGTTTACTACCGGTGGAATATTATAGTCTACAATCCTCCGTTTGCTATAGCGCACTATAGAGTGAGTGACATTTCCGGCGAACTAGAGGTGCAATTTATCATGAATTTTACGTGCGAGAGTATCATTTGCGGCCATCTAGGGGTGTTATTTAACAAATTGCTCGCTCAAATACTCAGTGTTGGAGTCTTTGGGCAACCCTCTTAAAATAGTCCTGCGACCGCCCCTGTAATAAGGGCGGGTCTCTAGTCTAACTTTAGGGTGTCTGGTACTTGCGGTGCAGCAGACAATTAGTCTGTTGTTATCCATTTAGTATTGTATGAACACAACTTGTTCATTTGGCATTAATTTTGAGTGGTACCTCACTCATCTATGCTAGCCCCATTTTAGGCCCTCCCTCGGGGGGTCTGGCGGGCCTATTGCAGCAGACAAAAAGTCTGTCGTTTGTGATACTGGTATAAGGATGCCAATGGGCATCTCATGGTGGTAAAATTAGGTGGTATCTCTCTCATCTAACCGGTGCCGATTTTTTAGCACCTTTCGGAGTCCCCTCGGTCTAGACGCAGCAGGGGGTACCCGACAGACTCCCATTTTCATTGACTTCAAGTGACCCCCAACACACTTAAATAGTCAGATATTGGTACCTAGCTCATCTAACCAAATGTCTCTGGGCTGCCTGTCTATGACACCAGTTTCAAAATTTTATCAAAACGAAACTAACCAATGACAAGCTCGTATCTAATGAAATTTGATCTTGCATGACAGCATCATTCAATTTTCAACACAACTTCTAGCTAGAACATTTTTGTATTATACAGAGACAATAATATTTGCCAATCTAAAATTCCTAAATAATCAAGCTACATCATACATTTATTGTTTTACAATAAAGGATGATAAAAAAAACGCCAACTGAAATCTAATGTTAATTTAACGTTGAAACATCAATGGCAACGCACTTAAACACATATTATTTAATATTAACGTTAAAAACATGTCATTTTAACCAAAGTATTAAATAGAATTTAACTTTAATTTAACGTTTAATTAACATTGAAAAACAAAAATAATAATTGTTTGAAAAAACAACATAATTTCATTTGAAAATGACAACTGGATTTCAACGTTAAAATAACGTTGGAATAACATTGAAAAACAAAAATAGTAATTGTTTGAAAAAAATTACTAGTTAGAAATACAATGTTATTTCAACGTTTGATCAACATTGATAAATTAACGTAAATTACTAGTTAGAAAGACAATTTTATTATAACGTTGGATCAACATTGATAAATTAACGTAAATTACTAGTTGAAAATACAATGTTATTTCAACATTGGATCAACTTTGATAAATTAACGTAAATTACTAATTAGAAAGACAATGTTATTTCAACGTTGGATCAACATTGATAAATTAACGTAAATTTCTAGTTAAAAATACAATGTTATTTCAACGTTGGATCAACATTGATAAATTAACGTAAATTACTAGTTAAAAATACAATGTTATTTCAACGTTGGATCAACATTGATAAATTAACGCAAATTACTAGTTAAAAATACAATGTTATTTCAACGTTGGATCAACATTGATAAATTAACGTAAATTTCTTGTTAAAAATACAATGTTATTTCAACGTTGGATCAATATTGATATATTAACGTAAATTTATAGTTATAAAGACAATGTTATTCCAACGTTGTATCAACATTGATAAATTAACGTAAATTACTAGTTAAAAATACAATGTTATTTCAACGTTGGATCAACATTGATAAATTAACGTAAATTACTAGTTAGAAAGACAATGTTATTTCAACGTTGGATCAACATTGATAAATTAACGTATATTTCTTGTTAAAAATACAATGTTATTTCAACGTTGGATCAACATTGATAAATTAACGTAAATTTCTAGTTAAAAATACAATGTTATTTCAACATTGGATCAACATTGATAAATTAACGTAAATTACTAGTTAAAAATACAATGTGATTTTAACGTTGGATCAACATTGATAAATTAACGTAAATTACTAGTTAGAAAGACAATGTGATTTTAACGTTGGATCAACATTGATAAATTAACTTAAATTACTAGTTAGAAAGACAATGTTATTTCAACGTTGGATCAACATTGATAATAAAACGTAAATGACTAGTTAGAAGGACGATGTTATTTCAACGTTGGATCAACATTGATAATAAAACGTAAATTTCTAGTTAAAAATACAATGTTATTTCAACGTTGGATCAACATTGATAAATTAACGTAAATTTCTAGTTTAAAATACAATGTTATTTCAACGTTGGATCAACATTGATAAATTAACGTAAATTTCTAGTTAAAAATACAATGTTATTTCAACGTTGGATCAACATTGATAAATTAACGTAAATTACTAGTTAGAAAGACAATGTTATTTCAACGTTGGATCAACATTGATAAATTAACGTAAATTACTAGTTAAAAATACAATGTGATTTTAACGTTGGATCAACATTGATAAATTAACGTAAATTACTAGTTAGAAAGACAATGTTATATCAACGTTAAATCAACATTGATAAATTAACGTAAATTACTAGTTAGAAGGACAATGTTATTTTAACGTTGGATCAACATTGATAAATTAACGTAAATTTCTAGTTAAAAATACAATGTTATTTCAACGTTGGATCAACATTTATAAATTAACGTAAAACATTTGTTAGAAAAACAATGTTATTTCAACGTTGGATCAACATTGATAAATTAACGTAAAACATTTGTTAGGAAGACGATGTTATTTCAACGTTAAAACAACATTTATAAATTAACGTAAATTACTAGTTAAAAAGACAATGTTATTTCAACGTTTGATTAACATTGATAAATGAACATAAACATTTTATTGAAAAGAAAATGTTATTTCAACGTTGATTCAATGTTTATTAATAAACGTAAAAAAAATAGTTAAGGAAAAAACGTTATTTCAACGTTGATTCAACGTTTGAAATACGCTGACAACATGATTTCAACAAATCAACTATATTTCAACGTTGATTCAACGTTGAAATTATGTTCTGTGCCCACTGGGACTGGATTTATTGGGCCAACATTATTTGCTGCATTATTAAAGGCAAAAGTAAGTTCTAGTAATAAGTAATATATTCACTGTCTATCGCATGTTTACATTTTGTAATCTTTTGCCCATGCTCACTTTAATTATTCCTTTAGGTCTATTATTTATTCCTTGGGTGACCTCTTCAGTCAAATACTGGTCTCCCACATGAGGGCCCAGATGTGATGAGTGAGTTTGACAGTGGCTGTTTACTAGTATACCAGGGTAACCCCCTACTTTCTCCATTATTGTTATTATTAATTTTAACACACATGATCAGTGGTACTTGATGTTTAATATAATTGCGGGAATACAGTTGTTTGGACTGACGATGTTTTTGTTGTTTGCAAAAGCAGAGGAGCAGTTTCATTCCATCGAAGAAAACATATCCAAACAAGAAATGAAATCTTATAATTCTATAAACGATACTTCTGCAGAAGTTGTTGATACTGAAGAGTGACTGTTGAGAAGGTTATTAAGTTTGTGGCCTAAAGAAAGTGTCGAAAACATAATATAAAAAATAATATACTATAAAATATTATATTATATAATTTATAGTAATATTACACTGTTATGTAAATCTCACTTTGATCATGGTCTATATGCTGTATTTCAATGTTGTATTGTAAGAGCAAAGTCAATAAAGAATCTTTAGTTGACATATATGTAGCAGGTCACTCACTCTCCTGGAATTCATGTGGTTGGCCATATTAACTAATGTAGACTATAGACCTGGGCTGTAACCACTAATGTGTCAACTCATAATAATTAATTGCCTTATTCCATGAATTTGGTATCTAATAATGACTTGGGTGTGACTAATGGATATACCAGCTCTTGGGAGGGGACAAGGAGGGTCACTGAACTGATAAGTCACCTCACTCGGCTACTTCTTAAATAGTCATGTATATTCTCTGTAATAAACACTTTGTAGATTAACACAATTTGGAAATAACTTGAACTGATAGCTACAACTTAATCACTCTCTGTGTACCTGTATATAGTGTAAATAAAGTACAATTGAGAGAATATAACAACAGTCTGTGTCATTTATATAAAGAGTGCTACAAATATGTTAAATTGATGTCAAAATGGTAATTGAGGGATGTGAATAAAGGTTTTTAATCAGAGTCACGTTGTAATTCCAATATATGATAATAATTATAATTAATTATAATAATACTAAATGGTAGTAATGCAATATTGGTTTGTTGTTAAAATCAACTTAATATGCCATAACTGTTACGATAAATGATTTATTATAAACAAATACCTTTTCGAAGTATTGGAACAAATTGTCTTTTCTAAAGTTTCCAATTGAGGTTGTTGCTCTTCGTTGTTTGCTGATTTGACAGCGACCATCTTGTGAGCTGTAGTTCAAGGACCAGCAAAAGACTTTTCGTGAACAGGCTAACAAACATGAGATCCGCTGCATGTGCGTCATCTCATAACTCCATCCTTGTAAAGAAGATTGCGATATGATGGTGGTGTACATTTCCCAACTTGTGCGTTGCATGTCCGTTAACAACGCTAACGCGATCAGTGTTACGTGGATAATTTTCATTTTGCGATGAAGTTTTCCTAAATATTGCTTATTCAGAATTGAAGGTTTATATATTTTGTACGTAAACAACTGAATAGAAAATATTCACACACGCAGTTCGTTTAGTTCGCTATCTTTTGGGGAGAGAGAACGTTTGGGTTTTATAATAGCAGAAACACATTATGTAAATCTATTAAGTCATTTAATACATTGCACCAATCAAATACACTGCTACAAATTGTACCAAACAAGATAATAAATGTGTCAATATCTTATGTAAGTTTTTTGTATATCACTCTGATGAGGAAGGTTCTATTTCCTATACATCAAAAAAACGGACAAACTTCGACCATCTCATTAAAAATGTGTTACGTGGCACCCCATAAGTAGCCTAGTAGTAGGCCTAATTAAATTTTGAAAAAGTTCGTAGTTTGAATTTCAGTACAGTGCATAACAATATTATCGTAATTGCGAGTTGTTGTTGAAGGAGGGAAGGGTGAGATTTGGAGCAATATACCAGAAAGCCCGATCAATATACGCGATCGATTAGATGGGAATAAATTCGAGCTATAGGAGAGAAGAGAAAAAATGTATTTATTTATTTGAACATGCACCTTTAAATCGGTAGTAGTCGGGAACAATATTTGGTGCGTTATTGGAAAAATAAAAATGAAATACAGACTTAACTAATACTTATTAGCGAATATGTGGCAGCAGACTCGAGAAATATAGGAGAGCCCGATCAATATACGTGAATAGCCCTAATTTATTTATATAACTATTTATTTTTCAATGTTTAGTGGCTGAATTTGATTAGTTTTAACTATTTTTAGCCCTTTCCTTGATATATTAATTATATTTTACTTATGTTACAATGAAAGAAAAAAATATTGCAATCAATCTTAATCATATTAAGAAAAATTTTGTATTTATATTATTTGATCAATCGATGCAAGTTTTAAGAAGAGGAAAGTTATAGGCCTACATCGATTTGTATACCAAATTTTGAAATTAATGTGTAAAAATCGATAGTCATTTTTAAAGAAACTAAAGATACCGGTAACAATTTAACATAATGAAAGTGTGTCTATCGATTGACTATATAATTGGAGTTGCTTTGACGGATTGAACTTATACAAATTGAGTAAAATAAATGCTAACCCCATAATATTCGAATTGTTATTTCCACATGATAAATTAGAATGGCCTATTATAAGACCAACCATAATGATGGTATAATCTCTTTAAAGTAAAAACTTACTTAACAATGGTATAATAATGAAACATGTCATTGTTCCGTTACATAGTATAGCTAACAAAATATTATCAATCCCAAGTCAATATATCATCAAAACCGTTGCATAATCACAATATTAAACGCAATGATAGAATACAAGTTCCAATAACTAAAGACAAACAGAACAAACTTTGTTGCAAATGCCATCCATATCATTAACTCACATCACCATCGATAAAATACTGTATTTTAATTAAGAAAGAATATGCAAATAAAACTTTTTTAGCTACAACATTTTAAATCTGTTTTTTTATCATACTATAATATATATTTGCCAATCTTTAAGAAGAATTTCTATTATTATTTTATATGATAATGGACAAATACAGTTTTTCAGTATTCAATATTTTATATAATAAATTAATGACTTAACTAATTTCTAATAACATGAATAGAGACTTAGTTTGATGACTACGCCTACTTATTTATTTCAACACTTTTATTTGAGAATGTTTGCAGTTTGTCTATGTTGATTTTAAATTGACCAAATAACATACTTGTTCGGTCTTTCCTTGCATATTTTCTGTATTTGGCAGCAATTTTAATAAATAAAAAATGTAATTAACTCCGTCTTGTCGTGTTCGCCTCAATGCCATAGTTTTTGAAAACTAGTATTTATAGTCAACAAAACATTACATGTTTGAAACAATCTTAAGCTCTGTCTACACTATCAAACTTTATGTAGCAAAAATGTGATGTGCCCATATAATATGGATGATGTCATATCACTACCATATTTGGGCACATCAAATTAGTTTGATAGTGTAGACAGAGCATTAAACATGAGATTAAGATATTAAGATTTAAAGAAAAAGCTTTCGATTTTTACAACCTAAGCTCTATCAAACTACGGTTTGTTGACAAAAAAATGTGATGTGCCAAAAAAATGATAGTGATATTCCCAAATATGTTCCAATCATCATGTCCATATATGGGCACATCCCATTTTTTGATCACATAAAGTTTGATAGTGCAGACAGAGCATTAGGTATTAATCAAATTTAATCAAAAAAAACGAAGGCACTATCATCGAAAAATATAGAAAACTCGACATGCATGATGGGAAGCCTACGACCCCTCTATAAGCAGCTGGAAAAGAAGACTACTCGTTTTAGCGCCAAAGGAAAGTGTCTGAAGTCACGTCTACATGTTATGCGGACATGTTTTGGAATAATTTGCCTTTGGCGCTAAAACGTTGAGTGTTTGAGTTATGGGACGCTTTTATAGCAATATTTTGATTTGACGTTCCTTTCGTCGGTACATTCGTTCGTTTTTATGAATTACTATGTTTATGTTTTTCAAATTAGAATGATTATTCGTTGAATATGAATGTATCCTGTTATTCTACTGATTATTATATATATTGTTTTGTTTAACAGTTTTCTAACCTTTTAGTTTAATTTTTAATCAATTCCGTTTTTTTAAATGTATAATGTTATTTATGTTTTTTATTTATAAGTTCTTTAAGAATATGAGTTACATAATCACATTTTTGTCACTTATTATACCTACAGTATAAAACTGTATTAACTTTGATGTCTGAAACATTAAAACAGAAATTCGCAATAATGGCGAACCTAAGTCGCAAATTTTTAGTTAGATATTCGTTATATTGTCATCATCTCATTTGTTACACGTGTGTTTGACCTATAATAATATAATAAGGGATGGTACAGGTAGGCCTAGGTCGAGGGGAAATTCATCAAATTGTTTCATCAAAACAATAACTCATAAGGTCGGAAAAATTTAGCATTATAAATAGATAATGGAACCAAATTTGCAATAAAGATGAGATATTGCGTTGTTCTCTTTTGTTATCAATCTTTTAATAGGTCACGTAACGTAATAGAACGTAACAGTTGAACATATCACAATAAAAAATCGCAAAAATCGTCATGGATAACTACCATATCTTGGAATCTGACCCAGTAACTAAGAACATTTTTAATGTACATCCCATGATATCATATAAACGAGATCGTAATCTTAAAGATCAGTTAGTGAATTTTAAATTAAAATCATCGAATCATAATGATGTTGGTATGACTAAGTGTAACAGAAATAGATGTAAGACGCCGGTGTAAACATGTATTATGTACTAGTAGTATCATATAGGACCACGTAAGAATTTTGATATTCAAGATAATTTTAATTGTGTTTCTACTAATGGGATATATGCTATTATTTGTACAAAATGTAATGTAATCTATGTTGGAGAAACCAAAAGAAGACTTGGGGATAGATTTGTAGAACATCTACGTTCCATTCATCTTAATACACCCGGTCTTCCTGTGGCAGAACATTTTCATGATAACCATAATATTAATGATATACGGGTTACTGGCATAAAACAATGCAACTCATCCGAACGTGACCGTAGACGACTAGAAGAACGTATACTTTTCAACTTGGAACTCTCAAACCCAATGGACTTAATGTATCATTTAAATCTAGGATTTTAGGAATTTAGGAATTGAGTACTATCTTGTCTATCTGATTGACATGAGTTTATTATTATGTAATACCTTTTGTTTGTCATTGCTTTTGTCAATTTGTTATTTGCTTGTTCATTGTTACGCCCATATAGCCCACAAACGTGTGCCGCCGATTTAAAGGCGTATGTTCAATAAAGTTATGTATGTAGACTCCTTTGTTTTCTAGTACCCTCTCTATATGTATTCGTCTTTTACCAATATTCTATCAGTAGTACCTGATGATGACCTATGGTCGAAAGTACTAGTTCTTTACTTTATTTATTCGAATTCATAAAATCACAACATAAAAAAAAATACAAAGAATGAATTCAGGGTAACACAAAAAAGTAACCAAAGGTCAAACTTATTTCCATTGTGGCCCTTAAGGATAACAAACACCAAGAATAAACATTTACAATATAAACAGAACACATGTAGTAACAATAAAAATATAAATTATAATCTTTCTAGCATAACCTCTTTGAGATGTTTCCTGATATTTCTTTTGAATTGATTTATGGTTTCTGAACACTGTATCAATTTTGGCAGGTGATTCCATGACGTTATTGCCGTGTTAACAAAGGTTGATTGGGAGTGGTTACCTATATATGGTCTATAAATTGATTGAGTTGCAAATCTAGTATTGTACTGGTGAATTACATTTGCTCTACTAATACCATCATTCATAAACGTAGGGCTTAATCCATTAATAATACGATACATGTGACAAAGTTTTATCTGTTTAACTCTTAAATCCACTGGGAGCCAATTCAGTTTGTTTAATTCATTAGCCCCAATGTGATCCCTTGGTTCTATACCAAGAATACATCTGACTGTCTTTTTTTGTGCAGTTTGCAATTTAACTTTTAAAGTTTTTTTTAATCCAGAGTACCACACGCTACAAGCATAATCATAAAGGCATAACACCAAACTATTTGCTAGTAACTTAAGATCTCTGAAAGTTAAGTACTTTCTATTTCTATATAAAAATTTTACCCTTGAGTTTACTTTCTTTATAACTGATTTACCTATATAATCTCCAGTTAGATTGTTATCTAGTTTAAGTCCTAGATAACTTACTGTCGGTTTGTTTGTGATTATATGATCATTACAAGTAACTTTCAATTCTTGTTGATTTCTGAGTTTACGTTTAGATCCAAATAGAATTGAATACGTTTTTCCTAGATGCAATGACAATCTATTATCTAATAACCAAGAATTAATAGATTTTAATTCTTTTGACAATACATTTTGAATATTTGCGACACTTTTATCAGATACAACTATTGCAGAATCATCGGCATAAATAATAATAGTACAATAAATATTTTATTCATTGAGGCAGAAACAAGAACTTTGTCTGTTTTATTTTTATACATGATCCTGCCTATGCAGCACATATTTCTTTTCTGTTCTAACCATTAGACCACTGGGGATTTCGTGGTATTGTTCAAACTCGATTGAATAGCGACTCTTTAACAATGAATTTGATTTAAAGTCGGTAAGCGTGTAAAGACAATGTATTTTTGCGAATTGAATACGAGTCGTCAGTGACAGTCAGTTGGTACGCAATCGGCTGATAAAAACTTATATTACAATATAACCTTATATATTTACAGATTGGGTGGCTTATGTCGATTGTACTGTGGAATGCTTATTAATGCGTGATACGGTGGAACAGCTATCAAGAAAACCACTGGGAATCACAACACAAAAGAATTACGGTTTAAATTCCTTAGTTGTGTACGAACCACTTTCTGTAGATTTGAATGCATGCATATTTTTAACAATGTTATTAAAAATCGCACTATGGAAAATTGGTTTAATTTACTGAAACAAAATATTTTAAATAATGTAAATAACCAATGGTCAGAGGACCTCGCATCTAAATCGTCGCTATCTTTTTATGCAAAGTTCAAATCAAAGCCGGATCTTGAAAAGTTTTTACTTGATAAAACAAATTTTAATGGTGCCCGTCTTAAATTTCAAGCCCGTTCCAATACTCTACCTTTAAATTTTAAATTAAGTAAATGGACCGTGGATAATGATGGTCTCTGTTCATTATGTAACTCTGGAAATATAGAGGACATATCTCACTTTTTATTTTGTTGTGATGCATTACAGTGTGTAAGAGAAGAACAGCTAAATATACTTAATTTATCATAACGAGTTATGTTTGGGAAACATTCTGCACCAGTAACAATGACGAAAAAACGTTATATGTTCTGGGGACGGATAAACTTTCCCTCAGTAATAATATTCTATTGTGTCTTGACAAATTTTGTAAAGAATACCTAACAAGATTATGGAAATTGCGAAACAATCTTATACAACTCGCAGATAGCATGTAATGTTTTTGTTTTGTTGCGGTATAGACATCTTTTTAGGTGATCATTTAGAATAAAATGATCACCTATTGTTATTGTATAAAATCTTTATTATTGTTCTTATTTATTTCTTTCTGTACAGATTTTGTGTGTCAATTATCTCAAAAAGTTAAATGTCAATAATCACCAAAATTTTAAAATATATTTAAAATAATTTAATTTAGTTGTAGTTAGGTTTTCAGCGTGATCACTCATGCGTGACGTCATTTATACGCCATTTTGTGAAATCACATTATCAATCATATCTCCATAATTCATTATCACATGTGAATAAAATCACATGTGAATAAAATTCACTACACATAAACTTCAGGTCAAAGGTAAAAATATTAGCAAATAAAAACTTGCGCGTTTCAAGGTCATGCTTATGAAATTGCGCGTTAAAAATTTAAAAAGCTCAAAATTAAGTTTTGATCAATTTAGAGCATCAATTGGGCCATTTGCGTGTTTCAAAAAATTACTGCGCAAAAATGCGTTTTTGCGCGCGCAATATTTAAAAAGTATAAAAATGCGAATATTTTGTGCAAATCGCATTCTACTCACAATCCTTAGTACATTCACCGATTTTGAGTCCATTTCGACTTAAAATAGCGCTATACGAGCACGTTAAATATGGCAATATTCGCACATTAATTGCATCAAAGTGCTGAAAATGGTCAAAAATAAGGTATTTTAAAAATAAAAATAACTCTTCAGAATGCACGATGACCGCTAACTTTTTAAACTTATTCTGGAAGCCATTGAGTTGTAGATATGAATTCATGTACACATTTCACATACAAAATGTTGTGACGTCATCAAATGGCCACTCCCATTTAAAAATTAGGGTTTTTTCTCTTTCGTCATAGATTATCACATTCCACATAGCGCATCTCGGTTATTTTGTGCCCGATTTTCGCTCAAATTTGAGTATGTGATTGCTCAATTAATTGACTTTCTTATGACTTGCCACTATTTTCATTTTGATGACGTCATCACGCGTGCATGTTTAAAAAAAAATTAATTTTAGTAACATGATAAAAATGATCACCTATAATTCGTCAAAGTGACGAATTAAATTCTAGTTATTTTTTAGTTTTTTAATATTACTATTTTTAAATTTTGGTACAATATTTTTCAGTTATTACTGTACTACTTAAAAATTGTTTGTATTTCTTTTCTTTTTATTCATTGTATATTGCATAAGTGATGTACGACTACGATAGCGATCGAGTCGGCGGCGTACGACTACGATAGCGATCGAGTCGGCGGCGTACGACTACGATAGCGATCGAGTCGGTGGTTGACTAGTTTTATTTTGTATGTTTGTTTTTATTAATTTGTATCTGTTGAGTGTCTATCTGTATATAGAACGCACCGTGTATGAACGGGTGCCACCGTTGTAAAGGTGTAGTTTCAATAAATTATTATTATTATATTACATTACTTAAAACCGCAAAGCCTTTTGGGCTTAATATTAGGAACATACTCCCACATATCGGTAAAATTATTCCATTGACTACCTAAATTTAAGTTTCTATATTAACCACAATTTTAGTTGTTTTTCCATTCCAAAATTGTTTATATCTACCAAGCTATCTTATTTGTTTTCCACTCTTACTCTCTCCAACCTGTATTCACCAGCCTGTGCCTCCTTTGTTTTGATTTCTTTTATTCCAGTCCACACGGGCAGCGCTTGTCTACTTAATGCTATCTACTTACACTGATAAAGGACTAGTGTTGCTCGGAAGCTCTGGTAATTTTCTGGCTGTTTTACATTATCGTTTTGATTTAGGTATCTTCTTATCTTTTAGGATCTTAGCTATGGGGTTATCTGCTTTCTTACTTATTTGTATATGATTTTTCCAAGACAGTGCTATAGTATGTCTGATTATGTTAATACTAGCATTCGGCTTAATAGGATTTATTGTTATAATACGTGTTTTATGGCGAATGTATTGGAGCATTTTTCATCAGTGATCGTAGGAATCAAGTGTAGCAAGTAGTACTGGGTTTATCGGGCCAACAATATTTGCTGCATTATAAAGAAAAAGGTAAGTTTGCAAATTATTTTATTAATCACTCAACACTGTATTGTAGGATTACATTTGTTAACTCTTCCGAACTTGCCTTGCGAGCTGTTTCTTAGTTGCTGCCGCAGCCTTTGATGCTAAACTGCTAGGTTTGGCTTTAAGCATTATATCTAAGAGGTATGTAAAACAATATAAACACATGTTATTATTGGGACGACGCCATCAACCGAGAAAACAGCTGATAGAATTAGCCCGGAGGCATTAAAATTAGCCCAAAGGCAACACAAATATCCCGGAGGCAGTATATGCCCCCGAGAAATACAATACAACAATAGCCAAGAGGCAACACAGATAGCCCGAAGGCGATACAAATAGCCTGGAGGAAATACAAATAGCCCGAAGGCGATACAAATAGCCTGGCGGCAACACAAGTAGCCCGGAGGCAAGACCGCCCGGAGGCAATACAACTAGCCCGGAGGCAATAAAAAATAGCCCGGAGGCAATACGAATATAGCCCGGAGGCAAAATGGTAGCCCGGAGGCAATACAAATAGCCCAGAGGCAATACAAATTCTAAATAGCCCGGAGGCAATATAATACTAATAGCCCGGAGGCAACACAAACAGCCCGGAGGCAACATAAACAGCCCAGCTGAGGCAACATAAAAAGCTCGGGCGATATAGTGGTATAAAATATAATATTATAGCCCGAAAGCAACACAAGTAAATCGCCCGAAGGCAAAGTTAATATAAAAGTATAATGATATAGCAAGTAATTAAGGTATCTATACTGGCCTCGTAACTTTCCTGACGTGCAAAACAGCCCGACGGACGCTCCGTGCATATCGATACATCCCCGACGATCGTTCTTGAGTGGAATGTCTGCTGAGGTGTACGCCGTAAAAATGCATGTGGGACCAGTCATTCCATAGCCCTCTGTGTTTCCAGTAGGTCACCACGGCATCATTTGCGTAAATAGACTTTAGTTTGCGATTAATATCCACAACTGCGTCATTAAATGCATGCCCCACTGGATTGGGGTGCCGTTTAAGCAATTGGCTGACCAACACATGGCTGCATTCGACACCAAACTTAAGAAGTTTTTCCATTGTGCTCGCCTATGTCAGAATTAACCATAATTTATAATTATATAGAAACGCAATGCGTTATTGTAACAAACGTGTAGCTTTTTCAAAGTGCCTTTATTGTAATTAGACCATAATGATTCAAAATACATATTTAAGCAATATGATCTAAAGAACATGCATTTAACCTTATCAGAACAATTCTAAACTTCCTAGCAATAGAATTTGTTTCCATTGAAAGACTTTTTATATATTATTCAAATTCATCAATGCATGCAAACGATATACTATAACCGCTTAAAAACCGACGCGTAGGTGTATTGAAAACACAAATTAAAACGTTGTTGTAAAATTTGACATTTACTCTTCCAGTGTGGCAATTCTAAGTTAGCGCCTATATAACGAGCAGCAGGAGTGGATACAGTGTTGTAGGCACGGCCATACAACATCGCCAATATGAAGCGTTATCTTGTAGCTGGAATGTGTTCCATGGTAAAGGTGTGTTTGTATTGCATGAGACTGAATCTCAATATTGCCATAATCGAAATGGTTCAAAATTCTACCGAAAACAACGCTTTAAATGTCACTCTGACAACAAAGGCTACACGGTCTGAAATTATTAACAAAGAGGTAAGCTTAAAAATAAAATTACGTATAACATTTATTAAATGAAGACATTTATAGGATTTTACACAATGTATTTCCTTTATTTTTTCTTAAATTGGAGTGTAAGTTTTTAAGATTACGTGTAGGCCAAAACTATGAAATTTTGTTTGAGATAATCTTATAAAGGGGTAGGCCTACACTTCTCTTCGAGAAATATTTCCCCAAAAAGTGTGAGAATTGTATTAAAGCTTCAAAGCAAAATTAGTATTCCTTTTGTTTATTTGAATTAATGTTTTGTATGTTGCACCCAAATGGGTGCAAGATACGTTTAGAATCTAAACATCTGGCAAAGCTAAGCATGTATCAAGCTAAACTTGAAAATGTGTGCAAGATACGTTTAGAATCTAAACATCTGGCAAAGCTAAGCATGTATCAAGCTAAACTTGAAAATGTGTGCAAGATACGTTTAGAATCTAAACATCTGGCAAAGCTAAGCATGTATCAAGCTAAACTTGAAAATGGGTGCAAGATACGTTTAGAATCTAAACATCTGGCAAAGCTAAGCATGTATCAAGCTAAACTTGAAAATGGGTGCAAGATACGTTTAGAATCTAAACATCTGGCAAAGCTAGCATTTATCTAGCTAAACTTGAAAATGTGTGCAAGATACGTTTAGAATCTAAACATCTGGCAAAGCTAAGCATGTATCAAGCTAAACTTGAAAATGGGTGCAAGATACGTTTAGAATCTAAACATCTGGCAAAGCTAAGCATGTATCAAGCTAAACTTGAAAATGGGTGCAAGATACGTTTAGAATCTAAACATCTGGCAAAGCTAGCATGTATCTAGCTAAACTTTAAAATGGGTGCAAGATACGTTTAGAATCTAAACATCTGGCAAAGCTAGCATTTATCTAGCTAAACTTTAAAATGGGTGCAAGATACGTTTAGAATCTAAACATCTGGCAAAGCTAAGCATGTATCAAGCTAAACTTGAAAATGTGTGCAAGATACGTTTAGAATCTAAACATCTGGCAAAGCTAAGCATTTATCAAGCTAAACTTGAAAATGGGTGCAAGATACGTTTAGAATCTAAACATCTGGCAAAGCTAAGAATATATTAAGCTGAACTTGTGGAAAAGTGGGTAGGCTACAAGCTATGCTTGTATAATCTAAATATTATGTTATATTGTATGTTTAACTGAAAATAGTGTAATTGCACTGATTAGTCTACAAACGTTTTATTTAGCGAATTTTCTGTTGTAAAATAATCTCCACATGCATGATGGGTATACGTATCACAGAAGGATGACAGACGTGACCCTTTTTTGACCAATTTTGTTATTACCAATAGATACCAAGGTACGCCTGGGATGAAGAAACACGTCAAATGATACTTGGTGCTGTTTACTATGGGTATAGCGTATCAGCACTTCTTGGAGGATTGGTGACGCACAGACTTGGTGGAAAACGAGTTAATCTATTTTCACTTCTTTCGTCAAGTATTCTTACAGCACTGATACCTTGGTCAGCTGGAGTTAGCACTGATCTTCTAATAGTTCTACGTGTACTAGACGGCATTGCACAGGTTAGTTTTATTCCATATTGAACGATGCATAGTTGGTTTTAGAAAAAACTGTTTTACTTATATTTACTAATATTTAATTATCTGAAGAATCATGGAGTTACACAATATAAGACAAAAGAAAGGAAAATAATAATATTTATGGTGTTTTTCAGGGATTACACAATCCGGCAACATTCAGTATACTGGCAAACTGGTCTGTTCCACATGAACGAAGTACACTTGTATCCATTGCCTATTTCGGTAAATAGACATTAAAACTTATTTGCTTGCGATCGTTAGCTTTTATCAACGTAATATATTATACGTTCCAACTATGGCGATTATGTTCTTAATTTAGAAATCAATTTATGCGATGTTTTTTAAAATACTGTTATTAAAGTTGGCCTTCTTTGTGACCGATATATTTTTCTTCATTCGATATGGTGTTCACACCAAATCGTTGAATGTTACTTTATACAGGTGTGTCTTTTGCGGAGGTTATCTGTAACCCACTGTCCGGTTGGATTTGTTCTGCTTACAAACTCGGTGGATGGCCGTTGTCATTTTATACATACAGTAACTTGAACAATATTATTTTTGTATTTACTTATTTTTATTTATTGTTTAAAGTGAACCAAACTATTATTGACATTACCTCCGCTTATAGGAGGTTACGTTTTCACCCTTGAAACTGGCAACAATTCATTTTATTTAGGTGCCTTTGGAGTTGTTACTGCAATATTATGGGCTGTTTTAATTTACGAAATTCCTGATAAAGATCCGTGTATATCGAGAAACGAGGTGGTATACTTAAAAGGTTTTGACACTGAAGAGAAAAATAAGGTAAGGTTTATATATTTTGTATGAAGTTGTATGAAAGGTGATGAGTCTGATAAATATAGCAAACATAACATTAGATGTATAAAAATAACAATTATATATAAATATTTTTTTTCATATAGAAAAGATCGGTTCCATGGTTGAGTATACTGAAGTCGTCAGCTGTATGGGCGGTAGTCATTGCTTTCACTAGCAACGTGTTTGGTTTCTATTTCATTATTACTGAAGTACCAATCTTTATGTCAGAAGTCTTAGGGTTTAATTTAAAAACGGTAAGTCTATAATATAGATAACGTATTTTTGCAAAATGAAAATAAGAGTTGATGGTGACAATCTGGTTGTTGTGACAAAGGCATTTATTATAATACCTTACATGGGCATAGAAGAATTCTAGACGGCCGGGGATATACTGAATATTAATTAATTTAAAACGATAAAGATGAGAAAATCTGTGAGAATGTGAGAAAAAGCCGTCCCAACCGAGATTCGAAACGTTCCTGCTTGATATGCAGATGTCCTAACCATTAGACCTCTGGAGAGTTCGTGGTATAGTTCAAATTCGATTATATAATATACCTTAAATTTTACAGATTGGGTGGTTTATGTCGATTCTAGGCATTGTGGAATGCTTATTCTGCCTACTATCTGGTGTATGTGCTGACTTCTTTATTCGCCGTGAAAAGTTAACTATTTTGCAAGCAAGGAAACTGTTCACAAATCTCAGTAAACGTTCATAGATTTATTATGGAAAAAAAGTCACTCATTTTAGGAAGTTATATTCTATTCAATATAAGCCTTATAATAATTGAGTATTGTCAAGCATTTAGACGAAAACAAAGTTTACTTTCACATACGACACATGGATAATAACAACTTGAGTACAAATACTTGTTGTAGTGAACGATACCTATATTTGGGTGTCCAAATTTCTTGCCTCTGAGTTCGTATTTTTTTTACAATTTTGACATTGTATCATAATAGTGTTTCGGAATTAGAATGACAACCAAGAATGAGAATCATTCACTAATATAATATTTCTCTTTCTTAGGTATGGGATTATCTGCTTTCTTACTTATTTGTATAGGATTTTTCCAAGACAGTGCTATATTATGCCTGATTACGCTAATACTAGCATTCGGGTTACTAGGATGTTATACGTGTTTCACGGCGAACGTATTGGACATAACGAAGCATTATTCATCAGTGATTGTAGGAATCATGACATGTTTAGCAAGTTGTACTGGATTTATTGGGCCAACATTATTTGCTGCATTATTAAAGAAAAAGGTATGGTTTGCTAATATTAATCACTGTATTGTAGGCTTACATTAATGGAACCTCTTTAATCTGTTCCTATCCATTTAGTTCCATATCACCATATTGTTATTATTAATTTTCAGAACACACATGATCAGTGGTACTTGATGTTTAAGATAGTTGCGGGAACACAGTTGTTTGGACTGACGATTTTTTTGTTGTTTGCAAAAGCAGAGGAGCAGTTCCATTCCATCGAAGAAAACATATCCAAACAAGAAATGAAATCTTATAATTCTATAAACGATACTCCTGTAGAAGTTGTTGATACTAAAGAGTGACTGTCGAGATGGTAATCAAGTATGTGGCCTAAAGAAAGTGTCGAAAATGAAGAGCACATGCTAGTTAAATGTAAATATGCATGGTCTAAACCTAATAGATTGTCTAACCGTTGCTTAAAGACACAGATTAGAATTGATTTTAAGCAGTACTATAGCGTCTTAAAAGATTCATGTCTTAAACATTAAAAATGAAGATTAATAAAATCAGACTTTAATAGGCCATTTTGTAGTTTTAATGAAGTTATTACTGTAGAAAAAAATAATAACAAGGGGTTATCCGCCAAGTGCGGATAACCAATAATTTCGCTTGTAAAGAGACAAAATAAAAGGTTAATTAAAAACTAGTAAGTTAAGTATTTTTTTGCTTTAAATTACATTTTTTCAGGTAAAATCTTTTTTTTCGATCAAGTTTTTTGTAAAAGTGAATAAATATTATGTGACAATAAAATGACATATTCAACAAAAACTTTTAAATATATATATATATATATATATATATATATATATATATATAAACAAATCAGGCAAAGAACATTAATTCTAAACCGCCCGGTGATATACTGAAATTTAATTAATTAATTTGAAACGATAAAGATATATATATATATATATATATATATATATATATATAAATCAATGATGTTGCGTTCGAATCCCGCCAGAGACATTTTTTCATACAACTAAAAAATACGGAACTTTCGCCAATGAGCTATGCTCGACGCGATTATGAGATCATGTTCCGATTATGAGCACTGTTTCTATAATTTACAGTATGATTTATATATATATATATATATATAAATCATACTGTAAATTATATATATATATATATATACCATATGTGACTGATCTCCCTTCATACATTCAGGACTCCACGGACTTTATCCGCAAAATTAACCAAATTCAAAATTTACCTAATAATTCTGTTCTGGCTACATTAGATGTTTCATCATTGTATACTAATATCCCTCACGAAGAAGGAGCCGACGCATTTACGAGAACTGGTCATGTTGATTTTAACCAACAACAATTTTATTTTTGGAAATGACCATTACCTTCAAATTCATGGCACAGCGATGGGCACAAAAATGGCGCCATCTTTTGCAAATTTATTTATGGGACAATTTGAGGCCAATTTTCTGTCCCTCCAACCAAACAAACCACTTGTTTGGTTTAGATACATTGACGACATCTTCATGATCTGGACCCATGGTGAAGATAATTTGGAATCTTTTCTTCTCAATATTAATGCAGCCCACCCAACTATCAAATTTACAGCTACCAAATCCACTAGTAGCGTTGATTTTTTGGACACTATAGTGATCATAGAAAATGGTACACTCAAAACTGACCTATTCCGTAAACCCACGGATAAAAATATGTACCTGCTTCCTAGCAGTTGTCACCCCCGACACTGTACTAAAAACATACCGTACAGTCAAGCATTACGTATCAGACGTATCTGTTCTTCAGATTTAGATTTTCAGAATCGTACCGAAGAACTAACCGGACATCTCCGGAATAGAAATTACAAGAAGGAATACATCGAAACTGCTATAAAGAAAGCAAAAGATATTCCTCGATGTCAAACACTGACGTACAAACCACGTCAGCCAAAAAAATCGACCAGAGTGCCATTGGTCACAACCTACCACCCTAGGTTGCCTCCATTACGGGCTATTACTATTAATTACTGAAAAAAATGACAATGCTGTGGGTATCAGTGGCTGGATCTCAATGGAGATACAAATAAAAAAGCGAAAAGCTAAATCAAAACGATAATGTAAACAGCCAGAAAAGTTAGCAGAGCTTTCGGGCAACACTAGCCCTTCATCAGTGCAATATATATATATATAAGCTTGCCACTCTTGCCCCTACCGGCATAAATGTACAATTTAGATCTTTTAAACATTAATTTTGCCAGAGACATTCACATATTAACAATTATTTACACTTTAAGCTTTTTTCTTTGTTTTAAGTTTCCTGCTTTATAAGCGACCATTTCTGCTTTGTACCCCATAGCTTTTGGAGGTGTGCCTTTGTAACTGTGCCTTTTGTTTGTTAACATCTTTGATTGGCTGATTTGTTTTGTTATGTGGTTTTGTGACTTATATATGTTATCCTTTGTTACAGTTCTCTTCACCTGATGATGGGCTGTGCCCGAGACGTGTCGTAGAAGTGGATCTATATTGAGGCGGTTTTGACTTGTTTGATCTTGATTTTTTTTGTATATATATATATATATATAAATCATACTGTAAATTATAGAAACAGTGCTCATATTCGGAACATGATCTCATAATCGCGTCGAGCATAGCTCATTGGCGAAAGTTCCGTATTTTTTAGTTGTATGAAAAAATGTCTCTGGCGGGATTCGAACCTGCAACCTCTCGCTTACAGGGCGAGTATCATACCACTAGACCACAGAGCCATGTATGGTATTATCACAGATTTTCACCCACCAGATACATTCTCTCATACAACAAACGCCCTCACAATCAGTGGAGGCTTAACAAGTCAGAATAAATTCCAACTTTAGTTCGAATCCCGCCAGAGACATTTTTTCATACAACTAAAAAATACGGAACTTTCGCCAATGAGCTATGCTCGACGCGATTATGAGATCATGTTCCGAATATGAGCACTGTTTCTATAATTTACAGTATGATTTATATATAATTTACACAGTGCTACGCAACATCATTGATTTATATATATATATATATATAGGAAATTCGGGATCAAGTGAGTTGGAACTGCCTCAGTGTAGATTTGTTTTTACGACATGTTTCGGGCATAGCCCATCATCAGGTGAAGAGGGTTGTAACGGTGGATAACATGTATGAGTCGCAAAGTTGCATAGTGGAACGAATCAGCCAGTCGAGGATGTTAGCAAGCGAAAGGCATAGTTGTGGGGGCGCGCCTCCAGAGGCTATGGGGTGCAAGGCGGGGATGGTTGCTTATAAGGCAGGAAATTTAAAACAAAGAAGGGGGCTTCAAGTGTAAGTAGTTGTTAATATGTGAATGTCTCTGGCAGGATTAATGTTTAAAAGATCTTTCCTGCTTTATAAGCAACCATTTCTGCTTTGTACCCCATAGCTTTTGGAGGCGTGCCTTTATAACTATGCCTTTTGTTTGTTAACATCTTTGATTGGCTGATTTGTTTTATTATGTAATTTTGTGACTTATATATGTTATCCTTTGTTACAATTCTCTTCACCTGATGATGGGCTATGCCCGAAACATGTCGTAAAAATAAATCTATATTGAGGCAGTTTTAACTTATTTGATCTTGATTTTTTTTTCTATATCCTGCCTATGCAGCTCTTTGATTTATATATATATACAGTTTTACTACTCTGCTGCATCCACCGGTTTTATCTATATTTATTGTTATCACCATCGTTTTTTGTTGTGTACCTGTTTGTTTTATAACAAGTATGGCCAATTCCAAGCAAGTTTTACAACAAGCGCGTCGGATTCTCAACAACGACTTAAGCCTGTATTCTCCAGTTGTGAGGACATTTGGTTTTTGCTTTGGAACCTCAACGTTCAGTAAGGCAAGATGTTCTAGTAATGTTTATTTTCTGTCCACATGTCTTAGACAGAACGTCATACCCAAGTCGTTTAGATCTACCTGGTCACCGTCCTTTGCTTATGTTGATAAGAAGTTCATATCTGATATAGTATCAATGCTGTTTCCAGACGGTTTATGCGTATGAGCATTCAGATGAACTTAAAGAAAGTTGCGTATCATGATGAACAAATGGTACATCATAAGACCAACCTACGAGCAGCTTGTACTAACTACGAATTTGACAAAATACGAAGTATCATCCATGGATTAAACAAATGGTATTACAAGTCATTGACAGAAGCTAAATTACTTAAAGCTAATCGTGTTTGTAGAGAGTATTCCATTGATGAGGTAAGACCAACGAGAGCACACCCTGATACGTCTAAACTAGTTGTGACTATACCTGATGATTTGCCTCTTAAAGATGAAGAACGCTCTGTTCTTTCTAAGGGTCTGTCTTTTATTCCTATTAGGAAAGAGATTGATGATTTCCAGCTTAAACAAGACATGGAACAATATTACAGACGTTTACGACTCAAAGCAAACTTTCACGGCAAGAATCAGACAAATGTAACAACAAAAGATGAATTCCAGTTGCTGAATAAGAAGCCATCTAGCTGGACACCGCCACAAGGTATGTTCGCTGAACTTGATCTGTATGTCAATACTTGCAAACGAGAGATTAACAAGCTTAAGTTAAAACAACCAAAGAATATTTGTAATTTGTCAAAAGGAGAGCAAGCTGCCATTAGATCGCTTAAAGGTAATCATGACTATGTTATTAAACGAGCAGATAAAGGTGGTGCTACTGTGGTTTGGAGAAGAGACCTATATATTACAGAGGGAGAAAGACAACTTTCTAATCTTGACGTATATCAGCCCCTTGATGCCGACCCTACTGATTCAGATATTGGTTTTGTGAAGAAGACTGTAAATAGTATGATTAAGAAGAAAGAGCTTCCTTCTACAGCCCATATATTGATTAATTCTGACGCCACTTGTCCTAGCTTTTACATGTTACCTAAAATACACAAGACTAACAATCCTGGTAGACCTATTGTATCCGCTTGTAACGCACCTACAGTTGTTATTAGCGAGTTCTTGGATGGAATCTTGAAGCCAATTGTACAAAATCTGCCAACCTACATCAAAGATAGCAAAGAAGCTGTAGTTTTGTTTAAAGATTATACATTTTCATCTGAGAGTGCTTATCTTTTTACAATGGATGTTACGGCCTTATACACATCAATTCCTATTCAAGATGGACTTAACGCAATGAGACATTTTATTGAACTAGATACTTCAATTAAATATCCCGCATCGACAATACTACGTCTCGCTGAACTTGTACTTAATACTACAGCCTTCAACTTCAATGGAAAGTTTTTTCGGCAAGTTTCTGGGATAAGCATGGGTACAAAAATGGGACCTAACTTTGCTTGCCTCTTTATGGGGTATTTTGAGCAGAATGTGTTACGAGATTTTAAGGGAAAGAAACCAGATTTATTCAAACGGTATTTTGATGATTGTGTTGGTATTATGTCAGGAACTTTAGATGAACTTAATGAGTTCATTAACTTCGTGAACAATTTTCATCCTGCTATAAAGTTTACTCATGAAATTTCTGACAAGTGTGTGCCTTTCCTTGATATTAGTTTATCTATTGATAAACCTGGTCTTTCTACATCCGTTCACTACAAAGATACTGACGCGCACACTTATCTAAATTACAACTCTTCGCATCCTCCAGCTTGTAAAAATGCTATACCGTATTCGCAACTTGTTAGACTTCGACGTTTATGTAGCGATGATGATGACTTTAACATCAAAGCATCTGAGATGATTGATTTTTTCAATGCACGCGAATATCCATCTGACATTACTGTGAAATCTCTAAGAAAGGTTTGCCAGTTAACGCACGAGGACACATTGCAACCTACACATAATACAAATGCTTGTGACCGCATACCTCTAGTCCTCACGTATCATCCTATGAATAAGAAGGTTATTAACATTGTCCGCGATAACTTTTCAATTTTGACTGAAGATAAATCCGCTACAAAAGATATTTTTCAAGAACCACCCATGATAGCTTACAGACGTGATCAAAGCATTAAAGACACTTTAGTTAAATCTAAATTACAAAACAAAGGTAATGAATTAACTGGAACATTCAAATGTAATAGAAATAGATGTTCGACATGTAATTACGTTTCATGTTCAAACCAAATAGTAGGACCTTCTGGTAATTATGTTATCACAGATCATATTACGTGCACCACTAGAAATCTAGTTTATTGTATTTCGTGTACTAAATGTAATATGCTTTATATTGGTGAAACTAAACGCAGGTTAGGTGATAGGTTTGTAGAACATTTAAGGTCTATTAAACTTAAGACTCCCGGATTACCTGTAGCCACCCATTTTTGTAATAATGAGCATTCCCTTTCGGATATTACAATTTCTGGTGTTAAGGTATGTAATGGTTCTGAGACATCTCGTAGAATTATAGAAGAAAGAATAATTGTAAAGCTTGGCATGTTAGTAGGCCTATTTTTGTGCTTAATTCCTAAAAAAAAAATGAAGAGCGGTTAGGCCCTAGGCCTAGACCTATATAATAATATCCGAATTTTATCTTTTTACGCCTAGTCAGAGTAGGCTGAAATGACAGTAAATATTTTAAGATCGTTTTTAGTATCATGCCCTAGGCCTATATAATATCGGCGGTCTTTCTTTAGCTACACGGGCTGGGTGTCAGCCACCGGCCCACCTCCGTTCGTCTCACGTGTCTGTACTGCTGTAGGTGGTACGACGAGCGGAGGCCTACATCAGTACACGCAAATTAGCGTGACGTAACGTTTTTCAACAACATCGCGAGTAGATCCCCGCTCCCTATGCTATGTCGCTCTTTACGTATCTACTAAGACTAATTTACATTGCCGCATTCGTTTAAATAGTTAATGTAAGATTAAATGTTGCTTTTAAAATTATGAAATATGAAAAAAAAAATGGATAAATTACCTGATTACAAGATTTAAAGTCATACTTGTTGGGGAATATCAGATTTTCCGTCGTAACAACAACACGGCACAAAACTTATTCGACCAATCAGAGACAACAATTTCTAACAATATTACTACGCCGAATACGAACATATTTTAATGAAATAGTGCTATGATTTATTGTCTTTTTATCACCTTTCCAGTTGTCCGATTTTGGTAGACTTTTTGTATGTTTTTTATCGTAAAATTAACTTTAAGTTGAGTAAAAAAAATCTTTTGTTGCAATTTTGTCTACTTTTGGGAGTTGAAACTGTAGATTGACTGGACTAAAACAAATGGAAGACTCCTAACTTTTCCACGAAAATACCGGGTTTTCCCCAATCTGTATCAACGGAGTCTGGCAAAAATAGAAAGACAATTAATGCAGCAACTATACAACGTCAGGCTAGGTATATAGCTAGCGTACGATGTTCGTACGTTACTGATGTTTACCAGCTAGGCCTACAAAACTAAGCCTAGCTAGGCTAGGCCTAAAGACCGTCCACGAGAGGTCAATCGCCGCGAGCTACTTAGATAGTGCATTGTTTCTCACTTTTTATCATAATTTACCATAACACGTACATTTAAGACAAGGAATGACCTGGTTTAATGTTTTTAAAGTAATATATATATATTATTTTTAAAAAACGTCACAAATTGTAGGGAAGGTGTCTTTAACCACTGAAGCAGATAATGACCCAGGCAAACTCTGCCATTATCCTGCAGCCTGCTACTATTTTTTGCTTTAAATTACGGTTTTTAGGTAAACACATTTTTTTTCGACTCAATTTTTGGTCAAAGTGGATAACTATTAGGTGACATTAAAATGATGGCACATTAAAAAAAAATTGCTGATGAATTATTTTTTCAGGGGACAATACATCTTTAATGCACCCTCTGAATGATATAAAGAGATCCTGTGCAGAGCCACCAAATAAACAAAAAACAGTTGATTTGCCTGCCCTACCCCATGTATATTGTATCAAAAATATACTGACTTAGTATTTTAAAACAAAAGGTGATGCTGACTGGGACAGGTAATTGTAGTTATCAACCTAATATTAGTCCATCAAAATGTATACTTGCTTCTTATGAGAAAAAAATATAGGCTCCCTCCCCACCTCAGATGAAAACTACACGTCAAGTCTCACACTCACGGACCACCCGCGTGAGCTCCTCTCACGCCTTTTTTACCCAAACCTTACGCCACGTTTTTTAGTACTTCTTGGCAACACAGATTCTCCTGTTGTTCAATCAACATGCCAGAATCACCGATAATATCTAATGTTGTCTAAGTATTATATTGAATACAATTTTAGTTAAGATCATATGGGACTACTGCTGACTCTAGAAGCTCCATTGTTATTCTTGACACGTACTCCTCTGACATTAATTAATAATTTTAAATGAACAAAAGTCAAACATTTATTTTAAACATTATTTATCGTTAAATGAAATGTCAGATAACAACGAACAAAAAATAATGATTTATAATTGTTTAAAATGATGATTTATTGTTATATACACACATCCCAACCACGGGTAACCACCACCACTAATTATAATAAATCGACATCGATATAATATATAATTTTTCATAAAAAGATTAAATAAACGGTTAAATTCAACCAAATAACTCATTGAATTCCAGTCAATTTGACTAATTTTTGCTTGAAGTTATAATTTTTCAGGTGAATAACTATTATTGACATTTAAATGGCCTATTAATTATTTTCTGAGGGGGACAACATATCTTGTAATATTAAATAATTATAATCTTCTTGTTGGACTTGACACTTAATACAATTTTGAAAGTTTAACTAGAGTAATTTTATTTATCTATTAAATAATTATACATAACATTATCAGCAGATCACAGAAAATTAGGATATGCACACAGAAAGTGGTTTAAAGATGTATTTTCACCCAAACAAATTTTAATGAGTTATTCAATTCCATAGAAAAAATAAACGGTTAATTTAACCAAAAACCATTGTCTGACCAGGGAAAAATGAAACGGACAATTTGAGTAAATATTTTGCTTAAATTACAGTTTTCAAGAAAATTATTTTTGTTTTGATGCAATTTTTATCAAAATATTATGTGAGTTATTAAAATGAGGGGGACAATGTATCTTTAAAGTCTTATCTTATACAAGTTAAGAATGTTGCTATGATTTTCTTAATATTCAATTTTTAAGCGCAATTCTAATTTTTAGTTATAATTTTCCGCCCGAATCACAATAAGGAATTGCCTAACCCGTAAGAGGTCACATTGAGTTATGTCAACGTTATTACTGTAGAGCTAGATTCACGTCCGCATAAAGTGTATATATCCTTCAGTTTTTTGAGGTTTCGGTACTTTTCGATCGATTTTCGTATCAACCACAAAAAGTACCAAGTAAAATGTCTGGAAGAGGTAAAGGAGGAAAAGGACTAGGAAAAGGAGGCGCTAAGCGTCATCGTAAGGTGTTGCGTGATAACATCCAGGGTATCACGAAACCAGCTATCCGTCGTCTAGCTCGCCGTGGTGGTGTCAAGCGTATATCTGGTCTCATTTACGAAGAGACCCGCGGTGTACTAAAGGTATTCCTTGAAAATGTCATCCGTGATGCTGTAACATACACCGAGCATGCCAAAAGAAAGACAGTCACCGCCATGGATGTCGTCTACGCCCTGAAGAGACAAGGCCGAACTCTTTACGGATTCGGTGGATAATATTAATATTAAGCGTACACAAAGACTTCTCAAACCAAAAGGCTCTTTTCAGAGCCACCATTTGAACCAAAAGAGATTGATTTGCTTTTCAAAGTAATAATTAATATAATTTTATATTAAATAAATAATTTATAAAACCATTTCCTCCATCAATTAAAACTGTCCTCCCTAAGAAAGCCTAGCTAGGCTAATAAGTATAGGCCTACTAGGCTAGTATTAGTAACAGTTCTGCAGTCCTACCCATGTGTGTGATATAGGCCTAGGGGCCTAGCCTAGGAATGATGCCTAGGCCTAAATATAAACTGCTATCTTCTACTAAACAATGCCCAAGTTTAAAAATGGTAAATGATTTAGGCCTAGGCTAAATAACATTCATTGGCATTTAAAGTACATACAATGCAGAATTATTGCTACCTATTTTTTGCTTAGAAAAAAAACCCAATGTTTTGTTCTGCATGCTAGACGTTCAGGCCTAGGCCTATACTTTTTTTTTGTCCATATCAATTTCTTTAATATCATTGCAATATTCTTCCTAGTGGTGGACCCATGTACGTACATTACTTTAATATTAGTAAAAATATGTTTTAGGTTTGGAACACAGCAGATGTTTAGAAAAGAATAACAAAGGAACTCCAACTGAACATGGCACAATTGCATGAAGAAGATGTTTTAAAGTTTTAATTTAAACATCTTTGAAGTTTCAGTATTAGGCCTAGGCCTAGCTAGGCCTATTATTAGAGTAATATACAGTAGTTAAAAAAAAAACAAAGCAGATTAACATTCAATTTATTTGCTTTTCCAGAATCAAGGACTGATTATTAAGGTTACAATACTATAATTATTATTAATGTTTAATTCAAATCAAATAGGAGGAAGATGGATAATATATAGGCCTAGGCCTAGGCGTATTTAAAAAAAAATCCTTTTGTTTTGTATCTAGACCTATTTTTGTTTCACGAAAACCAGCGCGATCTGAGCTTCTATCGATGATTTGATAGATTTGTATGCGGACGTGTAATAAGCTATACATTTTGCCCAATCACATTACGTTTCCTAATTGCCTTCAGCAATCAGTTTGCTTATAAACGAACCCAAACCGAAAATCTAAGCATCATTTCGAAATTCGAAAGTTAAAAATGGCTCGTACTAAGCAAACTGCCCGTAAATCTACTGGAGGAAAAGCTCCTCGAAAACAACTTGCTACCAAGGCAGCACGAAAGAGCGCACCAGCCACCGGTGGAGTGAAGAAACCTCATCGTTACAGGCCTGGAACCGTCGCTCTTCGTGAGATCCGTCGTTACCAAAAGAGTACCGAACTTCTCATCCGAAAGCTCCCATTCCAACGTCTTGTCCGTGAAATCGCACAAGACTTTAAGACAGATCTTCGATTCCAAAGCTCAGCTGTCATGGCTCTTCAGGAGGCGAGCGAAGCATACTTGGTCGGTCTTTTCGAAGACACCAACTTGTGCGCCATCCACGCTAAACGTGTAACCATCATGCCTAAAGACATTCAGCTGGCCCGTCGTATCCGTGGTGAACGTGCATAAGCAGTGTTACATTCTCAAACCAAAAGGCTCTTTTCAGAGCCACCACTTGAACTGAAGAGAATTAATATAGCAAATATTATTGTTTCTTTCAATTTATAAATATGTTAAATAAAACATTTTTCAATCCTTCAAAACAGTTATTTACAACAAAATAATAATGAAAATGTCCATGCAATAATGTAGAAATTTCATCACCCTATTAAGGGTACACCTTCGTCAGGACCCAACAGGATAACTTGATCTGGACTCAAGAAATTGAGAAAAATAGAAACTTTAGCAGACAACTTTCCTCAGTAAAAACTGTCATAATTGTTATACTTTCTCTGGCTTGACAGTTTTTATTGGTTATTTTTATAATAGCCATATAATTATTTGTTGCCATCACCTCATGAAATTATTTACTCCATTGCACATTACTAATTTGTATAAATGCAGTGGCCTTTTTGAATGGCTAGCTTCCCAGGCTAGTCTTCAGAACAGGATAAAAACAAATACAGTAATCGGATCTGCCTCGTTAAAATGTATTGTCCCCCTGAAACAGCACATTTTTTTGTAGAATATTCCATTTTAATGTCACACTACAGTTATCCACTTTGACCAAAAATTTGATGGAAAAAAAAAGTATTTACCTGAAAAAATGTAATTTAATAAAATAACCTATCTAAAGTTTGATTTAATTAATCTTCACTTTTCATGTAAATATAGCAGTCACAAACCAACCCATATAAACATTCATTATTTTGTATAATATAATGGGTCTCTGTACTGTTTTCTAACAAACTATACTAGACCTTGAATAAATGGATTTCAAAATACTGAAATACTGAACTGTATAAAGTCAATTCGTGTGCTTATTATGCAGAGAACAGTATAATATAGTCCATGTTTTTATGAATTAATTACTTCATTTTTTTCATTAAATTTTATTGTAAAGTTATATAGTAAGCGTCTATTAATTCGTAATTACTTCATTGTTTAAAAAAAAGGAATATCATGAACTTTCTTACTTAGGCGTAGCCTTTAAAATGTTGCAGAACAAGTCAATTTAAAGATATATTGTCCCCCTAAAAAAATATTTTTTTTGTTGAATATGTTATTTTAATGTCACATAATAGTTATTCACTCTCACAAAAAATAGGGTCTGAAAAAAATTTATTTACCTGAGAAAAATGTAATTTAAAGCAAAAAATGGGCAAATTGTCTGGAAGACAATGAGTTTTTGGGTAATTTACCTGTTTATTTTGTCTTTTTATAGGTGAAATAATTTTTTCCCCCGTTTTTTTCTTATGGAAGTGAACAACTTCATTAAAACTGCAAAATGGCCTATTCAAAGTCCGATTTTAAAAATCTTTATTTTTCATGATTTTGGGGGACAATACATCTTTAAGGAGAAGCGCGCTTTCAACAGCCAATAGAAACCGTAAGCTATAGCCTATATCTCACCAACGGGCAAGCCCTAATTTGCATATCACGGCTATAAGTACTAAGCTTGCATTCACAATTTTCACTTCAATTGTTCTCGTCGTAGACTGAAATCGTGAAACATGCCACCAAAAACTTCAGGAAAAGCTGCAAAGAAAGCCGGTAAGGCTAAAGCTGTAAGAGCAACAGACAAGAAGAGGAAACGCAAACGAAAGGAAAGCTACAGCATCTACATCTACAAGGTGTTGAAGCAAGTTCATCCAGACACTGGTATCTCAAGCAGAGCCATGGGAATCATGAACAGTTTTGTTAACGACATTTTCGAACGTATTGCAGGAGAAGCATCTCGTCTTGCTCACTACAACAAGAAATCTACCATAACCAGTAGGGAAGTCCAAACCGCTGTCCGTTTATTGCTTCCGGGTGAATTGGCTAAACATGCTGTTTCTGAAGGTACCAAGGCTGTCACCAAATACACTAGCTCAAAGTAGACACTATTTTGCTGGACTCAAAACAAACGGCTCTTTTCAGAGCCACCAAATGTTCTAAAAAGAGATTTATTTGCGTTTCATTTGTGTAGTTCCTTTCTTTCATATTGCGCCATCCAGCTTATTCATCTCAACATCCTGATATAGATTTATTTGCATTTCATTTGTGTAGTTTCCTATCTTAAATTCCTTACCGGTGAATTGTCATATTATAACTTATACAGTATAATAATAGACACGTCACCACACATCATATTCGGTTCCTCTAAATTACAAATAAAACAAATGTGGTTTTTTTTCTATTGTACGTTACAGTGTACAACAGGATTGTAATTGTTTTTAAACTACTGTGGAGTAGCTTTGCGTCAGGGAGTTGAGTAATTGGTCAGATGTTTTGCCCTACTCTGACGTAATTTGTACTTTATACTAAGTACATTTGAGAATACTTGCGAAAAAATTCGTTTTTTAGTATTTTTTTGCAAGTACTCTCAAATGTACTTAGAATAAAGTACAAATTACGTCAGAGTAGGGCAAAACATCTGACCAATTACAGTGTACAACAGCTTATTCGTCTTTATAAATGCCATTTCACAGTACCATTGTAAGTGAGTTATAGCGCTCATGGTCAATGAGAATGAGTTTTACATTTCATATTTCTTCTAATTTTATTTAGAATATTGCAAGCCTATAATCTTACTTGCTTGGTTAGTGATTCTATGTAACAGCATCACTTTCTCTAAAGGAATTGTAAAACAAATGTCATAGTAATTTGCGCAATAGATTTATAAAGTAGAGAAATGATTTTATCATCAACTTTAAAAGATAATGTAATCTTCTCATAAAGAAACATTTGTTGTCGAAGTTAACATTGATTCAAATTGTTTGTCAAATTTCAATTAATTATCAGAACGCCAAGTAAGATATTTATGATGATCAATCCTTTCTTAAATTGTTGGGACTTCAGTCTAATATTTAGTAAGTACAGTAAACTGTAAACATTAGACAAATATTAAAATATAAATGGTGTAATATGCCTCTGAGGCATCCAACTCGGCATATCCTTGTGCATTTGGATTTCTATAAAGGAATTAAAGAATATCTCGAATAGTTATACATTCTATTCTTTAGAATATTCGCGGCTAGCTAATTATGCAATGCACTCAAATTCTAACTAAAGAAAATGCAAAACACTATAAAATAAGTACTATAGTAAAGGTACTTATTAAACAAAGCCACATTTTTAAATTCCCGCTCATGTGGAACAAAGCAACAGTAATCCTGTCAAATGAACGAATTATATCGTTGGCGCGAAAGACCGTGATTGGCCAATTTGTTAAAAGCATTCGGACAGGGAATCTTGAATAGACTATAAAGTCGCGATCAAAATTAAAATTGGCATTATTTTCGATTTAGTAAACCGAAATACACACAAGCACTAACAATGTCTGGACGTGGTAAAGGAGGCAAAGCTAAAGGAAAGGCCAAGAGCCGATCAAGCCGTGCTGGACTTCAGTTTCCAGTCGGTCGTGTTCATCGATTTTTGCGAAAGGGTAACTACGCATCTCGTGTCGGTGCCGGTGCCCCAGTGTACATGGCCGCCGTACTTGAGTACTTGACTGCCGAAATTTTAGAGTTGGCTGGTAACGCTGCCCGTGACAACAAGAAGAGCAGAATCATCCCCCGTCATCTGCAACTTGCCATCCGTAATGACGAAGAATTAAACCGTCTTCTCGGAAGTGTAACCATTGCACAGGGAGGTGTATTGCCAAACATTCAGGCTGTACTTCTACCAAAGAAGACTCAAGCTAAAGCCAAGTAAATCATCATGATTTGGACCATTTCTCAAACCAAACGGCTCTTTTCAGAGCCACCAAATAAACAAAAGGAGATTTGATTTGTTTGTCTGTTTTCAATTGTTTTTGTAAAAAAAACAAAAATTACCTGCCCATTGTATCACAAATATACTGACTTTATAGTATTTTTAATTATTGTATAATGAAAGGTGATGCTGACTGGGACAGGTAATTGTAGTTTATTCAAACTAATATTAGTCCATCAAAATGTATACTTGCTTCTCCCACTCCAGAGGGAAACTACACGTCAAGACTCACGCCACGCACTTATTTTCACCAATCCCGATTTCAGACATTCTCCTGTTGTTCAATCAACATGCCAGAATCACTGATATAATATCTAATGTTGTCTAAATATTATTATATTGAATACAATTTTAGTTAAGATCATATGGTACTACTAATAGAAAGGTCAGATAACAAAGAAAAAAAAAATGATTTGTAATTGTTTAAAATGATGATTTATTGTTATATACACACACGTCGTAACCACCACCACTAATTATAATTCATAAAAAGATGAAATGAACGGTTAAATTCAACCAAATAACTCATTGACTTCCAGTCAATTTGAATATTTTTTGCTTGAAGTTATAATTTTTCATGTAAATAATAATTTTTTGTTAATGTGAATAACTATTATGTGACATTAAAATGGCCTATTAATTATTTTTTGAGGGGGACAACATATCTTATAATATTAAATAATTATAATCTTCTAGTTGGACTTGTTGAAAGTTTAACTAGAGTCGTTTTATTTATCTAGTATTAAATAATTATACATAACATTATCAGCAGATCACAAGAAAATTAGAATATGCACAGAAAGCAGTTTAAAGATGTGTTTTCACCCAAAAACATGAAAAATGAAGACTTTGAAGGCCATCTAGCAGTTTTAATGAGTTATTTACTTCCGTAGACAAAATAAACGGTTAATTTAACCAAAAACCATTGTCTGACCAGTGAAAAATGAAAGCGACAATTTGACTCAATTTTGCTTTGCGTCCCAACCACGACTTATTATAATATTGTGTCTTTTTTTAACTGTAATCATGCTGCAATACATCATCACACAACTTATTCAATTATGTGTAGGCCTACTTCTTTGGTTATTGCAAAACAACTACAGAAAATAATACAAATGAAAAATAGTTTAGAAAGTAGTGAAAACATACAAAAAAAAAGATAACAGAATTATTAAACAATACCATCATCACAATAAGTTATCAACATTATTGTTACTATTATCTTTGATAATGCTATAGAAACGTGTGAGTGGTCTGTAACAGTGAGAGCAATCATTAAGTTTTCCTGACATTTAATTCTCATGTTTGTTCAAGTCACCAACATTATTGCCTTAAAACAAAGCATAAAGTTCATCTAAATTTATTTAATTTCGGTTGAATATTCAATTATATATTGTAATGTTTTCATATTAAATGTGTTTTCAATCAAAAATAGATACAGTATTTTCAAAATTTAGTAATTTGTAAGTATAATATGTTTTAAAAACATGAACTGAAAAGTTCCAATGCTTATATCTATTTATTGAAACCGATTAATCTAAATTAAATTAAAATTTCTTATAGAATAACAATGTATTTTCAGATACTATACTAAAAAATTTTCTTCAAGATATAAAAAATAGTGATTTATATGTGCATTTAAAGTGAATAAAAAACACAATTTAAGAAAAATATCTTGTAGTTATATCGAACACAAAAAGGCGCTGAGAGCTACAAACATAAGTGACGTTTTAGTCCACGTCCGCAATAACGTCAATAAAAGTGGAGTTAAGTCGTTGTGTTGTTTCACTTAACTTTCTACTCGACTTGTTATTCGTAAGTTTCTTGCATTCTCAATCATGGCTGACCAAACTAAAACTAAAAAGAAGGCTGTAGCAAAGAAGCCTGCTGCTCACCCAACGTACATCGACATGGTTACGGCAGCAATCGGTGCTTTGAAGGAGAGAAATGGCTCATCTCGCCAAGCTATTGCCAAGTACATCCAAGCCAACTACAAAGTTGATCCTAACAACATGAAAACTCATCTCCGTATGGCTTTGAAACGTGGTGTCGAAAGCAGCAAACTTGTTCAACCAAAAGGTACTGGGGCCAGCGGTTCATTTAAACTGAACCAGGCTGCAGCCAAGGCTGACGCCGCTGCCAAGGTAAAGAAGGAAAAGGCAAAGAAGAAAGCAGCTGCAGACAAAGAAAAGACTGTTGCAAAGAAGGCCAAGAAACCAGCAGCAAAGAAGGCCAAGAAACCAGCTGCAAAGAAGGCTACCAAATCCAAGTCACCAAAGAAGGCTAAGAAATCGGAGAAGGCATCCAAGCCAAAGAAGGCTACCAAGTCTCCTAAGAAGCCAAAGACCAAGAAGCCTAAAAAGCCTAAAGCTAAAAAGGCATCAAAGTCACCGAAGAAGGCTGCCAAAAAGTAAATTTCTACTAAATCCATTTTCAAACCAAACGGCTCTTTTCAGACCCACCATATATACAAAAGAGATTTATTTGCCTTGCTTCTTGATCTACATCTAATTCTTGTCCTTGTCTACACTATCAAACTTTATGTGACAAAAAAATGTGCCCATATATGAACATGACGATGTCATGTCACTACCATATTTAAACATATCTATAAATCATATATAGTATAGTATAAGTATAAATATATATAATTTTTCATATATAAAAAGATGAATTAAATAAATGGTTAAATTCAACCGGAGACCCATTGACTTCCAGTCAATTTGACTATATTTTGCTATAAATTATTAAGGCAAAAATTTAACTTTTTCAGGTAAATATTTTTTTTTTTTGGTCAATGTGAATAACTATTATGTGACATTAAAATGGCCTATTTATAATTATTTTTTTAGGGGGACAAAATATCTTATACTGTAATAGTATTACTTCCGTAGGAAAAACCATGACAAAATGAACGGTTAATTTAACCAAAAACCATTGTCTAACCAGGAAAATTTTGGGAAACCGACAATTTGACTCAATATTTTGCTTAAATTACAGTTTTTCAAAAAAAAAAATTATTTTTGTTTTGATGCAATTTTTGATCAAACTATTATTTATTTCGGAACTTCACTTTTGTAACAGTGGCACACTTCACATTTTGAAGGTGCGTCCAACAAAAATGTATAATAAATGAAAGCACAAAATAGACAAAAACATAGGTAATCTTACTTAATCTACATACGGTAACATTTAATAAAACCCATTCATTCCCCTCCCTCCCCTTCTTCAAATATAACAAGTACAACATGTAATTTAATTATACAGTACATGATTACTCTTAATCTACAAAACCAATCACTAATAAATATACATATGCAAAAGTAAAAAAGAATTAATATGATGAAAACAATTAACAGACACTTTTGTTATAAATAATTAGCTGCTATCTAAAAAACTATACCTAATTTTACTATTACAAAATCACACTGCAATACAGAGAACCAGACGCCTCTTAATTTATCTATTTTTTTAAATTAATTAATTATATGAGTTTTTAAAAGTTAAGTTAAGTTCAGAATGTTGCTATGATTTTCTTAATTTTTCAAATTTTAAGCTCAATTCTGTTTGTTTTAATTTCCCGCCCGATTCACAATAAAGCAATGACTTAACCCGAAAGAGGTCACAGGGAGATATGTCAATGTTGTTACTGTAATTCTAGAGTCACGTCCGCATAAAGCGTATAAATCCTTCAACTTTTTTGAAGTTTCGGTACTTTTCGATCGATTTTCGTATCAACCATAAAAAGTACTAAGTAAAATGTCTGGAAGAGGTAAAGGAGGAAAAGGACTAGGAAAAGGAGGCGCTAAGCGTCATCGTAAGGTGTTGCGTGATAACATCCAGGGTATAACGAAACCAGCTATCCGTCGTCTTGCTCGCCGTGGTGGTGTCAAACGTATATCTGGTCTCATTTACGAAGAGACCCGCGGTGTACTAAAGGTATTCCTTGAAAATGTCATCCGTGATGCTGTAACATACACCGAGCATGCCAAAAGAAAGACAGTCACCGCCATGGATGTCGTCTACGCCCTGAAGAGACAAGGCCGAACTCTTTACGGATTCGGTGGATAAGCAGTACACTACAACAAAGACTTCTCAAACCAAACGGCTCTTTTCAGAGCCACCATTTGAACCAAAAGAGATTGATTTGCCAAAACAAAAGCCTTTTTATAGATATATACTGTAGTACCAATAGTAAATCTTTCCACAGCGTACGAATGTTCATGTCCACAATTTCCTACCTGAATTTAATTAGGTCCGACATATTCAAAGCAAGCACAAACAAAATACCAAATAAACCCTGTAAAAACTTGTTTTTTTTTAGCACCTATTATTTCTCTTTAATAAGAAATGGGGATGGGTGGTATCATTTCTCCATTCTGTAGGCATATAGTGTAATTATAATATGTCTACTAACGTACACGATTATGTGATATTATAATAGAAAACCTCACTCAATACAGTATTAATATTTATGTATTATGAGTGTAGAACTATAACTTATAATTCTTGTTTTCTGTACACAACTTCGATTGAAATCAATTCAGTTATTGAACGGGCATCATGATGGAAAAAGTAACAATGGAAATGCTTTGTTATTTAATTGTTTTCTTTTAAATATGTCTATTGTTAAATCACTTCTTTTATTACCACTAAGGTGCGTACTTTTAAGTTTTTTATTCTTTTGTTTGCTTTGTTACCGTAAATTTGTGTCATTATAAAACCATGACAATTCGATAGATTTTGTACATCATTGTTTTATCGTTAATAGGCCTATTTTGTTAAAAGCACTTCTTTTATTTTTACGTACTTTATCCTTTTTCTTTGTTACCGTAACTTCTCTTCTTTGTGTCATTATAAAACCAGCGCGATCTGTGATTCAATAGATTTATATGCGGACGTGTAATAAGCTATACATTTTGTCCAATCACATTACGTTTTCATAATTGCTTTCTCATCGGCAATGAGTTTGTGCTTATTTAAACCAACCGAAAATCTAAGCAAAGCATCATTTTGAAACAAAAAAATGGCTCGTACTAAGCAAACTGCCCGTAAATCTACTGGAGGAAAGGCTCCTCGAAAACAACTTGCTACTAAGGCAGCACGAAAGAGTGCACCAGCCACTGGTGGAGTGAAGAAACCTCATCGTTATAGGCCTGGAACCGTCGCTCTTCGTGAGATCCGTCGTTACCAAAAAAGCACTGAACTTCTCATCCGCAAGCTCCCATTCCAACGTCTTGTCCGTGAAATCGCACAAGACTTTAAGACAGATCTTCGATTCCAAAGCTCAGCTGTCATGGCTCTTCAGGAGGCGAGCGAAGCATACTTGGTTGGTCTTTTCGAAGACACCAACTTGTGCGCCATCCACGCTAAACGTGTAACCATCATGCCTAAAGACATTCAGCTAGCCCGTCGTATCCGTGGTGAACGTGCATAAGCAGTGTTACTTTCTCAAACCAAAAGGCTCTTTTCAGAGCCCCCACTTGAACTAAAGAGAATTAATATAGCAAATATTATTGTTTCTTTCAATTTATAAATATGTTCAATCCTTCAAAACAGTTATTTACAACAAAATAATAATGAAAATGTCTATGCAATAATGTAGAAATATCATTTCCCTATTCGTCGGGACCCAACAAATTGTCCTCTCAACAAGACCACAAAAAAAAAACAATATCCAACAGGATAACTTGATCTGGACTCAAGAAGTTGAGAAAAATAGGAACTTTAGCAGTCAACTTTCCTCAATAAATATTCCTCATAATTGTTATACTTTCTCTGGCTTGACAGTTTTTATTGGTTATGATAGCTATTTTCATAATAGCCATATAATTATTTGTTGCCATCACCTCATGAAATTATTTACTCCATTGCACATTACTTATTTGTATAAATGCAGTGGCCTTTTTGAATGGCTAGCTTCCCAGGCTAGTCTTCAGAACAGAACAGTAGTAATAAAAACAAATATAGTAATCGGATCTGCCTCGTTAAAATGTATTGTCCCCCTGAAACAGCACATTTTGTTGTTGAATATTCCATTTTAATGTCACATAATAGTTATCCAAAAATTTGATGGAAAAAATAAAGTATTTACCTGAAAAGTTTGATTTAATTAATCTTCACTTTTCATGTTTTTTTTTTCGTAAACAATACATCTGTAAATATAGCAGTCACAAACCAACCCATATAAACATTCATTATTTTGTATAATATAATGGGTCTCTGTACTGTTTTCTAACAAACTAGACCTTGAATAAATGGATTTCAAACTACTGAAATACTGTACTGTATAAAAAAAATTCGTGTGCTTATTAAGTAGAGAACAGTAATAGTCCATGTTTTTATGAATTAATTACTTCATTTTTGTCATTAAATTTTATTGTAAAGTTATATAGTAAGCGTCTATTATTTCGTAATTACTTCATTGTTGAAAAAAAAATGAATATCATTGTCAACTTTCTTACTTAGGCGTAGCCTTTAAAATGTTGTAGAACAAGTCAATTTAAGGAGAAGCGCGCTTTTAACAGCCAATAGAAACCGTAAGCTATATCTTTTCAACCGGTAAGCCCTAATTTGCATATCACGGCTATAAGTACTAAGCTTACATTCACTTCACAATTTTCACTTTAATTGTTCTCATCGTAGACTGAAATCGTAAAACATGCCACCAAAAACTTCAGGAAAAGCTGCCAAGAAAGCCGGTAAGGCTAAAGCTGTAAGAGCTACTGACAAGAAGAGGAAACGTAAACGAAAGGAAAGCTACAGCATCTACATCTACAAGGTGTTGAAGCAAGTTCATCCAGACACTGGTATCTCAAGCAGAGCCATGGGAATCATGAACAGTTTCGTCAACGACATCTTCGAACGTATTGCAGGAGAAGCATCTCGTCTTGCTCACTACAATAAGAAATCTACCATAACCAGCAGGGAAGTCCAAACCGCTGTCCGTTTATTGCTTCCGGGTGAATTGGCTAAACATGCCGTTTCTGAAGGTACCAAGGCTGTCACCAAATACACTAGCTCAAAGTAGACAATATTTTGCTAAAACTCAAACCAAACAGCTCTTTTCAGAGCCACCACTTGTCCAATAGAGATTTATTTGCGTTTCATTTGTGTAGTTTCTTTTTCATATTGTGCCATCCACACACATTCATCCAACATCCTTATATAACCGTTATTATAAAATACTTATTTTTATTTGCACTTATGAAAAGACTAATTATCGTTGAATTCAACCAAAAACTGCATGTATGGCTGGCTGCCAATTTCACTCTTTTTTTCCTTTAAATTAAAGATTTTTTTCAGTTACAGTAAATAATTCGGAATATTAGTACAGTATGTGACGTTAACAAATGTCAGTAATATCTTTAATAATATGATGCAGTATTCGGATAGATTCCTTACGTATACACCATGGAGAAAATATTATGTTCTCCGTGCGTATACCAATCCGTACGGGATGGTCTCTAGGCTTTCTTATGATTGCTGTCAGTGTTTTTTGTCTATTACCTATGTGCTGTATAATAGTTTGAGTTATTTATTGTTTTAGACAGTTTATTTATTTGTTGACCCATTCACCTTTGGATTGGTGGAACTCACAACATGCGGTGCAGCAGTCCAAAAACAAAACAGAGCAATTTGAAAAAGAAACAAAAAATAAAATAAAAGAAAGTTAAACTATATACAGGCAACAATACAACAAAAACAGTAATTGGAAATATTTCAACTAAGACAGTGTTTATTTTAATTGTAATTAATATTATATAATATTGGCATACTGTATTTGAAATAAAAATCCAATAAGTATTGGTCTTATCACTGAAATTTAATTTGAAGTGTTATCATGATTGTAAGAAGCTGCTATGGTTTATGGTTTGAATTGAAAAATTCATTAGTTGGGACTAATAACTGTTTACAAACACAATGCCCAACAAATCAATTTTATGCTGATAAATGACATCAGTTTACTATAATTCCTGTATGAGCACTTAAATGTCACCTTTTATAAAGTCAGTCATTTCATATAACATAATAATAGGAATTCATATCTTGTATATAAAAACAGAATATTCAAAACTGCTAATTATAAATGCGCTTTTTATCAAGTAACAAAAAGAAGTACACAATAAGTACTTATTCCACAAAGTCTAATTTTTAAATTCCCGCCCACAGGAACAAAAGCGACAGTTATCTTATTGTGAAAATGAACGAATTATATCATTGGCGCGAAAGACCGTGATTGGCCAATTTGTTAAAGGCATTCGGACAGGGAATCGTGAACAGACTATAAAGTCGCGATCAAAATTAAGATTGGCATTATTTACGATTTAGTAAACCGAAATACAACACAAGCTCTAACAATGTCTGGACGTGGTAAAGGAGGCAAAGCTAAAGGAAAGGCCAAGAGCCGATCAAGCCGTGCTGGACTTCAGTTTCCAGTCGGTCGTGTTCATCGGTTTTTGCGAAAGGGTAACTACGCATCTCGTGTTGGTGCCGGTGCCCCAGTGTACATGGCCGCCGTACTTGAGTACTTGACTGCCGAAATTTTAGAGTTGGCTGGTAACGCTGCCCGTGACAACAAGAAGAGCAGAATCATCCCCCGTCATCTGCAACTTGCCATCCGTAATGACGAAGAATTAAACCGTCTTCTCGGAAGTGTAACTATTGCACAAGGAGGTGTATTGCCAAACATCCAGGCTGTACTTCTACCAAAGAAGACTCAAGCTAAAGCCAAGTAAATCATCATGATTTGGACCATTTCTCAAACCAAACGGCTCTTTTCAGAGCCACCAAATAAACAAAAAGAGATTTGATTTGTTTGTCTGTTTTCAATTGTTGTGTAAAATTATTCCCACCCAGGGGATTGAATTGGGGAGGATCATGTATTATTCATTAATGCACCCCTTCTGAATGACATCAAATAATCAGAGAGTCTGCAGAGCCACCAAATAAACAAAAATTACCTGCCCATTGTATCACAAATATACTGACTTTATAGTATTTTTAATTGTATAATGAAGGGTGATGCTGACTGGGATAGGTATTATTCAAACTAATATTAGTCCATCAAAATGTATACTTGCTTCTCCCACTCCAGAGGGAAACTACACGTCAAACCTCACGCCATGCACTTTTCACCAATCCCGATTTCAAAGATTCTCCTGTTGTTCAATCGACATGCCAGAATCACCGATATAATATCTAATGTTGTCTAAATATTATATTGAATACAATTTTAGTTAAGATCATATTCATATGGGACTACTGCTCACTCTTGAAGCTATAGTAATCTTCAGACATAACGTACGTCCTCTGACATTAATAATTTTAAATGAACAAAAGTCAAACGTTTCTCTCTGAAATAAGAGTCACATACGTTCTAAAAGTCAAACATTTATTTTAAACATTATTTATCATTAATAGAAAGGTCAGATAACAACGAACAAAAAATAATGATTTGTAATTGTTTAAAATGATGATTTATTGTAATATACACACGTCCCAACCACAATAACCACCACCACTAATTATAATCGATATAATATACAGTATATATAATTTTTCATAAAAAGATGAAATGAACGGTTAAATTCAGTTTAAAGATGTATTTTCACCCAAAAACATGACAAATGAAGACTTTGAAGGCCATCTAGCAGTTTTAATGAGTTATTTACTTCCGTAGACAAAATAAACGGTTAATTTAACCAAAAACCATTGTCTGGCCAGTGAAAAATGAAAGCGACAATTTGACTCAATTTTGCTTTGCGTCCCAACCACGACTTATTATAATATTGTGTCTTTTTTAACTGTAATCATGCTGCAATACATCATCACACAACTTATTCAATTATGTGTAGGCCTACTTCTTTGGTTATTGCAAAACAACTACAGAAAATAATACAAATGAAAAATAGTTTAGAAAGTAGTGAAAACATACAAAAAAAAGAGAACAGAATTATTAAACAATACCATCATCACAATTAAGTTATCAACATTATTGTTACTATTATCTTTGATAATGCTATAGAAACGTGTGAGTGGTCTATAACAGTGAGAGCAATCATTAAGTTTTCCTGATATTTCATTCTCATGTTTGTTCAAGTCACCAACATTATTGCCTTAAAACAAAGCGTAAAATACATCTAAATTTATTTAATTTCGGTTGAATATTCAATTATATATTGTATTGTTTTCATATCAAATGTGTTTTCAATCAAAAATAGACACAGCATTTTCAAAATTTAGTAATTTGTAAGTAGAATATGTTTTAAAAACATGAACTGAAAAGTTCCAATGCTTATATCTATTTATTGAAACCGATTAATCTAAATTAAATAATTTCTTATAGAACAAAAATGTATTTTCAGATACTATACTAAAAAATATTCTTCAAGGTATAAAAAATAGTGATTTATATGTGCATTTAAAGTGAATAAAAAACACAATTTAAGAAAAATATCTTGTAGTTATATTGAACACAAAAAGGCGCTGAGAGCTACAAACATAAGTGACGTTTTAGTCAACGTCCGCAATAACGTAAATAAAAGTGGAGTTAAGTGGTTGCGTTGTTTCACTTAACTCTCTACTCGACTTGCTATTCGTAAGTGTCTTGCATTCTCAATTATGGCTGACCAAACTAAAACTAAAAAGAAGGCTGTAGCAAAGAAGCCTGCTGCTCACCCAACGTACATCGACATGGTTACGGCAGCAATCGGTGCTTTGAAGGAGAGAAATGGCTCATCTCGCCAAGCTATTGCCAAGTACATCCAAGCCAACTACAAAGTTGATCCTAACAACATGAAAACTCATCTCCGTATGGCTTTGAAACGTGGTGTCGAAAGCAACAAACTTGTTCAACCAAAAGGTACTGGGGCCAGCGGTTCATTTAAACTGAACCAGGCTGCAGCCAAGGCTGACGCCGCTGCCAAGGCAAAGAAGGAAAAGGCAAAGAAGAAAGCAGCTGCAGACAAAGAAAAGACTGTTGCAAAGAAGGCCAAGAAACCAGCAGCAAAGAAGTCCAAGAAACCAGCAGCAAAGAAGGCTACCAAATCCAAGTCACCCAAGAAGGCTAAGAAATCGGAGAAGGCATCCAAGCCAAAGAAGGCTACCAAGTCTCCTAAGAAGCCAAAGACCAAGAAGCCTAAAAAGCCTAAAGCTAAAAAGGCATCAAAGTCACCGAAGAAGGCTGCCAAAAAGTAAATTTCTACTAAATCCATTTTCAAACCAAACGGCTCTTTTCAGAGCCACCATATATACAAAAGAGATTTATTTGCCTTGCTTCTTGATCTACATCTAATTCTTGTCCTTGTCTACACTATCAAACTTTATGTGACAAAAAAATGTGCCCATATATGAACATGACGATGTCATGTCACTACCATATTTAAACATATCTATAAATCATATAAGTATAAATATATATAATTTTTCATATATAAAAAGATGAATTAAATAAATGGTTAAATTCAACCGGAAACCCATTGACTTCCAGTCAATTTGACTATTTTTTGCTATAAATTATTAAGGCAAAAAATTAAATTTTTCAGGTAAATATTTTTTTTTTTTGGTCAATGTGAATAACTATTATGTGACATTAAAATGGCCTATTTATAATTATTTTTTTAGGGGGACAAAATATCTTATACTGTAATAGTATTACTTCCGTAGGAAAAACGATGACAAAATGAACGGTTAATTTAACCAAAAACCATTGTCTAACCAGGAAAATTTTGGGAAACCGACAATTTGACTCAATATTTTGCTTAAATTACAGTTTTTCAAAAAAATTATTTTTGTTTTGATCAAACTATTATTTATTTCGGAACTTCACTTTTGTAACAGTGGCACACTTCGCATTTTGAAGGTGCGTCTAACAAAAATGTATAATAAATGAAAGCACAAAATAGACAAAAACATAGGTAATCTTACTTAATCTACATATGGTAACATGTAATAAAACCCATTCATTCCCCTCCCTCCCCTTCTTCAAATATAACAAGTACAACATGTAAATTAATTATACAGTACATGATTACTCTTAATCTACAAAACCAATGATAATCACTAATAAATATACATATGCAAAAGTAAAAAAAGAATTAATATGATGAAAACAATTAACAGACACTTTTGTTATAAATAATTAGCTGCTATCTAAAAAACTATACCTAATTTTACTATTACAAAATCACACTGCAATACAGAGAACCAGACGCCTCTTAATTTATCTATTTTTTTTAATTAATTAATTATATGAGTTTTTAAAATGGCATATTCAACCAAAAAAAAATTGTTTTCAGGGAGACAATGTATCTTTAATGTCTAATATACAAGTTCAGAATGTTGCTATGATTTTCTTAATTTTTCAAATTTTAAGCTCAATTCTATTTGTTTTAATTTCCCGCCCGATTCACAATAAAGCAATGACTTAACCCGAAAGAGGTCACAGGGAGATATGTCAATGTTGTTACTGTAATTCTAGAGTCACGTCCGCATAAAGCGTATAAATCCTTCAACTTTTTTTAAGTTTCGGTACTTTTCGAATTTCGATCGACTTTCGTATCAACCACAAAAAGTACTAAGTAAAATGTCTGGAAGAGGTAAAGGAGGAAAAGGACTAGGAAAAGGAGGCGCTAAGCGTCATCGTAAGGTGTTGCGTGATAACATCCAGGGTATCACGAAACCAGCTATCCGTCGTCTTGCTCGCCGTGGTGGTGTCAAGCGTATATCTGGTCTCATTTACGAAGAGACCCGCGGTGTACTAAAGGTATTCCTTGAAAATGTCATCCGTGATGCTGTAACATACACCGAGCATGCCAAAAGAAAGACAGTCACCGCCATGGATGTCGTCTACGCCCTGAAGAGACAAGGCCGAACTCTTTACGGATTCGGTGGATAAGCAGTACACTACAACAAAGACTTCTCAAACCAAACGGCTCTTTTCAGAGCCACCATTTGAACCAAAAGAGATTGATTTGCCAAAACAAAAGCCTTTTTTTAAGTATACTGTAGTACCAATAGTAAATCTTTCCACAGCGTACGAATGTTCATGTCCACAATTTCCTACCTGAATTTAATTAGGTCCGACATATTCAAAGCAAGCACACCTATTATTTCTCTTTAATAAGAAATGGGGATGGGTGGTATCATTTCTCCATTCTGTAGGCATATAGTGTAATTATAATATGTCTACTAACGTACATGATTATGTGATATTATAATAGAAAACCTCACTCAATACAGTATTAATATTTATGTATTATGAGTGTAGAACTATAACTTCTAATTCTTGTTTTCTGTACACAACTTAGATTGAAATCAATTCAGTTATTGAACGGGCATCATGATGGAAAAAGTAACAATGGAAATGCTTTGTTATTTAATTGTTTTCTTTTAAATATGTCTATTGTTAAATCACTTGCTTTGTTACCGTCAATTTGTGTCATTATAAAACCATGACAATTCGATAGATTTGTATATAGTTTAATAACGTATGATTATCTGAATATAAAACTATAGTATATACTATAAATCAAAGAGCTGCATAGGCAGTATATACTATATGGTTAGGAGTATGAACTTCTAATTCTTGTTTTCTTATCTGTACTGTACACAACTTATTGAAGTTGAATTTGATCGATTTTGTAAAGGCTTCATCAAACGGGCATGGGAAAATGAAAGCAACTTTATTTTACCGTTATATTTTGTACATCTTTGTTTTATCGTTAATAATAGGCCTATTTTGTTAAAAGCACTTCTTTTATTTTTACGTACTTTATCCTTTTTCTTTGTTACCGTAACTTCTCTTCTTTGTGTCATTATAAAACCAGCGCGATCTGTGATTCAATAGATTTGTATGCGGACGTGTAATAAGCTATACATTTTGTCCAATCACATTACGTTTTCATAATTGCTTACTCATCGGCAATGAGTTTGTGCTTATTTAAACCAACCGAAAATCTAAGCAAAGCATCATTTCGAATTCGAAACAAAAAAATGGCTCGTACTAAGCAAACTGCACGTAAATCTACTGGAGGAAAGGCTCTGTAACGCCAAATGAAGTGACATTGCCAAATGAGGTGCGCGTGGTCTGTATCGCACAAGGCTAGGTCACTTAATTTGGCAGCACGTTTCTGGCGAGCTAATCGTGTTATTAAATATTGATATTATTTATTTCCAAATAAACACAAACTGAAAATTATTAACTTTTCTTTTTTTAACTATTTCTAACCTAATAATCTTTATTCATTGTATGAAATTAAACCATTATAACTGAAACATACGACGAAAATTTACGATTTTAGTGTAAAAAACGAAAGGTACTGCCATCGAAAAATATAGAAAACTCGACATTCATGATGGGAAGCCTACCGACCCCTTTCTAAGCAGCTGGAAAAGAAGACTACTCGTTTTAGCGCCAAAGGGAAGTGTCTGAAGTCACGTCTGCATGTTATGCGGACATGGTCTGGGACAATTTGCCTTTAGCGCTAAAACGTTGATTGTTTGAGTTATGGGACGCCATTTCTGCATTATTTCCTAGTAATATTTTGATTTGACGTTCCTTTCGTCGGTACATTATTCCCGTTACTATTTTGTTCGTTTTTATGAATTTCTATGTTTATGTTTTCAAATTAAAATGATTATTCGTTGAATATGAATGTATCCCGTTATTCTATTGATTATATTGTATATATTTTTTTGTTTAACATTGCTTAACTATACAGTTTCCTAACCTTTTAGTTTCATTTTTAATCAATTCCGTTTTTTTAAAATGTATAATGTTATTTATGTTTTTTATTTATAAGTTCTTTAAGAATATGAGTTACATGATCACATTTATTTCACTTATTATACCTACAGTATAACACTATATTTACTTTGATGTCTGAAACATTAAAACATAAATTCGGAATAATGGCGAACTTAAGTCGCAAATTGTTAGTTAGATATTTGTTATAATTTCATCATCTCATTTGTTACACGTGTGTGTGTGTGACCTATAATAAATAAATAAGGGATGCCAGGCTACAGGTAGGCCCTACTTCGAGGGGAAATTCATCAGATTGTTTCATCAAAACAATAACTCATAAGGTCGGAAACATTTAGAACATAAATAGATAATGAAACCAAATTTTGAGATATTGCGTTGTTCTCTTTTGTTATCAATCTTTTCATGTCACGTACCGTAATAGAAGGTAACAGTTGAACATGCATATCACAATAAATAAATAATGGTAATTAACTAATTAATTCACCAATCCTAATGGCATTTTCATCAAGTTTTAACAATCTTTGATGTCGGAAACATTCCCAATAATAGAGACTAATTTTGCAATATGTTAGAGATATTTTATTCAGCTGGTACTTTTTACCTTGATATCGGGAACATTTGAACATAAATTCGCAATAATGGATCATAATTGTGCAATGAAGTCGTGTCATCTTGTTCATATGATGTGGGAAAAAACTTTGGATGAAATATGGGGTGAGCGAAATTCTAAGCAAGCTAAATACATGATACTTATTTTGAGGTTGGAAAAAAGCACGTGAATTCGCAAATAATTGAACCTAATTTTGCAATGAAGTCGTCATCTCATTTGTTCATATCGATGTGAGAAAATGTTTGGACGGGAATGTGGTGAGCGAAATTCTAAGCAAGCTAAATACATGAGTTATTTTAAGGTTGGGAACACAACGTGAATTCGCAAACAATTGAACGTAATTTTGCAATAAAGTCGTTTGTTCAGATCATATTACAATGTGGGAAAAAAGTTTGAGCGAAATTCTAAGCAAGTATTACTTCGAAGTCGGGGGAACAACCTTAAATTCGCAATAATGCAATGGAACCTAATTTTGCAATGAAGTCGGTCACCTTGTTTGATACGATATTGGAAACACGTTTGGAGGGGTGGACGAAATTCTAGGAAGCTAAATACAGTTAGTTATAACACTAATTATTTTGAGGTCGGGAATATTAGAATTTATACTTAAATGGAACCTAATTTTGCAATGGAGATTGCATGCGTTATTTTCATCTCGGTTGTTCGTTCCATCAATTATACGTCGTACATAATTTGGAACATGCATGCACTGTTATACTTTGTGGGGTGATGAGAGTGGGATGCTACTGTAATCAAGTTAATATATTATTTATTGACATACAGTAATTTAATTAGCTATATCGATGGAATAGTAGATTAGGCCTATATTTACACATTTGCAGCCTTCACTATTTATATTTAAAAGCAATATGCTATATAACATTGAATCACGGTGAAACATATAACAATAAAGAAACAAGTATAGAAAAATGGTTAGCTTTAAGAAATACTATTATGCTAATATAATTTCTAATTTGCTACGATTATCAGAAAAGGAATTCACTGTGATACGAGTTACAGGTGGTACTGATCTGATTTTATTTCGTTTCATCTTGTATATAAATTACATTGTATAATCCGGGTTGTAAAATGAAAACAAACAAATGAAAATCTCACAAATTCTTTATGTGTAAAATATTTTAAAACGAGATATAGATGATAATGATGATCATTGTCAAGTGTATAGAAAAATATGAACATTAATGAAATAGGAGGTAAAATACGGAATTGATAAATGTAAAAATGTTACTGATGAATTGTAACGACATTGGGAATTAACAAATGTGTTAAATAATATGTTTGCGACACAAAAGAGAGAAAAAAAGCTATCGATGGAATGGTGGGTACAAAATCCATGATAATTTAGCTACTTAGCTGAAATAAATTCGACGGGAACCTGATTTCACAAGAGGACCTCTTATATGAGTTTGTGAGGACTCCGTTTATAGAGGACATCTTAATATCTGTTCTAAAAACTCCTTAATATCAGTTCCAGAATTAACCTTAACTTATCAGTTCTTTTCTAATGAAGAATCTGGGAAATTTACAATCAAGCAACAACACCACATAATTCTACGTGAATTCTACTGTACGTGAACTAGCCTTAATACCGCCTGATTACGGTATATAGGCCTACAGTATTAGCTTCAGAATAAATGACGACGCATTCTACAGATATTTAAAAAAATGAAAATATTAAATTGGCTTCGTCGAAATGTTGTACCTTGATAGACAGACCCCCAAGCACAGGTAAATCCTCAGATTCTGCTTGATCACAGACAATCTGCACTGCAGCACAACTAAAAAGCAGTAAAAAGATTTTGGCACACACGGCGTATCATATAATTTGCGGACCATGACCGAAGCACTTCCGCTTCGATCTATTCGACGAAAATCAAAAAAGGATAACTATTTTCTGCTTTATATTTAATTTAATGTAATGGTGATCTAATAACAGGCGTAACAACACATAATACATATTGTAGTTTAATACTGGCTTAAATATGATTGTTTTATATAAACTGTATTTTAAAAAATGACAATAGAACTTCATTTTGCAATAGTACCTAATTTGGCGCCTTAGACGCCAAATTAAGTGCGGTACCTCATTTGGCAGCGGTACCTCATTTGGCGTGACAGGCTCCTCGAAAACAACTTGCTACTAAGGCAGCACGAAAGAGTGCACCAGCCACCGGTGGAGTGAAGAAACCTCATCGTTATAGACCTGGAACCGTCGCTCTTCGTGAGATCCGTCGTTACCAAAAGAGTACCGAACTTCTCATCCGCAAGCTCCCATTCCAACGTCTTGTCCGTGAAATCGCACAAGACTTCAAGACGGATCTTCGATTCCAAAGCTCAGCTGTCATGGCTCTTCAGGAGGCGAGCGAAGCATACTTGGTTGGTCTTTTCGAAGACACCAACTTGTGCGCCATCCACGCTAAACGTGTAACCATCATGCCTAAAGACATTCAGCTAGCCCGTCGTATCCGTGGTGAACGTGCATAAGCAGTGTTACTTTCTCAAACCAAAAGGCTCTTTTCAGAGCCACCACTTGAACTAAAGAGAATTAATATAGCAAATATTATTGTTTCTTTCAATTTATAAATATGTTAAATATATTTTAAATATTTTTCAATCCTTCAAAACAGTTATTTACAACAAAATAATAATGAAAATGTCCATGCAATAATGTAGAAATATCATTTCCCTATTCGTCGGGACCCAACAAATTGTCCTCTCAACAAGACCACAAAAAAAAAACAATATCCAACAGGATAACTTGATCTGGACTCTTGGAAATTGAGAAAAATAAAAAAACTTTATCAGTCAACTTTCCCAAATAAAAACTGTTATGATACTTTCTCTGGCTTTTTATTGGTTATGATATCTAATTTTATAATAGCCATATAATTATTTGTTGCCATCACCTCATGAAATTATTTACTCCATTGCACAATACTTATTTGTATAAATGCAGTAGCCTTTTTGAATGGCTAGCTTCCCAGGCTAGTCTTCAGAACAGAACAGTAGTAATAAAAACAACAACCGTTAAAATGTATTGTCCCCCTGAAACAGCACATTTTTTTGTTGAATATTCCATTTTAATGTCACGTAATAGTTATCCACTTTGACCAAAAATTTGATCGGAAAAAAAAGTATTTTACCTGAAAAAATGTAATTTAATAAAATAACCTATCTAAAGTTTGATTTAATTAATCTTCATTTTTCATGTTTTTTTGGGAAACAATACATCTGTAAATGTAGCAGTCACAAACCAACCCATAAACATTCATTTTTTTGTATAATATAATGGGTCTCTGTACTGTTTTTTAACAAACTAGACCTTGAATAAATGGATTTCAAACTACTGAAATACTGTACTGTATAAAGTATACTTGCTTAACAATCCTACAATTAGTATGATATAACAAAAATTTGTGTGCTTATTAAGTAGAGAACAGTAATAGTCCATGTTTTTATGAATTAATTACTTCATTTTTGTCATTAAATTTTATTGTAAAGTTATATAGTAAGCGTCTATTATTTCGTAATTACTTCATTGTTAAAACAAAATGAATATCATTGTTAACTTTCTTACTTAGGCGTAGCCTTTAAAATGTTGTAGAACAAGTCAATTTAAGGAGAAGCGTGCTTTTAACAGCCAATAGAAACCATAAGCTATATCTTTTCAACCGGTAAGCCCTAATTTGCATATCACGGCTATAAGTACTAAGCTTACATTCACAATTTTCACTTCAATTGTTCTCGTCGTAGACTGAAATCGTGAAACATGCCACCAAAAACTTCAGGAAAAGCTGCCAAGAAAGCCGGTAAGGCTAAAGCTGTAAGAGCAACAGACAAGAAGAGGAAACGTAAACGAAAGGAAAGCTACAGCATCTACATCTACAAGGTGTTGAAGCAAGTTCATCCAGACACTGGTATCTCAAGCAGAGCCATGGGAATCATGAACAGTTTCGTTAACGACATCTTCGAACGTATTGCAGGAGAAGCATCTCGTCTTGCTCACTACAACAAGAAATCTACCATAACCAGCAGGGAAGTCCAAACCGCTGTCCGTTTATTGCTTCCGGGTGAATTGGCTAAACATGCCGTTTCTGAAGGTACCAAGGCTGTCACCAAATACACTAGCTCAAAGTAGACAATATTTTGCTAAAACTCAAACCAAACGGCTCTTTTCAGAGCCACCACTTGTCCAATAGAGATTTATTTGCGTTTCATTTGTGTAGTTTCTTTTTCATATTGCGCCATCCGCACACATTCATCCAACATCCTGATGTAACCGTTATTATAAAATACTTATTTTTATTTGTACAATTAATATACGTATTCAATTATTCCCCAAAACATAAGGAATGATTTTGATTAGGCCATAATGTTAATCACTTCCATAGAAAAGATAAATGTTTTCACTTATGAAAAGACAAATTATCGTTTAATTCAACCAAAAACCGCATGTATGGCTGGCTGCCAATTTGACTATTTTTTCCCTTTAAATTAAAGATTTTTTTCAGTTACAGTAAATAATTCGAAATATTAGTACAGTATGTGACGATAACAAATGTATATATTATTATAGATATGTAATATCTTTAATAATATGATGCAGTATTCGGATAGATTCCTTACGTATACACCATGGAGAAAATATTATGTTTTCCTTGCGTACACCAATCCGTACTGGATGGTCTCTAGGCTTTCTTATGTTTGCTGTCAGTGTTTTTGTCTATTACCTATGTGCTGTATAATAGTTGGAGTTATTTACTGTTTTAAACAGTTTATTTATTTGTTGACCCATTCACCTTTGGATCGGTGGCACTCACAACATGCAGTGCAGCGGTCCAAAAACAAAACAGAACAATTTGAAAAAGAAACGAAAATAAATAAAATTAAATTAAACTATATACAAGCAACAATACAACAAAAACAGTAATTGGGAATATTTCAACAAAGACAGTGTTTATTTTAATTGTAATTAATATTATATAACATTGGCATACTGTATTTGAAAAAAAGTATTGGTCTTATCACTGAAATTTAATTTGAAGTGTTATCATGATTGTAAGAAGCTGCTAAGGTTTATGGTTTGAATTGAATTCATTAGTTGGGACTAATAACTGTTTACAAACACGATGCCCAACAAATCAATTTTATGCTGATAGTTTACTATAATTCCTGTATGAGCACTTGACTGACAAAAGTCAGTCATTTCATATAACATAATAATAGGAATTCATATCTTGTATATAAAAACAGAATATTCAAAACTGCTAATTATAAATGCGCTTTTTATCAAGTAACAAAAAGAAGTACACAATAAGTACTTATTCCACAAAGCCTAATTTTTAAATTCCCGCTCACAGGAACAAAAGCGACAGTTATCTTATTGTTAAAATGAACGAATTATATCGTTGGCGCGAAAGACCGTGATTGGCCAATTTGTTAAAGGCATTCGGACAGGGAATCGTGAACAGACTATAAAGTCGCGATCAAAATTAAGATTGGCATTATTTTTGATTTAGTAAACCGAAATACAACACAAGCTCTAACAATGTCTGGACGTGGTAAAGGAGGTAAAGCTAAAGGAAAGGCCAAGAGCCGATCAAGCCGTGCTGGACTTCAGTTTCCAGTCGGTCGTGTTCATCGATTTTTGCGAAAGGGTAACTACGCATCTCGTGTTGGTGCCGGTGCCCCAGTGTACATGGCCGCCGTACTTGAGTACTTGACTGCCGAAATTTTAGAGTTGGCTGGTAACGCTGCCCGTGACAACAAGAAGAGCAGAATCATCCCCCGTCATCTGCAACTTGCCATCCGTAATGACGAAGAATTAAATCGTCTTCTCGGAAGTGTAACTATTGCACAGGGAGGTGTATTGCCAAACATCCAGGCTGTACTTCTACCAAAGAAGACTCAAGCTAAAGCCAAGTAAATCATCATGATTTGGACCATTTCTCAAACCAAACGGCTCTTTTCAGAGCCACCAAATAAACAAAAAGAGATTTGATTTGTTTGTCTGTTTTCAATTGTTGTGTAAAATTATTCCCACCCAGGGAATTGAATTGGGGAGGATCATGTATCATTCATTAATGCACCCCTCTGAATGACATCAAATAATCAGAGAGTCTGTGCAGAGCCACCAAATAAACAAAAATTACCCGCCCATTGTATCACAAATATACTGACTTTATAGTATTTTGAATTATTGTATAATGAAGGGTGATGCTGACTGGGATAGGTAATTGTTGTTTATTCAAACTAATATTAGTCCATCAAAATGTATACTTGCTTCTCCCACTCCAGAGGGAAACTACGCGTCAAGACTCACCCAAACCTCACGCCACGCACTTTTCACCAATCCCGATTTCAAAGATTCTCCTGTTGTTCAATCAACATGCCAGAATCACCGATATAATATCTAATGTTGTCTAAATATTATTATATTGAATACAATTTTAGTTAAGATCATATGGGACTACTGCTGACTCTTGAAGCTATAGTAATCTTCAGACATAACGTACGTCCTCTGACATTAATAATTTGAAATGAACAAAAGTCAAACGTTTCTCTCTTAAATAACAGTCACATACGTTCTAAAAGTCAAACATTTATTTTAAACATTATTTATCGTTAATAGAAAGGTCAGATAACAACGAACAAAAAATAATGATTTGTTATATACACACGTCCCAACCACAATAACCACCACCACTAATTATAATATACAGTATATATAATTTTTCATAAAACGATGAAATGAACGGTTAAATTCAACCAAATAACTCATTGACTTCTAGTCAATTTGAATATTTTTTGCTTGAAGTTATAATTTTTCAGGTAAATAATAATTTTTTGTTAATGTGAATAACTATTATGTGACATTAAAATGCCCTATTAATTATTTTTTGAGGGGGACAACATATCTTATAATATTAAGTAATTATAATCTTCTTGTTGGACTTTTTGAAAGTATAACTAGAGTCATTTTATTTATCTATTAAATAATTATACATAACATTATCAGCAGATCACAAGAAAATTAGAATATGCACAGAAAGCAGTTTAAAGATGTATTTTCACCCAAAAACATGACAAATGAAGACTTTGAAGGCCATCTAGCAGTTTTAATGAGTTATTTACTTCCGTAGACAAAATAAATGGTTAATTTAACCAAAAGCCATTGTCTGACCAGTGAAAAATGAAAGCGACAATTTGACTCAATTTTGCTTTGCGTCCCAACCACCACTTATTATAATATTGTGTCTTTTTTTAACTGTAATCATGCTGCAATACATCATCACACAACTTATTCAATTATGTGTAGGCCTACTTCTTTGGTTATTGCAAAACAACTACAGAAAATAATACAAATGAAAAATAGTTTAGAAAGTAGTGAAAACATACAAAAAAAAAAGAGAACAGAATTATTAAACAATACCATCATCACAATAAGTTATCAACATTATTGTTACTATTATCTTTGATAATGCTATAGAAACGTGTGAGTGGTCTGTAACAGTGAGAGCAATCATTAAGTTTTCCTGACATTTCATTCTCATGTTTGTTCAAGTCACCAACATTATTGCCTTAAAACAAAGCATAAAGTTCATCTAAATTTATTTAATTTCGGTTGAATTCAATTATATATTGTAATGTTTTCATATCAAATGTGTTTTCAATCAAAAATAGATACACTATTTTCAAAATTTAGTAATTTGTAAGTAGAATATGTTTTAAAAACATGAACTGAAAAGTTTCAATGCTTATATCTATTTATTGAAACCGATTAATCTAAATGAAATTAAAATTTCTTATAGAATAACAATGTATTTTGAGATACTATACTAACAAATTTTCTTCAAGATATAAAAAATAGTGATTTATATGTGCATTTAAAGTGAATAAAAAACACAATTTAAGAAAAATATCTTGTAGTTATATTGAACACAAAAAGGCGCTGAGAGCTGCAAACATAAGTGACGTTTTAGTCCATGTCCGCAATAACGTCAATAAAAGTGGAGTTAAGTCGTTGTGTTGTTTCACTTAACTTTCTACTCGACTTGTTATTCGTAAGTTTCTTACATTCTCAATCATGGCTGACCAAACTAAAACTAAAAAGAAGGCTGTAGCAAAGAAGCCTGCTGCTCATCCAACGTACATCGACATGGTTACGGCAGCAATCGGTGCTTTGAAGGAGAGAAATGGCTCATCTCGCCAAGCTATTGCCAAGTACATCCAAGCCAACTACAAAGTTGATCCTAACAACATGAAAACTCATCTCCGTATGGCTTTGAAACGTGGTGTCGAAAGCAACAAACTTGTTCAACCAAAAGGTACTGGGGCCAGCGGTTCATTTAAACTGAACCAGGCTGCAGCCAAGGCTGACGCCGCTGCCAAGGCAAAGAAAGAAAAGGCAAAGAAGAAATCAGCTGCAGACAAAGAAAAGACCGTTGCAAAGAAGGCCAAGAAACCAGCAGCAAAGAAGGCCAAGAAACCAGCTGCAAAGAAGGCTACCAAATCCAAGTCACCAAAGAAGGCTAAGAAATCGGAGAAGGCATCCAAGCCAAAGAAGGCTACCAAGTCTCCTAAGAAGCCAAAGACCAAGAAGCCTAAAAAGCCTAAAGCTAAAAAGGCATCAAAGTCACCGAAGAAGGCTGCCAAAAAGTAAATTTCTACTAAATCCATTTTCAAACCAAACGGCTCTTTTCAGAGCCACCATATATACAAAAGAGATTTATTTGCCTTGCTTCTTGATCTACATCTAATTCTTGTCCTTGTCTACACTATCAAACTTTATGTGACAAAAAAATGTACCCATATTATGAACATGACGATGTCATGTCACTACCATATTTAAACATATCTATAAATCATATAAGTATAAATATATATAATTTTTCATATATAAAAAGATGAATTAAATAAATGGTTAAGTTCAACCGGAAACCCATTGACTTCCAGTCAATTTGACTATTTTTTGCTATAAATTATTAGGGCAAAAATTTAAATTTTTCAGGTAAATATTTTTTTTTTTTGGTCAATGTGAATAACTATTATGTGACATTAAAATGGCCTATTTATAATTATTTTTTGAGGGGGACAAAATATCTTATACTGTAATAGTATTACTTCCGTAGGAAAAACGATGACAAAATGAACGGTTAATTTAACCAAAAACCATTGTCTAACCAGGGAAATTTTGGGAAACCGACAATTTGACTCAATATTTTGCTTAAATTACAGTTTTTCAGAAAAATTATTTTTGTCTTGATCAAACTATTATTTATTTCGGAACTTCACTTTTGTAACAGTGGCACACTTCGCATTTTGAAGGTGCGTCCAACAAAAATGTATAATAAATGAAAGCACAAAATAGACAAAAACATAGGTAATGTTACTTAATCTACATACGGTAACATGTAATAAGGGTCATAAGGTCATGCAGTGCACATCCGTTTCTTATTGTCTTGGTCTGTAATTTTCTGTTAATTTACACATTATTGGTACTATTTTGTACTATATTGTTAGGTAGGTTATTCTGATTATACTTGTTTGCAAGTTTGTAGTTTTTATGGTGTTGACACTTTGTATTTATTGTGAATATTTCTAGGCCTCTGTATCTCCTTTGGTAGTGTGGAATCCCTATTGTTCACAGCACTGTGTGAGCTGTCTGGCCAGGACATTATCCTATTAGTAGGCCCCCAATCCATTTGCTAGATACTGTTCTTCAATAGGGCTTATTTAAACTCTTCCTTATACAGGTTAATTTTAATACATTGTAAATATAATAAACTTTAAAATAAAATTTAATTAAATTGTGTACATAGATAGTTTTCTTAATCCTTGTAAATAAATAAATAATATTAATAATAATAATTAAATGTATATATTTTATCTGAATTTTAGGTAATCATTTACTGTATCGAATTGTTAAACAGGACATAGGCCTTTCTAATTTATTGACTGAATTTATTAATTTCTTAACATAAATTATGGTCTATTATTCACAGATATTTATTGTTTTGATTAGTTTAGCTTTTTGCCGTTATTGTCTTGTAGTTCCTGATTCAAGTTGTTTAAAGAATGGTACAGAGTTTATTAATAAAGTTTATTGTAGAGTTTATATTGGGATACCTAAGTACAAGTCAGTATATCGTAGGTCTATGCTACAACATAGGAAGTTTTCAAAGAGCAGGGTGGCCCATGATACCAGTTCAGTGTCCACATTTAATATAGATCTTCTATCATTATGCGTAGATATCCACCCTAACCCGGGGCCTGATTCCACTTCTAGGTCGACTGATGCTCTAAAACGTTCTGAATCTAGTATTGTAGGTAGGTCTGGTGTGACAGGCTCTATTATATGTGGTACTTGCGCTAGTAACATTTTTCGGAACCGTCAGCAGGTTACTTGCTGCAACTGTCAAATGGTTTTCCATGCTAGTTGTGTCTCGATTTCTCAGGTTAATTATAGACGGTTTTATAAAGGTAGGAATTACACCTGGACATGTTTTGTATGTGCATTGCCGCGGTTGAATGACTCTTTTTTTAGTGATGACTTCTCACTCAACTCCACTATGGACTCTATCCAAGATAATCAATCGGATGCTAGTGTTCACAGAAACAATCCATGTCTGACTGGAGTATGTATGAATGCCCGCAGTTTGAAGAACAAACTTTCCTGCTTTGACAATCTGGTTCATCAAATGGACTTAAGTCTGATTGGAGTCACAGAGAGTTGGCTTGACGGCACAATCCTGGATGGCACTATCTCATCTCAACATGTCATCTTTAGAAAGGATCGTGCTACCCGTGGTGGTGGAGTCTTACTGGCAATAAAACCAGAGTTGGACCCTAAACGCATTTTACATCCCTCTATGGCCGATATCGAATGTGTTTGGGCTGAATCAGTTTAAAAGACGGAAAGTGGCTATGTGGTATATATTACAGGCCACCTGGTGATGCCAATTCTGCCATTCATCTGGAAGAAGTACTGCTGAACTTAAACATCCAACAGTTCAAAGGAGTTGTCCTAATGGGGGACTTTAATATCAACTGGTTGGAAGCTGGTTGTAATCCGGCTAACCAGCTACTTAATAAAGTCTCCGAGTGGACTTCATCCTAAAGCCGATTTTCCACTAGGCGAATTTGTTCGCGCGAATCGAAAGCGCCAGCTTGTACGCATGCGTATTCATGTTTACATCTTCCAAATCCTTCTCTACGCATGCGTATTAGCTAACGCCTTCGATTCGCGCGAACAAATTCGCCTAGTGGAAAATCGGCTTTAGGCCTTCGTCAGATGATTGAGGAGCCAACGAGAATTGCAACCAGTTTAGACCGAAATAGCACTCTCATTGACCTACTATTTACCAACTGTGATCAACAAGTGTGTGACATACGTGTTATGGAACCATTCTCAACCTCTGATCACTGCATGATTTCCTTTTGGATTCGCGGTGAGCCTAGGGTCATGGCCCTTCCGATAAGGACAAAATACCTGTATAATAAGACTGACATAGAATTACTTAACAATAGTGTCAGAAGAATCACATGGGACTCAATTTATGATGACAAATCTGTTAACAAAACATGGGAAAAGTTCCAATCATTATTTATGGACTGTATCAATGCTGCAATCCCTAACAGAAGACAGAAAAAGAAAACCAAACCGTGGATTTCTCCGGATATTAAGCGTCTTGTAACATTAAAACGTCGACTATTTAAACGTGCAAAGTCTTCAGACTGTTGAACACTGGAATAGTTACAAGAAAATTCGTAATAAAGTAAAATATGATATAGGTCGATGTAAAAGTCAATTTTTAAATGACCTAATGTCTAAGCCGTACAACACGAAGCAGTTCTGGTCTTATGTAAAATCTAAAAGACAGTCAGTTCAGTGTTCCATCTTTGAAGTCAATGGTATAGCATGTTCCGATCCTATCATTATTGCAGATTCATTTAATTCCTTATTTTCATCATATTTTACTGAGCCTCCAAGTGACGAAAATTATACTATAAGTTCTCCTAATCTGGATATTCCAACTCTGGAAAACATATATATTCACCCTGTCACTGTATATAAAAAATTGAGAAACTTAAAAAATGGAAAAGCACCTGGTCCTGACTGTGTGACATCGTCTATGCTGAAGCTATGTGCTGCTAGTCTGTCACCGTTGCTGACAGACATATACAATTATAGCTTGTCTAGTGGCGAAGTACCTTCGGCCTGGAAAGATGCAAATATTGCTCCCATTCACAAAAAGGGCAAGAAAGGCGAATTGAAAAACTACAGACCGGTAGCCTTAACTTCGCTATTTTGCAAAGTATTGGAGAGCATAGTTGCTGATGAACTTCGTAACCACCTAAACGAGTTCGGCCTTCTGTATGATGCGCAGCATGGATTTACTCCTGGTAAATCTTGTTCAAGCTTGCTAGCCGAGGCGACAACATCATGGACAACCTTACTTGACAAAGGTGTCCCACGCATTGATATTGTTGCACTAGACTATAGTCGTGCATTTGATTCAATTTCGCACTCTACAATGATTTCCAAACTAAAAAGAACCTATGGAATTGGTGGTTCCATGTTGCCTTGGTTGGAATCATTTTTAACTGGACGTAAGCAACAAGTTGTTTTTAATGGAAAGATGTCCGGCAAGAGTTGCGTAAGATCAGGGGTTCCTCAGGGGTCTGTGCTTGGACCCCTGTTATTTAATATATATGTTAATGATCTACATATGCACCTACATGCAAAACCATATCAATATGCAGACGACACTTGCATTGCTAAATGTATAATGACGGAGGAAGATAGTTTATCTCTGCAACAGGACATTGACACGATCTCCTGGTGGTCAGCACTTAATTCACTTTCCCTTAACCCTAATAAATGTCAAGTGCTGTCATTGTCCAGAAAACGAGATCCCGTTGTTCCATCTTACATTCTAAATGGACATGAACTCATGAACGTTAATGACATTACGTTACTTGGTGTGGTAATATCTCATAATTTGTCATGGGCACATCAGGTAGATAATGTAACTTTGAAATGCAATAGGATGTTAGGTTTTATACGGTCAATTGCCACAGGTTGTTCTACATCTGTTTTACTTAAACTTTATAAATGTCTTGTTCTTCCCCATATTCAATATTGCTCCCCTGTTTGGTATCCTTATCGTCAATGTCATATTAATAAGATAGAGAAAATTCAAAGAAGGGCAAGTCGATTTATCCTTCATCAACGAATCTTAGATCAGCCATATTCTGACCAATTAACTAGATTGAATTTGATGACAGCCGAATCAAATCGAGATTATTTTACCGTTATTTTTGTTACAAATATATTATATAAATTACAGAATAGTTTTATTTTAAATATGTTGATTATCAATTGTAGGCATTTGGATGTTCTGACTTTTAAACATCTTGCATCCAAAACTGATAGTGGAAAGTATTGTATCCCAACCAGATTTATTCGTCTGTGGAATACACTACCGGTCAATATTACAGACGCCTTTGTTTGCGGAAGTTGGGTACAATTTAAAAACATGTTAATGAACCACTTTAAAAACATTATGCCTCTTTAATGTATATAATCATAGTATTTATATTACTTATTTACATTGTTTTATGTTTTAATGTATGCTTTGAGTGCTGGTGTGGCACGCCTTATGGCGACAGTGGTCCTTCGACCTCTTTTGCCACTCCTTGGCACACTCAAAGTCTATGTATTGTTTTAATTGCTAAAATTAATAAAATAAAAATAAATAAAAAATAATAAAACCCATTCATTCCCCTCCCTCCCCTTCTTCAAATATAACAAGTACAACATGTAATTTAATTATACAGTACATGATTACTCTTAATCTACAAAACCAAATCACTAATAAATATACATATGCAAAAGTAAAAAAAGAATTAATATGATGAAAACAATTAACAGACACTTTTGTTATAAATAATTAGCTGCTATCTAAAAAACTATACCTAATTTTACTATTACAAAATCACACTAATTTTAATAATAATAATAATAATTTTTTTTCATAGCGTGAACGCCATCACAGTTTGACAACATTTCTACTTAAAACATGCAAACTTCTTCACAACATAGTATGCTATGAGGACCTTTATCTGCTTAAAATCACAGTACAGAAAAATAAAAAAGATATCACACTTCAAAACACTACTCTATACGTTTTCTCCATTTCACAGTATTTTCCTTTATTTTAGTAGTTCTTAAGCCTTGTCTACACTATCAAACTTTATGTGACAACAAAATCTGATGTGCCCATATATGAACATGACGATGTCATATCAGTACCATTGTAACATATCACATCATCAATATAATAATATTATAAATATAATTGTTCATATATAAAATAAATGAATTAAATAAACGATTAAATTCAACCGGAAACCCATTGACTTCCAATGGCTATTTTTTGCTTTAAATTATTAAGGTAAACATTTTAATTTTTCAGGTAAATATATATATAATTATTTTTTGAGAGGGACAATATATCTTAAACTGTAATAATATTAAATAATCTTCTTGTTGGACTTGACACTCAATAAAATGTTGAAAGTTTAACTAGAGTCATTTTATTTATCTATTAAATAATTATACATAACATTAACAGTAGATCACAGAAAATTAGAATATGCACACAGAAAGTGATTTAAAGATGTATTTTCACCAAAAACATGACAAATGAAGACTTTGAAAGGTCATTTTGCAGTTTTAATGAGTTATTCACTTCCGTAGAAAAAATGACAACAATTAACGGTTAATTTAACCAAAAACCATTGTCTGACCATGGAAAAATGAAACAGACAATTTGACTCAATAGGCCCATTTTGCTTAAATTAAATTAAAATTATTATGTGAGTTATTAAAATGGCATATTCAACCCAAAAAACAGAATCAGACTGTTGCTATGAGTTTCTTAATATTCAAACTTTGAGCGCAATTCTATTCCGATTCACAATAAGCAATCCAAAATAGGTCACAGTGAGTTATGTCAATGTTGTTACTGTAGGCCTAATTCTAGATTCATGTCCGCATAAAGCGTAATAAATCCTTCAGCTTTTTTGAAATTTCGGTATTTTTCGATCGATTTTTCTCACAAAAAGTACCAAGTAAAATGTCTGGAAGAGGTAAAAGGAGGAAAAGGACTAGGAAAAGGAGGCGCTAAGCGTCATCGCAAGGTGTTGCGTGATAACATCCAGGGTATCACGAAACCAGCTATCCGTCGTCTTGCTCGCCGTGGTGGTGTCAAGCGTATATCTGGTCTCATTTACGAAGAGACACGCGGTGTACTAAAGGTATTCCTTGAAAATGTCATCCGTGATGCTGTAACATACACCGAGCATGCCAAAAGAAAGACAGTCACCGCCATGGATGTCGTCTACGCCCTGAAGAGACAAGGCCGAACTCTTTACGGATTCGGTGGATAAGCAGTACACTAAAAAGATTTCTCAAACCAAAAGGCTCTTTTCAGAGCCACCATTTAAGCCAATAAGAGATTGATTTGCTTTTCAAAACAAAAAACCTTTACCTTTATAAATAAAACTCATAAGGCCCTATATATATATAGTAAATCTTGTTCCCTTTCGCACCTATCTTATTTCGATAGGACGGTTTTCCTTAACTTTCAAGATTAAAAATCGATAAATCATCGTGTAGGTTTATACTGTGTACCTCAATAATCTAAATATTATCCCTCTTAGGATAGGTAGGTCTAATTCTAAGGACTTAACACATTTTGAGTCGAAATAAAAGACAGGTGCGAAACTAGCGCCGTGATGCTTACTTATATCCATAATAATTTATTTAGTACTATGTATTATATACTGGAAACTGTGCACAAAATAGCAAAACAACTGTAAAAGTGTAAACAAGTTTTGTGGAGATAGAATATGCCTAGCGCCGGTATGTATAAAGTATTTCTCCTTTTAAAAAACATAAACAGTTATCGTGTTGGTCTCAAATGTATATGAAATTGGAATGGTTCTCATATGGGTGGAATAATGTCTCCATTACTGCTGTAGGCATAATAACTATAATGTCCATATAGTTTAACGTACATGATTTAATATCTGAATATAAAACTATAGCATACTCGGCGCTAATGCAGTTTCGTACCCACCCCTTACATTTACTCAAAATTGTTTTAATACTCCATCCAACATACTCACGGGCCGCCTATATCGCTCTGGAAACAGAAAATGCACAAAAAACGATGTTTTTTTTATTCTTAGTAATTTTAAATTAATTAATCTTAATCACAGAACTTCATCGCTAGGCTAGTTTTGTGAGAATCATCGCTAGAGGCCTTCCGATAAAATTACAGAAGCCTCACAGGACAGAGTGAACAACTGCTGTATATAGAGGGCGCGGGTACTATGTTTAATAACTAATATAATGGCTCTGATTTTAAGCATGCACTTACTAATAATGACTTTAATGTATTCCCCAAGAAGTCCGAGAACCTATTTTTAGAATTGTATTCATCTCTATTTCATGTTAGGCCTATATTTTTATTTCTTGTTTTATGTTAATAGTAGAACTTCACATCAGGAAAGAAGATAAACAGGAAGAATAAATGAAATTATACAGGATACTTCGCTGAATCCCGAGTCCGTACTGAAAACAAGCATTACTAAGTCTGCTGACTACATTGTTTAACACAATAAACAAGAAAAGAATGGCTGTAATATTAATTCCTAAAGTTGAAATGAACCGCCCATCGCCACCGTAATTAAAATTAAGTACATTGCACTTTAATAAAGCAAATAAATAATTAAGAATCAATGAATAATTTAATCAATTACGAGCCATAGTATTATACTACTGTGTATTATGACAATAACACAATAACAGCAACAGCGACGATACAGTCGTATATGTCATCAAGCATTATATATTATATCTGTTATTTACACACAAACAACTGATAATAACGTGTAAAATAACAACTACCCCCTGGACAATTACCCCCCGGACAATTACCCCCTAGGAACAACCTGACTCTGCAACAGTGTATAATAGGTAGTTGACCGGAGGGTAGTTATCCTAAGGGGGTAGTTGTCCTAAGGGGGTAGTTGTCCGGGGGGTAGTTGTCCGGGGGGTTGTTATCCTAAGGGGGTAGTTGTCCTAAGGGGGTAGTTGTCCGGGGAGTAGTTGTCCGGGGGGTAGTTGTCCTAAGGGGGTAGTTGTCCGGGTGATAAACATCCGGGGGGGTAACTGTCTAGGGGGTAGGTGTCCTAGAACCTCTGTAAGAGCGGTCATTTTGTTGCATTTGTGTTGAACACTGTTTGTATCTGGTATTGCTCGTATCCGGATATTCACCCCCTGGACATTTACCCCCCGGAAAACTACCCCCCGGACAACCACCACCTGGACAACTACCCCCTTAGGACAACTACCCCTTTAGGACAACTACCCCCCGGACAAATACCCCCCGGACAACTACCCCCTTAGGACAACAACCCCCTTAGGACAACTACCCCCCGGACAATTACCCCCCGGACAATTACCCCCTAGGAACAACCTGACTCTGCAACAGTGTATAATAGGTAGTTGACCGGGGGGTAGTTATCCTAAGGGGGTAGTTGTCCTAAGGGGGTAGTTGTCCGGGGGGTAGTTGTCCGGGGGGTTGTTATCCTAAGGGGGTAGTAGTCCTAAGGGGGTAGTTGTCCGGGGAGTAGTTGTCCGGGGGGTAGTTGTCCTAAGGGGGTAGTTGTCCGGGTGGTAAACATCCGGGGGGTAACTGTCTAGGGGGTAGGTGTCCTAGAACCGGTATTGCTTAATGCAGATTGTTTTCTTTTTTAGATTTTATTAGCAAATATAGTGTATAATGACGACAACTACAGTGTGCCACTGCAAGTTGCCCCAGAGGCTGGACCAGTAATTTACTATCAACAGCCAGGACAAGTTCCAAGTTTAAACACTACAGCTGCACTAGTGACTGGCTATATCTAAATTAGTTTATCGGTTTTATCGCTTGCTTTTGGTATAGCATGTATTTGTCTTGGATATATTCAAGGATATATTGCTGTACCAATATGGGGTGCACTTGGGGTAAATGATTATTACTTATATTTTCGTTATAATAATAATATAATAATATCTTGGATTTATATAGCGCTTAATATTGTGAAACCTTTAAGCGCTGTACATAAACTAATACGAAAAAAAGAGAATTCCAACCATACCAAAAAAAAACCAAACCGAAGTAAGGGGATACGCCTTCGTCGCTAACCAGGGACCAGTCTAATTGAACCCCGGTCAGCACCAGTTGTGTCTTGGTCATCCCGGACTCAGGCGCCTCCTCAACTCTCAACATCGAAACATTGCATTCACCATGGAAGAGGAAAACGACCACAGTTTACCATTTCTTGACGTATTTGTCACAAAGGAACCCGAGAGGGCACTCTGTCCCACAAAGTATATCGCAAACCCACCCACACGGACAGATATTTACATAAGCGATCTTTCCACCATCCGTCAACGAAGAAATCAGTTTGTAAAACTCTTATCAAAAGAGCGCACACCATCAGCGAAAAGAAATGTCTCCGACAAGAAATACATCATGTCAACAAAGCATTGGAACTCAATGGTTACAACAGGAAGTCATCGTCAACCAACAACAGCGATATTGTGTTATCACCATCTCATAGCACCTTGGTAACTAGTTATGTCAAAAAATAAAAGCGTAAAAAATAGCCAATTTTGTTAATGTTCCCGGTTCTCGCACTGAGAATACGAAACCTACGTTTTCTAACCGTGTACACAGAACGGGAACGGATATTTCTTGGCTTACCGTTTCCCGATCGATCAGATTACGCAAGCTCTCTAAAAAACTGATTGAACTCGTAATGCTTACCGTACTTCCTAACTTGGATAATTGTATTTATAATGTAAGATCGGAAGTGAAATCATTGAAAACAGTTACGATTTAGTACATCTAGTAACGAGATTGTGTCTATATTAGCTCAAATATATAATGTGACTGTTGCGATATCAAAAAATACATTTTAATGTAGTCCCATAACACTTAAATTATACCAATAAATGATAAAATATGCGGAAATGTCATATATTGACTTGCATGCATTAATGTACAATATGATCTGATGTATCGAGTTCAAAGTGATTGATCATTGCGAACCTAGTTCTAGTCAATGATATTCGTCATAAAAACCATAAAATCTTTTCGTACAACGCTGCAACATAATTTCTGCTTTATCTTGATGACTCATCATAAAAGCTTTTGCTATGCCTACTAGTATCTAGACTTTAAAATGTAGGGCTCTTCCAAACAAGTCAATAATTCGTTATCGTACGTCGTCGATACTTATTAAGATTCTGACCATTTACACCCGAGGGGCCAATCTACAAATCAAAACCAGGCTTATATTCCATAGGTCGAGAAAATAAAACCATATTTACTCTAAAATTACATAAACATAAATATATTATAGTATTAAAACCTTCCGCTTTCGTACGTGAGGATAATCATCAAGACATAGGACGGTACATTCTACTCTCACAGTTTACTTCACCAAAAAAAAAAAAAAAAATTAGTATTTAAAGATTTATTGTCCATCAAAAACATGAACAATGAAGATTAATTAAATCAGAATTTGAATAGGTTATTTTGTATTTTTAATAAAGTTAGGCCTAATCCCTTCCGTAAAAAAAAAATAAAATTTTCAAATTCAACCAAAAACCCATTGGCTGGCAGTTTTTTCAGGTAAATAATTGTTGTTTCTATTCAATTTTTGTTCAAAGTGGATAACTATTAGGCCATGTGACATTAAAATGGCATATTCAACGACAAAAATTAATAAAAATAATTTTTTTCAGGGGACAATACATCTTTATAATAGCGCCCCACATCATACAGTTGCTGTGTAGGCCTGCCTACTTGAAATCCAGCAGTATACTTCGGTTAAATATAGTCCGAGTCTACTCTCATTTGCCGTGAAAGAAACCGATATTAAATAGTTAGGGCTGACTTTTGATTTATATGCGATCTTAATCAACGTATACGCTCATTTGCTACATATTTATACACACGTAATATCAGTCAATAATATGTGATAGGTTATTACCGCCAACTGTATAGTTTTATCTATATATAATGTAGTAATAGATAACATTTCTATAGCAAGAGGGTGAAATAAAACGAGGCTATGTCGACAGTGTTTATAAAATGATCAGTGATTATACACTGCTTGAATACACTTCAAATCACAAATCATTTTCATTTAATAAAGGTGGTTAGATTGCCTTGCTTTATTTTATTTTAATAATAAGCATAGGCAGCGGCTTATAATCCTATTTGAGAAAATTAGAAGAAAGGTCACTGTTTTGTAAACTTAAAATCATTATAAACAACATTACAGCAAAGCGAAGTGAGCGGCATCAATTGGCTGGGGGAGGGGGTCGGGTGATGGTCTTGCCAAGGGCGACACCAACCGGATGCAATTACTCTTGCGTAATTTGAAACTGTTAAATCAGATTTTAGGGGACGCGACAGTATTTCATTTTTTAAAATATAATACATGTAAATAAAATATTGTGTGCAAATCCATCTTTCAATTTTAAAAATGAAATTACACTACCTTTAAAATAGGCTCACCGACTAAGAGCCCCACCTGCCGCCATCACTGGTAAATATTTTAAATATAAATTGCATTTTCCTTTTAAAAATTGAATCGGAAATAAGAGTTAATTTTTGTGAATTTCCTACCGTATAAAATTACGAAAAAGTCCCGTAGCACAACTTAAAAATATCGCTATTATCAGTTGTTGCAAATTGTTATATTTTCCAATAAACAATAAAAAGAAATTCAAAGTAAAAACACGAAAACTACTACTACTATTTGACAGTCATTCATTGTAAAATGATGAAGCATTGCTGGCCGCAATTAACGTCATGTGATCAGCCAAGATGGTTGTCCACATTGAACTCCATTTTAAAAAAACAATAGAAAACTCCTACTTAATATAAATATTCTCTTATTTTTAACATAAAACGAATTCCTATTAACACGTTAAGCCGGATATATTAATTCATACAAATTCCATGTTGCATTACTACTAAAACCCTTGCGGTACCTTCTTGATCACCGTAGTCCATCAACTCAGAAAGCAATGGCACGTCCATCATCAGAATTATCTTTAATAAATTGCAATCAAAATTGATCTTCCGGTTCAAAGTGTTAGAAAGCGTTTCTTCGGATTCTCCTCAAATAAAAAAAAAATCCAATTTGTCGAATAGAATACAGTACTGATTTTCAACACGAGAAGGCGGAGAACAGGATTCTTCGTTATAAATCTGGGAATGATAGGGAGACATTTTGTGGATTTTTGTTTTAGGGCGGTGGAAGGAAATGAATCAAGCAAACAATTAAGTTTAATGTACCTAACCTCGTAATCTCTATTGGGCGGTTCAGCATTTTTTCTATTTCTCTAATGAATGGAATAATGAGACTTCAAACTCGAAACTAGGATGAACTGTATTAACAAAGATTACGTCTCTCTGACATTTTATGTTATTATTTTGTTCTACTGCTTTTTTTTATTTTTTATTTCAACTTTATTTATAGAGGGTAACCCTTCCAGCTGAACCCGCAGGCCAGCTGATATTCAGGGGCCCTCTTAAAAATGACAAAATATATAAAACTATACTTAACTAATACGAATCTACTATATACATTTAAATTTAAAACTATTATATAAAAAAATAATTATCCAAAAAAAAAAAAAAATTCAATTAGACAATTACGATAAAATGTGTTTTTTAAAATTAAATTTAAACGAGTTAATATTGGTACATTCTTTCAAAACAGAAGGTAATACATTATATAAAATACTAGCAGAATAAATAAAAGAGCGCCGGAAACATTCCAATTTAATTTGGGTACCAGTAAGTCTCCCCTGGAAGCAGCCCTAGTCCTCATAGAGTGTATCGGAACAGTGGAAAATCGTTGGGCGATGTATCGAGGGGCAATATTGTTCATAGCTTTAAAAGCTAGGCAGCCTACCTGGTACTGCACCCTCTGTGACACATTCATGATGTGTAGAGATGTTAGAAGAATGTGAGTGCTGGTGCGAGGCGGAGCTTGAAGAACTACACGCATAGCGCGATTTTGAAGTTTTTGAATCTTATTAATGTTTGTTTTACTTCCGGTGCCCCAGAGAAGAGCACCGTAGTCAATGTGTGGTAAAATTAATGTGTTGTAAAATAAATTTGCTGTACGTTTGTCAAGATATTTTCTAATTCGTGCAAGTGTGTGGATTTTGAAAGAAAGTGTAGAGCTCAACTTACTGACATGGGTATGCCAGTTAAGTTGATTGTCAATGTGCACACATTGCTTTCAGTCCAATTTCCTTTTAAAAAAGACATATAAGTAGTCGTTTGTTTGGTGTTGTCATTAAAAACAGATCTGATTGGTTGAAGTAGCCTGACTTTGTGAAGTATTTTGATATTCATTCAAGAGTTTCCCTCCCCTGTCGCGTACTCTTCCATCTATTGAAAAGCGAAGAGAATCAGCATTTTTACTGCTTTGATATTGAAAATAAAAACATCGTCGTCATCATCATAATGTACAAAATGGACCCTATTGGAAAGAACAGTTATGGATATACTGTATATTTTTTCGAGTACCATGCATTTACAAATCTTTGAGGTTCTAGACGTCGATTCGGCTTGTTTGGCACACATGACGTGTCATAACTATACAAAAAAGGGAAAACAACCGCTGGTGTCGCTATGTAAAAAAGAAACGAAGACTTTGGCAAGTCTGTAGGAAAGTTCATATGTCCGATACAAAATGAGTTGTCATGTACATCAGTCAACGTCATTTACAATCTGCCATATCAACAAATACATGAATATTCATAAACATTAATTATAATATATTATAAATGAAAAAGCGGAATTGTGCATGCTAACGAGAAACAGATGCTTTAGCATTTTATTTTGCGTATCAAATGAAGCAAAAGAATGACAAGAAGTTTCTAGTTCAGTATATTATACTCTGATTTTATTCATAAGACTCAGAGTTGTACAAACAAGACATGATAAACAGCAGACAAACATTGAGACAAGAAAAAAAGTGCGTCTGCAATAACTTTCTTTTCACTATTAAGCATTTTTTTAGCCGAGACATTACATGCCCCGTGAGTATGCGCCGTAGCACTGGCTTATCTCTCATAAGGCATTGTTTTTTGTGCTATCACATCATTTACTTAGGAATTATTTGTTCTATCTAAATTTGAAATAAAGATGGCTAATTAGCATTCAAAAGTGTCCAAAAAAAAGCAAAAGCAGTATTGGCTTTAGTGACTTAGGCCTAGGATGAATAAACCATGCTCGGATTATCGATTTATACGGACTATTTTTACGGACATGAACAGCGATTTATCGCTGTATAAATGAATTACTGTATTTCCATTAAATTTAGGCATGTTTGTTTCTCAGGGTGTTTCAATAATTTCTAGCTAAAGCATTCAAAAGGAGCAAAGCAAACCTCGTTCAAAAATGCCATCATTTTATCACATGCTTACATAATGTCCAGACAATAATTATGTCTGTACAGTACCTTCCAACATTTATATCAATATGATACCATTACATTAGCGTTACACTTACACAAAACATTTTTTTACGGGTGCATTAAGCTTGGCACATTTTTTCTTGGAAATTACATCGAAATGCATACAAGTAAAATTATTCCTATTAGAATATATCTTTGCCCGACAAGAACATGTTGATACTCACGTCAACACAACTTGACAAATACCAGTCAAATGCTGGTACGAATTCGAATTACGGAAATTAATCAATAGATCGTTAATTGATCAAAAATGTCATATATAGACTATTTATATCAATATGTTCTTTCGATTTTAGGCATGGTGAATCAAATATGTTGGTGTAACTAATTGTCGTTACATGTCTAATAGAGTGCTTAGTAAAAGGGTTCGACGACGACATTAAATTACCAAATTTAAGCATTCAATAAAGCAAGCTAAAAATTCACAGATAAAAAAATCAAACATGGCCACTTTCTTCAGCCCACACGCGCCAGAACAAACTGCCAACAAGCAAATAACGCTGCTGCAAATACTTCCGAAAAAGATTTTGTTTTTTTTGCCAAGCAGAAAGTAAGAGCAAAATTGATTACAATTTAATTGTAATCTGCAATTTTGGCGCGAAAAATAGGCTAACATAGGCATGCGTATGAGCAATAAAAATGGCATTTTGATTTCACATAGACAATACTTGGAACTATACAGTACATTGTTTTGGAACAACAGGCTTAAAATGTCTTTACATCGGTACTTGGATTACATAAAAATAAATTTCAAGTTAATAAATTTTATAAATGATGAAACAGGCACATAATTTTATGGTCAACCACCGTCGTTTTCACAATTACACTACAATTCAAAATAGATACTGTATTAACCATAGATTAACAAGACAATATATTTAGTCATACAACATCCAAAGAAAGTAAGAATTGTTTATTTCTTTGTTAGATGTACTGGTACGTATGTACATATTTTATTTCTTATTACACTTTATAAGGTAATACTATACGGACACATTTTTACTTTATTTGTATCCATATCAACTTCAATTGAGTACTCATAGTTACGTTACAAATGTATTGTATAGATAGTATTCGGAATCGAATAAAAAAAGAGTATTTTAAAATCGTCTACATTTAAATTCAATGTTACGACTGTATAAGATATAGATACAGTTAAATACTTCTGAAATATAAACCATCCATTTGGATCAATAACTTCTTCTAAAAATACCGCCATTTTGTTGTGACTTTCCACCAATCAAGATACTTATCGTACGGTTTAATCAAGTCTGTCGCATCACCACGACTCATAATTCATTGCTAACAATTGTTGTTCCTCCCTCGGTTAACAAAAACACATACAAAATTTGTTTACAACTATTTACAATTGTTGCATGTGTTCCAATGGGTTGAATTTCAGCCGAGAATCTTACTTGTAAAAATGAGAAAAGAAAATTATTGGCATGTCCATAGTAAAACTTAATCTAGAGATTCTCGATTAAAATTCATATCACAATAAGAGATACCATCAGAAACTTATACTCCTTAAATCAGGAATTGATCGCATACTAACTAATTACATTACTTGTCTAGACAAACAACACACACTAACCTACTAACAACATTTTCCAACGGCAATGATATTCCAAATATTGCAGAGTAACAGACAAAACCAAAAAGAAAATCCCAAACCCATTATACATCAACTTATGTAAATGATGACGTAACCACAAAACAAAGAAGGCAATACCAGATTTACTTTCAACAGTAAAATACTACTGGTAAATTCAATTTTAAGTTCCCTTCATACCTGCCACATTTTGGCATCTGAAGATTAAATTGCATTGCATTTAACGTTCATACTTAAAGGAAAATAGACCCAGGCCAATATTTAAGGCAACTCTCGAAGGAATATCATCACCATTGCAAATTGTTGTTTTTGGAGACTACACAACTACACATCTTACATAGTAAAACTGGAAATTTCTAATCTATTTACCATCAATAAGAATAAGATAAACAATAAAATACTACTTAAAAGTTTGGCAACATTCATTAATTGATTGTAAAATTGACCAATTAATTGACTAAGTAACTAAATATGTTAATCAATAAGCATGCATATTTATAACCTGTGTAATTCAGAAATAATATATCGACCTTTAACCTTATGCCTAATATATATACTTTCTTTCGTGTAAAAAATTTCAGTAAAATAATTTCAGTGAAGAGGAGCTGAATAGTACTATTGTGTTTCCTTGCTGAATTATTAATCAAACTAATATTCCCAGCTTCTATGAATTATTTATGCAAATGAGAATGCAAATGAGTTTAATGGTATGAGCCTTATTTGCATATGCATACAGTATTTAGTTTAATGTTGCAGAGCAGTGTAAGGTGACCCATTAGCAAAAGCATTTTGAAGAAGCTTGGTGAAAGTTTAGGTTATAATGGTCAGGTATGACAAACATTTCCTTGATTAATTGTTTCAGAGTTAGAAGTGTTGTTCCAATTTATATCCAATGGCCTAGCAGCTCCTGTAGTGGGTTTATGTAAACCTAGAATAGAATATTCAAAATGAAAATACTGCATAATCATAAACTGATTGTCGAAATTACAGCTCTTTCTATAAAATAAAAACTTACAAAATATATTCAATTGGAAAACACAAATATCTAAAAAAATACATAAACATTTATCTTGTCCAAATGTGGTCCTTCAATGTAAAATATCTTTAAATTATCACTAAAAGTTTTAAAAAATGATTATCGAAATTTACACTGCAAAATCACACAATTTCATTATCATTTTAGAGAAATTTTACATTTGTTATTATCAAATTATCTGATAATCATTATATCTATAACTTGAGTTATATTAATAAATTTGGCAATAAATTCAAGAAAAAAAAAAATCACAAAAAACACAGTAGTGTTAAAGTGATAATTTTGGCACAAATTTGCATAAACAATGTATGCATATTCACTTCAATATATCATCTTAATGAATTTGTAGAGGAGTTTAAATCTTTTAATATATCTTAAGGCAGTTCTTACGAACTACTTTCGAAAGCCATTTATTTTTATATATAAAAAGAATTTTGATTAATCCTTAATCTTGGTTGAGCCTAAACTAATAAGAAAATATTAGACAAATTCTTATACATACTATCTACTAGTTATACATCAGTATTATTAACAAAAATAAATCAAAGAATCATTATTAAAACAGTAGTCGACAACTTTTAACACCAGTATTGAGTCCAGTTATTCTGCTCATTTGGCACGTTTATTGGTTGGCAAGAAAAAGAGTGAGTTGACAAAAATGAATTGGGAATAATATTTTGGCAAGCAATATTATATATTTATATTTTAAATTGTATGGGTAGACTTTTAAAAATGAGATGTGATACTAAAAAAAATAGAAATGAAATATAGAATGTTGAGCATGATCATTATCACATGATTGCAAGCTTATATTTCTAGCAAAATCTAGAGCAAAGTGGTCTAAACTGGATTGAAAGTTGAAAAATCTAGAGGAAACTGGTCTAAACTGGATTGAAAGTTGCAGACTACTGATGTGAAAGGTCTGCAGCAAGGTGTGCAGCGCAGAAGCAAGCGACCATAATGGCCTTAGATTGCAATGTAATAAGTCACCAAGCAGCACTTGAAAAGCATACAGAATTCAGCCAATAGGAATGAAGCCAGCTATATTCTGAGCAGCCTCTGCCAATTAGAGTCTGGATGCGATGGGGCGTTATTCAATTGCAGTAGCTGTGGTTGTTGCAGATGAAGGTGCATGATAGTATTTACAGCTTGGGCGGATGCATTTGCCTTTACCAGCATCACGACACATGGTCACTTTTCCATTGACAACCTCTACATACTCTGCATGGCATGGAAAAGGCAAGGGTAATAGAAAAGACACATTTAACAAAAGCTACAAATGTTGACAAAAACAGAGATGCCGCAGTTTCTATCTACAGTATATAGTTTACATCGAAATAAAAAATTTTGAAATAAATTTATATTTAAAAATAAATATTACTAAATTTTCTGATGGATATATTATTGCAAATTGTATGAGCAATTACAGAAATATGTGGGAATTCATTTAGCAATTTAATTAAATAATTTCAAAGAACAAAATTATCCTGTCATTTGATTTGTACTCAAGGTAATATGTTTTAAATATTTTGATTATTAAATGAATCCACACAAATTCTCCAATTATCATAATATTAAGTATTAATAAGTGGTCAAAATGGTACACATTGTACTCTTAAGATTAAGTAAAGTTTATCATAGAAACATTGCTACAACAACTGGCAAATATTTTCAAGTTTAATGTGTTTAAACACATAACAATATTTGATAAATAATGTACGAAACTTCCTTTCAGGAATAAATATACACACACATTAAATGTAAATTTTTAAATATAAGCTTCCGAAAAAAATTTTGTTAAAAATTTAAACATGGTATTTTCTGACCATGATTAGAGAATTCCTGCGGCAGCACTGTTTGTTAATAATATACTTTGCAGAACATTCATTCTCGCATAAAAAAAAATGCTAAAAAGAAAGCAAAATGTGGTGACATAACATAGAAAAGAAAATTATGAAAACGTCTACGCTACGAGACGTTCCCATCATGCATCAGTAATGAGTCAATAAGTATGTTCATTCATTAAAAAGTGATAGAAAAATAAAATCGGTGGGTTTTTTTTTAAACAGCTAAAAAGGTATGCGGTGGTATTTCACAAGGCGCAATTAGAACACCCAAAAGGAGTGAGAAAAAGGCCATTAAAGGTGGAAGAATTTTTCTGGCGATAAAAAAGTGAGTCAGCTATTCCTGCCATGCAATTTTTTTTTTTTTTAGTACATGCCAACTTGCAAACAAGCCTTAAGAGGGCGGTGTTTTCTCTTACAATACTTGCAATGTACAACTTAAAATGGTTATTTCCATTTTCTGTCTTACCATTCAATGTAATATATACAAATTTTTGGTCTAGTTTCAAAACATGGCACGGTCATTGCACAGTCTAGATATACCATCAACAGATCACCAAAAATATATACTAAATTATTTTTTTTGTCTTGTATTCCTCAAAAAGGAAATATATTTTATCCCCCTTCCATACTCATATTAAACGAAAAGTTCTTTGGAATGATGTTCAAGATTCAGTTGATGGTTTTAAGTTGCGGAATAAGCTGTGATCACATGATGTTCAGATGGTGATCAAATGTTCTTCACATGTTGCTCACATTGTTATCACATGTTGTTTACTACGGGAGTTGGGATTGCGGTGGGTATAGCCGATTGGACGCCATTAGGGGGATGGTAATATTTGCACTTGAGACGTGCACAGCGACCCTGAGCGGCGTATCGACACATGGTTACCTTGCCGTCAATAATCTCTACATAGTCTACAGGAAACAGAACATAAACAACAAACAGGTCAAATACTAACAGTAAAACTATGTTTTATCTTTCATTTGAAACATTATTTGTAAAATATGATAAAATAGATTAGAGCACGACATTTTTTAAAACTTATTAGATTAAAATTTGTCACATTTTAAATTAAGAACAATTTTCTGTAACTTTAAACACTCTAAAGGTTCAAAAGAATTATTTAATTGAAAAGACAATTGAAAACAATTTGAAATCGCACATATTAATTATAAGGTGTAAATTTAGCGAAATTTAGTAAATTTCATGAACATATCATTATTATATAATTATTATTATTATATTCTTAAATTAAATTATATAGATTTGTACAAAAAATATACATTTTAAAATATTGTTTTAGTCCATTTAATTTAAATTACATAATAATATTATGGCTGAAATTTGGATATATATTATTGTACACTACTATAAGGTAATGTATTAAAATTCATTATAATTTGATTTAAGTACCGTAATTATTATGAATCTACAATTTAAACAGTAAAATAATGTTTAATATTTAACCAGATAACTGAATACAAACAAAACATTGTTGGTTTTTATAGTATTTTTTCATACAGAGAATTGGAAAAGATATGTTGTCCTGAACGGTATGAGTAAATTCTCCAGGGTTTAACGATTGTAATTAATTAGCAAATGTTAATGACAAATAAAGCCTTCTAAAGCTGCTCACTTAAGAGTTATCAATGAAGTCCCAGCTAAAGTAGGGCACACGTCGACACAAAAATATAGAAGCAGAAAAAGGTTAAAGGTTAAATAGACTTACCTTCAGATACGTGTGCGTATTTGCAATTAGGACGCTTACAGTGACCGGACTTGAAGTCACGGCAGACTGGCATTGTATCAGACTGAAAAGATAATATTAGTGCAAAAACATGATGTAGATTATCATATTATTCAGAATTTCAGCACATCAAAACCATGTGAAAATTTGGATCTGGATCCTGCCAACTGCATGCCTTCCTTTTGAATCAGAATTTGAATGCATTTACATTAAGCTAAGCTATACAAGGCGCTAAATTTTTACTCGCAATGATTTTGTACTGTCCCCTTTCTTTCAATGAGTATATTAAAACTAGTGAAAGATGTCCGGGTAGGCTTTTACGTTGGAATTCGAAAGGCAATACTTTTCTAAATTCTTTCCTAGACTATGGGAGCAAATACCAAATGACATAAAAGATTCAAAAACAATTTCAATATTTAAGGCTGCTCTAACAAAACACTATATTTCATGTTATGTATAGTTTATTTGTATTTTTCTTGTATATGGTTTTATCTTAACTGTTTGTATTGTATGGAGTGAGTGCAGAATCTGTTTGGGCTTTAGCCTATTCTCATTCCTGATTATTTTTACATTGATGACCGAATAAATATTATTATTATTATAAATATTTTCAAGTATTCTAACATCATCAAAATGTTCTAAAAAGATTATTGTAAGTGGTCTAGTAAACGTAAATTGGTATGAAAGTGTGTAAAACTGGAGAGGTGTTTGTAAGTAATGGTGGTGAGTGTTGAATCGCTATGTGTAACAATTATGATGCCTTTACTTATCGGTGCGCTTTCACACGCAATCATGCATTATAAATGAGAATGATGATGTCACAGTTGTTTGCTATGTTATACACATTTATGTATAGAATGTAACTAACAGCAACCATATAATGAAACAGCTTCATTTTCTGAACTATCCTGTTAGTAATATACTTAATTGTTATAATTTATATATATATATATATATATGATATTTTAACAATCACTATTAAGGACACATACCCACCAAAATGCTCAAGGCAACAAAGGAAACAATTTTAGATATTCTCTAATGGGCATTAAAAACATCATATATATAAATTACCAAAATGTAAAATTGTTACACATTTTAATTACAATAAGTAATGATTAACTGATTCCTTCATTGTTAGTAAATTTTGTGTCAAATAGAAATTGCATAAATATTGTTGCTGGAACTAAACTAAACCAAATACATTTTGATAAAATGTTATAGAACCAATTCACCAATACCTAGATATACACTGCACAATAACAACCAACCAACCTACCACCATTCTTTATATATACCAGCTACTACATTAAAACTATTGAGATATTTATATAAAAAGGTATTTTACATTTTAAAATAAAGTTTTTTTAGTGAGAATTTACTTCACTCATTGTTTGAAGAAAAATGCGAGCAGAATACAATTAATTTGAAAATTAACAAATCAACTTTTTGTGTAACTAAGTGTGTATATTTTGTAACACAATATTTTACAAAATAATATTGTGATGCAAATAACAAAATGGTCTATCCAACTTTCATTTTCCAAACTCAGAAAATTTATGATCACCAAAATGAAAGCTTCTATAGTACACTAATGTTATTACTTTATTTAGAATGCTGTTTTAAACAGAGTAAAAATCATATTAACTATTGTGTGCTTCTGAACCCCTCACCCACTTACCAAATCTGATATTTCATTATTTTCTGATCTCTACAAGAAAATTGCGAATAAAAAAAATTACCTATAGATAATTAAGTTCGTCAAGAATTAATTCTATTAAAAATTATGTTAAAGAAATTTGTCATTTAAATCAATTTCATTATGTTTCTTTTGGGTAAATCATTAGAAAAAAACCAAAAACATTCCTCTTAATCTGAAAATGCTCAAATATTTGTTTTTATTCTTTTATGGTAGAAGGACAATTGGATCTTTGCATTTAGGTAATGTTCAGACTCACAGCTTAAATGTATCTTTTTATTTTATGCATCATTTTTTTTTTTTTTTTTTTGACTTGTGGATTTAGTACAAGACACAAGTTACACCTTGCTTGGAAACTGCAACGCAAGCAGAAAGACCAGATTAAAAAACGTTGCCTTGTGATGCACCAGTAGTTCTGATTGCGACAAATGAACAGACGCTTATTGTGATCACTCATGATAACGAACCTCCATTTTCAAAAGGCACAAGGAAGTTATGTTAGATTATAAATCTTAAAGCTGTGAATCTGAACAACTTATTTCAGGCAAAGTCTACTCTACTCTCAGGCTAATCATATTAGAAGCTTTTGACTCTAATTGTCACTGTATTTTTACATATATCCTGCTATTTAATCATAAACTAAAAATATTTAATCTTTTTAAGTACAGTTTATAGCTATTCAGTTTAAATTAAGAAATCCTTGAAGAAAAATGGATTTTAGAAATTGAGTATCAAAGTGCATAGCAATGTAGTATAATTAAGTATAGCAATAATTATGTTTTGTTTAATGTGTAATTACTAACTACAGGTTATCTAAAGAAACATAATACAAGAAATTATGACTTTAGCAACACCTATGTAATTGTAGATTCAACAATGGTATTAAATTAAAAATGTGCACATATATATATTGAAAGTCATGGCTTTTAAGAGTTCTAAGAGATGAAATTGTACACCGAAGCAATTCTTATATTAAAAGTAATATTCTGATGAAATTCTTATGAGAAAATATTTAAAAGCAGTCTAAGAGACACAACTTAATCTACTTGATATTTAAAAAAATTTTAAAACAACAATAATTTTGCTATGATACAAGTTTTGCGAGCTGTGCTATCTGTCAACCAATGGTGGTGCTATTATGAAATCCAGGGAGAAAAAGAAGAAATTGTTCGTTATCTAATCAGGACATTTTGCAGTTGAAATTTTAAAAACAAATTAAGCATTTAATTTGTCATTTCCAACAATAAAAAAAAAGAAGCAAATTGAATTCATCAATACCATGAAGGATTGAATTTTGTGTGTTGAAAATAAAATGCATATTCACCTCTGTTCAAGATGTATGAGGCTTAATTAAAATTGTCAATCCACGATTGGAAACAGAAAGCTGATTAAAAATAAGCCAGACAATTTAATGGCAGATAACTTTAAACGTTTCAACTTTTTTTCTTTTAAATTTTCCCTTTTTTCAGCTTGCTAATATTTCAATTAGCTTTATAAAATCAAATTTAATCATTAATTGACTTGATAATTGTTCTGAGGCTATGCTTAATTTACATCTGTATTTCTTTCATGCACCACCACTGACTTGAGTACAAGCTGATTGTGAAAAAGGTTAATGTGACTACCTGTTGAGCTTGAACTAGGTGTTGCGTCAGGTAAGGTAATGTGCCTTGATGTGGAACCATAGACACTACATTGGACGAAGCATGGTGTAGCCAATCAGATGCATTAGGCAAGCAGTCGAGTATACAGTGACCACAGCATGAAAGACAATACAAAGAGAAAATGAGAAAAAAAAGATGCAGTTATATATTTGTTACTTTTGCAAGTTTCAGCAAGGATATAGGTAATGCGTTAACAAAATTTGGCATTAAATTCAAAAGTAGTTGAAGACTTCTGAATTGAAGAAAAGCCTGTTGCATTAAACTGTTTATTTATATTTTAACATAACTGATTCCGATTGAAGCTAAAGGGAGAGTACAACAAAGTGTTGGCGCAAATCAGAGCATTACAACCTGCCAACTATTAATTTGTGATTCTCCTTGTAAGACCTAGATAGTAGCATTTGGAATACAATTATCATTTATTAGCATTTTGGTAGTAATTAAATATGTATATTTATTTGGTAAGCAAAATAAACTTATTGAAATGAAAACTTAAAAAATTAATATACACTTTCCTCTAGTCTTATTTTCTTTGACAGTAAATGATTTTGTTTATCAAAAATTGTATTTGGTTTTGTATTGAAATTGTTCACTGAGTCTGTATTACCAATAAATCATATTACAATACAAGATAAAATTATTACAGTGCGTTTGATTGATAGATATATTAATTGATATGAAGATTGACTGTTATAAATAGATACTTCTTATACAGGTAGTAATCATTAAACATTGACAGTGATCAATTAGAGAAGTGTATTTTACTAATTATTCTATGTCTGCAAACGAACCTAGTGGCCTACATAAATTGTATATGCATCTGGTCCTTGTAACCAATTAGATTTAGATATGGTGATTTTGAAAATGGCAATCGTACTGAGAGACAATTGAACTCAGAAGATGTTGGAACAGCAAATGTCTTTACAATTTTTTTAGATTACGAACTGCTGCAGTCCCTGACTGACTATTCATTATTCTAATTGCATGTTTAATGCAGACTTGTGGTAAATTCAGCAACAGGCAATTCATTTTTTAAATACATTTTCTTTCGCCAATAGTTCAATAACTTATAAATATACTTTCATACTATATACAGTAATGCATTTTCAAAAAATTATTAGCCAATTAGCAGCGAGCTTTGTGAAGCTTTTTAAGTACTTGCAACAGCCACTGTGATTGGATGAAGCCAACTTTCTTTAAAAAAATCAATTTAAGGTACTGTACTGTCTACAGACACAAAAGCATTAATTAATAAGCAATTTTTCATAACTATACATAATGTTAATATGTCTAATCTGGAGTACAATTACCTAAATGTCTTTGTCTTTGGTATGAATTTAAAAAAAATGAGCACACGTTTTTAATGATGACAAGTATTAATTCTTGCTTTGATAATGTATTAACATAACTTATAATCAGCTTGGATGTGTCTTGAAATGAATATTTAAACTATATTTCTTTTGTCAATTTTCTCAATGTATAAATAATTAAGCTTTAAAATAGGATTTATCATTCAAATAAGAACACTGTTTACTGTTTATGTCAAGGATATGCTACAAAAATGATACAAATTTAAATTCTAAATCAACCAATGAATACCAAATTCTGAGAAATGTGTTGTGTCATAACTAAATGAGGTGTGTGTTTTTCATACTTGAGTACTTGAAAGCAAATTGAATTGTTTAATAGGTTAGTTCTTATTTGTGTAATTGTGATTGTTCAATTCAAATCGATTAACACGATATCTTGATAAAAATCCTAGATCTAATTCATTTTTTTTGTTGGCCATTTTAGACCACCCAAACCACTTTTTGGTTTGATCATGTTGATATGATATTTATTCAGGCTTAATTGTTATTTACGAGAATTATACCTTTTTCACATCTACATAAATTGTAACAAGTTGTAACCAGGTTTGATCTTTACACATTTTCACATACCCATACACGAACAACTCGGACATCTCAGAACGAATAAACAGGCCTCTCATCGGTGTGTTTTTTTCCCCAAGATATGCAAGTTGTTACTTTTTGCAGGTGTGAAAAGGGTAGGATAAGATTTCTTAGAAGTCTTCCATTTGGAAGTATAAAATGAATAATGTCTGTATTCCTAACGATATCAATCGAAGAAACATTGAAAATGTTTGTTTATTTTTAAATTATTCTTTTTGTCAAAGTAACGATATTCCACATTTTATAATAGATATAGATATTAAAGACCTATTTATAATCGTAGCAATGTAGTATCTTTGTTTACATCAAGACTTATTGTCTTCATGGAACGAGGTCATTAAGAATTATATCTAAAATACGAAAGCAGACGCAAAAAATAAAAATATGAAAGATTTCATTAAAAAAATATTTGAATGAAAAATAAAAAACAATTTTCAAGTATCATAATGATAGCAGCTTAATGTGATGATCTTACATGTTTGGACTAAAGGCTGTGGTCCCATTACAGCAGCAGCCAATTGTGGATGGTACATAAAATTTGCTGGAACCATTGGTGCAGTCATTCCTGGTCCTTTCTTCATTGGAGGCATTGCCTAGAAAAGGGTTGAAGTTTGGTCATGCATCAACAAACAAAAACTATATAAAACTTAAACAATTCCAAATGTGATACAAGTAGATAAATACCTAAAAATCCCAATATGTGTTATGTATATCACATTTGAAACTTTACTCTGTTTATCAAGTGTCAATAATTGCATGTGAAAAATCCCTTGTTAAAAGACCCAATGGTTGAATGTAAAGATGATGTGGGAAAAGCATGTAAGGGAAAACAAAGGGAGGGAAATATCAAGATGGAAGAGCACCAAGTTTACAAAAGTGTTCTTATTACACAAAGGAATAAAGCTTTTTTGTAACGAATTTGCACCAAATTTGGTTGTACAACATTGCTGTAAGCGCAAAATAAAATAAAAGTATTTAGGATTTTAGAAAACTTTTGTTTGTTATCAATTAATTTTGTTGATGTGTTGTTAATGTGACCAACGACTGATGGACATAGTCTTACATGCATGATATGAAAAAGAGGAACTTTCACATGCAATCATTATGGAGACCTGACAAGCAGCAACAAGACAAGAATATGAGTAAATTCCATCATAAGATGCTTAAAATAATAGTTCAAAAGCATTTTTTTTTAAACTTTAAATTAGTGCAAACAATTCCATAGCCTTAATGCCTAACTTCTATATATACTTTTAGATCTTTTAAAAAAAGTTTAAGGGGTAAACCTGTAAACCTTGGTTAATTAAATTTCTAATGGCGGTTATAAATAGCTGATATGTTAGGGTAGAAAGGAGAAAATATATTACAAAACATTGGTCACAATGATATAGAATTTTAATGATGAAGGACAGGACAAATAGATGCTTCTACACACATACTAGATGTTTAGAATAAGTTCCCTAGCATTATCTAAAATGTCAGCCTCAGCTAGCCTCCTAATCTTAGGTGAAGGGTAGACAGAAGGAAGTGAGCCCTCTTTGTTAAGAGATGCCGCTTTAGCATGATGTGCTGATGATGCAACATAAAAACCCCGGCTATAGTAGTGTGAAAGCCTATGCTGTGTGCTAACTAACTATAGTTATATAAAGCAGGAACTATATTATAATAATAAATCATCAAAATGATAATAAATTCTGACAGGGAGAAATATATTGAATAAATAGGAAGCGACAACAATGGGTACAAGAGTACAAGAATGGTTGATGAGAAACGGAGTGATAACTAGATATGCCATTACATACACAATCAAATAAATAATAATAAAATAAAAATGAGATTCACTTAAAAAAGCTAGCTGAGTTCCTAATTAAAATGCCAAGCAAAGACAGTACCATTAATAGATCTTCACTGATATCACTGGTCCGTTTGAGCCTGTTTGTTTCGGCCGTGGTCGGAAGCTTATTAGTATATGCACAGCAGATGGGTATTGGCCAATGGGATTGCAGCATGTACAGGCAGAGTCATTAACATAAACAGCGAGAGCAGCAATGCATCGTGGGTGGAAAAACAAAAGAGCAAAATAGGGTGATGTCAGTGTTACATGCAATTATGAATCAAGAAGAGTCGGAGTTTTGTTGTATCAACAAAGATAGGGGGCGCATTACATACAGTTCACTCGCTTTTACATGTTTAATAAAAAAAAAAAAGTAGCATCGTGCACAGACGAGAGAAACAGAACATTATGAATAATCATTAGCCTGTAGAATTAAGGCTGAATAAGTAGAACGTGATTTAGCAATTTCAATTTGAATCCTTCATGCAACAAGTAAAAGCGATTGATAGGCCAAAGATGGCCATGCAACGAACAGCGCCCCCATGCTCTGACTCTATATATTTTGAAAACACTAGATGGCGCCCTTCATGCACTAGGATCCAACATTCTCTACTGTAGTCTACCTCAAACAAAACATAAAGATAAGAATAAGAAGCAGACAATTGAAAAATATTATTTTATATGGAACATATATTAAATAATAATGATAATAATAAATAAAAATAATAATAAGCCACAGCCAAAATGGTTGAAATCATTATAAAACAATCTTTTATTAGAAATTGTTGATAAATTTGTGCTAACAATTTTATTTAAAATAATTTTTATTTCTGGGTGGGTGACAAATGGTAGATAGAATGCTACAGTTAGGCATCAGGCACCATCTTTTGTTCCCTGGAACATGAATTGCAAACGCAATATAGACAATATAATGAATGATTTTATCCTACTATTTGCACATATGATACCATAAATTCATATCTATAATTGTGTAGAAATATATGCCATTTCATTTCCAGTGTTTTTTTCTATATAAGGTAGAGCACACATAAAAGATTTGGAAGCAGAGATTTGATTGGTGCAAAGCATTTTTGTATTATAACTTAATATTCACACTGTGTGGTTAAGAAAGGAATTTCAATAACAAACAATATTATAGGATTTGACACTTTAAAAACTTAAACTTAACTTTAATTTATGATTAAATATTTTTTTTTTGTGCTTTATCAATGCTACGATTATAATATGTATGACAGTGATTTACTTTGTGAACTTCTTTGCAAGCGCAACTTTCTTGTGCAATCATTTTTCACTTTTGAAACTTCAAAAAGCGCCACGAGTCTGTTATAGAAAGTTTTTTTAACATACGTTTAAGATTTGGCCAAGTTTTTAAACATAAAATTTGTTTTTTTATGTTTTATATTTATGGTAGCATATGGCAATAGTAGTCCACAGCTGTTGAGAAAATAATACATGTGAACAACTATATACATATCTAATTAACCAGTAAATATAAATAATAAAATAATTGGTATTAAATTGTTCATAAACAAATAAAATATATTTAAGTTTTAAGTATATTTTAAATTGATGTTGAAATGCAACCAAAAATTTTTATTTTGTTAGTTAATATAATTATTACTTGACCATCCATCTTTTTTGGAGGTCAGAGGTCAATTAAGAAAGTGTTTTCTTATACTGTATCAGCTTTTCAAAAGACCACCAGTGACTATTTCAACATCAATTTGAAATTACCCACTTTTAAAAATATATATTTATAATAGTCGAGATAATGATTTAATCCAAATTGAAAAAAAAAATGTAATAAAAATATTGAAATCTAATCCAATTTAAGATAAAATGGCTCTCTTCAACAACAGCTCACTCATTCCATCTTAGTCAAAATAAAGTAGACTTTTCTAACTTTTAGAAACTAATTAGAAGGTCTTTAATTGAAGACAATTTATAATTGGAAGAGTATTTAATTGGAGAGGGTACTAATAAAAGCAGGTTTAATTATAGGGGTCTTTAATTTGAGAGGATTTAAAATTAAAAGGATATTTAATTGGAGGGGTCACTAATACAGTTTTAATTGTTTAATAGTTTTTTGCTAATATCTATAATAATTAATAATAGTATCAATAAGAGGTCAGAGTATGGTACAAAATATAAACACTCAAATAAATAAATATTTATCTACACTATCTTTCCCCACAAACATCATCCACAAATCAAATCTGTATAGTGACATATTGATACTAAATAAAAACATAATAAAATTAAATAGATTTAATTTCATTCTAATAATTTATAAATTTCTTTTGCTTATCATTTTAAAAGAAGCTTTGAATTGAATTTACATGTACATATACTTTATCACAAAAAGATATAAATAAAAAAGATAAATACACAAAAATAAAATATGAAAATCGAAAACATTTTTGGGGACAGGATGTTACAGTTAACATTGATAATTGACTAAGATAAAATGTTATGAAAGAATGAGATATTTGTTGAGAATACTCGCAGTACATCAACAAAAAATCAACAAAAACATTCAAACATAAATTGTCAAGAATAAAAAGAATATATGTACACATTTTACTTTTAACAATAATAACTGCAACACCATATGACACATGTATATGAATAAACTTTGGAAACTCAAATTTCTTTGATGTATTTTATTAGCAATGATACATATCGATTACTTTCAACAAAATGGTATGTGATTCCAAAAAAAAAAAAGATTGAGAATTTGTTTTAAGTGTACAATGTTGCAGTTCGTTGGTTGAAATGTAAACATTATGTTTGTGTTCAAAACTAAGATGCAACCTGGTGTTAAGCAAAGAATGCACAAGAAAAAACAAAAATTCAAGGCAAATTAAATTCATAACCTAAATAGGAATGTTTTAAAAGTTTGTTAAAACGACAATAACTGCTACAAGGTGATTTTTTCCCCAAATTCACTATTTTAAGTGGGTTTTTAGCATGCATGTAGAATAAGCATTTCCACGACTTGCAAAAGCTTTGGGGCTTAAGTCATTCTGTATGCTGGTAAGCGTCTGCTATATTAAAACCCTAAATTTATACATAATTCTTAATTTAGTGTATTTATCCTTTACAACAACATTTTGTAGTATAATTTGTAGCGGCACATGCTTTGCATTGAAATAGCAGTTCAAGGAATTGGACGTCATTAATAAACATATTATATAATAAATATTTTTAGGCAAAAATGTCAACCTCCATTCTATAACCCCATTGATATCATTTAGATAACATGATGTAAAATTAAATAATTTTTTGGAAGCAAAAAAAACCTTATTTTAAGAATAAATTTTATGAATTGGTATAATAATGAATAGATTTAGTATGTATGTGAAAATATTAATAACAGCATATGTTCGGAATGTGCAAAAAAACAAGCAAATGACTAACATGACTTACAATCGTGGCAGCAGCAGTGAGGGCGGTGTTTGCCTGCGTGATGTGTTGCTGGGCCGATTTGATTCTCACTTGAAGATGAGGGGGTGGATGGTAATACCTGCATTTATCCCTCGAGCATCTTCCTTTGATGTAGTCCATACAGACAGTGGCAGTGTTGTCCGTAGAGTCTATCGTCACCTCTTCCCCGGGGTGTGCAAATTTGCATTCGTTCTCCCCCCGGGAGCAGACTCCTCTTTGAAACTCTCGACATACCTAATCAGGAAGGGAGTAGGGAATTTACAGCAAGAAGCTCAAAAGGACACTCTATAAATCTTTAATAGTTTGTCATTCACAAAGAAAAGTATAGTCATGCAATTTTGTTCATTTCGTTCCAAATAAATACAAAAACCATGCAATTTTTAATCCACCACAATTTTTTATCGACCAAAAATTTCTAAATAAAGTCACATAATTTGCTTCCTTTTTTAAAGATAAACTTTCAAGAATTTAAACCAACATTTTTTCTCTCTTTCCTTAAACTGTTCTAGACTTCATGTTTATGGAGTGTCCTTTAAAAATATTATATGCTTTAAGGGGGAAAGAATAAAGCAAGCAGAGCAAACAAAAAGAAAAATCACTAACATCATTTTATAATTCCAATACATCAAATATACCTTCCCTTGGAAACCAGAATTTGTTATTTAATTGTTGCCCGTTGTTTTCAACTTAATTTGATAGGTATATGCATACAGTTTTTGTTTCCTTTCTCAAGTGTTTTATGGTCATATTGGCAAGAAAGTCCTTTCTCCGACTTATAGTTAATATTCTATTAATTTATTCAAATGTTCTGTTCATAATTTTAGTTTATTAATTTTGAAGTCCAAAATTAAATTAATTAAATTTATTTTTTTTTAAATAAGTTATTACAATAAAGAACTGAACAATGCAGAAGGTAAAAAGAAGAGACAAAAAAAAGCTCAAAAAATTGCCAGAATGAAGCAAAAGGGAATGGTGTGAAATTGCAGCAAAAAAATTGGGAGAGCAGGATGCATTCTCTGGCTAAATATTATCAGACTAAAAAAACAGAATTGCAGAGGGATAAGAAGCATGTGCTGGTTGCCATGGTGATGATTCATTGATTGGTTACCATGGATGTTTGTTACAATGGTAATGTCCCTACTAAAAGGTTTGTTTTTAATGAAAATGTGATGATATGAAATAAAAAATATTGTGGGTTGTCTAAACTTCCACAATAATAATTTAATTGAGAAGTGATTTGAATTAAAAAACATAAATAACAACAAACATAGTAAAACATTAACCTGTGTAAAGTATATGTACATGTATGTATCTGTGATTTCACCAAGGTAAATTATTACAAATACACAACTTATTAACGTTTACATATTCAATCTCCAACAGCAAACATGCATAATTTTCAAATCAAAGTTCAACAAAAAATTCAATCAACATTTTATAAACAAACATTGAGCAAAAACAAAAAACAAACAAAAAATTCAATAACAGAAAAAAGTCCAAAAAAAAAAGTCAACAAAATTCTACTAGATTATAAAATAAACATTTTCAGTAACTAACACATACAATAAAATAAACAAGCACACAAATAAATAAATATAATTTTCGACATTTGAACTAAATAATAGTTTAATAAAAACAAAATAAAACAAAGATAATATATATTTGTTTACAAATATATAATATATCAACATGAAATGCACTACTAAATACATATTTCATTCCTTGTTTAGAGCTGAAGATAAAAAAACAATTCAAACATTAAACAATTTAATAAAATAATATATAATATCAATAAAATGTCTATAAATTATGAGCAAATGAAATATAACATTTCCCACACATAACACAGATAAACAATTCCATTATATAAAAACGTTTTAGTAAAGAAGGAGTCGACACTTACCTCGAGCCGGTCATTCTTTGGTTTGGGAGAAAAGGCAAACGGATAGGGAGAGTGAAATACATGTGGATGGTTAGGCTGGATTGGAACTTCCGCATACCCTGGTTGGGATGGTGTATTCATAATCGGGGACGTTAAAAACTGACTGTAAGGATATGTAGCAGGCACTTGTGCTGTCCCCACTGACATGTTGTTTGCGTATTGTGGAGCCTGTTAAAATAATAACAAAAATAACATATAACTGTTTGGTTATTATTTGTTTATAATATTACAAAACTACAATCAATTAAACTGAATTGGTTTGGTGAAATATAACAAATGCATCTTTATTTTAAAATATTTTCCTTTAAGTCTCAAAGAATAACCTCTTCAAAATAGAGGGCGACATTTATAAAGTTTCATATAATTTGTGTTTACATTAAAAGCTTTATACTGTATACTTCAAAAGGATATCGTATTGAACACCATGAGAAATGAAATTGTAATGTCTATTCAGTTTCTATTAACACACTAAAGTGTCTATGTTTTTCAAATATTTCAACAAGCAACGTAATATATGTTACATGGAAATATCTCGTCGGCATTTTAAATCAATGTCATTTTTCATAAAAGTAATAATCATAACGAAAAAAACGAAATGACAAAAGTCAATATCCATCATGTAACTAGAATTAGACCAACTAAATAATATGTAAAATTATTGAATAATGATCAGATTTGAAATTCACTCTTGATATTGTGTCCTTATTAGAGAAATGCTTATTAACAGATTGATGTTTAGATTTTAAAAGACTTAAAACGAATGTTGTCGGTACTTATCATGTACTTCCTCTACGACATAAATTAGCATGTAGGAATTTTGTTCATGGCATTACAAACTGTACTTGTTTATGTTGGGTGGAGGTAGCCAAGTGTTATGTGCAAACCTCTCAAAATACCATAGACTAATCACAGCCATGCGATACTATGCTTTTAATAATTATAAGCATAGAGAATAAAAAATGATTTTCAAATGGAAAACAAATTTTATAGTATTCCCGATAAAAATGGTAATGGTAATGATTTTAAATTTATATAGCGCAAAATGCCATGTTAATCCAATGGGTTGTTAAGCCTTTTAGTAATTAAAAACTGAGTGTACTTGTAGGCAGTTAGGTTTTCAATAAAAGTCACAAATAAAATGAACGGAAATAATTACCAATATCAGACTTATAAAACCACACCATACCTAACGGTGAATCATTTTTGCAGATCAATTATTGTGACAACGCTTCATGAGTAAGCCTCTGTCGCGTGGCGCACTGTCAGTAGTAATAAGCAATCTTTTAGTCGCATATCAATTAAAACTGACTTTTTAAAAAGTTATTTTTTGTAAACTTAGTAGTAAAACTTGTGAGGTTGAATTATCACTAATTTTGCTTGCTCGTTAATGTTAGATATACTAGAAAAGGTTTCTCATTAAAAGTGTCGGATAAAATGATATGCGAGACACGTATAAAATAACCTCAGGGATACTTTTATGTTGGAATACTTGCAAAATGCAAAGAGGGATATCAAATGATGAATGCTTGTTTTCTATGTTATACCGGATTATATTATTTATTGATATCATCAAAGCTTTACTATGCAGTATTTGCATTTTGCAATTTTTCTAAATATTATAACGTTTATAATAAATTGTATTCAACTTTACAAATACACTACATTTTAAATGTTACATTTAGTTGCATTCACCAGAATGTGCTAATTTTGGTTTCCCTAAAATATATTAATAAAATAAATCATCTATTTATTTTTTTATGCCCATACACAAAATAAAAAATTATTAATAAAGAATTCTACAGCATAAAAAAAATATCACAAAAACATCTGCAGGTAACAAATAAATAATTTCTAAATATATACTGTGAATTTATTGTTCCATATTTATAGATATGCTATAAACAAATAGCTGTTTTGTAGACTTACAGAAATTGGAACAGAATTAGTAGTTAAGAGAAATGCAAATAGGTCACGGATCATAAAAAGGTAAAGATGAATGATGAGGGTAATAAGAGGGATAATAAAGATAATTAGAAAGGAAGGAGACACAGTATAAACACAAAAAAGATCTGTCAAGAATGTCAGAGAATTTCCTCTAATTAAAGACCACTCCAATTAAACTGGGACACTTAAAGCTCAGGTACAGGCATGAATTTTAATATAATATTTGGTTAATAGTACATAAATCAAATATTTGTAATAGAAATCAAGATGAAAAAACATGAATTTCCATTAAAATGGTCAAATACAAAATTTGGCAAAATTCTGCCATAAAAACCAGGAAGACATTTTTTTCAGTAGTTAGGTAGTTAACCTAATGTAATAACATGTCTGGTGACTCCCTAGAAAGTGAAAAAAGATGGTGGATATACGGTGGATAATTTTTGCTATAGCATGAAAATAAAAATCTGAAGTTGAATAAAAATACCAGAAATGTAATATTCAAGTTATATTACCTATATTTATTCATCTGATAACATTTTTTACCACACCGTTTATTTTTAATAGCTTTTTAAAATGCCTCTCTATTTACAAAATTTGTGTACAAAAGAATAGAGATTTTACTGTGTAATTTGAACTATCCCCCCACTGATAAGAAAGTGCTTATTTTCAACAAGCTTGTGTAACACAAATAAAATCCCAAAAATTATGAAACATAGGGGAAACTATAGATCGATAATTATTGGAATGTATGATCAATAGAAATTTTTTGCCCGCACCTGGCCTTTAAGATAAATGAAGATCCAAGACCAAGATTAAAGACCCGGTCATACTGATGAATTAAAAGTCCAACCCTAGACAAGATAAATAAAATTAGAGTTTATAATAATATAACCACTCAGATAAAGAAACCTCAAACTGAAACATTTAAGCCAGTGTCTTCCCTCTAATTAAAAACCATTCAGTTTTTCTTATATATTAGAAAAGCACTATAAATGATGAGGTATTGTACTGAACTATTTTGAATTAAAAAAAATGGAGAAAAATAAATAACAAAACATTAAATGACAATGAAGATGTTAAGTTATCTTAAGCTATGAAGCTTTTGTTAAAAGAGATATGATGATAATGAAGCGTGGAAATGAGGAGTAAAACATAGCTGGAAAATACAATTAATGCAGAAAATAGTTAGGTCACACGATCTTCATAATGACTTGTTGTAATAGACGGATGCATTGCAAATGAGAGTCTTTCCATATAAATACAGACACAGTAAATTCTTTTACAAGTAAATCTTAATCAGTCTTTGACATAAAATGATAGTTTAGCTTACAATGCATGTCCTTATCTCTAAATACTTAATATATATTCCAAGGCCTTTTACTCGAAGAACCTATATCATAAATCAGTAATAATTTGTTCACTGCCTTTTAGCTTTCTTGATGCAGAGATCTATAAAAACTCCCCTGATGCTCTTATATAGCACATCCCTATTTCTGTCGCACAGCAACCCTCAAAGATAAATTACCTAAAGTTCACAAACCAATTTTCTGTCAAAATAACCAGTGATAATTACAACAAGGCTATAATTTAAAAATTTAAATAACAAAAAAAGGTAATAAATATGGATTGATGCAGGAATGAAAGAGTAGGGTGTCAGGGGTGAAAATAACAACAAATGAAAGATGAAAGCAGCAAATAAAAGTGCCAAAAATGTCATGAAATATTAATGTAATATTTAGTAATAATCAAAAGTGAAGGCTAGGTTGAACTCATATGATAGGTACAAAATAGGCTCTTTATTTAAAACTAAGTTTTAAGGTAATTAATAACAAATCTGCCTATTACTACATTAGGATTGTAAGAGCCGAGGCATTTGCAAAAATTGCTGCTATTGTGTACATGGTTTTTTTTTTTACACATTTTTGTAACCAATGTTTAGGGACGTCATCACAATTCACCATTGCCCTATAATGGACTTCCAATTTCTGCACCTAAACTATAAATCCAGTAAAAACTTGGTGCCAGTATCTGTTCCGATTTTTATAAATTGTATTTCCACCTGCCTAAGATTGCACCTTGCCATCCCCAAACCAGCCAAACCCTTTTTACAATTGAATTACTATTATTATTTTTAACAAACGCTAATTATTTAAAATTATTTTATCTGAAAAATAATGCCTTTTGGGATCTATAAGACTTCCTAAAATATAATTATAACAATCTTATAGTGTTTTTTGTTTTTTTATGGCCAACAATTGTTTATTTGACAATATGTAAAGGAACCAATTATTAAGTACAGCAGTAAACAGCATTGGCATGATTTTAAATTTTTATAGTTTTCATTTTATAAACCAACTTTGACCTTTGACAAGTGTTAGAGATTGAAAATTTATGAGTACAAGAATTACATTAAGAAAAAAAAAAAAACAGATCACAGATAGATCTTAATGGCTACTCGCTTCCAACGGTAAAGGATTTGACATTGGAAAAAAAATAAACTACAGACATTTCAATTGCATTTTTGCTTTGCATAATATCGCGACAATTATGCAGACTGGAAAATGCAGTGTTGAGAAATCAAAAGTGGATTGCTGTAAAATAAGCCGCGTAAACATTTGCGGAATCACTGACAAGGGGAAATAAATTTATTATTCTAAATTGTATATTTAGCAGGAATAGTAATGATTTAATAAATAGTTCTGTGCGCTGTTAATTATACAGCAAAACTTGCGGCTAAAGCTTACGGATTACATATCTTTACATCAATCATGATGCTCAGATGAAACATCACGGTTTTGGTTGTTAATGAAGGGTTGAATATTAAAGCAAAATCTATGGTAAGTTCAAGCTGAGCCGTGGGCAGTACTCTCCTCTAATTTACAACACATTAAAGACAATTTTTGTCTACTTCATATCTATAAGTAACATCTTTTGATAATTTATGTATGGTATATAAAGGATTAAAGATGGCAGGCTGTAAAGGCACTCTAAGACGGTAACAGAGAATGACGTCTAGGGTTGAAAGGACATTAAAAGTAGGGTTAGGTGTTAAGCAAAATAAAAACTGATATAAGTAGACACGAATAAAACATGATGTACTTGAATATAACATTCAAGGCATCTTGGTAACTAGGACACATTTTAAGAATGACACATAGTTTAAAACATTGCGGCAACCTATATCAGTGCTAACAGAATGTAATTGAAATGATTAAGAAACTCAATGGACTGAAAACGTTTTATGACATTTAGTCTTGTTTTCATTCCGATATATAAACAGATTTTTGTTTAACAATGAACGAAGAATATCATTATATTGCACTACAAGAAATTGCTTGTTTCTGTATTATTAATTTATACAACCAAGTGTATTTTCAATTCCAGAGGGAATCATTTTGAATATATCGAAGGCCATATGAAATTATCCCATTGGCACTAAAACATTATCCACTTTCTTGGTGTTTGATGGCCTTTAAATCATTCTCAGTTTATTGAATGTAGTTTGACCTGTAAAATTGAACAACATTAAAATGCAAAAAAATGAAACGTGTGTGATTTTAATTCATTTATTTAAAAATAAAAGATTGCAGCATTTTTACACAGAAAATGTGTGTATACATGTAATCTATTTTACAATTGAAGCGCCACCAATTTCCATATGATAGAGAACATTTTAAATATGTCCCTCTCTTCCTCAATCATCAAAAGGCTGGGAATGGGGACTGCTACTATTTCAAAAAGATATTAATTAATGGGCTATGTTATTATTTGCAAGTTTTTGCAAAAAAAAAAGCTTGACAGAACGAGTAGTATAGTACAGTATGACAAAACAATCAATTTTTGTTTGGTATAGGTCATTGACCCATTATATTTTGGTTCTTTGCTCCAAAATTCAGACATTTTTTTCACTCAATTTCAGGATTTTATTACAAAGCATACATACTTTCATGCATAACATTTTGTAATTGCATGATTTTACATATACAGTTTATGTTAATTACATTTGAACTATGTTACATATCAATTTATGTGCCTTTTAAAATTGTCGTGCATTTAAAACTGTAACAATTTTAGTGATATACAGTATATTATATTGCTATGTATTTATAGTACTACTACTACTAATAATAATAATTTATGCCTGTGCATTTCGGTGACTAATGTTCTTACAGACTTGCTAGAATGATAAGAATTTGGTATACATTATTAACTAATTAGTATTAGTGTATGTCTTTTTATTAAGCATGTGTACATTGCAATTAACAGTAGACAGCTATGCTATGAAATCCCACACACATTTTCCTGGAATAGCCGAATGTGCTTTATTTAATATTCCAAGCTGAATCGCACTTTTTAATTTTTTTAGCATTGAACCAGAACCAAAGTTTTGGTCAATAGAATAACTTTACGGTAGCTAAAGGTTTGCTATTAAAGTGATTATCCAGCCCACAAGAAAGTGGACAAACTATTTAATTGCAAGAAATGCTCAGTAACAGGTTTGTAATGCCATTTTTACACTGGGCACTTGTTGTTAAAACTGACGGCTCAGAAAAAGTTCAGTCTAAATGACTTTGAACTTCTTTTTGGAAAGCATCACAAATACCTCAATGTTGCTCCCTCCTCCAGATCTTTCAAAACAGAACTGTACAGTACACAGCAAACAGAAACTTTAACATTAAAATACCAGTAAAGTAATACATTTTGTTCAAAATAACATGCAAGAAAGAAGAAAACAAGAAAATATGAAAATGTAAAATATGCACATGCACCCGCATACAAAATCAATTGAAAAAAAAAATGAAAATAGACACAATAAAAGTGTAAACAAATTGATAGAATCAAAATAAGTTTGGGTTATCAAATATTTATAGATTAATTATAAGAATATCACACAGATAAGCATCAATAATTATTGCATAAAATTGATTTAGGTGTTTTTAGAAATTTTCTTTTCTTTATAACAAAAAATGTCTGTCAGTGTTCACTTGATTGCTTTCAATAAATGATACATTTTACAGTAATAATAGGTAAAGAAAATAATAATTATCTTAAATAATTTTTTCTCTCGCAGGTAATAACTAGTATTTGCAAACATTTAAATTTGTAGGGAAAAACATTTTTTCAGAATATTTTTCCTTATTTCTAAATTAGGTATGAAAATATAATATTTCATTGCATGTACAGATATTTTGGTATTATATAAAGTATTTCCAATTGCAATACTACTTTAAATCAATGGTAATTTCCTTTTTACTGTTCTAAAATTACTGTAATTAGACAGAATTGGCCCTCTAGAGGAATAGCTTATGTAAAGAACAAAACTGTAATGGCAACCACAAAAGTTGTTTTTCTTATTTAAAATAAATGAAATCACCAAACTCAACTGTTGTATTTGTTTTTGTTACTACAGAAGAAGGATTACACTATATAAAATGTTAAATACTGTACACTTATTTACCAATGATAATCACTATTCTGGAGGCGTTTGTACAGTACAAGCATAAAGATACTCTTAATTTATTGTCTGTAGTCTATGGTACAAGGATGTAATGGTGGTTTTTGTGTGAAATATCAACATTAGTGTTGTGAGTGAGTGATATGAATGTAATGGCATTATCTTCAATGAGGAGGGAGGCAGAAAAATAGTTTCATTGACCTTCTCCATCTGGACTTGGTGCTAAAAGATGTTTTTACTGTACATGTACTTGTTTTGATCAAACAGTACTAGGTATTTCACGTACACACAGTATTTTACTAACACCTGTCTGGCTTTTTGTAATTTACGGCTAGCAACTGGCATTGGTTTTTATAGCATCATTCAATTATAAGTGTAATGATATTAAATGACATGAACCTGGAAATAAACAGGTCAAAAACATTTTGGAATAATATTATTATTGTAATGTAATTATTATTTTTATTGACATGTCAGATTAAACAAATGACAAATTATTAAAAACTTTAGAACATATTTATAAATATGACATATTTTAGCCAGGGATTGGTCTACAAAATACAACAACAAACCCCCCACATTTTTAATTGCTAGATCTAAACGTTTTGGAATTTGTAAAAATTCCATTGAAATGAAGGAAAACATACTAAGTAACTACTTTGGTATTTTTATGAAAGTTCACATGTTCAAGACAAATAAAGAATTATAGAACAAAAAAAAAAAGACATGTAGAAAATGGCCACAAAGTTTTGAGTTGCCGCATTGAAGCAATTTGGAAAAATAATGTGTATATTACTTTATAAACATTAAAAACCAGGTCATTCCTTGTCTTATAAAAAGAGAGAAACAATGTAATACTAGTAGCTCGCATTGAAAGTCCTCTCGTAGCCTATTTAGAAGACTAGCTGGTAAACACCGGTAATTTACAAACATTGTACGCTAGCTATGACTTTTTGCTGAAGAGTCTACACTATCAGCAAGTGATGGTAAATAGGCCTAATCATGACAATTTCTGTCTACGGGGCTGCAAACTATTTGTGTTATGGTAGATTCTGCAACAAAAACAAATTAGGAAATTCGGGTAAAAGAAAATGCAAATGTTGGTGAACATATCCATGTTTATTCCACCAAATGCAAATGAAAGAATGTTTATTCTAATAATAGCAGAGACTTTTTTAATATACATAGATCAAAATCTATCGGTGTTTTGTCAACAGTAAAAATCTAATTCTGTTTAAATGCATATCAAAGATTTTATTTTAGCTTTTTATTAAACTTTGCAAATCGCATCCATTTAATTCATCTGTCATTTTGCCTAAGTGAATTGCTTTTCAATACCTTTTTTATGTAGTTTATGATAATATAAAAGCAGACAGAATAATTTCTTTTTCTTTTATAGTGAATCATATTAAACCAGACATTGTCTAACAAGTCAAATCTCTGAGGCAATAAGAAATGTAAAAATATTGCTTTATGAAAATCTAAATCCATTTTTACAGGTCATAGGTGAAAGTTCATAACTTGTTTTTTATGACTAATACAATCTTTAAGGTTACTTTTCAAAATAATAAATCATTTTAAAAACCAAAGTAGTCAGATCATTTCCAGAGGGAATAAAATAACAATAGCAAGTTGTTGTTATTAACTGTAATTAACTGTATGTTGAGACATAAAATGGTCATTGTGAAGTGAATTGAAGTAATTCTACCTAACATTAGATTCATTTAGTAATATATCATGCACATTTTAAACTCTTTATCTAGTTTAAAATGTAATTCACAACAATGATGGAATAAAATATTACATAAAATCTAGTTATTATAAGAAAATGTGTTTCACACATCCCCAAGTTTTATAGGCTTTGTCTAGCACCTACTGTATCCAAAGCTTTATTAACTAATTATTACCGATTCCCTCTACTTTTTGGCACGTTTTTGCACCCACCCTTAAAACTTTAAAGTGGTCAAAAAGAAAATGTTTGTCATGCCCCAACTACCAATTAGATATCTTTGGTTTGGATAAGAGTGTGTTGAACCTTTGCAAGCTTTTAACCTATTTCATAATAAATGAAATATTGATCTCTTTTCATAATATTTAATAACAAATCAATATTTCAGTTTTATCTTCATAAATGTTCAGTATTTTAATTTTTGTTGTTATGTTGATCCATTTTAACACATAAGTCCTCAGTTATTACTTATCTGTAATATAAAAGCCTTCCATTCAAATGAATTATTCTAATATTTTATGATTAGCAAACTTATTACTAAATATAAAGACAAAATGACTGCATTGTTTTGTTAGTAAAAAAAATCTACAAAATGTTTCTATCTTCATAATTTAATGTTAAATTAGTTAGTTCAATAAAATGAAAACAACTATTTAAAAACTAACGTGTAACTGTAAAAAGTTTTTTTAGTCAAGTTGTGACTCATTTTGTAGGAGAATAATGCACAAGAGGAATCACAAGACAATTTGCCATACTTACATAAATCATTTGAGGGTGCGTACCAGCTGTGTAGATATATGGCGTGTATTGGTTGATGTGGCTGTATACAGACGATGGTAATGACCCAGAAACATCAGAAGCCAGGGTCTGCGTCTAAAATGGGGGAACACACAAAACGCAAAAACAATAAGATGCATGCGGTCTATACTAAGGAAGGGTGAAGGTATATAATTGATGATGAATCCACCATTTTAAACATTTGCTTCTAACAATGCACAAACATTAAAGCTTGGAAGCTTACATAATCAATAATAATAATAATTGAGGTTCACCAAAGCTGATAACAATGGCTTAAAACTTTGCAAAGGCAAAAAGCACTTTTATTAATTAGTTTGATACAAAATAATCATAGTAATGATTTAATCATAATGGCATGATGATTATGATGATATTAATAAAGTGATGGTAAATCATAATCAAAAATGATGATTATAAGATCAATTGACAAATTTTCAGCATTATGAATTCATAATTGTTTTAGATAGATGTTTGTGCATTGGTTGCCATGAATGATCAAACACGCATACATTAATAAAACAAGATTTATATTTCTAGTTGCGTTGTTAAAAGCACAATATAAACTACTTTTTTTGGTGCTCAGCAGAGAAAACAATCTAGATTGGTGCATTTATTCAACAACTATGTTTGTCTGATCATTGATGGCGCTCTTTATTTCGTTGCACCAGCAGGTTAAAAGCCATAAAATAAGTGAAAATTGGAATTTAAGCATAATGAAACATTATTCTGAATCATGCAAAAGGTTACAGTCATGAAACAATAAAGAAAAAGCTTTGACAACCATACACATATTTATTATAAGCATAAATAAGCATTCATTGTATAAAAAGCCAAAAAAACTCAATCCAACTCAATGAAAATGTAAAAAGAAATAATAAAAAAGCAACCAAATGAATAATACCATAAAGTAATAATAAAATAAAATAAAAAGGGAGGAAAGTAGAATGTAATGAATGTTTAAGTTCTGTAAATGTTGTGAAATTATGACGTGTCATACCTAGTTTCCATTTATGCTACCAACATAAACAACTTTTGCTTAATTATTAGATTATTTGTTGAAATATGATTTTGCTTTATTTTTCATCTGCTTTCGAAATTTTAATAGTAAATATATTTGTAAAATACAGTATAGGATATACAGTATTATTTTATACTGTATATTCTTATATTATTATATGGCATCCAACTAAACTTGAACATACTGTAGAAAAAAAATGGTCTACAAACAGAAGATTTCTGAAATTCTAGGCCGTAATTTATTCACTCTCATTTTCTAATTGTTTCATAATTTTTATTGATTCAGCATTCACTGGGCATTTCGGAGATTCACTCTATCCATTGAAACACATCAATAATGTATGGTTATCTTTAGAGCTAATTTTATCAAAACTAAACTATTGGAGATTCAATCAAAATCTATATTAAATTAAAAGAAATAGTTTTTATCTACCTTCAATAATATACAATATGCATATAAATATTATATACATATATTTAATATTATTTAACAAATTGTTACAGCAACTACACTATATTTCCATTTACAATAATTCATCTCCAATTTTCCATTTGCAAAGACAGAAATAGGAGATCTTCCAAGATGTATTTCAAAACTACTAATGAAATTCAATGTTAGCATTACAATTACTAACTGTACTCTTGCGTACGAAACAAAGACACAGAGGACGAAGATGGCTATTTGTGTAAGGTATCAACTTAGAAATGTAATATTATTAGATGCAACCACTTGAGACGGTTAGTCCATTAGTAGTTTTCTAAAGCAATATCTTCAATTGTAATTAAGAAATCATAAAATACTTAAAAGGTGATAATATTGTGCTTGACAAGAAATCATATACTCTTTAAGTCTTTGATAGGCAGATTGTGGGGATTTTGGGAAATGTTTTGTTATCTATGTAATTAGAAAGAGGCAAGTTCAGTTGTAAATTTCTTTACAGAGGCAAGCTTAGAATTTCTTCAATTCTTTAGTGGCAAGATCATGTGGCATCCCATTTTTTTGTTCATATATCTTATGCCTAAATTAAATATAACTCAACTCATTAGCATTTTCAGCTCTAAATACTGAATAGAAAACCCTTAATATCCACTGGAGTCCGTGTATAGCTTAACATTGAATTGGTATACATCCTAATAATTGCATGATGAACGAAAACTCAATAGAAAGTATTATAGGCAAAGAAATGTTAAGAGAGTACAAAAAAAATCAATAATTCAGGTCAAAAAAATGAAAAGTAATTAAATGTTGTACTGTTAAAAGAGGGTACAATTAAAATAGTAACAGAAACAGTTGGCTATTCCTAATAATCAAATATTATATACTACAGTAAATATACATTCTGGAAGCTAATAAAAAAAAAGTATAAATTTTCATCAATTAAATGATTTTCGGGTTATTTAAAGCATCCGGAGAATAATTATGTTATGTTGTTAAAGAGCTGAAAGATTACATAGTTCAAAGAAATCAGCTTGTGACGAATAAGAAGATAGCAATAGATAGAAATAGTATAACATTAATTATATTGATGACAAGTGAGTTTGTACAATGAACTTACCGTGGGAGTTACCGATTGTGCTGGAATTATGGTTTGTTGTAGAGGGACGTGTGAACTCATCGCCTGCATCTGTACTAACTGATGCTGCTGATGCGACTGTATACTCTGCATAAGTTTTTGCGCCGCTAAATTATTCCGTCCGTTTATTTCAAGCTGCGTTTTCAGGTGAGGCGGTGGATGCAGGTATTTACAATTTTCACGTGTGCAGCGGCCCTGCAGGGAAAAAAAATGAATCAATAACCATTTGGTGTATTTTTTCTTTCGGCCCTCTGGGAATTAATTTTTTCCTCTCAAGTCGTGCAACTGAAAGCATATCATGAAAATATAATTTTTGATGTGTACTGACATTTAGATGAAACCCTTGAGAAAAATGTCAAATGACGACTAACATTGAACTGCTACAGTTTTATTCTGGTCGATTTTAAGTTGCATGTTTAAAAATATTGTCTGTCTGGTCGAAGAATAAGAAACTCATCAAATATATCTTCTACTTAGATAAAAAAAATCATTACTAACATTGAATAAAAAAAGTATTTCTATCAAATAAAAAGCTACATTACAAAAATTAATTTTAAAAATGTACTATTTGAAACAACATACAATGCAAACTATATATAAATAAATATATATATAATATAAACACTGTATATATATATATATATACATAAAATGAAAATTATAATCTTGAAAAACTATGAATGAATACGTTCCAGAAATTCATTTAAAGTTTTAACTTTTTTTTTCTACTTTATTTGGAAACAGCTCAAGATATTTCCATTTTAGAGTTTATAGATGCAATTTGATATTATCTTGTATCCACATACAATCATAGGATTACTTTATACTATTCCATGGATATCCTCAAATATGGATGATTCAGTTTAGAGTTTAAAAATGCAGATATCATGTTTTCATTCTATCCACATTTTGTTTAAATGGAAATAGTAAAAATCTTGTATTTAACTTCTTATGTTACTTATCATTGCCAAATTTTCATTTTTAAAAGAATATATTATTTCAAAATACATTTGTTTAAAAAAATAAAGTCACATTCTTAAAAAAAAAAACAAAAAAATGTCAAACTAGAACGCCACTTCAAGAGTGCATACCTCCGCTTACTGTAAAATTCTCCTACATAAGATTTCACCGTAAAAAAACAATATATTTTGTTTATTTTTGTGTCTTAATGCTGTGTGTGATTAGGCTAGTTTTACTACAACCGTGTATGTGAATTTGATGTAATGGTTATGTAACCAATCTTTCAACTAAAAATAGTTTCAGTTGACTAACAATCTCTCCTATCTTTTAACACAATCAGGTATGAAAGTAATACTAAAAAGTGGTCCAGAATTGGGACCCTGGTCCGGATTGCCTCCAAAATTTAATGGAGTGGTACTTGACCACATATCTATCTGTATATATGTCATATCTGTCACTTTAGTAAAGATCTTGTAATAACTTTTTGAGTTATAATAATATGATCTATAAGATCTATAAATAAAGTACATAAATTTCTTTTCTCATTTTTATAATAGTCATGATTTGAAAATAAATAATATATTATTTAATTACAATATTTTGGAGAAGAAACCAGAGATAACAAACTAGAGTTTTAATTAAAATGTATTTGAATTAATACAGATTGAATGTCTGTACTGAAAAGAGACACTAAAGATGATTTAAATATTACATTAGTAATGCTAACTGAACTCATTGAACTCCAATACCCTCAATATAAAAGTATTAAATTGGCTAAAACTACACTTTAATATTGCGGACAAGGGTAAAAAACTCATTCATCAAAATCAAGAAGATAGCAGTTTAAAATGTGCTACAAATCCATTTCTAAAATGAAAATGTGTTACTAACGATTCCCAACGGACTTGAAGCGAGTGCGGTATGTCTCGGTTAAAGTAGCATCAAGAACAGATATAAGTACTTCACTACCTATTAAATCCACTGCATTTTATGCAAATAACGATAATAACAAAAACTGTTATTTTATTACAGTACAACACTTGAATGCTCTAACCATTATCAAGTGCGTGGATGATTGAAAAAGGTGTTAAAGCAAGAATAGTTGATTCTATTATTTCATTGTGACTCGAATCGAATATGAATTTGAAAAAAAAATAAAATGGGATAAATATTTTAAGAGATTAAGTAAATTAAACTTGTGGTTTCAAAAAACATTTAACTCGGAAATTCTACAGCTTTATCAGCATGAACGGTTTAATTTACTATACTTGATATATACCAACATAGATGAGTCTTCATGTCAATATTTTAAAAGGTTGTTTCAATTGGAAGTTCCAAGTTTGTTTTTCCAAAATCAAATCTTCGACCATTAAAAACCAGTTAGGAGGAGCAGCAGTCCCTTGAACTCAAGTTAAGTCATACAGTAGTAACAGTACATTTTGTAGACTCCATTACTAAATTCTAGAACTGGCATATGGAAGGTAAGGGTTAATTGTTCACATTTGTCAGCAGCGAAAATGATGCGGAGACTAGTAAGGAGTTGTAAAACATTTCGTTTTATTACAACCTAGGCTGCTTTCTTAATACTACTAAAACAAGGTTGAAAGGAAACTCTTTTCTGTAAAAACCATGGGCTAAAAATGATTAGCACCTAATTAAATTAAAAGTTTTCTTTATTAATTGCGTTCACTTTCTTCATAAAGTACTTCTCTTTACTAAGTAGTAGTCAGTGAAGAATAATTAATAAATGTAGATAGTCAAATTAGAGCCGTTAACATTCTACCTAAAATGAACTCTGGAAATTGAACAAGTTCAACTGACTACTTATTCGTAACACATTCTATCGTTAATGTTTTACTATGTGAATGACATTAGTAACCAAGGATTAATTTCATTATGTTGTATGAAGGTAAACGTGAAGATAAGAATTGAAGAAGATATCTTGACGTTTGCAGTCAGAAAGCCTTGTAGTAATTGGTCAGTTCTACTGTGTAGTCATAAGAGAGTAATTATGACTCGTATTCTACTGTAAATACTTTTGAAATAAACTTTTTTTCTCTGTTAAACATTTGTATTACTCATGATACAGATAACCCATATTAAGGGACACAACAAAGAATATAGGTTTGTGGCAGTAGTGTTCCCTGAATAGGACTGTCTCCAAATATGGTGTCCCAAAGGAGGGCTTCTACTGTAATTTGGTTTAAAAAAAAATGGCTTTTGCTTTAATCTTTAGTATGATCTTGGGCATTCACTGGATCTAAAGTTGTATTATAGAGGTGATACGGAGAGTAAGAAACTATCTCTGATACTCGCCAGCTTGAAGTCATGTTCTTTCCTCATATTCCACTCTGCTTGTGTTGCAGAGTGTTGAGCATATTAACCTAAGAAAGCGTTATGATTCTCATATGCAAAAATATAATTGTCATTAACAATTTTAGTCAATTTTGTGATTTATGTGGTTTTTCATAATATTTCAGGTCTGTATTTTTAAACATATATGGCAGAGTACTTTCCCTGTTTGCATCACTTTGCTGTCGCGTAGTTGCCTCTCTAGTAGTTTAATAGTATGTCTATGCATTTAAACAGAGACTAATTACGCCCTCACCCAGCACTAGTTCTTGATGCATGCAGGTAAACAAGATATATGACAGTACATACAGGATTTAACAGTACAGTAGTTTTAATCTTTATCATCAAGTTTGCATAGGCTGTGAACATAGTTTCTTCAACAGACAGTAGTGAGGACATACATTTATCATGGCTTTATAGGCATCATAAGCATCAAATGATGACAGTTCTAATGGCCTGAAACCACAAACATCAGTTTAGATGTCAAATGAATTTGATATCACTATAGCAACTTTACATTTTAATCATATGTAGCTTATTTTTGATACGCAAGAGTCACTAGCATGTTATAAATTCTGGTACTGGCAAGTTACAATACCAATCTGGTGGTCTTTAATGAATTGTCTATGCAAATGAGTACATGTCCTAATGTATGCAAATGTATGTTGATATGCAAATGAGTTACAATAACTGAATGTGATTCATTGGACGATTTGTAAAGTAGTTGAATCATTCATACTTGATACATGACTAACGTTGACTCATTCAACTTTTATTAACAAAAGGAATTTCAGTGGATTCAACAAATTGATATGACTAACAACTTGTTATACATCAACAAGAACATTCAATGTCAAACATGTTTCTCATGTCCCCTTCACCTCAATTAACCTCTCTATAAATATTTTTGCTTCCTTAAACGTTTCAGTGTAAAAAGCGTGTTCACACGCACTAGTGTTAAGCATGATATAAAAGATTTAAGATGATAGGTTTAAGTAACGTTATACCACACACATTTTAACATTTCACTAAACAGATTAACTCCGATGTAGCTTCCTTTATTGGAAACAAGGGTTTAGTGCAGTTTTGCTCATTAATTAGAATTATTATTATATCAAGAATATGTAACTGAACCACTTGGTTTCTAATTGGATGTTGGTCCTAAACCCAACGTTCCATCCCAATAAAACAAGGGTGTTCCTTTTGCCATTTTAAACAAAAGGTTTGGGTCCAAATTTATTAAAGCCTTTTTGATACTCAATTAATTGAACATTTTATGTTTATGAAGGAACTATAAATACACAATTTGTATGGTCATATTGTTAATTTATTCCTCCTCTATTGGTTGAACTATGTGTTTAATTATTCATACAAGTTCATTTCTCGTCCAAAAAACTATCCATAACCCTATTACTCTGAACAGCAGTCTCGTTGCTAAGATGCAAATGCAAGTTTCGAAGAACAGACTGCTTTTAACCTCTGATTGACCTAATGTGGATTTGAAAGAGTAATTATTTACATTTACGCATTGTAAAATTAATGTACTTACTACAGTACTTAAAAGCATGCGAGCAGAGAGATGAATGAGTGGGAAAAAAGGGGAAAAGTCAAGTCATTAAACAAAATCATGTAAATGCCATCATAACCCGTAGTGCAATGTTGTCATTAAGGCCAAATTAAATCACCCACTTTCTTCCTCTCTTCCAACAACAAAACAGATCTGCCTGAAATTTACTTAACTTGTACAGGTGTATTTTGTGGTCTTGGTTTAAAATATACAAACTCAAAGATTGTACAAAAACACCCTTTAGTTTTCTAAAACTCAAATAACAACCTTTTAATAAAATACCAGTTCCTTAGTTACAGTTGGAATATATCATAATTTAATGTGTATATTTATAATATTTTAATGATCACATTCTTTCAATACATATGCATGCCTATAAAGTTGTAAAAAAATGTATGACGTGACTGGTTAAATATTAAATTATTACACTTCATGTTTGTGGGAGGCAGAATTATAATAAATGTGCCATAAATATGTTTAAGGTGAAATATACTGTCAGAAAAATATATTGACTTCAGGTTAAAAAGAAAACCTATGAGGGAACAGATGAGGATCTTTAAAGGTATTGGAACAGCTGAGCTGACTTGATAAATAAAAAAAAAGTGCAGTGATTTTTAATATTAAACTGTAGTACTTCTTCCTTAAAATTAACATTCAGTATCTTAAATTATCTTATCTTAAAAGCAAATGTTGGGCGAATCACCTTACTAGAAAAGTACATAATGGGAAGTACTCGGTAAGGGATGTATATTTGACCCTTAAGCCTTGTTCACACTGGTAAATTTAACCATAAGTAACTTAACCAATGGTAATCAATAATGCTGTACGCGCAATTTGATGTGAATCTGATTCTGAATTGGAGCCAGACGGAAGTACTGTAGATACAAATACAGTAAACTATTTCATTTTCTTGAAGTAAAATACAGTATGAGTGTAAATATTATGTATTCAGATATAATTCCATTTCATTTCCTAATTCCTGTTAGTCCAGTAGGATTGTAATCTATTAACACATTATGTTTATCTAGCTACTACACAGAATCATAATTTATTCGTTTATTCAACTGGCCTACCTCTGAGTAGGTCTTTAGTATGAATTCCAAAATAACTATCTTTGAACATGAATTTGATTCATGAAAAGAAATAAATCCTATGATATTGAAGAAATGCATAAAAAGTACATTATTAAACAAAATATTTCCTAAAACGCTGGAAAATTCAGAAATAAATGTTTGCGATGTGTTATTTTCTTCATGACTTTCTTCAGTCTCATTATTTCAAGTGTTATCTTAAACTTAATCTATGTACTTTTGCCAAGATAGAATTTCTTTGTGTCTTTTTAATTTGAAATTCCCTAATTTTCAATTATAATGTTAGATACATAATGTTACATTTTATTTTATTAATAAGTTTCAACTCTTTGTTGATATCAGTAATGTTGTGAAGTTCACTATATCAAACCGAGTTCATATTTTTAGCAAACAATGTGTAATAAAATGGCAACCTTCAAAAGATAATGTAATAAAGTTGTTTTTATATTAAATCCATATTTTTGCCGAATAATTAACATTACACTTAAAATTGGCTTAATATTCAACATGAATAAAAATACATGTCAATACTCTATCTCTCATATAAATTTTGTTAGAAATATTCACTCTTAATATTTTACTGCATATTTTAATGCAATACAAAATGCTGGTATACACAGTTGTATATAAAAGTTATAGACTTGCAAAACCTTATTGTTTAGGAGCGATATTAGAAGTAAAGAATCAAACAAAGAGTGTTATAATAAGGCGATGCAACAAAGGAATTGATAATGTACATTTTCCTCTGGAACTTAAAAAAAAAATAGAAGCTTCAGTCAACACAAAGAACACAACCATTAAATACTGCCTCAAGCAAAATAAAAATAAACCAAAATTATAAAAGCATAAAATATATATGTACAGGGGGAGGGAGAAAAGACAAAGGAAAAGCTTTTTAATAAAAATATTGCTTGTATTGTATCATAGAAACACCTGTTTTGTTGTCTTATGACAATGATTTCAAACCATTTGGTCATTTTGTAACATATCCAGCAACATTATTTTCAATAATTATCACTTATAAAAGCATTAATGCAATTGATGGCAGGTTGCTTTCAAACTACATTTTTTGTTCTCTAAATTTTACGTTGCAAATAATAAAACATCAAACAGAACCACCATTCAGAGGCTGCCAAGCTTGGAGTATTTTTCATCAACTATTTTTGAAAGTGAAATTGAAAAACTAAAATCCATTACAGTTTGAAGATTATAAAATTATTGTTAAAACACATTTTCCACAATCAAAAGCATCATTGAAACTTGCAAAAGCTTTTTAGAAACTTTGGATTCTAAACTAATATGAAGTACTGTAAATGCAATAATTGCCAGATCAAAATGTGTTACAATCTCAGAGGAATATAAATATACTAATTATTCCAATTAACCAATAATAAATCAAGTGAGACATTTATAAGAAATATATGTATATTAAATGGAATTTGACAATGACAGGAGATATTAATTGATTGTTAAACGGTAAAGATACATCTGAGAGAATAAGAAAGAGCCACCTCAACCAAGATTTGCACCCCAAACCTTCTTGATGTGCAGACATACCCATTAGACAAATGGGCCTTTCATGGTATGGTTCAAATTTCGAGTGGATAGTGACCCTTTAACAGCTCCGACGTGGTAAGTTGGAACAACATTAAAAATATGAATTAATCCACAATTAAAAAATAAATTCATTGAAAATTTAATAGTAACTTCAATATGAAAAATAGAAGAATATACAGTACTCCAATATTGAAAATAATAATAAGAAGCTACTCAATTTGAAAAAACTGCTATAAAAAATATAATTACATAATAATCTCATAATAATAAGTAACTTTAATGCACTCACAATTAGGTAGTCTTACTATATATTTCACATTCCTGTGTAAAACATTCTCCAAAAGACGCAGAAGATCAAGTTCTTATCTCAACAGTCGGTGTAGCTATTAAAGACAATTACATCATCTACTAGTCAATATCCTTGCCGCTGTATAATTTCCCAATAATATCTGCCACAAATAGTCAGTGATCCTATTCGTTGCGGAAATCGTCAAGAGGCCGTACAAATCATCGTGATATTCTCTCAGAATCAACCATTCACAGTGCAATGCATACTTTTAAATGATATTGATAAATCAGTTTGCAGAAACAAAAGGAAATTTTCGAATGAGCCTACACAATAACTGCTTGAGAGCACACGTCAAACTTTCCTTTAAATATGCACGAATAGAATACCAAAAAAAAAAAGGAGGCCATTTTGCAATAATTGTTGTAGCTAGCAATCGTAGAAAAGGTATACCCATGGGGAAAATAAACCGTAGACACGTGAGTATGTGGACGAAATGTCACCAAGTTTAGCATCTGTTTGCGTATTTCTGTCCAACACCAATTTGTGTATTGCATATCACAAAACAGATTTTGTTTTTATTTGCAATAAATCTCAAACATTATGTTAAAAACAAAGCCAATTATATCGCATGATATACAGTAATAGACGGTAATTTAAAAGTTGGAGCACTGCAAGAGACTGGTGAGGGAGTAGAGCCATTTCATAAGGTAATATTGTTGTCCTGTATCATTAAATTAAAAGAAAATAGGACTCCACATTGTCTGGGGAAGGGAGGGTTAAGGAACAGAGAAATGTTATCACTCTGTACATGACACCATTAAAACAAAATCTTAACAAATTTTAAAGCAACACAGAAATATATATTCATATTATATGTACCATTGTATTAATTTGGTATATAAAACCAGATCCATGCGGGGACTGAGGTTCCTATTTGTGCGAGGTTTAATTTCAATATTATATATTTACTGTTTCTGGGTTTTTACTATTTTAGCTATGGTAAAAACAAAAATTGTGTACTTCTTAATTAACATAGACTAAATTCTTCTTCAACATTAATTAAGTATTACTATAGAGTTTCATTTCCAGAAACTGCAAGAATTAAATTAGTAATGTAACTGAGCAATTCGCGGAAGTCATTTAGCCTCTAGCCTACGCCAACACTTTAGTGAATATTGACAGGTTTAGAGGATTAGGACAGCAGCACTTAAGTGATAATGTGTTCATTATCAAATGTAAAGTTCATTGATTTTAACAAAGAAACAAATTGCATAAGCAAACTAAAACAAGGAAATTCGTTCAAGAAAAATAACAAAAGTAAATGTTATTAGTTTTAATATCAATTTCAGTTTTGTAATACAGATAGAATACTTAATATAAAGCTTTTTTAGTTCCCTGTTGTTTTGATGGATTTTGATCTTTTATGATTATTATTATCGGTTTATATATTCACTTTAATTTTTCACTTTAGCATTTACATCGTAAGAAAATTAATTTTTATCCAAAATGCTATACCCATTTATTAGGTACATGTTTTCTTCTCAAAGGGTAATGCTAATATTCAATTTTCCTCATAAATTCAAAGATATTTTTTGAATGGAGTACATTGGAAACTGCAAAAGGAAGTTAGATTAAATGACAAATAAGTAACCATAACCCGGTCTCTTTTTTCTGATTTTAAAACTTAAAACAAATTTTTTTAAATTGATCTAATACTTTTAGACTACTTCAGAATACATGTTCAATCCTAATGTTTAATTCTCAAATATTATTTCCCTTTTTCATAACGATTAAAAATTGATGGCTTAAATCAACTTTGTGTGAAATGATGAATGATAGGATTAATGACAAAATGAATAAATTATAAAGGAAATGATAGACCTAGAGTACTTAATCATGAATAATAAAAGAATATGAAAATAAACAGACAAGGTAAGTATGAAATAGATGGAAATGGATAATATTGTCAGGAAATAATGATTCGATGTCTGATACATTTAATCACAATTAAAATTTTCCTAATGAAGTTTGAATGCAGTACAGTGAAGGTTGAGAACTCAACTTGGAATGCAACAACTTTAACAATGAATATCTGCCTCGTTTATAAAAGGTCACACAAATTTAGAATACTAACACTAACAGACCCTAACAGATCGTTGTCTAATTACGAAAATTAAGGGTGCATGCAAATTTGGGCTTCATAGTAACAACTGTGGAAACATTTAAATGTAGAAAACAAACTTAAAATATGATCTCAGAAATGTTTTGTCTATACATCTTAAATATTATTAATTTATAATTGACGAAATTCTTTCTAATAATTAAGAAGACTCTTAGAGCTTTCCATTTTAAAGTAATTCCATATATATATATTCATGTGATGCTAGGGGTCATCCTAAAGTAACATGCACCTAACTTTGATAGAATATAATAATATTATATTTGTTTCAAAGTAGACTTAATTATTATACGAGTATCATAGTATAGTATCATCTTATCAATATTAATCGTGATGATTATTACAACCAAAACTGTGTGTATGCTTGAGTTAAAGTCACGGTTTGGGATCTCATTCGTAACAACTTACCAGGTTAAGGTAAGATAACATACTGAAGAATCTACACAAAATTCAACAAACATTTAATTATAGTATGACCAAGTAGTTTACATAATTTGCCAAAAATTAGGGGCTGGAATTAGACAGGGATTGCTATAACAATGTGTATAAATTATACTGAATAAGGTGGGGGGAAGGAGGGAAGGGAGATTATACTCGACAATGTGATTACTCGGTCATATACAGTATTTATTTATTTATGTATAATCAGGAATTATGTTGTAATTCTTTGTACTATTGATAAGAAACAATAACTACAAATAATGTTTGTAAAAAATAAGCTAAAGGGAAAAATAAAATCGAAGAAGTAGAGATGTAAAACAATAAGTACACGATATAGGACATATTCAATTGTCATGAGTACAATAAAACAAATAAAAATGCTATAGTGTGATGTCCTCTGGCACCATGCCATAATCATAAAATCATATATAAAATGATTCAGGTTACTTATAATATAAAATAGATAGAGGAAGGAAAGAAGAAGTAATACAGAAAATTATTAATTTTAGGAAGTATTCCCTTTTGGTTATTAATAACAATTAATACAGTATTAGCAAATATTGATCAGGTTGGGTTCACATGCACTACAGTTTAAAAGCATGGAGAGCTGATCCAAAAAATATCCCTGTTACAACCGCCATATAAGTGCTTGTGTATTCAGTATGTTATATCTCTGTGGGTCTGTGTCATTAACTCTAACACAGCTTCGATAGGTTTGGAGGTATCTCCAATGTAACTTAACTCTGATAGGTTTGGAGGTATCTCCAATGTAACTTAACTCTGATAGGTTTGGAGGTACATCCAATTTAACTTAACTCCGATAGGTTTGGAGGTACATCTAATGTAACTTAACTCTGATAGGTTTGGAGGTACATCCAATTTAACTTAACTCCGATAGGTTTGGAGGTACATCCAATGAAAGTTTGGAATGTAATGTTAGCCAACAAAACAATATAAATACCTTGAGTATTAACCAATCATATGGCACAAATTTAAATATGCAGTAATACTAGTATATAATAGGAAATACCAGATTTTTGTGTTTATAAGTTAAACTATGATGAAATGTGTTTAATCGACATTAAACAAATTTTATCATAGTTTAACTTATAAACACAAAATCAGGTGACCAGGTTAACATGTATTTAAATACTGTAGGCAACAATCACACCATGATCTTGAACATGTGAGAAATGAATAAACTCGTTTTAAACCACAATTGAAATAGACAATTTGTGTAGTGACAAATAAAAAAAATTATGACTTTTGGGAAATTGGGATTAATAAGTACAGATGATTAAAGAAGATTTGATGCATGCAATACAATCAATAATTGACGTAGTTATCAATCTAAAACAAACCTAAGTTGTTGAATTAGAAAAGTGATGAAAACCATACAAGTACAGAGATCCCCCACCCATTAAAAGACATGCCTAATTACTTGCCCAGTGAAGCTAGTTGTAGTAAAAGAGTTAAATAGTAAATGGTAATAATGATATTGCTGATGTCCATGATTGTTGGACTACAAGTACAATCCAAGAAATAGATAGGGTAGGTTTCAAATGATTTAGGATGGATAGCACAAATTTAAGATGGGTTGCAAACAATTTAGGATGAGTTGCAAATTATTTAGGGTGGAAAACATATAATTTAGGATAGGTTGCGAGAGATTTAGAGTGAATTGTAGCAAGATTAGGATAGGTTGCAAAGGATTAATTTGGATTGTAACAATTAGATTTAAGATGGGTTGCAAAAGATTATTTATATTTATTAAGTAAACATTATAGTTTATGTTCTTGTTCATAATTAGGTGATCATTTAGAATAAAATGATCACCTATTGTTATTGTATGAAATCTTTATTTTTTTTTTTTTTTGGTTTTCCGCAACGAAGTTGCAGGAAAACCTCTTGTGATTGTACGAAATCATCATCATCATCTTTTTTTTCATCTTCTTTCTTTCTGTATGATTTTTGTGTAACGCTTTTCTCTAAAACTTGCAAACATAACATTTTTTTAACTATGTTGACATTTTGACATTTATGTAACGTCGTCAAGCGAAGCTTTTCATGATGCTTACAATTGCGCAACGTGACGTACGCGCGATTTAACGATTTTCTCGTATTTAACATAGCTCGACAACCAAATAACATTTCAACTTGAAACTTTGCAAAAGTTTAATTTATATTATGCGCTAACTTTCTGTGGAAAAAAAATTGCGTGTTTTACACAAAGTTACGCGCGCACGCGCATTTAAAATTTCAAAATGCGCAAAATTAATTTATAATCAACTTTCTACGCGTTTCATGTCGTTTTAAGCATGTCAAACATTCCCACGCGTGCGCACATTTTTACGTGTGCGGTGCGCACGTAGCATTGAAAACGTATTTTTTTCGCGTGATTTATGTTTTTCCAGCCTTTTCTAGTAATTTTACCAAATTTTAAACAATTTCGACTTAAAGATACGTCATACGAGCACGTCGAATTGGACAATTTGCGCGCGTTTTTTATGAAAAGGTTAAAAAATTCGTTTAAAATATGCCTTTTTTTAAACAGTCGTAATTTCTAAACTAGACGGTCAACTTTTTGTGGATGACATTTTCTGGAAGTTAATGAGTTGTAGATATCGGATCATATATTAATATGGCTAACCGGACATTGTGACGTCATCGTATTGCCACGCTAATATAAAATTTAGGATTTTTGTATCTTTCGTCATAGCTCATCACATTTAATAGAGCGCATCTCCATTTATCCGTTTTCCATTTTCACCCAAATTTTGATATTGTCTAGGTCAATCAACTGTCTTTCGCATGAATTATAAATATTTTAATTTTTTTGACGTCATCATTCCTAAAAATTTAAATTACGTGTGGCATTAATTTCATCTTTACAGTAAATTTTAATCTGTTATAGCTCGTAAGAATAAAATTTGATAATCACGATTAAAACGTTTTCTGGAAGCTATTGGATTTTAGATACGAAATCATGTGAAAATTTTGCCAATCGGATGTTGTGACGTCATCATATGGCCAGTTAAATGAAAAAAGTCGTATTTTCATCTTTTGCGTCATAATTCATTGCATTTAAAAGAGCGCGCATCAATATTTCACGTATTCAAATTTCTTCTACACGCTAATACGTTGTTGCTGAGATAATTTCTTTTCGGAAATGCTACCTTCGCGTTTCATTTTAAAACCGTCAACATGTTAAAAATTGCAATAAATAGCGGGTCCCGTAATTTCACCTATTCTACACTGTATGTGATATGGATACAGATTATACTGTGTATACTATATATGAATCAAAATAATAGAATTCAGCAATAAAAACATATCATATTCTTCAGTTCAGGTCATAATGCCAACGTGGACACTTCCTTTTGTCCTCAACCTATCCCCTTAATGTTCGGTACGGTAAGGTACGTCGTTACACGTTCATGTTGCACCACTTGCGCGGCGGAAAACCAAACTCGTCAAAGTGACGAGTTACATGTCTAGTTTTTTTATTCTTTCTGTACACTTTTTGTGTAACAAATATCTCAAAAAGTTGAATGGCAATGATCACAAAAATTACACAATGTCTTTCAAATACTTTAACTTAGACATAATAAGCTTTTCAGCGTGATCACTCATCCGTGACGTCATTTATACGCCATTTTGTGAAATCACAATATCAATCATATCTTTACTATTCATTATCACATATTAATGAAATTCACTACAAGTAAACTTCAGGTCAAGGTAAAAATATTAGAAAATAAAAACTTGCGCGTTTCAAGGTCATGTGCGTGAAATCGCGCGTTAAAAATTTAAAAAGCCCAAAATTAAGTTTTGATCAATTTAGAGCATGAATCAGGACATTTGTGTGTTTCAAAAAATTACTGCGCAAAAACACGTTTTTGCGCGTGCGTACATAGAATGCGTAAACAATACAATTTTGTTGTACAAATTGCATTCTACTCATCTTCCTTAGTACATTCACTAAATTTGAGTCCATTCAGACTTAAAATAACGCTATACAAGCACGTTAAAAATGACAAAATGCGCACATTAATTGTACAAAAGTGCTAAAAATGGTAAAAAATAAGGCCTTTTTAAAATGAATATAACTCTTCAGAATGGAAGATGACCCCCATTTTTTTTAACTTATTATGGAAGTTAATGAGTTGTAGATATAAATGTATATACCTATTAGACGTACAAAATGGTATGACGTCATCATTTGGCCACATGAATTTTTAAAATAGGGTTTTTTCCCATTTTGTCATAGACCACCATATTCAACAGAGCATAACTCGCTTATCTGTGCTCGATTTTTTTTTAATTTTTAATATATTCTACCTCAACCAATTATGTTACTTATGAGTTGCCAATATTTTCATTTCGATGACGTCATCACATCTTAAAATTTGAATAACGGGGGTTACGTAATTTCACCTACAACGTATAGTTGAATACCTTACAGCTCTTCTGAATTAAAGTTGACCTTGATGTTTATAACTTATTATGAGAGCTGGTGAAATGTAGATATGAATGCATATAAAAATTAAGCCTATCGAATGTTATGAAGTTAACATATGACCAGTTGAAGTTAAAAAGTAGTTTTTTCATCTCTTTCGTCAAAGTTATACACATTTTGAAGAGCGCGCACCGCGCTTCTACGTGCCAAATTTTCTTCTAATTGTTATATTTTATTGCTCAATTCATTATCTTTCGATATTGGTATCCACAAGTTTATTTTGATAATGTCATCAGTGCAAAAAACTTAGAACATGATGTGTGTCCGTAATTTCACCAATGCTACACTGTATATAGATATACAGTATACTGTACATAATGTGATATGACATATAATAGGCACAACTAAGCACTATAAGCGTATAATAGGATGGCATACATCAACATTTTCCGATCGTATGTTAACATACGTGCATGTTTAAAAAATATTAATGTCAATAAATTTATAAAAATGATCACCTATAATTCGTCAAAGTGACGAATTAAATTCTAGTTGATAATTGGAATGCTTCATAATTAAACATATACTGGTACTTACAAAATAATTATTTTATTTCAATAATAATAACTATTTTTAGAAGAGATTAAGACAATAAAACTCAATCTATATTTTCCATTTTTATCTGAATAAACTACTGTACTGTATATATATTTAAAAAAAGTGACGATGAAATTCTCTTAAGAATAGAATCATCTGTAGTGTACATTAAGATGTAACTTATTTATGCAATTTTGATGAAGCGGATCAGCGGGTATGGATGGCACGTTTTGTTCTTGACGTGACTTGTGGTTATAATGTGAGCAACACTAAAATAGCCTGGATCAACCGTTCACCTTGAACACAGTTGTAACATGGACTTTTACGAAACAAATGCATCTACATTGATTATTTCCAGTTGTATGCGTAACATGTTATTATTGTCCCTTGATGCACGGTGGTGATTTGATTTGGAAATTATACTTAATTCAAATAGAGGCTGTAATTTAGTATATTGACATAAAGTCACCTTTTAAGAAAATATTTCCGAAATAAAAATAATGATGTGTCGATATTGAATTAAACATTTCATATTAGATTAATGCATGAGCCTTTTAGGACATAAAACTGGCTAGGTGTTTTTGGAATAATTTAAATTATATATGCGGGATCATATGTTTTTTTAACTTTATTGTTAGACATATTGTTCATTGAGTTATTCATGCCATGATTATTATAACGCATGTTATGATTGTTTTCTGTCTTAAAAGGTTTAATTAAAAGCTACCACACACTAGGACAAAATTACAGAAGTTTTTATTCTAGAACTATAGGATAACCTTTTGTGCTGTAATAAATAATAATATTTAAAAAATCCAATCAAATGATGTCATGATCAATAAAAACAATAAAATCATTGTATTATCATGATATTATTGCTTTTACTAATCATGATGTTCTTTGATTGGACGTGTGAAAACAATATTAAGGCAGCATAAATGGTTATCTTATAGTTTTTTCTAATTTCTTTTGGTTTATGTATAAAGAAACATACATATATATCTAGTTAACGTTGATCGTCCTAGTATAAATGGGCCTATCATTACACACAACTATTAATTATTGAAATGTTTTACCAGTACTACTTGATGTAGTAATTAGCAATGGATTAACCTTGGCAAACTTTACAAAATAATCTGAATAGAATAATTACTGTATGACTGAGAATATGAAATTTGGTGAAAATTAGGGGGGCCAAAATCTTGTATTCCAAATTAGGGAAGCATGGGATTATATTTGGTCATAATAGATTAATTGAAAATTCATGTAATTTTCTGTCTATAAATTTAACAAATTCTAAAAATAAACAAAACAAATCTATAAACCGCTCAAAAATAATCTTCAAAGTAAAATATTATCAACAAATTTCTTTGAAACATTAAAATTCTGGACCGAGTTCTGCGTAATTCATACGTTTGTATCGGTATACACATTTCATTTTAGAGTGTAACATTAGAGGATTGACAAGATTTCGTCTGAAAATAATCATCATAATTTATATAAACTCTATGTAACATTAGATTATGGATTGTCTGTTTCTGTCACATTTTATTCAGCTTTTGATGTTCAGATGAAAATCACTGCTTCTTTTTGACATCAAAATTAATCATTAGGTCCAATGTAAAAGATTTTCATCAAAGATAATACCCAGCGGCCATTTGTGTTGTATGTCGATGTAAAATTTGCATTGTGTACATAAACAATGTCTAGCGAAGTAACATGCAAAGGTAATCTATAAGATCTTAATATTTACAATAATATAATCTAGCCTAGAGTAAGCCCATCAGGTATATAAGCCCATCTTGTGTATAAGCGCACTTAAATGGACATACAGTACTGTAAGCCTTTTTTAGATTAAAGCCCACTCTTGGATATAAGCCTATGTTGTGTTCAAGCCTACCCTGGGGTAAGCCCACATACGCTTATCTTAGGGTAGCCAATTTAGGTAATAAAGCCAAGCTTTTATTCCATAGCTATACATATCAATCCACTACATCAATCCACTACATTTTTTTTCTTTGAGTATTATTAATAAGGTATGTCTGCACATTGTGTTCAAAGAAAGTGTGTGCTGTTACTCGAGTCAGTACAGCATCCATGACACTGTCAAATTGTTTCAATAAAAGTCTATTTTAATGAGAATTTTGTAATTATTATTTTATTTTATCTTATTAATTACGATGTTACAATTTATATTGCGAAAATAAAAGCGGCGGTATTCGGATGAGAAGTCTAGTAATATATTAGAAACGTCAGAAAAAAATCAATAAAATTGAATAATGGCAAATACATATATTTTTTTTAAAGTAGACGATTAAATGCAACCAATACATCATTGATACCGACTTCCTCTCATCAGACATGAAGCCAACCATATTTAAATTTTTTCATCAAATATGTTGGATCACCTTAACTGCGGTAAATACATTGGAAAAGATTATAGGTTCAGCACAATGGTTATATATTTTTAAAGCTCTACGTACACCTCCTTCCCCATTTAAAAAAGCCTGATCTGCCACTGTTAGTGGTGGTAAGACAATGGACCTATAATTGATTATAGGTGGTAAACAAAATTGGTTGGTACCTATAATTTGATTTTGGGCTGGTGCTACATACATGCATTATATATCAGTGAAAATGAATGTTAATGTATTTATATAGTGCATTCCATAAACAATTTTTGACTCAATGTGCTGTGGACTTGGTCTTCCCCAAGGGTCACATCATATCAGTGCTGCCAACTATGGTGCTATTACGTCTGTCCATATAAGAATTTCTTCTTTTCATAATTGTATCCTCTCTTTGGAGAGAGAGGACTATTGTAAGTTTATCCAGATAAGCTAGATAAGCAATAAAGATAGCTATTGGAAGAATGAGGAAGAAAACCAAAATACCAAATTGAAGACCAAATTATAATTGTAATGTCAGTCAAAGGAAGATATAAGCATTATATCAACTACAAACCATTCTGTCCTAAATAGAACTGGAGAAAAGAGTGCAAAATGTAATTTCGCATGACGGAACATGTTAAAGGAGATCATTTCATAACTCGTATTAAATCTGGAAAGTTTTAAAACTGAAATAACATAATTTTAAATTAGAATCAATTTAAGATGCAAGATTTTATGTTCATTTTCTATATTGACCATTCAAGTTAATATGCAAGGCATGCAGGCAGTCAATCGTAAATAAAAAATCGACAAAAATATTCGACCAACTGAAAGCCAGTTTGGAGGAAAAAAGTTGACAGATATATGCCACAGCCATGTAGTATGTCCTTCATATGAACCTAAATATTCTTTAAATGGAGTGAAAAAAGAATAATTAACCCTTACATAGCCATCTGCATGTATGTGTAAAAATGGAAACACGAGAAGATGAAATGAATTGATTTTAGTGTTTTACGTTTGGAATAGGTAACAGAACATTTGTAGAAATAAAAGAAACAGTAAAAATACATGAAAATATACACCAGATAAAATTATCCTGATATTATATATATAAATAATTATCTTAATGTTTTTTTATGTAATTGTAAAAACATTGTTTGAAATCCTAATTCATATATTTATAGTCATATTTAGTACTTTTTGTAAGTATACAATTCTTTATTATAATTGGAGATAAAGAAAGGAAAATAAAAATATTGAAAAGCCGTCGTTTGTTTAACTCTTACTAAATGCCATTATAAATTGCTGCTGCCACAAAATTAGTATTTATGGAAGTCAAAAGTCAATAATTTAAGAAACCAACATTGTATAAAATTAACATTTAATATCATAATCTTATCTTACAACAGCAGCTCATTGTAAAGTTATTATTCATAGATGTCATTTTACATCTACAATTGGCTATCCACGTTGAAATATAGTTAAGTTTATTAATCTATCATCAACAGGAGTCTGTATTCTAAAACGGTCATGAAAAGCTATTTTAATAACGTCACTTCTATTGATTTATGTCATAGGATAAGTGACTTCATAGCTTAAAATAGCCAATACTTACATTGGTATTTTAAACTGAACATTGGAATTATAATTTGTTATTTTGCATGCTTTCCCTCCAAGTACATTTTAAACATTGTCGTAGTCTGTGTATTTCACACAAAATAACATTAGTAAAAATTATTGATGTAAAAAGAGATGGACAGTTCAAGGTCTTTGTCAATGGCAATCTTGCTACATAGTACAACACATTCAAATGTAATTAGTTGAATTTTAGATATCTCCACTCTAGCATTCACGTTTTTGGCACCCATGAAAAGACCCCATTTAACATTAATACAACTATAAATTTAGATTTTTAAATTTAAATTTAAACACATTGACAGAAAAACCCTTTAAAATGCGAGATTCTCATTGCCAGAACTTCAGCCATATGAAATATTCATTTTTGCTTGTTTACCCATAGAGTTATATTCACACTAGATGAAAACTGGGCGACACAGAAGTGAGACCGTTTTATAGTTCGCTGTAAAATAATTAAAACATTTCGCTTCAATACAGTTACAATACAAACAATTCTATTTCTGTATACTTTCAAACTGCCATTTTCGGAACCTTGTTTGTTTTCTTGCACAAAATGATTTTGGAAATATCTTCCATGGTAATTGTGCCATTTCCTGTGGAATATTTAAGTTTGTACTATGTTGGATTTTTGGTTTAATTGAGAACTACTCAATCGAAGCCTATAAATTGGTCCACCAATTCAAAGGACCAGTGGTTGCCCTGTCTGTTCTTCTAGAATCAGGTGCATATTCAGGATTTTTGACCCAGATGACACAACAGGCAAAACAAGTTTGGGAGGTGTGTTTTATTTTACACATTTTTTCCAGTTCTATTTAGGACAGGATGGTTTGTAGTTCTTTTACACATGGTACTTGTATGCTACATCTTGTGATTCTATTATTGATTCATTTTGAAGGGAGATGCCTATAGCCGAATCCCTCATGAGAATTAAACAAGTGTTTGGAGTTTAATTGCCACTACCTGTACGCCAATAAAAAAAATGTTGTTTTATACCTCATTATAATATGGTCAATAAATGAACGAACTCTACTCCTTTTTGCTGTTACTAAGAATTCTCTGTGTGCATTATTTATGTACAGTGAGCAAACAATAAAAGCTGTCTGATAGACTGTAGACAAAATAATATAATTCTTTTCTCCAAGGTATGTCACTATATGGTACTGAAACACAACTCTCACAACATTACTAAAAAAGGATTGCCATTGTAAAATAGTACAATACAATAAATATATATGAATGCTCTAAGCAGGTCACCATCATAGTACCTTCTATACTGAAAGCACAAAGAGATATACAATAGACTTATGCAAATCAAACGACATATTATACGACATAACAAGTGATGTTTTTTTTATACATGAACATGCCTGTTTTGTTATAACTAAGGAAATGGACTGAAAACTTGAAAAGCCAATCCTTCTGCGAGAATTCTTAAATCCTTTATAATAATTAGATCTTATATAAAACAAATGTTAAACTTGTGTTCAGGGTTGTACTAATAAATTCAACTTCCACGTCTTTATTACAAACTGATGATGAGGTAATTAAATTATTAAGTTCCTAATAAAAATATATAAAAAGGCAAGCAATTGTTGTAGACAATAAATGATGTCAATACCATTACCACATATTAACCTGTAACATAAGGTGGACATACTAGACGTTATATAATAGTTTAAATGTTTAGACCAGAAAACAGAAGTTACAGTACCAAATTGGTGGAAATCAACTGCTTTTAGAGAAAACGTGGGGACAGTGTATTTTACTTCCAAGTAGAATAAATGAACTAATACACACCAAGTGGATGACAAAAATATTTCTAAAGACTTTTTTCATAGGCTTTCCCATGTACTTATGTTTGAATGATTTGGTTTTGGTTTGTTTTTATACAAAAAACAGAATTTCACAGAACCATCATTTCTACTTTCTTTTATTGGTCAGTTGGATTTTTAGAAGATTTAATTTTTCCATAAAAAAAGACCAGCTGTAGTCTTGAGTAGGCATATAGATTGAAAGGGGCACTTCAGGTCAAAAGAGTTGAAACAGTGACAATGTGGACAAACTACGGTAGCTACAATGTTTGGTAAGTTCAAGAAAGATGTTTGTGTAGAACTAAAACACATACTTGAAATAAAAATGTCAGATACGTTAATTTTATGCATGTTTTAAAAATATATTTTTGGAAATTGCTTCCTCTTAGCTTTTGACGGAAACTGATCGGGACTCCATACTTTGACTTATTGATTGGTGAATGTATGGACCAATCAATCAATCAATCTACCAATGAACAAATCCATCAATCACTTAATCAATATTTATCTATGATGATATAAATGCCACAAAGGTATAAGACTACTTCATAGACTATTTATTATATACTTAAAAAAAAAAATAAATAAAACTGTTATCAAACTAGGAAAACAAAATTTTTCACAATTTTTATGTGTAAAATTCCAAGATAAGAGAGTAAAACTTACAGGGTGCGGGTTGCTGTAATCCATGACTTTCTTAGCGAACAAATAAGTCAGTTAACTCAATTCTCAAAGCACAAGTGAAAACAAAATCAGTGACAACAATCAGTACAGAGTTCTCGTCCAATCGCAAACAATATCTTGTAAAATCACCAACAAAAGCAATGCTCACAATTATTGCTCTTTCTATGACCGTATGAGAGACAAATTCATGAAATAAAAACCATAAAGATAGTTTGGCTTTCGGATATGTTGCAAGAACCGACCTGGAAACATGAACTCCAAAATAGGCATAGATTCGCTAGTCTATAAATTGTATTTTTCTGGTAAATTTTTAAACAGAGAAGCAGTGTTATCAGCACTGGAGCTAACGCTGTGTTTAAATGATTGTTAAGAGCCATAGGTGAAAATAATATTAAAGGTATTTGTTTAGAATTCCAGGTCTTGTACCAGGAAGTAGTCAGTGATATTATAAAACAGGTATTTCCTTATTGACCTGTTGAAGATAATTTATGCGTTGATTGTGATTGAAGCAGGAAATATAACCAAAAATTTTAACAAATTACGTAGAATGAAAACACATGTTGTGTAAATTTATTTCTCAGTTTTGGAATTGTTTGTTCCTAACCAATAATGTATTATTATTTAAAACATGTATTTTGTTTAGTTCTTAACATCAATTAAACTATTAAAGAGTTGGGCTTTGTAATATTAGATTCTGTTCACACTGATAGCATTTTTAAAGTACGAAGCTGACAATTGTATGTCTGTACATTATGGCACGTCTTACAACACTGAACCGTATTAATGTACAGTAATTCAGCATTCTATCCCATGATATTGTATCCTATAAAAAGAAAAGGTCTGAAACAAAACTTAGTAAAGATAAGTGTTTTTCTATGTCTGAACACAGTTTATAACTTTATCAGTGTGAATATAACCTGGGAATCACAAATAAATTGACAAGTGACAAAATCTTAATTTGGAGGAAGTCATTAATTAGTAGTTGATAGTAATTAATTTGAAAGTAACTTCTGTTATCATTTATATAAATTGTTTACTAACTTATTAAGTCTATTTAATGATTAACCCAATACTAAGACACTTAAAATAAAAGGCGATTGAAACTAATATTTGAAAGATCTGAACCAATGATCCTGAGATTAAAAGACCAGCGAGCTAGACCGCCATTTTAATGTACCAAAAAGACATTCTTTAAAAACCATGTTAACATTCAAATAACACAACAGATGGGTATGTATATGTGAGTGTTATGATACTACGCTAATACATTTACAATTTCTATAATAATACAATAATTACCAAATTATTATCATTACATACAATAATTATTTTTGGAATATTCACATTCAAAACAAATTCAAATCATAATATAGAATTTTATATTAAATGTCATCTGTCGTTCAATATTTTTGGAATTAAAAAATAAATTTATAGCAATAAAAATGAATTCTTTGTTTTAAAAGTTCTGTAGATCAGAAAATGACATAATTTTATCTTTTTTAGTGTGAATTAAAAACTGAAACAGAGCCGTGATCAGGCGTACTAGCTTTTCACAGATTATCTGTACGACCGAATTAATTCTCGGATTAATTTTTATTTTAGAGTTTGATAAATTTGTTGTCATGAAAAGAATGAATGTCAAACTTGTGTGTCCTGATAATTTAGTGTGATATATCTCAAATTGCTTGAGAAAATCTAACCAAATATTTTTACAATGTAAGTAGGTCACCGACTACCTACACCAACGTAAACATATTCAAAACTTCTACACAGGCAACAATTTTTTTAATGGTTTGTGCTACGTTGGTGAAAACAAAATCAAATATTTTACTTCAAATTAAAAAATGTTGTATAATGTCTTGTTTTTAAGTTAATAACTATGCATTGAATAAATTAAATGCATTGCGATTTGTCTTGTCTACGATCTAAAGCATAACAAATAGAATCGAAGGTAAAAGAAAGAAATACATAATTTATGGCCATGATACATATTACAAAATAAAAATTATTTAATAAAAAGAAATTAAAAACATATCATACTTATTACAGAAATATTAATGATTCTCCATGATTTTTAAAGCAAAAACACAATTATCTACCAATTACACATTATCTTTTATGCGACGGTATAATATTCTTTAAATTCACTTTCAGATAATTATCTCTTAGCCTATTATCACATTCATGATTCTCTTTGAAGAGAATTCATATTTTCATTAATATTCATAAGCAATCAACCAATAAGCAATAATAAAAATGAAACCTTGTTGAAAAGAAACCACAAGAAGCAGACTATAAAAAACGGACAGACAAAGAAAAAAAAAACAAGACAAAGGCCATCACAACAGATGTCTGAGAATTTATATGGTATGATTTCTACTGTAGATTCTGGAGAAGACAAACTAGATGCTGAACATAACTAACGAAAGAAACAAAACTTACAATATCAAAAAGCGATTTAAAAACCATAAATAATACCTATACTACATGTTCAGAATTGATATTTGACAATATTTATCAAGAAAAACCATTTTGTCTAGTGAAAATAGTTTTTTGTTTTCCTCTTTTAACAAGTTCTACACAAATTCTATTATTTAAATTGTAAAAAGAAAATGAAATACAAATTTAAAATGTAAAAAAAAAACATCATAAAATTATTCATGTCTAAAGGGTCTAAAATTCATTTCTACTAAACAAACAAAAATTGCATTTGGAAAACACCATTTTTTGGCTAGTTCAAGATTGTCTGGTATAGATAAATACTTTAAAGTTAAGAAATTTGGAAAATAAAAAAACATTTCAACTAAATTGAAATACTACTGTATTATGAAAACAATTTCACATTCTATTGCATGGAAATATTATTTGAAATCATTCTGTTTTTGGTACTGTATATTTTTCTACCTTTTATTCCCAGGAAATTATCATAAGCATTTTTTCTTCTTATAAAGTGTCTAGTTTTATTACCTAGAGTATATTTGCATTATTTATAAAATATGTACCTTACAATTGCCTTGGGAATTCTCGAGCTTCAACATTGCTAAAGCATAAAGCAAAATATCACTTTATGAAAAATCATTTATCATTGACAAATTACAAATTCATTGAACTTGTTTGTCCTCTTAGGGCCTGTTCCTGCTGAGCAGGAATACCGATTATTTTTGGGCAGCAGAAATGGCGCAAAATGAAATAACCGATTAAAAAATAACCCATTAAAAACACTTAATCCATTGCATGTTTCAACCGATTATTGCGGAGTAGTTTTTAGCTGCAACTCAAATAGCGATTATTGACCACTAGGTCAACTTGTGAGTATGGGCAACCCTCACTCACAAAGCATGCTGTTGATTTGTGCGATCGACAATTAGCAAAACGACTATGTGGACCTGGACCGATAGATAACATGTGATTGTTTTTATTTTGTGGGGGAGAATTATACCGAGAGGCTCCAGGGGAATAAGAAGGATTCTACATAAACGTCACATCCCACCAGTCTAGGCTAATGAGGTTTTGCATGTCCTTTTTTAGGCCTGTCATTTTTCGGTAGAGATATGTAGCCTAGCTAGTAGTAGTAGTACCAACAGCGAAACAAATTTTTAATTTTTAATTCTACATGTGAGAGTTTTAGGCAACGATAGGATGTAAACAAACCAACACATTGGCCTTCCATAATTTGAACTGCGTTGTCAGTAATGATGACATGATTTTTAAAAAGCGATTACCAGATAACCGATTAACGTTGGAGAAAATGTTCAATTGCAACACGGACAATTCTGTGGTTTGTGGTACTTATGAATAATCAATTATTTTGATTTTTTCAGCAGAAACAGACACATTTTCATTAAATATTCATTTTATACAACAGATTGTTCCAAGAACTTGAAATTTTTTGAAAAATTGCTTAAAAAGTTAAAGCAGATATCAAATTAGTTGTTAGTGATTAGAAATTAAATCAAACATTCAGTATATATTTCAACGAGAAGACCTATATGAGATCTTTTAATTTTCAATAAATTTAATGGATTTCCGGAGTAGGATACGAACCATATACACGTACTACCAGATAGCTTACTTTCAAAACCTAATTGAAAGATGAAATTAGTTTCTTCACATCTTACTAAAGTAAATGATAAGCTAAGATTTATATTAGAGCAATATATGGGTCTGTTTCTGCCGAGGGTAGATAACTGGTTAAATAGTGAATGAATGATTTACTTTTTCTTGGTAGAAACAGGAAAAATCTGGTTATTGCGACAATTTGAGTTTAGCTGCAATGCAAAGTAACAGCATTAAATAATTCCTCCATTGTAACAGTATATTTGGGGTAACTTTGGAGTTGTTGATTTCACATCTTATTAATTTTTTACCATACCCATAATGGTGATATACTAGTGATATAAAAAGGTAAAGAAGATATGAGTTTTTCAATATAAAAAAATAATAATTACTGAACAATTTATTATTTGGGATTATTCAGTAGAAGTACAAGTCAAATAAGGCAAACTAATATTCTGATTATATGCATAGAAAAAATCATTTAATCTATTGTGGATTATCCACAAGATTAAACATTAGGATTAATATAATATTAATCTACTCATCATGAACTTCACCTTAGATCTCCCTTGGAACATTCCATTATGTCCCAGGGGGAAACTTTTGATATTCTAGTAAAAGGTGGATAATTATTTTAATTTATTTGCAGAGCCCACGGGAATAAGTTGTATGTTTTATGGAAATACCTGTCAGGCATATCTAGTTGAGATTGTAATGTATAAAAATCACAGGAAAATAAATGACATATTACAGATGATCAGGTAGTAGACAGTCACATGCTCTCTTACTTTTATAAAGGGCGACTCGGTTGTCAATATAAGATACAGTTAACAGCATTCACATCTGATTTTAGCAGCATACAATAATGATTGTATAATAGCATATTTTCATTAAACTCTACATTCGTCGGATATACTTGTGACATGTCTTGACGAGCTGAATTGTCACCGAGCCATGGCGTGATTAAGAGATGACAAGACAAGATGCAGTAAGACAAAACATTGCTGCGTGATTTATGTCCATAAATGATTTAAACTCCATAAACAAAAGAGTGATGACATCAAAAAACCATTCATGATGGATTAAGAAATTTTAAATTGCAAAATATTATAGTATGCAGTTCCAAGAAAAAGTTTATATCGCACAAAATCTTGATTATACAGCTATTATGTCGATACTGTTATGTTGCAATGCCATGCCACCTCCTTCATTGCTAATGGCTACAAAGACGCAGTAGACCAAATCCAGATTCAACAAATTTAGATGGATGTCTAACCTCTTTATCTTCAGAAGTTATATTAGAAATACAGTTACTATAAATTTTAATATTTTTCTTCTATCCAGACAGTAACATATATAAATTTGTTTGTTGTTTTAGTATAGTATAATAATGTCTAGTTTTTCCTTAGCCACCTAATATTTCTAAAAACCTGCCTATTTTTTAAAATCTTGCCTAATCTTTCTATAGCCTCTCTGGGCTTCCCATGGCTTGCAGTGTCAGATTAATCCTCCTGTAGGAAAGACTATCTAGTCTTTTCATACATAGCATATCTAGTAGTATTTCCTATGGCCTACCAAAGTTACTTTAACCTCATAATAAATGTTTAAGACCAAGGTCAACAAGCTATTAAACTAATAATAATTACGGTAATGAAGCATGTTTATTCAATTACTTAGCATATCAACTTTAATGCTTAAACAGTTAAATTTCACTTCACTAGGCAATCAGCATAAATTAAAATATTTATGCTTTATTAAGAATTTCTAAGAACTTGACACTAATTTTTTAGATAATTTTAACAAATATTCTGCTTTTGTAGTTTTTTTTAAGAAGATAAAATTGATCAACTGTATTTGATAATCTTTTTATTTCTTCAATAATGTCCAGGGCGGTATTTATATACCTCCCTAGATCAATCTATCAACATAAGTGTTATTTTTCCGATATTTCAGCCAATTTTATAAATTCTTATTAATATTCAAAAAGAGTTCCACGGTTTGTTTCATATGTAAAACTAATCTATATTCTCATCTTTATCATTTGAATAATAAATTAAAGGCCAGGGACAACACTCTATTATTTATATTTATGTTATGCACATGAACAGAATATAGCTACACTTTCCTTATGATTGTCACGTTCTAAGTAACAAAGCCAATAATGAGGATTAGTGCGCAATGAATTGCTTGACATGTGAATTTTAAAAACATAATTTAAGATATTCATACATCAAAGAAACAAGTATATAATACTAGAAGAAGATATTGTGTAATGGAATTCACAACTAAAACATTACTTCGGACGAGTAAAATAATCAAATCTTTCGACACGCTTAATGAAAACATTTATACGATTGGAAATTTCTTTTTGAAAATATAATAGAAAGAATAATATTTTAGTGATGAAATTTTGAATTATAAATTGTGAAAGAGATATTCAGTTTAAAATTGTATATACTGTATTACTATTTCAGTATTCCTTACCTTTACTAGTAAAGAACCGGTACTAAATTTAACATTCCATTTAAATTTAAAAAGAATTTGTGATTACTATGTTTAGATTCGAGCTCAAGGAAGCAGCAGATACTATACCAACAGGATGCTAATGTGAGTTAGATTTACTCAGAATTATTTGAGAATACAAAATTATATAGATTATGTTCTCAAATTATATTAATATATGATGGAGACCCCTGATAAAAATGATTTTTAAAAACGAATTTCCATTTTAAAGTGGACCAAGAAAATTTCATGAATCTTGAACAAGAATTTGGAAAAAGGGTAAATAATAATGTGTCATTTTAATCCATCTATCAGTGGAGGCCTTTGATAGATTTGGGAGAACAAAGGGTCTGTTCCGACCTATGAAATTATGGTTTTGTATTGTATGCGTCGTACAACTCCATAGGGCTGAACATTTGTTTTCTACAAAAGGTATAAGATACAAAATTAATGAACGAAAGTCATGGCAGCATCAAATTGGTTCCTGTATATCGGATATTCACACTGAACGGTGAAAAAAAGAGAAAAGATGCCGTAGTTAATCAAGTTGGATTCAATTCCTATACAACGCTACACATGTGACCACATTTTACAATACAGAACTATAATTCTGTAGTATAGTATGAGATATTTTTGCACCTTCTTTCAGGAAGTGTTTAAACAAACCGAGTACAAAAATAAAATCTGTAGTCACTGCCTATAGGTTCTGAAACTAATACCAAAACTGGTCAATAAAGATAACTAAAAGTTAAACCTTTGTTTGCCAACAAACCGACTGCAATCAAGGAAGTTTACCATAAAAAACTGCTGTTTGTTTGAAATAATTCTGTAGTTCCAGTAAACGGAAAAATAAATCAATATTGGAATGTGCTTTGAATTTGATGTAGTGCCCTTTTCTTATTGTTAAAGTATGTGACCACAAAATTTGTGTCAATGAAAGTAAGGAATGCTTGCTGGCAAATATTGAAAGAAATATGTTCAACCTTTGACAAAAATGTTATTATATTACACTTACTGATTACTTGTTTATTGTTTTGCACATAGTTTCAGTCTGAAAAAACTGAAGTTAATAGGAACAATCACTGAGGAATTAGTAATTTATAATATGAAACAATAAACAGTAGTTTTTTAAGTAACATTAACAACATATTTCAATAGAAATATATTATTATTTATTATTACAGTATCATACACTACATCTTATTGTTTGTAATTGCAAACCAAATTATATGATGAAAAATATGTTTTCAAAAGTTTGTAAGAAAACAAAGTCCAAATCAATTATGAAAATAAATAAATGAGAAACAATATTACTGTAATTAAAAAAACATGAGTAATTTGCAAGACAGCTGTACTAAGTATGACACGGCAACAACGCACAAGATGCATTACCACAGTGCACCAAACTGGAACAAAAGATTATACAAAACTGATCCTTGCTATCTATTGATAACAAAGGCAGATGTAAAAGATATCAGAAACACGTTTCATTTTCAGATGGCTGGTATTAAAGTATTATTTTAAGATTCTCAAAGATACAGTTGGTCAATAGTTATATTTATTTATTTCTGTCTTGATTTTTACTTTAGTATCACAGTAACATTTCATTTTCAGATGGCTGGTATTAAAGTATTATTTTGCTTAAAAAGATTCTCAAAATAGTCAATAGTTATATTATTTTCTTTCTTTTAACATTTTCAGTATGATTTTGAAAATTTATCACAGATATACATAGACATAAATAAGGTACAAAACATGCCACAGAAAATTAAATTGTCCGATAAAGAGCCAAAAGCCAAAAGAGGACACAAATCCAATGGTAATATTATAAATCAAAATGACTAAAAAATACATACCGTATAAAAAATAATAATAATATAAAATATATTTGTTATCCTTATATAGTATATGTCTGGAAAATATTATATTGAAATTGAAAATAAAAACTGTAAAAGTACCTTGGAGAAATTTCACTTCACAAACGTAAATAGATGGAATAGAGGGCATACATATTGTAATAATAACACAAACAAATTGAATAGGTAATACTAAAATCACAGGTAAGCTTTAAATAATAAATAAGAAACTATGTAGAAGACCATGCTGCTGTATTTCAGAAAATACACACTACTATCCTTGCATCAGTACTGAATTAATACAATAAACATGCAAGTACATATAAAAATATTGCATAATATCTAAATTGTTCAAAAATATAATAATATATAAAATAGATACATATAACTTACACTAAAGCAGACTGCAGACATACTAAAGTAAGCAAACGATGCGCTTTAACAAAGACTGTGATCACTTGGTAATGCCTCGCAGGACAACCCTGGACAAATTTGCTAGCAAATCATTTAAATGGTAGAGGGCGCCATAACACTTGGTTTTTAACTCAGAAACTTACTTTTACCAGGAAGATGTAAAAAGAAATAATGTGCCTACTTTTACAGTAGTTGATATTGATGATAGTAGATGATTTTATTAAATTCATTCAATGAATACATAATCACTCTTTCCTGACATAATAAAATGTAAAAAGTGTGCAATAAATGCATTTAATCAACTAATGATGTTTTCAGTATCACTATCATCATTTTTTTTAGTTAAAAAATATCATACTTTGAACACACAATTTTGTAGTAAGTTATTTACTTACTTAATATATTGTTCCGGATAATAAACTGTTAAATTTGACCAAAAAACTGTTTGCCATCTATACATTATTATCAATAATTAATACAGATTTACTATTTTTCTCCTTAAAATTATGGTTTTATCATTATTTTTTATACTAATATGCGACATTAAATGGCTTATTCAATTTTTATGAAATTAGTACTTTTAAAGGGATAATATCTATTTTTTTTTACTAATTGCATCACCAACAAACCTTTTAAAAAGGCATTTGTGGTGGTACCGTAGTACAGTTGGTACAATAAAACAAAAATCAAACAAATGATACTTCATGTGCAAGAAGAGTCTGTTTAACAATTATTATTTTATTTTTGACTTCCACCACACTCTTTGTAGGTATGCTAGGCAAGTTAGTGTAATGTGATTAGTGTGATGTTATGTTCTGTCTGTTTTATTTCTAGGGTAAGAAATAGTACATCTCCTGACTAGATTTTCTTCCATAGTAAAGTGTGCTTAGAAATGATGATACTATTAGGCTGCGTAATGTAATGTGAATGACAAATACATTTTAAATGTTTAAAATAGATGAGAAATCTGTTATATTTTAAAAATACAATGATTTGTAGAAAAAGAATGAGTCATTGTATGAGCATTCATGCTAATTTTATGACTGTATAGGATCAATGTTTACTGTATAACATTCATGACTCGCATACCGTTTGAACACATTTACCCTCATGTACATCTGCAACTTCCTCCCAAAAAGTCTATTAATTTAGCTGCCATCTATAAATTACATGTAAAAAACGAACATAAAAATATTCAATATGTTCCCAAATGTCTCGTCATCCGAGCAGAAGATAGGAATTCTATTTAGCTTTAATACATATAAGTAGAAAAAACATTGCAATTGATTATGTCAAAAGTAATTAATGAAAAATATCGTTGAAAGTTAATTTGGAAGCTAAAATGAACGAGTCTAAATCAGTGTCAGTTATATATACACATGGTCACATATTTTACATTTTCTGTCGTTTCTTTTTTAAGATTCTTTTTTTTTTCTAATCTGGTGAGCAATCGATCATGATTTACAGTAAGCTTTAAAATGTTATCATAAGCTTTGAAATAACAGTTTTACCATTACAGAGACATCGAACCCAGTCAACTCAATCATGCACCAAGAAAAAGATGACAATGTTTCATAAACATATGTAACATAAAAAATGAAAAGTATGAGGGTGTTAATTTTATCTTTTGTGTGCAATTGAAAACTAGTGCTGCTCTACCGATGACAAGGGCGTTAATAATTCGCTACACAATCATACTTAATACCATGAAACCACCAGTCTCAACATAAGACTTAATATTATTTAATATTTTATTACATCGGCCGTTTAGAGTTTCTCTGTTACCGTAAAAAAACCATTCATTATTTTAATCCTTATTTTATTCCATTTGTTCATCTTTTATAAAAAAAAACAAAGAACTCAGAAACTGGCTTCCAAAAAGATCAAATAAATCAATTGGTTTAAATGAAATAATAAGCATATACTGTACACTTATTTCTGATAAGATACTAAAAGGAGGTTAGATGATAATCACAGTTATTTTCATCTGTGTCTTATGGCACTTGACTTGTTAATCAGATTAAAATCAATGAAGCGTGAAATTGACGATCTGGGAGTAATCAGGTTAATGAGCCATTAGCAATAGCATTATAATCACTCATTATTTGATTACAGGTTAAACATAGGCCAGACATTACCTTATCAAGTAAAACCGTCTTTACAACCTTTGATCACTTTAAAGCCCTCAAGTTTGGGAGAAATGTGCAGAACAATACATGATTGTAACATTGTACATAGCATACCATCTACGAGATTGCTTAAAGCGCGTAATTTTCAGTAAGCTATGGGATCAGATTTCAAACTATTACCTAGGTAATGTATGATATTGATCGGAGAAGATTACAGACCAATTTCATCGTTGATGAATGTTGAAGTAAATGTGTAAAGTCGGAACACGTTCATGATATCTACTAATACTATGCTATATGTACATAGATAATAATTGAAATATCGATGATGATGAGTAGACGTGTTTAATTAAGTAGACGGTACTGACAAGTGTATAAAGCCTGCCCTCGGGTATAGTAGACCCATCGCCAGCAGCGGCATCACGTATGTTGGGTCGCAGGGTTGAAAGGGATATTCACAAAGAATAACGAGACATGACTTATCCGGTATTAATGTCTTAATTCTTTTATTTATTATTTTACTTTAATTTTGTAATCTCCACAGTATAAACATGTTCAAATTAAATTTTCTGATGTTTGTACTGTAAGAATGGTGTTTTATGTATCATGCTCAGCTGTTGTACAATTCCCTGTCTTTAATGTCAAATAATTCCTTAGATATTTTTAAGTGTTATCTTTCTGAATGTACAAGTGCCAATGTAATTGTTTAAACTTTTACCTAATAATTATATAAAAAAAATATATATATTACTAATTTTATATCCAACCAGTTTGATATAAAAAAATAATGTTTAAAAAGCTTGTTTTTTTCCTCTTTATATTGTAACAAAAGGTTTTGTTCGAGGATTATTTTCTGGAGTTATAATTATTTAAAGTTTGTCCTTTCTTCTAGAAATTTAGAGCTTTTTTTCAATTAAGAAAACGTTAATTTATTTTTTTCGCATTCTGTCAGAACAATTTTATTTTCAACTGTATCACTATCATTCATTATGTACAATTATTAATCAACGATATCTATAATGATATTATCTGCCTGGGATTAATAATGTTACTCAGGTCATTATTACAATTAGTTCAACACAACAAACACAATTATGATTAGTTACAGGTACTTAAATTAGCTATTTTCATACGCACATAATCACAAAACGACGGTCTGACATTCGCATTCATGCTAAACAAATCGGAGTATGCTGTATCACCCAAAGATCAGCTATCACTGTTGGATAATTGGTTCTGTCATTATGTTTGTAATGTTGTAGTTTTACAACGACATCTAAACCACCTGCACTAACGAAATTTACTATTGCAAAGAGTAAACTTGATTTCACAATGCCTATGATGGATGATTTTTAGCCATTGATATTTTCATATCTATTTGCTATGCAGTTGTCTGCTCTTGTGCTAGGTCTGCACATTATAGGTTTTATAATTTTAATACATTGCTTGATTGCATGTCCAACATTAATGGTAAATTTGATGCGCCATTTGATGCACTATATGTTGGACTATTAAATAAAAATCTACAACCTCACATATTCATTTACAGAAGATCTAACAAGTGTAGATGTGCATACCATTTTATGAGGTTTAAGTGCATTGATAATTTGACTTGTACAGAAAGCACAACTAAGAATAGTGAATGAAAGGAAGAGGGGCTTTACATTCACAGATATGTGTCAGTATGGTACTAATGTACGAATACAAACATTGACGATTGTAAATGTTCAGCTGGTTTGTAGTAAACAAATTTGGTAATTATTGTACCAATGTCGAAAAACTTAGTCTATAGTCATTCTTCTGTTTATGTGTAAAAAGCAACAAAACTGACTTTTAACCATTTAAGTTTCTTCATTTTTAACATTTGTAAAAAAGAAAGTACAACACATTTGACTAACAAAGAATCAAAATGTTAACATTAACGTCACAGGTCAAAGTTCAATCCATGTGTAGATTCACTAGCATAACTTAATGTAGAGATTTGTAATTAATCCATAGCATATAATGATCTTGAGCTTTGGCAGAGACTTATCACCTGTGCCTAAGTACAAAAACGTGATTCTAAACCTGAAATATTATCATCAGTTAAAAATGTGATTCATTACGAAAAAACATTAGTTAAATTGGAAATCCTATCTGAACCCATGAATTACATACATTAGGTGATGTGAAGAATTTTAATAGAATGAGGACATGAACCTCTGTGAGAAAGTGAGAATATGAACTGAAAGTTTCATTTATTATTTAAAAAAAATTGAATGCTTGCTTCTTCTTTTCTCACTATGAAATTTCTCTTTTCTGAATGATAATAATCAAACAGTTAAATGTAAGAAAATTAAAAGGGCTGCAAAAGTAGAGATGGGCTACCCAGAATGAAATGTAATCAAATACTACTTAGCATGTAATACTTTAAAATGGCGTAAAAACACACAAGACGAAAACGACTAAATGTGATACGCTCAGACGGTCAAAGTGTCATGGGCTCAAAATGTCAAGATTTTATTATAGATGCCTTCCTAAATAAGGTCTTACAGTATTTAAGAGGATCAAGTAGTGGCATTGTCTGCCAGCTGAGGATTTGAACCAAGAACTTAGTATGTTTGTTGAGCACCCAACTACATTTCCACTACACAACATACAGTATGTTTATTTGTTTGATTTTTCATTTGGGATCAAATAACAAGCTAGGATGTTATTAATGACACAGATAAATAACCAAATTTGATCCCCTGTATCATTCATGTCAAGCATGTTGGTCTTTTAATCTATCGGAAAAAGAACACAAGCACATTCCTCATACATAAATCTCCAGTTTCCATAGCAACCAACATGCCTCATGTACCCATATCCAGTTTAAGACTACATTATGTATTAATGACGCAGAATGGCTGTTTGATGCGGTTACATTAATGTTTTTACTACAGGAAATAGATCCGGATATTCACCTAATTTTCGGCAGGTTCAATCTCTTTAAATGGTCATCTGGGTCAAGGGTCAAACCAAAACCAGACTATGAGGTTTGTGATTCTAACACATGTCTTTAAAATATTCTCAGAAGCCACAGCTTTCATGCAGAATGGTAAAATGTGGTGAGGCCAATTTCCAGGCTGATGAAAGATCGAAAGTGCCCTTGCTGACATTTTCAAAGAGGAGATGTACAAACTTCCACAGCTTAGTCGGGCCTAAGGTTAGGATGGAATATGATCACATACAAGTTAAAATAATTTCAAAATATTTGGGTGCGTTTAGGTCTGAAAATATGGTAGATCTAGACTTCATTTCTGGGTCTGCTGGGTCACAAAATTATGTTGTAATTTAACAATTTTTAAAGTTAAAAATATTTAAAGGAAAACGAAGAAGAAATTCTATTTAAGATTTTTTTCTGAATTATTACCACATGTTTTTGGGATATTTTATAATTTTTTTGATCAACAAGAGTTTGTTGACTTGAAAATAATACTTCTAATTCTAGTACTTCCACCTGGGAATTTGGAAGTTGCGATCTTGTTAAACATAACACATGTTTTTGCGTTTCCAGTTGAGTACATACATAGGAAAAAAAAGATTAAAATGCATGTTAACCACAAAATAAGAGTACAGTAAAATAAATACAGAATTTCAACTTACCTTTAGTGAATCAAAACAGGCAATAACTTTGCCATTTTCTACTGTTACAGTTTTGGCAGGATGGGCAAATTTACATTCTGAATCTGGTCGTTTACACGTGCCTCTTATATACTCGCGGCAAGCCTCAAGCGTCAGCCATGCCGTATCACGAACTGCCATTATTCATGGAATTTGGCACACAAAGTGGAATTTTCACAAGACAGTCTAATTTCTATGTTTATCTGCGCAGTTGTAGCTTGAGCCTATGCATAAACTTGGGTTGTTTTGTAGCTGCCGTGTTTTTTTCCTAGCTGGCTTTGGTTTGGTCTTGCTTGTTCAGTAATTAGTAAAAGTAAAGTTTTGCAGCGTTTAGGTCCGGCAAACAGCTAACAAAAAATCTGTAATGAGAACATAAGAAAATCACAATAATTTTATAGCAAAATTTAGTATTAAAAGAATGCATATGCTCCTTTATAATGTAAACATAATTGTCAGGTTACAGATATTGAATTATAGAAAGATTCCTTTTGATGATATTCATAATGTGTTTGCTGCCCTCTATATTCAAATACTCTTAAAACAATAAAGTGAGGTGAAATAGATGTATATTATGACTGTTTATACATCAACTCTCCCTAAAATGGATAATTTTCAGTCGATATAATTTGTCTGGTATTTAAAAGTTTTAAGAATTAATTTTACATAATAGGTAAGAAGTGAGGACCTTTGAGACATTGTTTTGTTTGTTAGTTTTCTGGTTCTATTGAAATTATTTATAAAAAGGACAATCAAAACTAAATCTAAAAAGTCACAAGGAATGACTGGGCTTGAACCTACAACTTTCAGATCCTTGGCTGGAAATTCTACCGTTAGACCACCAAATTTATGCTTCATACTTCAAACTACAATGCAATGCATATTTCACTACATTCTTTCTATTATCATATTTCCCTCGTTACCGATTATGTTCATAAGTTTACTTGGCAACATACTATGCATTTAAGTCAAAATTAATAACAATTGAATATGTAATAATTTTTTTTTTAATGCAAATTTAGTATAGAAGAAATATTAAAAGAAATACTAGGAGGAACAATGTGTTGAGAAATGTTAAGATTGATTGCATGGTATTTAGAGTAATCCCACGAACAACAACAAGCATTAGTTATGATTAGAGTGTAATAGTACTGTACCAATAAGTTTTAGCACAATGCATAAGTCATGCTTATTGTATAATAATATAATAAAACAAACATGTGAGATGTTTAGGAAATATCTTATGGTTCACTGATCTCTTTACTTAAGCAGTATTATTACTACTGGCATAATAAGAACAAGTGACAAGGAGCTGGGTATAACATTTGGGGAAAATTAGGTAGTGGGATTTATAGATTCTACAGATTACATTCACAATGGATTAACCAAATGGGTATGAAATTTAGCCTAAACAAGGATGTGGGATTATACCTGAACTACCATATATCTTAAGAAAATGGTTATTTCAGAAGAGTACTAAGCTGAAAACACAATACTACATTGATGGGTTAATGATTATAATGTAATGTACTTTAGGCACATTTGATATAGCGCAATTAACTTAAGTCAATTATTATAATATCTGTATTTAGTAAGTTTTACTAAAAGCATTGTTATTATAGGTTAAAACAAAAATCACCGTTTTGGACCCTCTCGTTTTAAATAATTAGCTATGGAAATAATTTATTTATTTACTTCAATATTCTATAAATGATGCTATAAAAGTTTCTAATGTTAAGGCAGAGACATGATAATCCAATTTTTGGAAAGAGGTTTGCCTTACTCGCTTCATAGTTTTGGTAGAACAAGTCTTCTCAAATAAGGATTGTAGTTTAAGTACCATTTGCCAATGTGCCCTTTAAAGCAAAGAATGCCTCTGTCATAACGAGTAGGGGTTGGTTACCCTGGTGTAGTATTTCTACACAGTCCCTGTTGTGGATAGATAAGTGCCTGTTTACATTGCATTGACAAGATGTGACCCTTAGGGAAGGAGCATAATTGAAAAGTGCCTTAAGATCTTCTATTGTTGAAGGTGTTACAAAGCATTACATCACCATTTTTTCCCAAGATCAATGCAGAACATATATTGTAATTTGATGCTGGATTTTTAGGCCAGGTGAAATGTATGTCAATTATATTATATTTTCATCTATAGTTGACACACAGACTATGATATTAAATGACTCATTTGATGTAAAAGACCATTTAATTATAATACCAACCTATAAAATGTTTATGGCTTACACAGCATAAAGAATGCATAGATTCAAATTCAAAAATAGATGTTGATATTGTGTGTAAAATAATATTTATTATAAAAACATAATTTCTTTCTCCTTGTTTGCCATTATGACCCTTTTGTTAAGATTTCTTCTCAGAATAACACAACTATGTTTTTCCATGAGTTTCTTTGAAAATAGATCAGGATGCTGTAGTGTAGTCAATATCAATTTTACAAAATGAACACTAAAATATTTAAATTAAAACAACAGATATCGACAATACATAGGTAATACTGATTATTCTCCTTTATCTAGCAAAGAGGCTTAGGTGAGGGAAAAGATGAAGGATATAGAGGGGGAAGTAGTCTCGATTGTGAATAATCTTTTTGTCAAGGATTAGGGCTGTATTTTATGTTGTATTTTCTGGCAGTTTATGGTAAAAACTATTTTAAAGAAATAATTGTTTTAATGATTACAGTTCACTCTCCAAATGAGAAAATCAGAATCTCTCCCAACAGACTCTTTTGTTGGATAAAAAATGTTTATTTAGCATTAATAACATGTTTCAAGTACCAGAATTTCTTGGAAAACCATACATATAGGCCAGCTCAAGTGTGTCCGGTATTGGGAGAGTTGGCTGTATTTCCTATTTCTTTGATATACATCTCAATATGGTGTAGTATTAGGTACACTTAGTGTGGAGAATAAATAAAACAAACAAAGGAGGGTAAAGATGGAAGAGGAGAAATGTATTAACAATTGAAAAACCAATGCCACTATACTCAACTTCTTCCCTGCACAAGTTGTCAAGACTACACATTTGGTAATATCTTATATATTTTTTAGAAGACCAATAACATTTCTTTATATTATAAAACAATATTTTAGTTTAGAAAGGTCAAATTAATTGAATCTAGGCTATGTTATTAACATTAAATGTGTTATTATAAAAACACAGGATTATAAAATGAGTTTAAATTAAATAATCCTAATGAATAATTTATGTGAATTTCTTATTATAACATCTATTAATTCAAGGTTTCCCATTGAATTTAATAATTTAAACAAAGATTTTTTATTTTGGGTTTACATTACATTAACAATCAATAAATGTAAAGTACAATTACACACTAATGGTTTTCAAGTAACTCTAGGGTTTTATTTTTCAATCACATTATGGAATGAAAATAATGTAATCCATCAACAATCAAAACCATATCTGTATGACATTTATGATTATTACTGTATATTAAAGTGGCCATGTAAAAGATCATTATGCCTTGGATTTAGTAACTCCCAACGATAGCATTCCTATGGTGAATAAGAGAGTAAGACAGGGAGATCACTTTTTAGTAATTCTACATCAGGGGATTTCTTTGAGTGGTTACCTGATTCAAGTTGACAGTGGGTGAAATCAATTGAAATAATTTTCACACTGAGGTGAGAAAACATTTTGCTGGGTTATCCCTCAGAATGTAATGACACATGCTACAACCAAAGACCTTTTCTGAAAAGTAGGCCTATAATTTTTTAAAACATGCATCAGCTATTGAGATCGGTTAGTTTGACCAAATTAAGTCCAGTGCGATGAAGGCTTTAAAAGAAACAAAATCTTTGAAGCATTTCTGTACTAATCGCAATAAAGTATGGCAAGGTGGCATTTAATATAAGATTGTATAAATTTAGAACTTTCCTTTTAATATACAATATCTCCTTATAAATTTTATATGAACAATTTATCTTTTGGATTAGAACGCCTAATTATATCTAACCGAAAACAAGCAACATCATGAATAACTTTGCGAGAGTTCTCTATTTTAATTAGGAATTTCAACACTTGTGTCATAGCGAGTAATTAGATTCGTAATTTCATTGAAGGATCACATCACAAATCCTATGGGACCTTGACCAAGTTAGGGATTTAAACATTTTTCTTGTACATGGATTCTAAATCCAGTCACGCGCGAGTGAATTCAAATCAGACATCAAACTAGTATTACGCACTTGGATCAACGTAAAGTGATGACAAGAAACAGAAATAACAAAAGTTTTGGTGAGATAAGGTCCTAATTAAACAAGGTAAAGTTGAATAGACCAGTCTATCGACAGTCGAAAGCTAGGCCAATTTAAATTGGGTGTTAGAGCCTAAACAGTGTATGTACTCTACAGGTTGGTTTGAGATTGTGCATATATTACTGCCCATGTATATTATGCATAGGCTTACCGCACAAAATGTTCAACATTTTTTAACAAACCTTTACATGAAATGCACCTCAATCATGAGAATGGACCCAAATAATGCATGGCACGTGATATGTAATGAACCAATCAAAGTGCAAGGATACACTTGATTACTGTTGAAAGGCTAGAAAGAAATTTGAATGAATTGAAAAACCATATTTTGATTTATTTTATACAGTAAAATACATTTTATTTTTATTATTTCTTTTAGTATGACCGTAAACCATTCCTTATAATTTTAGGTATTAATGCTTGGTACCCACCAGAATGCAACTTAAAGACGTATGTGCAACACAAGTAATTTAATTGTTGCATGGGATTGGTACAGTACGTGCATGTCTTTGCATTGCGTCCTTGTGAGAACCAACCTTAACTAGGGTATGACATATTTAATTAAATGTGCGGGTCTATTACGTATGAATAATTTTATCTAAAGCTATCTTCACCCACAGTGAGCTTGCTTTACAATCAGTACCTCATATGTTTTAGGCCTACTTATGGTACCATATTACAAAATAATGATATTTTCTCAGTTATCTAGTATGTGCTGTGATGAGCATTTGTCTAATACTTCACCATGGAAATCTTTCAACAATATATTCTATTGAATAGCAAAGTATAATACATTGAGCATTCTTTCACTGTCATAGAACATAGCAAATACTGATTTAGGTATGGCCATTAATAAGAATAAAGCTTGGAATAAAGTAACTCATCTTCTTTGTACAGTGATATTGTTGCCTATACATTATTCCATGTTTGCCTTCACTTGAGGGCTAAACAGTTGAGTATATAAACTTTAAACATGATATATTGTAATATCTTTACAAAATTAACATTTTATTCTCGTATATAATTATGATTTCACATATAAAATGACCCCAAGAAAAACGGTTGATTTATTAATCATGAAAATCTTCCTTTTTTACATGGGGTAAACAATAAATGCGTTCGATGAAGGTTTTACTGAGGTATTATTAGTATGTTTACTTTATAATTTCAAGGCTTTCCCCCAGTTTTATAATTTTTAAGCCGTGGGCTCCCTATTTCACTGAGAATCTGTTCTTCCATTAGTGACCAAATATATTAAAGAAAAAACAAATAATAATATAGTTTTAAATGCAAATAATAGCCTCAGTAGAATCAGTTTATAGTTTTAAAAAATAATACAAAAACTAACAAGTAAACATGGACCAATCGAAGAGATAGTTTACAAGTAAACAAATAAGGGGGAAATATAAAAACTGTTTGTCTACACAGATGTTATGGGATTAAAATTAATTATTTTTATTATCAATGTTATGTATACTAGTATTACTGTACAATCCAATAGTTTTATTGACAAAAATAATAAGATTCTAAATTAAAAAACTAGATACCGAGACAAACAACATTAAAAGGACAAATGTCTGGCGTGTGCAGTTTTGAGATAATCTGCCTTCTTAAAAATGTAAATGTCAGGTTCACGAACTGTAATTTAAAAGGATTTAGGTAGGGTTATCTAAGAATAGCCTGCATAGGCCTACCACACTGTATTAACATCACATTCAATTATGCATAATCATTACCACTAACGATAATGACCAATGAGTGTAATTTCAGTTCAAACAGTAACTTTATCTTTCAAATCGTATGCTTGTCACGCACTAAACAGACCAGTTTTGAGAAGAATAATTTGTATTTATTTGATTTCGAAGAAAGCAATTAAAAAAAAAAAGATCGTGACGGATATGCAATCACTGTTTTCTAAACGCCGAACAAAACTATACGAATGTCAACATACGATGGAAAGTTTATGTGTATTTTAAAACGCAGAATTAGCTTGTTTTTAACTGCCGCAACAAACTAACAAATAATTTAAATTCTGTATGTCAAGCATCAGTATCGCTGATTGATAATTTTTTGCATTATTATTGGCACTGAATCTATTCACCCTGTTTTAATGTAGTGAACTCTTGCTATTTCCGTATGAATGAGTGCATGTTCGATGAAGCCAGCGGCCATAGCTTAGTTGATTAGTACAGTAACAATTAGCATCTCTGCCCAAGGGAGAACAACCAGGAGAAAGCGCTATTGATTGCGATTGTTGATTTGAAACATGATAGGGCCTAGAAATAAAAACTGAAACAATTGACCAAAAGAAAATCAAAGAGGTTTAGTAAATGGTACCACACTGAAACAAGACAAATACAGTCTATTACAGATTAAAAATGTCATCATCAAATGACATCAAAAAATGTTAACCATTTTGACGGAAGTGATTTAGCTCACAGATTGGATCCCACGGGCATGCACGTAGTTGTTAAATTTAATTCAGAACATGTTCGTATAAATATTGTTTTTGCTAGAATGAATACCGTAACACAAACTGCTATGTCTGCTAAATCAGGAATTATGGAATACCTCACTGGATAACATATAAATAAACATGCCTACGTTAATTTAATAATGAATATGAAATTAGTTACAAAGGCTATGAAAAGAAATTTAAAAAGTTAAGAATATATAATAGGTTAGGCCCCCAGTGCTAGGTAGTTGATGTAAAGATGAGTTAAAAATACACTTGAGAATGTAGTAATCCTCTGATACGGATGTAATTAATTAAAGGTTCTAAACAGCCTAGACTGTATTATAATTACCTAGTATGTTATCTAGGTTACATGTTCCTGTCACAATCCTTCAAGTAACACTTCTAGCATGTTTTCCTCATCATTTTTTCTGGAAATCATTAGTTAAGTTTCATTGATCAAGGTTTTATAAACAGGGAAACTCTGGATTTAAATGTCTACCTTCTTTCTGCTCTATTACCTTCACCAATAACACAAGTCATATCGACAACTAACATTCAGAATGCAATATTATTTGAATTTAATATTTTCCTTATTATTTTTTTTCTGGAAATCATTAGTTAAATAACATTGATCCTGAATAATTGGCAACTAATGATCATAATTCAGAGAAACACTTGAATTTAATGTTTTCCCTGTTATTCATTTTTTTTGGAAATCTTTAATAGCTAAATTTTTATCCTGAAATTTGTGTTTTATCCTATAATATTCTCTCTAGGTTTTTAAAGTTAAAATTGCTATTTCTACCTTTACTGCTCCATTACTGAATTACCTATCCCTCTTCCTCCTAAACACAGGTCATATATCGGCAACTTATGATCAGAATGAAAGGAAGCACTTGGAAAAATAAATACATTGATTTATTCTAGAATCCATTTATAGAAACTCGGTACATGTTATTAATCAACTTGCTATTAACGAATTACACCATAAATTAACTGAAAATATTACGATTCATAAATAATCCTCTTACGATTTTCCCGACTATGATCAATTAAAAGCTGCCGGTACTCATCTGAAGCATGTAAATGCTGCCCTCTATTTTCATTACAGGTATATTACTGCAACACTCCAAATGTTCCAGCTAAGAATTACTTTGAGCCCTCATCCAAGGCAAATTTAATTTTCATGCAAATATTAACATTAACAATCTTGTAATCTAACAAAATGGATTGAAGCATATGTACAGGATTGGGAGAGATTTTTCTGTATTGTATGACGAAGTGTAATCCCATGCTCGAGTATAATCCCACCCCCTAATTTAGGCTAAATTCCATTGCTAATTCAACTCAAGTATTAAATCCGGCCCTCAAATATTTTCCCAAATTTCATAACCAAGTATACTGTACATGGAGTAATGTTTATTATGGATACCTACACATATTTGAATATTTCAGTTACATTTGAAATTAAAAGGGTGATAATATGGCCTCAAAGGCTATTTAACTAGTATACAGTATAATGTATAGGTATTCATTATCCACATTGTTTTAATTTTCCAGTAGTAGGCCTAATTAAAAAATGTATTTATCTCAAAATAGAGAAACATCAGATATGTATATCATTCATTCAGGATAGTTACAATATTTCAGTAATGAATTGAAAGTGGTTTTAAATTGATAACAACTGCAAGGTAACAACACCCAGCAGGTGAGGTGCTAAAGGTGATAACATCAGGGTGCAATCCTAATCAACGCAATTACATTAACATCTAAATGATGCATGATATTCAGTACAGGTCTCCAACTTAAATATTGCTTTCTGATCAACAACAAAATTACAGTAATTAATCATAACACCATAGAACTTCAACCTCATGGGACATCTTGACAGGGGTTATCATATAGACAGACAAGTTTTGTTGATACTAGGAAGTATATTATCTCAACTCACATACCAGGATTGAGGAAAAATACTTCCATGATACCAGGAGGAGAAGAAGATCCATATGGTATGAGAGTAGTAGACCCTCAGCTGCAACTAAGGTTTGGTTGAGGTAAGAACATTTGGTAAAATTCTTGACACTCATTTGCCAAAGTGAAGTCATATAATAACAGTTATGAACGTTTAAAATCATAGAACACAAAATACTATCATGTCAAATCAGGGAGGTAAAATCTCCCTGATTAACCTCGCTGGTCAAATACTGTAAGTAAATGAATAATGTACAAATGCTGTGAAAATCGTCACCAGACAAAAGATAAATGGTACGCCTTATGTCTGGCCAGAATGCAAATTATGACATGGTACAAAAGTTGAAATCAATTTTAAGGTGAAATGCTGTATAATTAAATGTTATATTAACAAATAAATTATTTATAAAAAAAATCTTGTTGTTTGGTACAGTTCCCACAGTATCAGCGTATACATTTAATGAGTTGATTTCATTGATTTACTGATACAAAAAAACCATTAAATGTTTGTCTTCAATTGTAAATGTACACAAAAAAAAACCCATAAAAGATGATCCTACACTTCTAATCCAAAATTAGTACCTGCTTTAAATACACGGTTCTTAACCTCGTTTAATTCATTGTGATAGCCAAATCATAATGTTGCGTATTTTGTATGTATTTCCATCTGGGGTGGATCCAGGAGGAAGGGGATATAATTATTTTAGAAAGCAACGGCTCTTGTTCCCCCGTCCGAATTTACTGGCCTCGCTCACAAGCATTCTTCCTCCCCTTTTCTCTAAAAAACATCCCGAATATTTATCTCCATTTCTGTACGTTTGTATTGGACAGAATTTCTTTAGTGATTACAGATATTCCGTAGTACTTCCGAGAACCCAGTTTATATGCAAGAATAGCAGCAGCACTGTAGTAGCACATTATGGATGCACTTACTATTGCTATTGGACAAGTCAATACACTCAGTATATTCATACAGGCTCTCCCTGGTGACATTTCTAATACTTTGGTAATTTCTAGCACTCATAAATTTAGATTGTCAAGCTGTACTAGAATACTAAATATTGTACTTAATTAACACTCAAATTGGTAATTAAAAAAATCAAAAGAAAAGGTTAAAATTATCACCATGATTTAAAAGAGTAAAATATCAATAATTGGCGAAATTAAATTTTTATTTTATAATTACTATTATAATTGAAGACATATCTATATGGAAATTGTAGATAATTATATTTATTAATTTTTTAAGTATTAGGTAGAATTAAATACTGTGTATTTATTTGGAATAGCTTTAAAAAAGTATATACAAAGAAAAGTTGATTGATTATTAATATTTCTAGTTAATTATGTGGACATTTTAATGATAAGATATAAGGAATAATGGTAGAGGTAGTGATGGCATTTTTCTTTATAACTCATCTAGATTGATTTAATAATCAATGACAATTTTCTTTGTTATGAGATTTGCAGCCCTCAACATTTTGTGTGGGATGGGGAATCTTGTGTTGACCACACATAAAAACTTCATTTCAAGCAGTCACTGAACATTGCTTAGGGCCAGTACACCAGGGCAACTCCATAGGTATAATAAGCCTCAGTTGTTTACTTAAGCCCTTCATATCTATCTTAACTTAAAAAGCAAAAAGATTGATAAATGGCAGCCCCGGAATTGAAACAAGCCTAGTTGGCGTAATCTCAGAAGATGCCTACTCGAAACAAATGGCATTATTCTACATACATTAGGACATTAAGCTGAGATTAGGGTTTTATCTTGAATCCTTGATCATAAAATTTATATGCGTAAAATTTATAAACATGTTTAAACAAATCCTTTTGTCACATAAGAAAGAATTACAAAATACTTTAAGTAGGTTAGTATAGATTTGTTTCTTATCCTATGACGACAAAATTACAGAATCATTTCTTTGCAATTAGCAGTTATCAAAATATGAAATACTTCTGACGTCATAACATAACTATCACAAATATTTTCTTACTTAAAAAATTTGGTTAGAAAAACAACGATCTGGATTTCAAAACATTGTAATTTATGGGCCAAATTTAACTTCATCAAATTAATATGATTAATATAATATTGTACAAATATTTGGATAGAATGTGAATTTATTACCAAATGATATTTTTTGCATTGAGGACTCATAAAATGACGGAAGTCATTAAAGAAAAATAAATAAACTAAACAAACAATAAGTTTAATCTGAATGAAAGGACCTACCTATTATTCTCACAACATCTGAATGAAAGGGCCTACCTGTTATTCTCACAACATCTGAATGAAAGGGCCTACCTGTTATTCTCACAACATTTTAATTTGTTTGTAAATTTCTACTTTACAAATATAAAGACACTAGACTTGCAATTGTTGACGTTTTGTAAAAATAATGCATATAACTTTAAAAACATTAAACCAGGTCATTTCTTGTCTTAAATGTGCATTCTAAGATTAATTATGATAAAAAGAGAAAAACAATGCACTACCAAAGTAGCTTGCGTCGAAAGTTCTCTTGTTGACGTTTCTAGGCCTAGCTTAGTTAGGCTTAGTTTGGTAGGCCTAGCTGGTAAAGAGCGGTAACATACTAATACCGTACGCTAGCTATAGGCCTATAGGTCTTGTTGCTGAATTAATTGTCTTTCCTTTTTTGGAAGAATCTATTGTTATTAATACAAATTGGGTAAGACCTGGTATTTTCGTTGAAAAGTTACGGTTCTTTTCTTTTTTGACCTTTCACACGATCGGTCAAAGTGGCTGCATCACATTACATGAAAATGGTATAAAACAAATTGATGTATGGATCTATCAAAACAGCTTTAAGAGCTTTTCAATTGTGGCCTAATACTTGAAATAAAATATCAATACCAGTAATCAATTTTATTAATGTATTAATTGTTGGAAACCGTCTTTTATGGATGTACACACATACAATTATTAACAATAATCAATGTTATTGATGAAATATTTATACAAAATTAACAAAATTTGAAGAGTATGGTAATTCTATAATGCATTAAAATATAATGATTATTTCACTTGCGATGAGGAAGGGTTAGTGTTACCCGAAAGCTCTGCAATTTCTTTCTGGCTGTTTTACTTTATAGTTTTCATTGAGCCTTTTAGATTTTTTGTTATCTCCATTGAAATCCAGCCACTAATACTACCACAGAATTGACATTTTGTCATTAATTTGGATTTAATATCAATAAACTACCACCCTAAAAATACTTACAATAAACTAAAAAACAAATTTTTCACAAGAAACTTCCCTATTTACTCAGACCACCAACATGTAATAAACTAAAGATCATGGAACAAAGTTCACAAAACCATGATAATATTTATGATAGCTGAATGTTTTCAAGTATCAGATTAAAATCTTAAAGTAAACCTATCTTACTGTTGAATAGATAATACAAGGAAATGCACTGAAAAGATTTTAATCAGAATACAGTAAACACTCCTTTTGGAACACATTATTCGTTTTTAAATTTGAAATTTTCCCTCCATAACAACTCTGTGCATAGTGAAGAGGAGAAAAACCCCAATTTTGTTTTTGGTCACAAGATCATACTCTCCTAAATATTTATTTTGTTTGTTTATATGTTTGAAACATATAAATAAGGAATAAAAAATAATCATTTGGTATTATCACAAATTTTTTAGTACTACTGTAATTTATTTACAATTTACATTGTTAAAAATGATATGCATTGAAACCATTTTTAATCGATTGGATGGATGAAAATTATACACTTTCTTTTTAAATGCTAATTATCATTGTAAGGTCTTTTAGATAGGCAATTTCTTTTTCTATACAATCATAATAATTCTATACTATTATTTCTATGGCTTAAAGCTCTTTTTCCCTTTGTGTTGGTCGACAAAATAACACAATACTTATACATAAATAAAATTAATATGAATAAAGTATACTATAATTTAAATAGGAAACTGGTCTTAGTGTGGCACTAAAAAATTAAATTTTAAAAAAGAATAAAAGGTTATAGAATGTCATACAATATTTGATATCAAACTCATGTACACTAAAATTAAGATATTTATATAGTGTAATTTTTCCCCCCAAAAAAGTTACTTTCACCTATTCCATTTGTTTTGACCATTTTAACATTTTAAGTGTGATGGGGGCCCAGAAAAAGACTGCTGTGACGTCAGATCAGATTGAAATAACATCACAGTCTACTTATAAGAAGGTGAAACATAGTTATAAAGTTTAATACTATATTTTTGTAAATAATTTTTAAAATTTTAATTGGATCAACAAAACAACATAATATGACTACATAAATTATTTAATTAACATGGATTCAGATAAAATTATTTCAATATAAACAATTCTTAACACAACATTTCTGTATGCAGTAACTTGAGTAATACTTGATTGATTAATAAAGTAGTGAAAAAAAACTTAAGTTTACCTTATGTTATTGTATGGAAGTCCTATTACAAGTGGGATTGTTTCACAGGCTCTTCTAAGCTGTGTATTGCTTAAAAAATCATAGCTTTTGCAAAATTGTCTTTAACCTTCATCTTATGTAACTAATCCCCATAAGATTTACAAACTGTATTTGCTAACCTTAAGCCACGTGTGTGTGTCTAGCATAGCCTAAGGTTTGTGTATGGGACAAACTCCTTAATAATAAAATCTATCATTATTACTAGACTTGTGAAGGCTGGTGCTGTGAAATGTGAATGAATTACTCTATGGTACAGATAGGTTATCAGTATTTAGGGCATGTTTATTCATCTATGGAAAAGATATGTCTATGTGATCATTAATCCATGTTCTGCATATTATTGACTATAAAGTCATACTGTATGCTTGCCTGTAAATATTTATACTTCTGCTCTACTGTTTGAATAACTGTCAAAATCATATTTGATGTATAATATTAAGAATTGTTGGCCAAAATCATAAATGAAATGGGGTTTCTCCCCTTTACTAAACGATTACTGACTTTAAAATAACATTAGGCATCCTAATGAAGTGGATTTTAACATGGATTAAAATGTATGTAAATCTTGAACATGTATCTTATCTGTTATAACATCCCATTAGGAAGGCTAAAATAGAATGGCCTGTAACATTGTGTAGTACAAAGTATGTCTATGCTAGATCAGTAGGATAGCACATCCTAACAGATTACATTTTGATGATGTTTTGTACAGAATGTTCAGACATGTAACATTGACATTTGTACAGATGAGATAAAATAACATATTTCAGAATGTACAATTGTTTATACTGTATATCAACAATTTTTTTTTCACAAGTTGAATATGTTCTTATCATATTTGTAATATATAATGGTTCTTTTTGTATATTCTGTAAATTGTATACAATTTTTACTGTGTTCACCTATCGGTATTAATTATATTTTATATCTAGGGGGCATTTATTTGATATACATGTTGACTATATTACACCCAAAAAACGGCTCCCTCGAATAAACGCCACCTAAAAACCATCCAGAAAAATTAACGCCACATGGTTTTTATTCAAATGAATACAGTATTTAAATTTTTAAATTCTTTATATTAAATGTATAAGTTTTTGTTTTGGTAATACTTATTTTTCATGGTTGCTTCAATTCTTTCATTGTTAATTGAAAACATTCACATTTCATATATAAATCATATTGTGCAATGTTCAGCATCAAATGGTGTTATTAATTTTATGAGATAGTACTATTAAATTGAATGATGTAAGTGGTTTGTGTGGATGTACTACTACTTGAATTGATACAAAACAACATTTTAGGCATAGGCCAAGCATAAAAATAATAGCAGCAGTCAAAATAATAGTAATGTATAATATTTTTTACAATGTAATTTAATGAGAAAAAGTGGAGGAATTCATGACATTGCATACACATTTAACACAGAAAATATAGTGACACAGTTCACAACCCTTGATCTACTACTTTTAGATAGAAAACGTGATGACTGGGCCTATTTGTATGTGAAAAAACCAGAACTAAGCTGTTTTCAAGAAAGAAAAAACAAAGAACTTGAAACGTCAGAAACAATAATGGGCGTACGTTGGCAATAATACTATAATCTAGTATTTTCAACAATACAACCCATCAAAATATGCACAAAAAATTAATAAAGTAAAATATATTGGATGACGAAATTAAAAGGCAAAATATTAAGATGAAATTGTCATACAGAACTGATTTGCTGAATTATGAATTGTTAATAATGTAATAATAAAGGTGACAAGGTCACAAGACAACTACACATACAATATGAATATGATTAGCTTCTATAAATAATATTTTGAAAATAATCAATACACGATTTGTTTTAAAAAAAAAACCCTTCTATTTAAAAAAAAAACAGTTTAATATCCATTATTAATATTATTTTATCTTTTAAGAAATATTTCCCTTAATGGAATTGTTTTCGATTGAGGCAGGATTATTTAATGAATTAAATTAATTTGTAAACGTCATCAGCCAGTGGGAAACGTGAAGTTAACAGGATGCAACCTAGTGTGACATCACACGTGTTTGATATACTATAACATCAACGATGGATAATAAAATTAGGCTACAATATGCGTTGTGCTAGATACACTCACTCAAAGAGTCAGTAGAAATCACTTTCTTTATCTTTAATTATATAAATATCATTTTAAAATATCTATTCTTTATATCAGCCTGTATCTGGATTCCTTATTTGGTATTGTTAATTTAGTTTTAATTTACATTTATATTTGGAGATTTAAATTAATATTTAATTAATAAAAATGTTTCTTCTTTTTTGTTAATATATCTTGTAATGTAATGCAATATTATAGTTATAAATTATTAAATTATATTATAATTATTTTAAATCCCTACCATATCCTAATTTTCTTTTTTCTAACAATACTTTGCGAAATCCTAATTGTTCTATAATTTAAAGTTATATATTTGTTTATTTTAAACACTGCTAAGCTATCATATACCATCACCATAACCAACCAATCAGAAGACAGCGTTTCAGAGTGTTTATAATCTTAGGTATTAAAGGATTAATTTGCGTAGCTTAAAAGTAAGAAGTGAAAATATTGAGATTGTCACGGCTTAGAAATCCCCCTAGTAAAGTGACATATTATACAGTGGTACATTCTCTTTCATCTACAATTGCGTCATGGTAACCAACTAAAGGTTACCCATGTTCCTAGGGGCAGGTGGCAGGCTGATGATGATAGATACTCTGCTTTTCAACTTTCTTGCATTTTGTAAATGTAATGTCTTTCTTTATATATTACAAAATTAACATATCATGTAGTTAGGCATCTAATTTCTATCTTCTGCTAAACTGTTAAGGATAATCATTGATTTTTGTGGGGCTTTTCTTTATGATCTAAATTACTCTTTGATTACCAGAGGAAATTATATAATGATTTCTATATTTTACTCAACATCTACACAATTCAATACGAATACATATAACATGCGTCACAATATTTGTTGAAAGGCTATTACAGTATTGCTATGAATTCCATAGGATAAAGTAAGTTCCAAAGGTGGTTCCAAAAGTGGTTCCAAAGGTGTCACTTAATAGGGGTTCCACTGTAATAGCTATATAATAAATAATGTTCATTATAGAAAATTATGCAAGTTTATTTTCCTTGTTGACTTAGGATTTATACACAATTCAATAGGAATATATACAACGATAAGATGTATCGTAAATTCAGTTAAATCGGTCAGACACATAAATGAATGTTATTACTATTAGGAGGCCAGTTAATCTAGTTAGCAACCTGAGGTCAAAGGTTACACTTATCAATCAGGATTGGTTGTATCACCTGTATTTAATATCTATTGACTGGATTAAGAAATTAAATTGTAATAAAAATATTAAGCGTAAATTGTGGAAATAGAACAGAAGCTTAATAAACAACAAACGTACTGTATCATTATATTATTATTTTAATTAAATTTTCTAGACTTCTATAGTAATATTAATCATCATGATTCAAACAGTGATATACAGTCAATAATAACAAAAAATAAATACAAAATACTATAAAAACACAGTTACAATTTCAGTAATAATGGTAGTCCAAAAAATGTTGTATAGACAATCAATCAATCAATCAATCGATCAATAATATATTGATGAAAGCTAAATCAATCAATCAACAATCCTTCAACTACAAAAACAGAAAGCAACTGACAAATACTAAATCAATCAATCAATCAACATACAATCTATCAATCGATCAACCAAGAAATCATGCAATCATAAATTAACCCACCAACCGAATCTTTTAATTGATAAACCAACACAATCTATTATCAATCAACCAACAAATCTATCAATTGATCAACCAACAAATCTATCAATTGATCAACCAACAAATCTATTAATCAATCAACCAACAAAATCTATTTATTGATAAATCTATCAATCGATCAACCAACAAATCTATTCATTAATAAACCAACAAATCTATCAATCGATCAAAAAATCTATTAATTGATCAACCAACAAAATCTATTTATTGACAAACCAACAAATCAATCAAATCAACCAACAAACATAATCTATCAATTGATAAACCAATAAATTTATTAATCGATCAACCAACAAATTTATCAATTGATCAACCAACAAAATCTATTAATTAATAAACCAACAAATCTAGCGATCGATCAACCAACCAACAAGTCTATTAATCAATCAACCAACAAAATCTATTTCTTGATAAACCAACAAAATCTATCAATTGATCAACCAACAAAATCTATTTATTGATAAACCAACAAAATCTATCAATTGATCAACCAACAAAATCTATTTCTTGATAAACCAACAAAATCTATCAATTGATCAACCAACAAAATCTATTTATTGATAAACCAAAAAAATCTATTTATTGATAAACCAACAAATCTATCAATTGATCAGCCAAGAAATCGATCAACCAAGAAATCTATTAATCAATCAACCAACAAACGTATCAATCATCCAACAAATAGACTAATCAATAAATCTATAAATTGATCAACCACCAGATTATCCTAGCTTAATTTGATGGTAATATTGGGATATTGTTATCAGATTTTTTTTTAATGAAAATAAAGAATACAAATTGTATTGCTCTTAATTATTACAGAAATGTCATTAGTTATCGTTAGTCACCTGTTTTCAGGTCAAAAATATAGATGCATGTTTTTCTTGTGCTTGCAAGGGCCATTATGCAACAAACCACCATTAAAATTAATCTGGCCAACACAAACTATCCACAGCGAGATATCAGTGAATTTATAATTACACTCATTAAGACCAAATCCACACTTATGATTCTTTACGATCATTAGGAAAAGCGTAGCATCAGAAAGGATTAACATCACGTTGAGTTTGCCATTATAATCTTGTACACAAATCCAACGCAGGAGCACTCCACATCGAGTTAAAACCACAACTCATACACATTATAATTCCTCTTAATTCCATAAAATATGCACCAACCAAGATTTTCCATTATCGCTATATAATTTAGTTAAAATGTGCTTTATAGATCCGCAAAGAAAATGGAAAATCGAGGCAGGGATGAGGGATACGGAAGATTAAATTTGATAAACAGGAAATCTGTTATGAAAGTGCTACACGTAATAATTTTAAAAGTGAAATATTATTAACAAATTTTTTATCAATGTACTATAATTTAATTAAGTATATTAAGAATAAAATGTATTTAATAATTTATCATCATTAACATTTAATTAGGTGGTGCACATCCACCAGATTCTCTGTACTGTATCTCCACTCTGTCCAGTATCATAGGCAAATTGTATAATACAGTGTCACAAATGCATCACATACCTGTATGTTAAGATTAGGTTTTATATAATTATACACATATGTGACACAGATTACAGATTTTGTGCATGATACTCGAGAAATTGAACAATTGGATAGGTACATCACCTATATTCTGACAGACTTTATGTTGTAGAATGAGCAAAAAGAAATTAGGCCTAACAGTACACTTTATAATGAAACAAGATGAAATCAAATATTTATAAATATAGAAGCAATACTTGAGAAATTCACAGTTGCATTTTATGTTTCCTGTTGCAGTGAAAAGATAGTTGAATGTGTTAATTGACAATTTTACTCTTTCCATTAAACTTTACATATACAAAGATATTTAACAACTAGAGTATAGACTGTTTACTGAATGATAAGAGGCACTAAAATTGGGTTTGAAATTTCAGACTACTGAGTAAATACAGACAAATGCAATGCGATTGGTATGACGTAATGGTAAGAGATATTGGACCAGCTACTGAGAAGCATGGGCTGAAGATTTGACTGTGCCATATAGCTTGTATTCTTTATGCAAGACACTTTTACTTGCCTTGTCATTCAGATGAAACATAAAGCCGTTGGTCCCATGGACATACGTTGCACATGTGCATGAAACAGAATTTTGTACATACTCTATTTCAAAAGATTAAGGGAGCATCTCCCAGAATGCAGTATAACACTATCAGTAAGGAATGAATAGATGGATTTTTAATTACAAAAGAAACAAAATATTGTGGCAATAAAACAATATTTCTAGATTTTCTATCCTCCAACAATATGTACCCATATTTGTCTTCGTCAATATATAAAATATAAAAAAATACACATCACATTTAATTTATTTTAATTTGGTTAAAACAATTCAAGATGATTACTGTACAATGATAGAATACCTTCATTGCTATCACAAGTGCTACACATTTGACATTGCCAACTAGTTTGACAAACCATTAGACTGACCCAGACCTTCACAAATACAGAGGTCCCTAAGGATACAAGGTGTTGACAGAACATGGCATGTTACATGACAAAACATGATCACACTAAACAGATTGAACATGTTACTATGACTGACAAGGAATCACCTGCCACTGGCATACACTGTTTCTACTAGAATGGATAAAACAGCTTCAAAATTGCTAGCTGGAGATTTTGTAGTAGATCAGTTACAGTATGGACGATGGACACTACAGGCTTTTATTCAAATGCAGCTGCCAGCACCATTTCATTCTTAAAATGTTCAGAAAACGGTAATAGTAGGCCTACCTCTAATTCTTTAAAAAAAAAACCTAATAATGATGATGATAATGTTGAAAATGATGTTGCTGATGATGACATTGATGATGATGATGTTGATAATGATGTTGATGATGATGATGACAACGATGATGATGTTGATAACTATGTTGCTGATGACATTGATGATGATGATGATGTTGATAATGATGTTGATGATGATGATAATGATGACATTGATGATCATGATGATGATGATGACATTGATGATGATGATGATGATGATGATGATGATGATGATGATGATGATGATAATGATGATGATGTTTTTATAAGATATTTTGTGATGGTCACGTAATATGGTAACAATGAAATTATTTCAAACTATTAAAAATGCATTTCAATTTCTAGAATGCAATATTAACAAATAGTGTAGTATTATTATAAGAAGATGCAAACCACTAACAAACAATATGAAGTAAATGTTTGTGAGCGATGTATATTGAAAGATTAATCTGCATACAATGAAGGAAGATAAACAGCTATTTCTGAAACGACTCAACATAAAGAAATACATAAAGTAAACCAAGTGAAGGCTGAATAAACTAATAATTCTAACATAAATGAATTAGTCTCACTACTCCAGACCAATTTATCAGGCTCGCAAAAAATGTCAAGAATATGACCTTTGATAGTCTAAGGAAGTTTATGACACTGTCGCCATGGCGATAACATCTTGTCTTCATTATATTTCACCTCAAGCAGACACCAATGTATTGATGGGGGAATAAACTGTCTTTGATATCATGGCTCACTATCACATTTGGAAATTTCTGATGCATTTCTAATTTATAACATGAAGTGCCAATCACAGTAAATGCATCATTAGGCTTTTAAAATAAATTAAATAACTTTAAAAATAGTGTGAATAATGTAATTTGAAAGAATTATTATGTAGGCCTATGTTATAACAAATTAGTTTAATTCAAGTTGTAACGATAATTATTATGATGTTTATGATCATGGATATGATTTTCAATGATGATAATGATAATGGTAATGTATACGTTGATGATAATTATGATAGGACGTTAATGATGATGATAATGATAATAGTAATGTATACGTTGAAGATAATGATGATGATAATGTAAATGATGATAGGACTATTATTGATGATGATATTAAATGATATGGCCATTGATGATGATGATGATGAAGATGAAGATGAATATGATGGTTGTTAGATTATAGTAATGGAGAAAATGATTTGATTCTGATGATAGTAATGAAAAGGAATGTAAATATTTTTGATAAAGATAATTGATGGTGATGATATTGTTGATAATGCTTATTAGGACGATATTGATGATACTATAAATGTGTTGTTACTAAATATAATGAAAACAATGAAAGCAAACCTGATAGCATACGAAGGAGTATAAAGTCATTAACTATCCCTATCACCATCTCTATCTTGAAATTTAATAGCAATGCAAACATAATAAAGTATAAGTTATTGTCCTATAAAAGCTGGCCTTCTTGGAATTATTTGTTCGTTATGTGGCTATTAAGTGATATTTCTTACCACCTCCTATTATTCTCACACTATCTATAATTGCGATGGAAGTCTTAACCAGGTTGCCATGTTCATTTTACTCGCCCGACAGCACTTCTATTTTTATACCGCGTCAAGTGGCCATAGGCTACTGCATTCCACCACACTTACTCAGAAAAATTGGTATTATTTGAAAACATGCAAAATGAGAACAATAGTACTTGTGTTGCATACTGTTAGTTGTACTTTTCTTTAGTTTTCTAGCCTGAACTTAATTTGTATGTGCAATAATTGCTCCTGGCTGATGACTAATCCTAGCCATGTATGAATATGGAACATTAAAATGTCCAATAAAACATTTAATTTAAACAGGAACCTATTTATGCTCATTGTACATATGCTTTACAGTACAATGAGGCTACAAGATCTAGTAAAATAACGTAAGGTCGATCGTTGAATATGCTTATTTTGAGACTGGCACTTAAAGATGATAGATAATGTTATGAGCAACATTAATGACTAACAACATTAACAACATACACTATGAATCCACTATTGATAGACACCAAATCTGCAGCCGATTTTTGGTACAGTATCTGTAATTTGTATAGTAGGCCTACCATATGCAAATTCAGTGATACAGTATCACATAACTTTATATGTGATGTTGTATCATAGGCCTAAGCCTAACCCAGTCAATAACTGCATGTGATTACATCATTTGCCTATGATACTATACAAGCTATTAGTGGAGATGCAATATTGTACAGAGAATTTGGTGAAATTTTGCTGAAACCCAATAATCACAAGGTCCTAAAAAAGGGTCTGCTAAGAAAAAGTCCAAATGTCAAGAATTGTAATTACAATCATAACTCATTAAAATATATTCATTTAATATAGCCCTTCCTATACTTTGTTTTGGTGGCGCTTCACAGAACTTGTTTAATAACTAAGATCATGTTGGTCAAGTAATAATTATGGTTTTCGTAAAAGTTCATTTGTTAAAATTCTTTTCTGGTGGCTACTTATGGGAGGTAAATTAAACAAAAACTCAAATTATTATAGTGAAAGTCAGCATGGAAATAAATGCACTGACTAGATAGAAAAAACAGAAACAGGATAAATTTAATTTGCTGTACACTGGACTATCCTATATAGCTATTAGAATGGTTGAAACCAATCTTTGTAAATAATAATAAAATAAGAAAATAGATGAACAATTATTCTCAAATTGTAATTAAGGTACCACACCATTAATATTAAAGGACAAAAACAAACACTGTATTAAGGAAAACTTTAAATTATTATCATTCATAATTTAATTAATTAATATTTTCAGCCACATTGATTATTAAACCAAATTAGATGTCTAACTGGAACACAAGCTTAATTTTAAAGATGCATTGTCCCCCAAAAACATGAAAAATGAAGATTAATTAAATCAGACTTTGAATAGGTTATTTTGTAGTTTTAATAAAGTTAATCACTTCCGTAGAAAAAAAACTGGAAAAAATAATGTTTTCACTTATAAAATAACATAATAAATGGTTAAATTCAACCAAAAATCCATTGGCTGGCAGCCAATTTGACCATTTTTTGCTTTAAATTCCAGTTTTTTCAGGTAAATACATTTTTTTTGGATCCAATTTTTGGTTGAAGTCAATAACTATTATGTGACATTAAAATGGCATATTCAAAAACAAAAATTAAAAAAAATATTTTTCAGGGGGACAATACATCTTTAAGTGTTTTTTCATAGTTTTACTGTTAGTGTTATTGACTCTTTTGGTTTGAATATGCCGTAAATTTTAAACAAATATTGAATTTAAACCGGGAGGTATCCTTCGAATTATAATAAAAACAAGTTAATAAAACAAAATCTTACTTTTACTGCTTCTATATATCCTATTAGATAACTGCAAGAAAAAAGAAATGAAAGTTAAAATTTAGGTTTTTTTAATTGGTGTTTTTGAATTAAGCTCTGTAATGTATTTTAAGAAGTTTTTAAAGAATGCAAGTATCACCAATAATGTAAAGATGTAAGGAAGTCTCACTGATTCCTCAAAACTTCCCCCACTCAATAGGGAGCTGTCCTTCAGGTATTTATAAACGCTATCAAAATCATATTTATTATTATTTATTTAGTGAGACAAATAACACAAATTCTCAACATGCTTCTGGGGAAGTGGCTCCACATTGCCCCTTTAACGGACGTAAAATCTCACGTTCTTTGCATGCACCCCATAGTGAAGAAACACACATGTCTGAATATATTGCTTGCTTTACTGTTGAACAGGTATATAGGTTAAAGGTCAAGCAAAGACTAGTAAGATACTAATAACATCTTAAATTGGGTTAAGTATTTCATTATTTAAAGTATAGTTGCAATGATAAGAATGTAAATAGTCAGTTAAGATAGATGGTCACAATAAATAGCCACACTTGTTTATGTATGTATGCGCAGTATATAACGTATATAAAATATAATTTGACGTTGAGAACCGTAAACCAATATCTGGTCAATTGCGATAGAGAGTATCGTTGATACGTTTATGTTACTGAAATTAAGAACAACTGAGGTAACTTAAGTTACTGAATACGCTTTAGGTTAACAACAAATCACAAGTCGAATCAGCTTCATTTAGCTGCATCAAATATTTTTCAAATACATTTTCTCATTTATAAATTTTTCACCTCATGTCTTTTTTTCCTCTACTTAAATCCATTTTATTGGATATTTTTATTAGCATATTTTGATGTACTGTTTATGTTCCAGGGCTGAGGACAGTACTTTGATGTTATTGTGCAATGTTGCACAACCCTTGTGTTGTTTGGGCACATATTTTATTCATATTCACCAATGAAAACTCTTTTTGGAGTCTTTAAATGTACACATTATTAAAAACCACAGTATTTTCCATAATCTTAATTATGACGAAAAAGATTAATTTAAATTTACTTATTAACTGCAAAACATTTTTGTTGTTGCACAATCTGTTTATTCGCAATTATATTTTCATAAGTGACATGTCGTCAACTTTACAGTAGATAGATTGAATGAAATGGTATCATTTTACAGTAGATAGGTTGAAATTAAAATCATTAAGGTATGAAATTAACATACTGAGTAACAATAATATAATCTCAATCTGCGGTATTACACAGTAATTGCACCTTCACCTTTTAATTCATTTTAAGATATATATTCACACTACACTATGTACTGTACACTGTTGTTCTGTCATTATGGGTCTGTTTCTGCTGCATAGCACTGAATAAACTGTTTATTTCAAAATATTTATTTTACATTTATTGCATTTATGCTCAATTTTTACTCCTAAATAACCGTTTGAATCAGGGTGGTTGTTGATGGAAATTGTTAGCAATACCCAAAATGCAATTGGCTTATTGCAGTGTGGTTGACTCATGGTTAGTAGCTGTCAATCAAATAACCGTTATTTTGCATTGCAGCTAAAAGTTGCATAGCAAATTAATAACCAGTTAAATTCCGTTCTAACACCAAATTCAATTAATCTTTTTTACCCAACCTGCCTTTCGATCTCCCAAAATCGGAACAAGTTCACACACCCCATACTCTCCTTTAATTTAAAAAAAAAATTATCTTTCTAAATGTAAAAACTAAAAAGCTTGCAGAAAATCAAAATATATGAAAAAGATAACGTATTAAATACAGTATTTACTTGACAGCAGAAACAGGGCCATAGAAAAAATACATTCAACAATGTACAGTACATGGAATCGTATGAGTGAAATATTTATATCATTTATCTACTTATTATGAATTAAAAGATGCTTATTATACAATTTCAAAACAAAATTTAATGACAAAAGTCAACCTTTCAACTTAAATTCTCCCCATTCAACTCCAAAACATTCATTGGTTATATTTTCATCTTTGCAAAACTTACACCTACTTCAGGTCATTTTGAGAGTGTTGATGTACGCATTTTATACTAAGTGTATTTTAATGATCTGTTTGTACACATTTTACGACTGACCTCCATTAAAATCTATTACATAGATACAGTCAATTTTCTCATAACCGGACACCTTTAGGCCAAAAACGTCTGGTTTCTGGAAAGTCAAACCAGGTGTTGAGAATGCATTTACATAGACAGGATCGAAATACTCTGATTCCTACTTTAGGATTTCCGGTATTCAGAGAGGCTGTTTTACTAAGAAAGTTTACTGTTGTGTATTCTCTTTTACAATAAGCATAACTTGATCTTAGGACTCATCAAATTTTGGAACTGCATGACTTTTTTGAACATTATCATTTTATTTTTTAAATCGTTGGGATAAAAAAGTTTTAAAAAAGCATTAAATTTTCCTCAAATATTAAATAATATAAACAAACTATCTTTATTATCATGTTGGTAAATCACATTAGTAGTAAAGACCCTCACGCAAAAAAAATCTATACAAAAAAATATAACTTTTTAACAAGATTTGGTCGTAATAAGAATCCGACATGCCTGTCGCATCCAGAAATGGCCAGTGGCATGATTTTAAAATAGTAAAATTCTCACTTTGCTACATCACAATAGCCAATAGAACTCCTCACCAAAACAAATTATTAACAACTTTGGTTTAAATGGTAATAACAGTATATTCCAAAATCGTGTACACAATATGAATAGGACGCAACTACAATCCCGGCTTGTTTCAATATTCCTAATCATCTACAGTATGCTGGAAATTGTAACAGGTCAATGACATTAAACGCATTAGATATCTAGGTCATTTATGATATGCGAAAGGGTGTGAAGAACAAGTACAGTATATCACAAGCTCACCTATATTTTTTCCTTTGTGTCATTGGTATGAGGTAATCGACAAGGTCAAAAGACATTTTATAAAATTTGGAGCTGTTGCTAAGATATTTAAGTACAATACGTCTTTATTGAGATAATACGAATAATAAAATATTTTAACATTTGTTTAACAAGAAAGTGTCCCTTAATACCAAAGAAGAAAATAATCTAAACAGATTTGAATCTCAAATATATAGCAGAAGTTCTCTGTGCACTACACAGGACCAATGACTTAACATCTTATCTGAAGGATGATGCAATGAGAATAAACCTTGATAACCTAAATATAAAAACTGTCCCTCAAACCCATGCGTTTCATACACAAGTGAATTTCTTACCACTGCGCCATATTTTAACGATTAAAGCACTTTATGTCCTATAGGTTTAATAAATAATACAATTTTTCAGAATGACTTTCTATTGCTAAATTCTGAGTACGTTTAATACCTAAAATAGTTTTTAATAACTTTCTGCCAAATAAACTTTAATGAAATTATATTTTAGGAACCTATCTGATATATTTTAATTTAAATATATTATGTTACTTAGCAACACATGCCATTGCTAAGCAACATGTTAAATGCCAAGTTGCACATGTTATTGCTAGGCAACACATAGTTCATTTGGAATGTAGTACCAGTGATGATCTACATAAGATAATTGGAATAAAAGTTTACAATGCATTGATAATTTATTATCCAGTTCTTCTCCAATTGTTTAAGGAAACTATGTTTACAGAATAAACTTCCAGAAAACTTAAAATAAAATTAAATACAAATGTTGATAAGCACAAAGTTAAGCTGGGTTCAGACACAAATTATACAACTGATGTAAGTGTTTGTGTGAACAGTTAACTCTCTATATGTCATTAACTCTGATAGCTTTGAGAAGTATCTAATAACTCCGATAGAATTCAGAATGTAACATTAGACACAAGCGGTTTGTGTTTGAACGCAAAACAAGCTAAACTGCAAAGTACAGTAAATCCGATAGACCACAATTTAACTCCGGTAGAGAAAATAGCGTCTAAACTTGTTTTTAACTTCAATCCACACAAATTTATTTTTTATATTGATAAATATTTTAGAAGCAACCTCATTTTTAGTCTACCCAAGAGACTATAATCTTCTAAACAATTGTCTTGTTTTTTGAGCTTGATAAATTTTTAATTTTTCTTTAAATATAAATCTCTAATTCTTGTTTAATCTTTGGAGAATTTAAACAATCCGTAACAGACTAATGAAAGTATTAAATATCGTAATACTATCAACTTATTGCTACAGTTATACACCTTCTTCAATTTTATAATAACGAATTATATTCTGAACAAAATTGAAACAAAATCCACCTTTAATTTAAAGTAATCAGGCCATAAATTCTAACCCGAGACTAGAAGCGTATAATGGCTGCCTGTTGTTTCCAAGGATAATATGAAATTAATAACTTTTATTAGTAATAATATATATTAAAAGCTTGTATATTAACCTAAAGGTGAACTTTACGATATTTAAGAGTTCTCCCATCGCTAATTTCTCTACCGAGAACACTCGTAATGTCTGTAGCTTTCAATTTATGGCTAGAAATCAATGTATAACTCTCGCATGGCAGTTCTGCGACTTAAGCATGCCATTTAACTGTGTAAATCAGGTTATTTGAGATCGAATAGTTACATCTGTCGATGCCTCGTTTCCCGAACATTCCGTCTAATTTTTGTAATCACCTGTTACTTGATGTGTATGACAATGAAGTATCTTCGTTACAGACATTTTCTAATTTCCACTGCAACTACCAAGGTAAATCAAGGATAGCAATTTGTGACAAGCAAAATGGTACTCATCAGTTAACAAGTTAAATTTAGTAATTTGAGTTAGAATGGATAGATAGCTTTAAATGATACTGTCTGATCTAATTTCATGCTAGAGGTATTAGTTAATCACAAGTTAAACATTCCAGCTAGTTACAAGAATTAAAATTAGGACATCTAAGGAAATGATTTTGAAATAAATGTTCATAAATTAAATAATATGCAATATAGTATATAAAATATTTGTTTGTAGTTTTACATAATGATTTTATATTATTATGATAATTATTAAGACATCATAAAAGAAAGGATTTTAAATGAAATGGTCATCAAATTCATTCATATTAATATTAATTTTTTTTTTAATATATTTTTTTTTTAGGTTTTCACGTTCAGATTACTACCAAACTATGCTTAGTGTGAAATACCACGTACGATATTCAAAAAAATAGTTTATCTCAAAAAACATTCAATAATCAAAAACTATTAAACTTTCATTCTCAAGCAAGATTAAATCTGATTATTAAATAATTCAATTTAAGTATGTATTTTTTATGGATGAATATCGACATTGAAATAATCGTTTTGACCTCTGGTGTGACATGAACGTTTCATTCAACGTTATGAACTATTTTGATTTCAATGTTTGAGTTTCAATAATTGTTGGTAGAATGTTGATATTCTACAAAATTGAACAAATTAATTATTATATAAAACATATACAATTATTTACTAAGACAAACTACTAAAATAGATATTATACATGATGATGACTATCACCCCTAATAATGAATGGATTGTTCCATCCAAAAAAATTAGTCTGGGGACAAAAATTCCCAGGTGTTAATAAAGAACAAAGGTTTATGTATTGACCTGCTGACCTATCACGTCCACTGGTTATCCCGCAAATCAGCTAAAGATGTTCACTGTCCAATCACATTCATGTAAATGGACCTTCCGTATTACACTAGCTTTACGAGAACATTCTGTATATAAATACTTTAATGTGTTTCATTTTGAGACAACAGCCTATGGTATGAGAAGCAGATTTCAGAGACACTAACCAAATAAACAAACCTTTACTGGTAGTATCAGTTTATTTAGGTCTAGAATTTAATTTTGATTAATTATAAAACACATTTAAAATAAACATTCGTCTGTTCCTGAATTTAAATGCACAGGTATCTTTCTTGATATTATAAACATATTCACATATGTATTGTCCCACAAAACATGAAATATAAAGATGAATAAAATAACAAATTTGTAGTTTAATTAGATTGCCTATAAAAAAGACAAAATAAATAAAAACAGAAACCCAATTAATTCCAGACAATCTTTTGGTTAACTATTTGAACACAGCTATTTAGAATTTGAACAGGCACACTGTATAACGATGCCAATGGAAATGTATTTCAAATTTGTCAATGTATGGTAAATAAAAGTTGACAACAAATCTTAATTTAATAAAGATTTAGTACATTTAAAAATAATGTGGTTGAATGTAGGCTCTAACAGATATAATAGAAAAACAATATAAATATTGATACTTTCCAAAAATTTTAATACCTGAATAAAAAAATTGAATAACAAATGTACATATCATAAAGTACATGAAAAAGTTGCTTCAATGTATATATTATTAAATAATAAGTATGATATAGTATACATTTATAACGGATTTATTAAAGAATTTTTTTTAGTAATTGTCTTTATTAAATTTGATAATATATTGAAACATGAATATGAGTTTTAGTGCCAAAAGTTACATGCTTTTATATAAAATACTATCTCTTTGAGCAAGGCCTACATATAAATATAGGTAATAATGCAACGTTTCTTAATCTACAATGACCTTTTCAACTTGTTAAATCCTGGTCATTTACTTAAGTCCCTGTGCCTTAACTTAAATCAATGACCTTTAAAAGTTTTATCTTCGTTCATTGTTTGTATAAATGCACTATTGTATTTATTCTATTTTATATATAATTAATGTAAAATAAACAATTAAATTGATATGTTACATTATAAACAACAACTGTAATTATAGTATCTCAAATCAGAAGGTACAACATTAAATATCAATAATTACTTTTCAATATCGATATTTAAAAAAGAAATCATGTTATATTTATTTATCAAAATATAAAATATTTATTTTTGAAAGAAATTAACCTCATTCAACAGCAACTAACTTAATTACCACTAAAGGGTTCCACTACAGTAGGACGCAACACGTAAGTGAGATACTAGTAGATTGTCCAATCACAAGTTACTTATCATCCGAACTCTCGCTTGTGATTGGATAAAATTAGTGTTGCGCATACATCCTTGGGTTGCATCACAATCAAGCAGGTCGACTGATAAACTGTAATCATCATCTACAGTATTGAGGCTTAGGGAGTGGAGTTGTACAACCCTGGCATTAGGGCACAGTTACTACTATACTACTATAATATGCTACAATATTATATCATTTATAAATTTAAAAAAAAAAGGCTCAATGGAAATACTTACAAAAATAATTAAAAAGCTAAAACGTAAAACAGCGAGAAAGAAATTGTGCATATCAACACTTCGTGCATTATTTATAATACAAAACAAAAAATTGGAAGAAACAATACATTTTAATTTGGAATCCTATAGAAAGAAAAAAACTAATTTCACACATGAGATAGCATATAAGATAGGTATTAAAATGTTAGGTTCAGTTCTATATGATTCCATACTCCATCACTTAGCAACGTCTTATTATTACAATCATCCTTCACTTTATTTACAAATACACTTCTACTGACAAATAATTTGTCTAGAATTACAACCAATAGCATCTTAAGTGGTAATAATAATATCATTTAGCCCAAATGAATGATAATATGATTAGTGGTCTTATATAGGATGGTTAAGAAATGATTCTCGATTAAACTATTCATTTATCTTGGTGAATTAAAATTCACTCTTAAGCAATATCCAATCAAAGGATTTAATCATGTTCACACCTCTACTTGTGATCATGAGCAAGATTGGCTAAAGATATGACATTATCCTATAATGGACAAAATATGTATTCTTATTCCCTGAATTTTGCATTTAACATTTGACAATATTGATGATTTTAGACTTTACTATTTCCTGATTATGAATCTATATATAAAACTTGAAAATGAAAAATGTGAGATAAATAGTTGAAAGTTTGTTAGGCCGTATGGCTACTGTATGCTTCGCTATCAAGAATAAAGCCTGTGCCAATGACAGAAACGCCTGTGAGTTTGTTCACATGAAGACTAGACGAGCTGACCATCCATTATAAAGAACAATTCAGAATTACAATGAGACTGAAACTAGGGTAAGCATAATGTCCAACATAACAAGCACTGTTGAATGGATTATTATGGGATCTAGTAGTGTTTGCTCTGAAGGGTCTAACATGCCTATATACAGTATTTTAAATGTATAGATACATTGCATTAGTATATATATTACATAAATATATTTCCAAAATCTCTTCCAAAAAGGTTACGGTTCGGTTACTGTATGTATGTAACATATTGTATAAACATTTTATTATTTATTTTTATTATGGAACGACAATGTCAATTAGTCTAACATTCATCTGAATGATGGATGAACCTAAGCCACGGCTGTTTAAAACAATTGTTATCTTAAAAATAGAAAATCATGAGTTTACAAATACACATGTTTTACAATTTATTGATTACTTAAAAATGAAAAAATTCAAGGAAAAAACAAATCGAAAACACATCATGCGAAAAAAGCTAAAATATAATCACATAATTTAAAAGTCTAAAATCTAATGGCCTTGATTGTAATACCGATTTGAGAAATTAATCAATTCTACTTGGAAAATTAATTATTTCTAAACAAAAAAGCAATCATATTTATGCTACATAATATGCGACTCTGAATGTAACTCCTCCGGGTGTACTTGAAATCTATTCAATGTTTTACCTTTACGCTATTCTGTATATTGAAACAATACTAATTTTGTATTCAGCAACTCAGCCTAGACAACATAACTCTAAGATTAAAGAGAGTACTAAAGTTTAACGATCCCAATTGAATGCCATTTTGAGCCATGCGTTCTTATTTAGCTCCAGCGTGAAACTGTGCAACAAAACTATATAATTATACTGACATTATCCATCTATTCCGTGAAATATTATTAGTAATAAAATTATGATTGTAACATAAAGAAACTAGGCCAATAAAAAAATAACAATATTGATATAAAATGTTAATTAGTTAAATTTATTTTAGTCATTAATAATTTGTTTTCATGTTTATAATGTGTAGTAAAATTAGCATAGAATAGCATTTTAAATTTTTTAAACGTTTATTTATACAGTAAAACATGAAAGTAATTTTGCAGAGGTTGGCAAGTACATCCACCGTTAAAGTCTTTCCCACCCAACCTAAATTACCATAATACCCACCTAAGAATACTTATGGGTACATGAAAGTAGGCCTACCATTTTATTTTTTTCCACTCACAATACCTTTATGACAAATACCTCTACAGCGTGCCTAGTATTCATTATTAACCCAATAGGGTAGAATTTTTTCTTACAAAAACTGTATAATTCAAAATTTCAGACAACAATTCATTAATAAGCAGAAATATCTTTTAGCCAAACTAAAACGATATTAAATTCATCCATTTTTAATTATTTCTAATAATTTCTATTAAAGACTGTCAAAATTACTTTGAAAATTCATGAGTTAAGCTTTGAATTTAATCAGAAATTTCAGAAATGATTTAGAAAGATGATACCTAATAGAATTTGATGTGCCTATAGGATTTTAATAATACTTCATTTTTTCAGTATTTCAATTTTATAAAGTAATATTTAATCGTTTTCATTATCTAATTGGGGATGTAGCTTCTGGTTTAAACTAAGGCAACTTAAAGAAATGAGGCAGATGAAAAGGAGAAGACCGAATGTTGAGTAGAACCACGTTCACGCAGGTAATGTGGAGGATTTAATTTAGGTGAAAGAGGTCCTAGCAAAAGCCAAAAAACTGATGTTTCGACAGAATAGAGGGAATGAATAGACAGTGTAATGGAAGCATGCATTTGGAACATTCATACATAAGCCGGCATTCAAGAATTAGCACATTATCATTCCACAGCTCTGTGTGAAAGGTTCTTAGTAGGCCTTGCTTGTCTTTACCTTGCAAAACATTACATTTATAGGGGAAAACATTTAAGAAACTATTATATTGTTTTTAACATAAATGAATAGCCATAAGTAAGAATGTATTTGAGTACAGCAAGACAAGTCGTGAGCATAGCCTACCAACTGTTGCTGGGGCATTAGTGTAGAATCCAGATAATTAATAATGTAATATCAAACCTAATAGAAAGAAAAAACAAACTTAACACATGCTTATTTTAATGAAAACAAACAAAACTTTATTGTTTGCATAGATGAATTGTTTAGAATGCAAAAATAAATTTGCCAGCAATTATAAATTAATCAATCATATCATTTGGACATATAATTGCATTCATAGTTACTGTTGAGTGATCAGTGAGCGTATTGAATGCACCCATTGATTAGGCACAAACAATAGCTAACGCCAAATATGCTACCTCTCCACAAAGACCAGGTGATGACACGGTCAGTGCAACAATGAATTCAAGGTGACAGACGCTATGAACGTGAAGTTTAACAACCGAGCTGGCGCGAGCACACATCTCACGCTACAGTTATTGACGTTTCTCATATACATATAATCTTATTACTAATTATCAACACGGTAGTGTAGTTTTAATCAGTCTTAAATTATTTTGAACAAAAAAATTGATTCACGATGGTTGTCTTGGAAACAAATATAAAAAATCCTAACAATAACCGTCAATGTTAATACATTTTCTGAAAAGATGATTGTTATATAATCAACAGGAAAAAAATGAATCATCAAACAATATAAAGTATCTATTATTATTAATACTATAAATTATGTATAATGTGCTATATTATAATATATATAACCAAAATATTATTATTTCCATAATTAGTTTTTATCTTATCATTAGTGAATAGGGATCACTCTAATTTATGATATTAAAAAAGAAAATAACACTGTTTTATGTGCAAAGCACATTATAGATACTGTAAGTAACAAACTAATCTCAGAAAAAAAAATCCTCATAAACATCTATTATATTAATGTTTACCTCAGGTTTTTCATTTATTTATGAAATATGTCATCATAGCATATTGTCTTATAAAGCCAAAGGCAAAAAATATGACAGGAAAAATATAATTTAGAGTGTTTTTATTTTCTTAAAACAACAAGGATGGAACAATTTTATTTTATTAGTAAATAAAATAGAGAATGTACTGTAGTATAGATGTGGTTTTATGATAAATTGCTTATTGGGGCTTTTTGACAAATGACTATTCAATTCATGCATATATTGTATTCGACTATGATTGTTGTATTATATAAGGGATATTGAAGTGTATGTTTTTTGTTTGCTGTTGTTTTTAAAGCATACATACTTACTTGCCAATCATGATATATAATATTTGCCAATATTTTTCAAAAAATTATTTAACTTGAACGAGAAATATTGTTTTGGTTATACATTATACACAAACTCTGTTTTCACTTCCTATCAGCGCCAAATGTATAAAATGTTGTCTTTATTGTTCAAAGACAAATCTGTATGACTTTCTGAATGAGTCAGCTTTTTCTAATTAATTAATTAATGATGATAATACATTCTTATTTTCTGAGAATTTGAAATGAGTAAGCAGTAGAATTATAATGAAATGGAGCTATTTGTTAATAGTCTTAACACCTTACACCAAACCTGAGTGAGTTTCAGTGATGTATCTAGAATTATTATAGGTGGAAGAATACATACCACACCAATCGATGGTTGAAAATGTTACAAGTTTTACCAATTCTTAGGAATGGCAATCCCAGAAAGTGTGATCCCAGATATGGCGATCTCAGAAATTGCAACCTAAGAAATGGCAACCTAAAAAATGACAACCTAAGAAATGTCAATCTCAGCAATGTCAATCTCAGAAGTGGTGATCTTCAAGCATAAAAAATAATTGTTAATGCTTCAGAGGCGGATCCAATGGGGAGGGGTCCCCTCCCCTTATATCATTCACAAAAAAATGTTTGTTTTTACTGTACTGGCGGTGAGTTTAAAATCAAGATATTTATATATCGTTTTATTTATTTATTTATCGTTTCAAATTAATTAATTAAATTTCAGTATATCACCGGGTGGTTTATAATTAATGTTCATTGCCTGATGAGTTTATATATATATATATATATAAATGAATAAAAATACTGTAAGATGAGGGCGTATCAATTTGATCTCTGGTGCGCGTGCGTACAACTGAGGACTAGTGCTGTTCCGCCGTACCACGCCGAGAATGTTAAAGAGTCGCTATCCAATCGAGTTCGAACAATACCATGAAAGCCCCAGTGGTCTAATGGTTAGGACATCTGCATATCAAGCAGGCGGTCCGAGTTCGAGTCTCGGTTGGGGCGACTTTTTCTCATTCTCACAGATTTCCTCATCTTTATCGTTTCAAATTAATTAATTAAATTTTAGTATATTACCGGGCGGTTTAGAATTAATGTTCTTTGCCTGATTTGTTTATATATATAAAAGTATCTCTTCGGAGATCCCGCCTCGTGAATAAAAATACTGTAAGATGAGGGCGTATCAATTTGATCTCTGGTGCGCGTGCGTACAACTGAGGACTAGTGCTGTTCCGCCGTACCACGCCGAGAATGTTAAAGAGTCGCTATCCAATCGAGTTCGAACAATACCATGAAAGCCCCAGTGGTCTAATGGTTAGGACATCTGCATATCAAGCAGGCGGTCCGAGTTCGAGTCTCGGTTGGGGCGACTTTTTCTCATTCTCACAGATTTCCTCATCTTTATCGTTTTAAATTAATTAATTAAATTTCAGTATATTACCGGGCGGTTTAGAATTAATGTTCTTTGCCTGATTTGTTTATAATTATATATATATATATGTAATTTTAAACGACAAGGGTAATATTAATCAAACATAAAGTAATCAATAGGCGATGGTGCGACAAGCGTCAATCGAAGCTCTGCGCGCCAAATTCGCCAGAGTTGATCCACGGTCAGGCTATCTCTGGCGAATTCGGTGCATGAAGCTTCGATTGACGCATGGCAAGGTCGTGCGTGGGCGCGCTTGTTCGATACAGAACCACTCTGTGTATACAAGCTCCTTAAAATATAAGGGAAAATGTCACCTTTTTAATTGGTGTGGACAACAGTTGCCCCCTTTCAGAAAATCCTGGATCCGCCTGTGTGCATAACCCTCTTCTTCCATCTTTTATGCCACTGAGTATGTTTATTATATCGGTGAACGCCTACACACATTCTTGATTCAGACAAAAAACATGAAGCTTTGTGAACACGTTCTGCATACTCTAACCAGATTAAACATGGTCTAATGTAATTTCCAGTGTCATTTGTGATATTCCGTAGGTCAGGACCACAATTTGACAAATTGAGAGCACGACGTAATATAATCATTTAGTGCTCACCATTAGGTCTGTTTTACTTGCGAAATTAGATGAATATGTGAATGTTGAACCACAACCATATTATTAGAAATTTCAAAGGTAAAGAGACATGCTTTAGAGTAATTTATTTAAGATAATTTCTACGACAATAAAATAGAAAGATGTCTGCTTAGTATACTAATAATACTAACATCACAAAAACAATATAATGTTTATAAAAAATATCTGTCCTCACGGTTAGAAATTATCAATCGAAATTGTCTGTCCGTCAAGATAACAGAAAAGACAGTGTAATTTATTTATTACTGCAAATTAAATGCACATAATTAATTAATTAAATCTAAAGTGTTTTCATTATAACTTTAAGTTTTTATAATACAATGATTTTAAGTATTAATTAATATTAATACTTTATGTAGTAAGAACCCATTCTTACTCATTGGAAACCCCTATTAAGGGGACACTTTCCCAAACAAACCAAACAAGGGGAATTATGAATGAAGGTTTTTATACTTGTTGGTAGTACTTTAGTCATGATTGAAAACAATTTTTTTAAAACTATTCAACAACATTTACTAGAAAATAGACGAATATTTCGGTGATATACCAACCATCAGCGTTGTGACTCTTCTGGATATCACTTGTCGGGGTGTTTATAGATTTTAGTAAGTGTTGAATTGTTTTACAAATTTTTATTGTTTTTAACACTACAGCCAACCCTATTGGGTAAGGGGACACTTTACGTTGTACCAAATAAGGGGAAATACTGTATATGTTTTAACACTATGGTCAACCAATATTTAAGTGATACAGCTAGAGTATAATGGTGACACTCTGTTGGGTCCAAAAGTATCCCCATAATAGTAGTGCTACTGTAATATTATTAAGTAGTTTAAATAGTGATCAGTTTTTGCATATTTACTGAAAAACAAATTTCTTAGGTGCAGTCAGTTAAACCACTTAATGTATATTTACTATACACTTCCTTCCTCTTCATTGAAAATGTTTCTTTACAAATACTTTGATAAAAAAGATTGTATAGGTTTGTCTATTAAGGACTATGCCACCTGTTGTTAATGACTCCTTTAGTAAAATACCTGTATTAGTTACTTAATGCAGGAAGTTTACACACTCAAGTCCTTCGCACTATACCTTGATTTGCCATTCCTAAACCGCACCTCACTTGAGGACTATCGTCTGCGATTTTATTTATAGATAAAAACAACAGTGCCATTTATGGATTTGAAAAAAAAAAAGAGTAGCACAAAAGAATTTTCTATGACTATTTTAGAGATTATAAGTTAAAAATATCTACCTTGTAAATTCCACCTAGTAGACCTTTGTACATTATCTGAAATACAGTATTATATACTGAACCGTTACAGTATTCATTAACAAACTGAAACAAACTCTATCTGAAAAACCATAGTGTCGACCAATGCATTAAACAATATAATAATCTTGACCAAGCAAAGAAGTTAATCCAGTAGCAAATCCCCCAACAGTAGCCTATATTCTCCGAGGGAATGGGTATAAATTTGGTCAATCTAGCAAGATTACAGTATACAGTATTTCAACAATGGAATTTACCTAGTTTACTATCCAAATTTAGCCCAAATTAGGAAATGGGACAATACTCGAACATGGGATTCAGTCAGTCGGTGTAATATTATACAAAATGTGAAATTTCTTGGAACTCAAAAAAAGAACACCTTGTGTTAATTTTCCGTAACAGTGAATAAAATGAATTATTGATTGCAATAAAAGGAACATGTCTAGTGTTAAAAGAAATTACATATTCTTCTAAATATCACTGTGAGTATTTTACAAGGATTTCATTGTTCTGGGTCGATGTTCTGGGTACAGGTACACCCACCTACAAAGTTCCCTACCTCAAGCTTAATTCGAGGCCTTCCACCTAGCAACAACACCACTCATCAAAAACCTGGATACTTTTTATACCAACCTCCTAAATTTGTTTGGGCACATATAATTCATGATATACATCATACATTGCCAGGCTTATCTGCCAGATAACCCCAGGTTTAATAGTCTTTGTTTATGTCAGGTGAATCCCACATTTAGAATAAACCAGTCTGAGTTTAACAGTTCAGTAAACTTTATTACTTGTAGGCACAAATAATATGTTATCCACTGTATACAGGTAATTATAGATTTAAAAGGTATATATTAAGTATAGCAATACATTTCCCTCTGCCTATTGTGTTTAGTAGCCAGATGTTATAGTGAGCTTTCGAATTGGGACAGTAGACGATTATTACTTGAAGCGTGACGGTTACATCGAGACACAAGCGACGACAGTCATCCCCCTCCTGACATAGTCCACAGACCCTTACACATTGGCTTGGTGGGTGTGTTTGAAAAGTGTTTGCGTTAGCCAGGCTAGGTCTTGTGAAAGTGAATTCACAGTCTATACAAACTACATAATATACATAAAATATGATGTTTAACTAAAATTGAAAAACGTAGGCCTTCCACGTTCATTTGCTTCGTACTGATCGACCATTTTCTACTGCCACTTTAAACAAAGTTAATTTAATTCTAACTTATTATTCATTAAGTTATTATTAAGCTCAACATGTACTTTCTTATTCAAAAAACTCATTCTTTCAACCTTTTTCTTGTGTTAAATATATCATCTATCTGATAAATGAAGATAATTTTTCTTCTAAAAACATAAATAACTTGTGAATGCACTGAATTACAAAGGAAAATAGAAAAAAAAGACAAAGTAGTATAATTAATGAAACACATGTGCTGCAAAGTATGACTGCGAAATTGCAAAAATATTTCAATGTTCTATTTTCAAAATTAAATAGGTTTTTTCCTGTAAAATCTATGCTAAATAAGAACTATCAATCACTACCTACATCCTAACACTTCATCAAAATACATGAAATAAGTCAGGCCAAAACCCAGTAAACCATAGAGAAAATGCTACAATAACACACTAGCTAAAAGAGGGCTTACATATAAGCAGTACGTAAAAACATACTTCCATAATATTGCAGCTACAGTAGTATTAATCAGCGCAGTTTGTGTTTTTACCTTGCCAGGGTACCCTGGTAGGTACCCACCAGGGTACCCACCAGGGGTGGAAAGAGGCGAATATCAGTAAAATGTCTTGCCTAAGGACTGGATTCAAACTCACGATCTCACAATCAATATACTGTGCAACATGCTCTCAAGTCTATTTTATGAAGTTTAAAATAAAATACGTTTCCAATGATGAATATGTCTCAAACTTTGATGATGATATAATGATGATGATTATGCTGGTGATGATAATGATGCTGGTGATGATGGTAATGATAATGGTGATGATGATGCTGGTGATGAAGATGATGATGGTGATGATGGTAATGGTGATGATGTTGATGATGATGATGATAGTGATGATAATGTGATGATGGTAATGATGTAGATGATGATGATAATGTTGATGATGGTAATGATGAAGATGATGATGATGATGTTGATGATGATAATAATGTCTGAGGAAGAATAATTCTATTCTAGTAATTAACACATAAAACAATGCATATAAATGCTATTCTCTTCTCTTTCCTAGGAGGTGGTTATTATTATTAGTGGTCAGTGACTGCTGCGTGTATGGCTATGTGAACTTAACACGTAATCTGGGTTTATGATTTCCATCTCAAGTCTCCTCTATGAAGTTTACAAATAAAAAAGCTTTCTAATGATGAATATGTCTCAAACTTTGATTACGTGCTGTTTAAATTTAAATGAAAATTATTAATACATTCTATGTGTTGAAGGCTTTGGTTATTTAATTTCTATTACCAAACCCACACACACACATTTACATATGGGTATCCATTAACGTTTTGAATTAAGGTTTTCAGTAAAAATATAATCCTCAGTTATCATTAATCGAAGAATAACAAAAGCTACATTACACTGGTTAGAATTAACACGCTTAAGCTGATCCGAATCATATCCAAGTTCGCGTACACATGTAATCAGTTAAATCTCTTTATGATATAACTCTGATGTACCTCCGATCTCTAATGTACCTCCGATCTCTGATGTACCTACGATATAACTCTGATTTACCTGATATAACTCTGACAGGTTTCAGAGGTACAGTTTTCAGCAGATCATATATATATCGGACGTTCAACCAGTATTTTTTTCGCTGTTTGCAAGCAAAACAAGATGAACCACAATGTAAATTTGTTAAAGAAAAGAATGTGTAACTATAGCCTAAATATGACTTATTAATTATATCAAGTCAAGTTATATCAATGTTAAATATAATGTATTGATTTAACTAATTTCCCTTTAACAAGGTAAAGTTAAGCTAAATCTTTTTCCTAGTAATCAACTTCACATACAGTAGTGCATTAAAGCATAACAGTAAAACATTATTTATTCAACGATTCATGTAAACCTGAAACTAAAACATATTTTATGTTGTTTCAATTTTTGACATTCCAGTGAGTTCATTTTTTGTTTTATCACCCGCAATACTCTCAGGGAATCATTGAAATATATGGAAATTAGATATGATTTTGGAAGAAACTCACAGGCAATTATTATATGTTTGAAATGTCCAAAAGAATGCTAATATTATATTCAAGTATATATTTGAGTCAAGTGGCCAAGCGAACAATACAATCACTGAATCAGCACAAGGCCTTCCTCAGATAATTACTTAAAATACTTGTGTGAAGTGCATCTTTTGGAATAGATGTTACCTTTTCCATCTCCATGATAGGGGCTGTATTGTGGCTGCCGTATGGGTCGGTAGAGAACCCAATTTAAATTTCCTCAACTGAATATTATCATACAAACAAAATACGAATTCCAAAATGATATTTTTCTTTAATATTACTACAGTAATATATTAGTCACGTAAAAGTGTAAAATAATAATAAAATTTTGTTTTGTATGTCTAGTATTATTTGAAATGTATAGCTATTGAAAACATGAACAATGATAGAACTGTAAAAAGCATTCAAAAGATTATAGAAAAAATAGCAAAATGTAATTTGAGTCCAGTGGACCATAAACCGATAAGTAAAAAATAGTTTGGGAGGGGAATTTCCAAACTATGAATTAGCCATCGCTTCAGTGCTTTTCCTAATGAAGAATTTAGTAAAGGTATTTAGACTGCCTTGAATTTCAAGTCCTTTGGTCCACTCTAGTTACCTAATAGTTTGCTTATATTCACTGGCAATTAAACTTAGTTATCTCCCCTTGTTCCCAGCTAAGCCTAGATCAGTTGGACACAGCAGATATCTGTCAGTTCAAATCACCTAATACCGCCTTCTATTTCATTGCGAACTGACCTCAAACAGCAGGCCTACTGTGCCAAGCTGCCATGCCTCATAGCATAAACGCTTTCCTCATAGAACCAGCCTAGTTACACACCATCGTTTCACATATCATTCTGAATCTCACTTACGACCTTAAAAACAATTCACGTTTTTAATTCGTGCAGTGCCAAACAGTTATACCCAATTGTGAATCTCTCTATTTCTGCTTGTGGAATATTATTAATGTAGTACTGTTTCCAATCTTAAAAGTATCTGATGCTATAGAACGCTTAAAGGAACGCTTTATTTAATATCCCTTAGTCGTAGATTGCAATTATAAGATATGTATAAATGATCTAATAGACAGACAGTGGAACTTAAAGGGGGATTCTGGGTTTGAAATTGCTTTTAAATATCGTTTATTTATTAAATAAAAAATATTATAACAATATAGACATGTCAGAATGAAGAAGTAATAACGAGAAATTAAAAAAATTAAATTTCATATACATTTTAGGGTAAATTCATGGAAAGTCTGTTTTTAAGCAGCTTAGGGAAGCTCATTAATATTCATGAGATATTCACAAAATCACATCATCAGTGGATTCCAAACTCGCGACATCAAGCTTGTACGTTGTGTTTGTCAACTTGCATCTCTCTCCCCTGTCAAACGACGACCACCCGATCATTGTGAAATACATTTTTTTGTAGATTTTCTAAGCTAGGCCTAAAGTGTAATAATAACAGTAGTAGCATATATTTATTTGACATTTAATGAAATACAAAATTTAGTACAGATTACGTTGTCATAAATTATACTATTTTTATACCTCCAATAGTACAGATCGTATATCGGCTTCACGTACTAGGCTAGGCCTAGCCTAAATCATTTTATTCATGGGTGAGAGCCATTTCTGACTAGGGATTCCATGCCACGATGGCTACGCTAAAACATTGGGGCCATCATGGGCCTAGCTATACCTACTACTAAACGATTGGCCCATAAATAAAAAAAACTCAGTGGATTCCAAACCAAACTCCTAAACAATCTAAACCTAAAACGTTCTACATAATCGGCTGTAAATATTGAGGCAAAACAAGGGCCGATCGCCGTCCGCACGTATATGGTGTCCCGATCGTCTAATAAGTAGGCCTAAAATAGGCCTAGTTTACTCTCCAAAAAAGCGGATACTGCATCAAGCAAGTAGACCAGGTAGTAGGAAGGAGACCTAGCCGATCCGGCCCAGTTAAAAATTGAGCTAGCTAGTGTAGTAGACCCTATGCGAATTGATACCACCAGGCCTTTTACTATAGGCTACACTTTTTAAAATTAGCAATACTTATCATATGTTTAAAAATATTCCAACTCTCTCATTCGAGCTATATTATCTATACCATTCCGGTAGGTCGAGTCGACCTTCAATCAAATACTGTACATCGTTCATGTTGTGATTATAGACGGGGTATACTCGACCCGACCAGTTTGGTATTGTATATTGTATCTGCTTATCACGTGACGATGCCAGGCATGGGCAGAGAGAGCACGTGTATCGTCGTCTCGCTCTCCTCGCTCAGCAGGAATGTATACGTTACGCTTCATTGATTTTGAAGGCTTTCCCTAAGTCAGTGCGAAAATCGGCAAACGTAAAGTGCAAACATATCTAATTTTTCACTGTTTTGATGGATTTTCATAAAAAATTGACTTTATAAATGGGAAGACCGACTAAAATTACATCAGATAAGTATAATTTTACAAAAGTAATTGATATGGTTAATGATAACGAGTCGTCGGAAGATTGACCATTTCACGAATTTCCTATTCTGTAACCACAGTGTGATTTTGCCGTAGCTGCACTTGTAATCTGGCTTCATTTCACAGCCTTCGTTCTGCTTCACTGGGCGCTTATATAAATTGAAACTTTTACCGTTCAAGAGACAAACAAATATATTTTACATTTTTTACTATTCATTTTAAACCCGGAACCCCCCTTTAAATTCCATTCTCTATATGTTATCTTTGACCATCAAAAGTGTTTCAGTGCAAAATTCCGTTTAACAATTTGTTGTTGTCTTAGTCTGGATGTTCAAATTCATTAACCAAAAGCACTGCTATTTAGAAATCAATGCTATCTTTATTGAAAATATATTCTCAATTGTAGTAAAATGATAAACATGGAATGTTATTATTGAAGATATATTTTTTTAACATTATAAATAATTATTAATTATTATTTATTAGCAATCATTTTATCTTGTAAAACATGGTTATGAGATTATTGTGAGATAAGAGCTTTATAGCGCATGTAAGAATCACTGAGAAAAAGTGCTATAATGCGACAAATTTACATACAGTAGTGAGCATAGTTTTCTACAAATTTTATACATTAATCATTTCACAAAATTACTATCACATTTTTGTATAGGCCCTACCATATTATTATATTAATCTTTATTGTTATATTTATGTAGTGGTAAAGTATTATTCTACACACCCATCAACTTGTCCAATCATAATTGAAAGAAAAATAATATACACATACAAACGTGTGCTAATTTTTTAACACTAGCCTACTACTACTAGATATTAAAGGAAATTTGATGGCTTGCCCAGAGTGTAAACACTTCTCAGCTACTGTAGTTGTGTGACAACAAGCTAAAAAATGCCTTGATATCTGCAGCTAGCCAAAAGAGACTAAACACTAAATATACACAAAAAAAAAAACAAACAAAAATCCAATACAATTCTAGGCCATGAACACATGTACTGTAAACTCTAAAGGATTTACTTTTTTTCTTAGACCTAGAAAAAGTAAAGAGAGCAGCGGGATTTTCACTTTAAAAATTGCATGATATGGGCTAGTAATAATTAGAGTCCAGTGATACGATTGAAAATGGCGAAGATGACAATTATTGACTTCTGCTTCTCGCTAACCTTCAGGTATATCTACTCATCAGTGATACTGAAACAAACCTAACAAGAATTATGGGAAATCAATGATAATACACAAATTGATTGTATGACAATTAAACATGGATGCATAAACAACCGATCTGTAATACAAAAATAGCTTCATTTATGAGGTCAAAGTTGAAACTTTACATTATTTCGGTGATCAGTGCATGTTTTAATCCTAGTTGAAATGCAGAAATACTAAATCAAACTGTCACATTATTTATTTTCTTACTAGAATTGAAAAAAATAAATAATTGCATGGCAGACTTTTGTGGAACTGTATAATTTAAAAGACCATTACATCTTGTCACTGTGAGCAATATGAACAACTACACAAAGTGGAGTAATCATTTAGGAAAACATCCAACATACACATGCAATACAAAAGAAATAAAATATAATGTTTGATTAATCATCCTCACTGTCTAGTACTATTTGTCTTCCATTTTGTAATGTGCACATATAAAGAAAATACAGTAGAATCCAGCTATTTGAACACCCCTATTTAGAGGGCACCCTTTATAAGGGACACGGCCTATTGAGGTGGCACCCTTTATTAAGGGATATTTTCCCTTGAAATTTACGGAGGGCAATAATTATATTATAACCACCAGTACTATATCAAACCCCTATTCTAATTAAGTGGATATTTGTGCTCTAATAAGATGGTGTGATGAGTTCTACTGGAAGACGGTAAAAATGATTGTTTGGTAGCGTTATCTGATGAGTTTGGTATAGAGTTGACTGATAGTATAGAGTGCACAATTGTTTTAATATAGTGCGATCTCTAACATGATTCAGACTTGATGCAAACAAATGGTAGAGTAAATATTCAATGTATTTGTAAAGCATAAATCAATAGTATTTTGATTTTAAGTAGTTAAATGTCCTACCAATCATACATTGGTATCTCTTCATAGACAAAAGCATGTGGACGTTATGCTATTATTACATTTTTGCCCTGAAAATAAATGAATGCATTTTTGTGAGTAGTGGAATATGGAATAAATGCCTATAGGGTCCATAATACAGGTGTATGAATGAGGAAAAGGATGCAGATTACAAGATAGACAGGCTGGAAAGGAGGCTAGCCAAACCACATGGGAGCTAATGTAACTATAGTTTTATTGCAAAGCTGTTCAAATTTGTTGTACATGTTTTATATAACAACACCAAACTGTAAAGTGGTTAAGTTAGTGGTTAAATGTTCTAAACAGGTGTGGAACATCTCAGACAAGGTAAATCAAAATGGGAAGTTTGAATATGGTTTAAAACAAGGATATTCTGTTGATGGCAAACATTCAGAGAGAAATTAAACTTTTCACATGTGGACCTATACAACACTAACAAACAGAGTGGTCAACACAGGTGAAACGCACACGGTATGTTGAACCACGATGAATAAGAATTCTGTAAATATAATCCTAATAACATAAACAACAATATTTAATAAACAATAATAAAATATACAAATTGACAACAATAACAATTGGATAGTTTTGAAGCAATGTTCATTATATCCTGCTGCACATGACTAATTATTGTGAAAGTATCTTAACATTTCAGCCGGTCTACTTTGACTTTCATGAACAACTTGGTTATCAGTAGATATCATAGTAGAACCGGGAGTTAATTTGATGTCCTATCTTCTGCATAACTCCACACCTCCCCCCTCCCCCTCTAGTAAGTACTAATAATAAGTTGATTTATGTTACAGTTTGTGAGCAGGAAAATCCAACATTTTTAAAGAGGTTCAAAGTAACCAATTACTGTACATTGTGAAATTTGTCTGTATCTTATCTCCATACTGAATAGCAATAATATTTGAATAATTTTGATATCCACTTTAGACTAATTCACTTTATAATATTAGCTGTATTATGTATGGCATGTTGGCTAGTGATACTCAGTGAATATGATTAATATTGTGGGTATTTTTTAATGGGCCTATTTCTATAGAGAGAGAAACAACAGATAAAAACAGCGTTTTTAATAACTATCTAACTTTCCAATAAAAATGGGTCCTCGCAATAAAACCCCAAAAACTACAAATAACCAATCTTAAACACATTTTTAACTTTTCATTTTATTTTGGTCTCGATCACGAACACTTTTAAAATAAGTTTCTGTGAACATGTAATCACAATTTGAGGTGGTAAAATGAATGGCGCAAATATTTGGTCACTTTCTGTGACATACATGACTAATGACCACCATTAAAAAATAAAATGATAGGCTGCAACTTTATATAATTTTATAAACTATTAAAGATCACCACCACATTTGGGCACATCACAGTAGTTTGATAGTGTAGACAGAGCTTTTTAAGGCCCTGTTCACCTTGATGAAAATAACTAAAAACTGACTTCTAAGAAAACAGTTCTTTGCAGTTTTTAAATAGAAACAGGCCCTAAAATGAATTATGATCAATCCATTTTAATAACTCCTAACTTCCTTGTAATGAAATACAGACTTCCTATCTGTGCATGGATGATAAACAATTGTATAATATCTGTTTCTATTTCCTACTAAAGGATTTTTTTTCCAATTAAAGACCACATTTTAGGACCAATGATCTTTAGCAATTAGACCTCAAAAATGACAAATGACATTTTAGAATTGTGTTTATATGACTACAGAAAAGTGATATCTAATTGAAGGAAATAATTAATTTGAAGGTGGTATGCCTACAGTACCAACTTGGAGGTATGTTTAATTATTTTATAAACTGAAATTGTGAATTGCAAATACTGATTCATATTCTTACCAAATTCATGACCATCTTACTACTGATTATCAATTTAACTCAGTTGTTGTATTTGTTTTTGTAACAGTACTTAGATGTATTTAAATTGTTTGATTTAATCATTCATGGTTCATTTTATACCATAGGGATGAGTTAGGGGTCACTGGGGCATCATTCAATACAATGAAAAGTTATAACACTTTATTATGATAATATAATTGTTGATTTGCATATATTTTGAGGTACAATGACATATTTGCTTAGTATGCAATGTATTTTTATAGTCCTTATTTAAAAAAAATTATCTAACAATTATATAATACATTCTTGGTATTATTCTCCCTCCCTCATTTTTAGAAAAAAAATATATAACACTAGTTTAAGTTGAGCACTTCCTTCCTTGGCCATGCCTACTCCAAATACTGGAACCTTTACCATTACTGATAAAATGTAATTACCTGTATTTATCAAACTTTTTAATAAAAAAACGTTTTATGGTAGAGTTCAGAATTAATTTCAGATATGATCGTTTAAAAATTAATTTAAATATTACGTAGTACCTCATGTATTATTAACGAATAGCGAGAATTTAGTTTATTTTTTCTGTAAATAGATATTACCAATACTAAGACAAGCTTTTAAGTATTACGTGTATACAACAGTTTATGGTGTTTACATAGTGAGCCATCTCTGCAATTATAATGCTCTTTAGAATCTGAGGCCTATGCTATTGTAAGTGACTATATGTGTTCATTCAACAATTTCAAGTTGAAATATATGTGGATAGCAGATGAGACGTTAAGGCGTTGGTCCTCTGGGCAATATGGCTCATGTGCACGATAAAGAATGCAGTTAGGGCCTATCAAAATAAGAGTAGGGGATCATCTCCCGGTGTACTGCCTAAAACAAGCCTATTGACTGGCCTATCTATTGGTGTGTTGCACCAAAATATAAATATTTTTAATGATTAGTAGCAAATTAAGTTTTCATTATACAATATAAAATTATATTAATTTTGTATTAATTAAAATATCAGTAGAGGCATGGCATGTGATATTATGTTATTTAAGATTAATTGAAAAATTGTTAGTTTCATGTTCATTGAGTGGCATCTACAGTATTGCGACTATACCAACATGAGAATTGTACCGGAGTTTAAAATTACAGTTGCTGATATTACCACGATTAGTTATTGTGATGTACCAACATTAAATGAAAAGTAAAACAGTTCAGTCTAGTTATACATCAACATCTGATAATCACGATGTAATTTTGATGGACAATTTAATGGTTCTGAATATGATCATTCAAAAAAATAATAGCAGCTATCAAATTTGATGAAGGAGGAGACATGATTAAATTGTATTTTATTTGGTCTAATGTACAGAATATAAGAATAGTATAGTATGGTACATTATTATTGGACATAAGGAAATATCCTCTTCTTAACCTAAGCCTTAATCACTATTATTACAGGGTCTTTTTCATACTGAATAACAACAGCATTTCTTAATAAATTATAATCCTAATTGATATTGTCTTAGCTATTCCATCATCAGTAACTTTATCACACTATACGACGACCTATTGTGGTTATAATTCATAATTAAATTTAAATATTAATATCAATTTGAATGAGAATCAAAGAAACGGTTTACACTTGAATGGCTCACAAAAAGTAGTAGGTTAGTGCGGTTAATACATTTTGTATAGGTAGGCCTACTCTACAGGGAAGTTGTTACAATAGAAAATAACATACAACCTTTAAAACTATATCTACAGTACACTGCATTATATAGGTACTGCACAGTATAGGCAAGTTGTTTACAAGAGAAAATATAACATATTTCCAGTATAGGAAGTTGTTTGAATAGAAAATATAGCATATAACCATTAACATTAGGTATATTTTGTATTGTGTATAGATAGATCAATACATACAATTGAAAAATAAAATACTTTGTTTATTTATTGTAAAGAGTAAAACTATATACATGAGTTATACGATTTAGAGATCATCTTTACAGTTTTATATAAATATATATATATATAACCTTGTGTTTGTTACATTTTAATTATATTCTTAAAACAGGCAGATCAAGGGGGGTAGCGGGTGGTTGTATGGAACCTGCCTGGGCACCTGCAGAACTTTGCAATGCAAAATCTTAGTTATAATAATAATTTTACATTTTTAGGCCCCAGAAATCCAGGATTCTCCACTGTTTAGGTATCTAATATTATTATTACAAAGACCTACAATGTTTTTTTGTTTTTAGATTCTGTACCATACATATTTTAATTCACTATAAGTTAACAACTCTTTGAACCAATCACGCTCTTATATTTTTTTTCATATTATATTATATTTTTTTTTCATATTTATATTATATTTTTTAAGTTACAGAAACCTATTAAATTATTGAAATATTTGTTTAGTGTTTAAACAAAATTATAATTACTACAGTACAAAAATAAATAAGAATTTATTTTCAAATATCTGATTAAAATATGATTTTATTCAAAAAAATACTAAAATTATTTGAAATAGTAACAAAGCTCAAATTTTAGAATTGTAATATTTTTTAAGTGCACAATTTTGATACTAGTTTTTAAACATGGGAATATTACTATAAAAAACTAATCCAAATTTTAACCTATTTATATTATTGTAACAATGTAATGCAAACATATTTAGCTCAGCGCTGTTTTATGCCATAAAATAAATAAATAGCTAGTCCCATTTTTATAATAACAATGTTTTTACATTAAGGCTATGACAAAGTGCCCTAATGGGATCCAAAACATATGAGACTTTGTATTTGTTATATTAGCCATTCTTATTCAAATGAATAACAAAACTATTAATAAAAAAAAAATACTATAATGTAAAAATCAATAATCATAATGGAATAATACCTAGGCTTGCCTAATGCATAAGAGTATGGTAGGTCTTATTTAAGAATATGTATACATCATGAGTGTTACAGTGTTGCAGACTGCACAACAAGTTGTTTCTATACTGTCTGTCTATAGAGAGTAATAACTTGCTTGACAAGTTAGATTGAGATTTAAGTAACAGTACTAAGTCAACTAAATCAACATACAACACAATTTAATTGCAAAGAATATATCCACTTACATTTTTACCGGGTTAAAATTTCTTAAGATCCATGTACAGATTTGAGCAGAGAAAGGGGGAGATTAAGAGGGCTTAAACAAGCGAAATCTACAGGCAGTGATGAGATGCTCCAGCCAGCAGCGTGTGTGTGTGTGTTTTCTGCAATGGCGAGACAGTGTACTGGCTTACTATTTCAACACACACGACCTTGAGTGTTCTTTGAACCTTGACCTGTTCTAGTAATGCCCTTCATGGTAGTTCAATCAGTAGACAATGCTTGATGAAAGCTTAGCAAGCTCGCTTGCACATAATATCCAAAATTGTTGCTTTTGAATGGTATCAGTACGGTCCGTTGGTTGCCGTGGCAGCTGGGAAACCAGCCAATGGCTGTTAGTTTAACATCCGTGTTCAAGTATCTATATACAGTGAAGAGGTTTTTATCAAAGGTAATTCAAGCATTTTCAACTTACACTATCCGCAAACAGATGTTACAATAAAAATATTAAACATAAAAAAATAAAACATGTGTGAATCCGACTTAAAGCCGACAAAGAAAAGACACAAGATGGTACAGGTACATCAGTCAGCTTAATTAATTTCATATTAACAAAACTTTCTTAATCATTTTATCAATTATCTTGACTAAACAAACAGGACATCATGTTTTTTCAAATAAAAAGTTATTTTAAATCAAGAAAAAACTTAAATGTATATCATTCGTAATGTCAACAATTAATGTTACTATACTTTGTATGTATTTTAAAAATGATTTTCCAAATAAATTCAAATCTAATGAAATAAAGATAATAGATTAAAAATAAACAAATTATTAATTTAATATTTCTATTTATGTTAAAATAGTGTAAAACAGTAACAAAAACTAGATTTTGAAGTATACTAACATTAGTTTGCTGGGTGTACAGGTATACTAAAATTGGTTAATAGCATATGAACCAGTAACATTTGCTGGGGGTCATGTTATCGCATTATTTAAGATCTAATTATATAGGATTAGTACCATGATATCAGAGATAATCTAGCTTAATGAGATCTGATAAGCTTAGGAAGGATTTACTATAGGCCTACACATATTCAAAATATGATATTATATGACACTATTGAATTATAATAACTATAGGCCTAATCACTCTTATATTGATAACAGTAATAGATAAGATAGGAACTTAGACTTTATGACTGAAATTTAAAACAAAAATTTAAATTATAGTATATTAAGTATAAATTTGTAAAATTACTTCCTGGAATGTAAAGATTATCCATAATTTATTATTGCATTATGGGAAAAAAAACCCCATTTTATTATTATTTTTACATTTTTAATTATTTATGGTTTGATAGCATAACAGCAAATTGAAAAAAAAAAAAACTTTAATTGTTTTTTTTAATAAAAAAAAATTATATAATTAATTTGTGTTACAATATTTTCTATACAATTATATTATGTTGATATGGTTTATTAGCCATCATCAGCACTATTTGCTATGCAATTTATTTGGGTGAGTAAAACTGTAAGGCATTTAGTGCCTAATGCTCCATGAAATTAAACTAAAAAAATAGTTTATTTTTAATTCAAACAATTAAAATACAACAATATCATATCTGTGTGAAAGATTTCTGCTTTTGAAATATTTCACCTTCACCTGAATGAACATCATGTTTTAATATAATATTATGCTATACAATATTATATTGTATAGCATATAAACAATACTGAACATTGAATGTAAGCTATTCATCAGGCATGAAAAATAGGCCTCTTCTTTTAAATTTACAGTAAATATTAAAAAATTGTTTGAAAATCTGGTAATACTAAGGTAGTGAAAAGTGTTGATGAATAAATTATAAAAAAAAATAACAAAATCATAATGTTATATACTGTAAAATGGATTAAAAATCACCTACTTTCATGTTTTTTAATTATATGCATTGTACAATCTAACAATATAAGAACACAAAATGACTACAGTACTACTACTATTATAGTACTGTACTACTATTCAATAGTCTGTGTGTAACTTTTAACTAATGTGGCCTCTTGGTGGCGCTATTTAAAAGTTAATTTCCACATGGAAGACTACAGTAATAGTTAATTAAATATTCTAAACTTACAGTGTGTAAACTTTAGGCATTTATTAAAGTTTAAAGTTTAATTACCTGGGAATTGATTAATGTAACTATAGATATGGACACATTTCAGTTGGTTGAGGTATAGCTCTAACAGCTAATTTACTAAGAAAGTTGAATGCTAGAAGAAAGACATATTTGCATTAAAAGAATTCCTCCATGTTAATAGAAATAATAAAAGTAAGCAATGGAATTATTGTTTTGACAATAAATGATTCTACATTGCATTGGACACAAGTGACTTCAAATTGAACTCAACGGTGATCCACGCTGTAGGCAGGGATAAATAACATTATAATGAAGTAACTACTCCTTTTATATCTAACTTGTTTCAATTCCAGACAGACATCATTCCTATGCATTCACTAATGATGTGTCCATCACCTAACTGTATCATGACAATGTACACTTGTAAGTTTGAAATTTCACTAGCAAATAAACTACAAAACAGCTAAACCATTATGTTAATTCTGTTAAACATTTTGTGCCTGAGGGGTAAGTAAGAATGGTTAGGTTATGTTTGCCATCTTTTCCATCTTAAACCAGTTGTATTTATGAGTATCACAATCTTATTTACAGTTTTCAAAAGTTGATTCTGTAACATCTGTATTTTTTCCTGTTACTCACTCCCTAGACTATTGCTGAAAGTTGCTTAGAGTAGGATGACAGTGTTAACATATGATATATAATAATAATTAATTATATATTGTTTGAAGGTTGCATGGTGAAATCAAATGTTGATATAAAGTTTGCGGTACATCACATATATTAGTTCTGAAAAGAACTGTAGAGTTTCTCGACGTTTCGATCAATATACTTTGATTGTCCTCAGGAGTGAGAACGATCAAAGCACATTGATCGAAACGTCGAGAAACTCAACAGTTCTTCTCAGAACTATATACGTGGTGTACCGCAAACTTTATATCAACAATAATTAATTAATTTAATATTATATAATAATGTAATTAATATCTCAGGAAATTGTCAACTTAATAGGGTGTCAATTCCAAAGGTTCAGCTGCAATTTATTTTAAAATCTATCAGTTTAATATCGTAACATTCTGAGTAAAATCTTTGTGAATACCATGATATCTGGAATTTTTGTTTCCAATTTGAGAGGTAGCATTATCTGATATCAATTCATAAGATTCTTTTTATATCAAAGCACTAGATATATTTTAAATTACAGTTACAACCTACAAAGTAATTGATAAACATACCCTGTATACAAGGAAATCGTTATTGCATAATCAGTGGAATATTAATATCAGACGTATGATTTATGACAAGAATATACTCGTCTGAATTAACAGCAGTAAGGTACAGTAGTATGATATTCATAAAGAAAAATAATAATCTTAATATGTCATGCTCTGCAGAATGTAATATTATCAACATATTATAGTAAATTGTGGTACATGCAGTCTACCTCTTCCTCTGGGATATCCCTAGTCAGAGGATACCCATAGAGGAAACTTTCTTTTAAAAAAACCAGGGGGAAATATGTTTTAACACAACTGCCGACCCCAATCCAGGGGACACCCTTTTAAAGGGGAAACTTTGTTGGGTCTCGAAGGTGAAGACATTTCCAACCAGTACTCTAACAAATGCGAGCTGAAAATAGACAGTATATATAATAGGTGAAGACCTGCATCAATTAACTACTAATAAAATATATAGTGTAATATACAATAGTAAACTAACTTACTTAAAAGGGAAAAAAGAAAAGGCTAATCAACTGTGTAATATTTGTGTAGATAGTTCCAAAATAATTTACTATCAGTTGTGAAATGCAATGTCAGAAAACGTTTTTTTAAGGCATAGGCATTATCCCCCATCAAAATGTAAAGCATAGCTGTAAATGTGTTAATAGTTTGAATTTAATTGACTACTATAAATTCTATTATGAACTATTATTATTGAAAATATAATACAGCAGATCTCAGAGTGCCTTTTGAATTTTGGCCACACCATTCAAAATTTTCAGGTAAAAACCAAACGTCTTGATTGTTTGACTTACTGTACTGCTGTTGCGCTGAGAAGTGTTCTGAACTAAGTTCCTCCAGTTTTTCCTATACCTTGCTATTTCTTTTAGTGTTTCTAAACACGTGTACATTTCAAATTTAGTTTATTTTAATGATTATCATTTGTTATTTGTCATTTTTGTTGGTCTTATTTTTAGTATTATTGTTATTTCTAATAAAGAAAAATTTCTTAAACGCAAAAAAATCCATTAAATCAAATATGATATCTTTGCATATCTCTACCTCTGTCAGTCATATTTTCATCTATACATACAGAAAATACAATCTATATTGATAATAATAATTAGAAAGATCATTTCTTTTAGAAATTGATATCTAGTCGATAGCTAGAAGGTAACATGCAAATATCATTTCATTATAGATAGTAATCTTATACTGGTTGGTCAGCCTATGTATGTCTAAAACAGACCAGCAGCCTGAAGATTTCAATGATACAACATATTAGTTTTCGTTTTAATAATTTCTGTGTACATTTTTATTATTATATTATACTTTGTTTACAGGTATGCCTAAAAAACTTGTAGTCTGTAAGATTGACTGATCGTTTTAATGAAATATTAGATATTAAATGCAAAATAATTATTGCTCTATAACTAGACAAAATTTATATATCAAATATTTTTTATTAACACTAATCTCTATCACTAATCACTTCTATCACTACATTAAGAAAAGACTTAAGAGTTTTTTTATTCTAAATTTTGCACAGAGGCAAACTAAGATTATAGTAAAAGTTGTTACTCAGATAGACAAAATCATCAAATATTTTGTTTTGTTGTTATTTCTATCACTAAACCCTATCTCTATCACTAATTCCTATCTCTATCACTAATCCCTATCTCTTTTACAGATGTAAAAGATGTAAAAGAGTTATTATTCAGTTCAGAAATAACTTATTTCTGCATGTTCAGTTGACAAAATCTTTCAATATATATATATTTGTTTCAAATTATCACTAAACTCGATCACTATTATTTAATCCCCAGATCGCCATCACTAATCTATATCATTAATCCCTTTCTCTAAATATGAATGTCTTTGATTCCAAGAAAGACAAATACATTGAATTTTAAGAGCTATTATTGAATAACTTTAAATTTTATATAAACAAGTTTGTTAACAAAAAATGTAGTTGTAGGCCTATTGGTGTCAATTTATATCCTTTTATTTTGGAATTTTAACAATTACAGAAACAAATGTAATGTTCAGGATAGGGCAACTATTTTTGGAAGTATATTGTTAATATTTACAAGGTTAATACTCTGTCATGTCTTGCAAGGGAGATAAGTTGAACGTAGCCATATCAAAGTTTTGCGAGTATGTCAAATCAAACATAACTTCTGTATCATGATGATTCATGTATTAATGTTCTATTCAGAAATGTTATAAAATAATAGTCACAATCACATTACAAAGAATTAAAAATTTGTTATTTTAAAGATACTACAATTCAATTGATATATTCATTCTATCATTTAAAAAACCACAGTATATTAGAAACCTCTTAGTCAAGTATATAAATCATATTGATAATTTGTAATTAAATTACTTTAAATTTGAGTATGAAATAGACATTCTCTTTCATGAGGCATAATAACAATTAATTAAATGTTAATCAAACATAACAGTGACCTAATTAAAAATAATTAAAAACATACCCGTACGTTATCCCTATGTGTTTGTTGATGAAATTTGCATATATAACAATGTGTACTCTACATCTAACAACATCGATAAGGCCAATTTACGCAGACGAGCAATAATGGTAAAAACAAAAAAATAGAATCTATGTTATTTCTTAGGGCCATTGACACCAAACATGGAGCAGACAGGTGGTAGACCGAACAAATTTAGATACAGAACCGGGATTTCCGCTACTGTTACTGCTCGTCTGTGTAAATTGGCCTTTTTGATATAACGAAAAACAAGACTAAAGCTTTTATTAGTTCTCTGCAGTTTTTTGTTGTTTGGCCAAGATTTTGATGACGAGTGAACACTGTGTGATGTTTGCATCTCACCAACAAATTTTTTGTTTTATGTTTGGACCTGTTTACAAAGAAAAACTCCAAAGAATCTTTGACAATGGTTTTGGTAGTTGTTTATTTATATATAAAATAATAAATAATATTAGTGATTTAAGACTTGGAATTGAAGATGCAGAGACCTGTTAAAACTTTGTCCCACTAGGACGCAATGCAACCGCGAGTGAGTTGACCAATCACAAGCGACATCATGCTTACGTAGTTACGTTGCGTCCTAGTGGGAACTTAAGCTTAATGCTGGAGAGGATGATGGAAAAAAATATTAAACAGATTGTGTGCACAAATTGATGGTTTGCTGGATAAATATTTATGTTTTTCATTCATTCATTCATTCATTCAATCTTTTATTTCGGAAACTCTGGTCCATAGAAAGTAAATTACATATAAATGAAATAAATAAAATAAACAAAATTCCATCTGGAGAGCATCTTCGACTTAACTAAGACGTTGCTTATAATCGTTGAGATTAAAATATTTTTGCTTGCATTAAGTCTACACATCAGGCCATATATTGATATTCTTAACAATTCATAAAAAGAGGGAATTCTACATTCCGTAAACATGAGGCTGGCACTGCAATGTTTTTAAGTAGGAACACGCCAATATCGTACTTATGAAGATATGTAATAAGAAACTTCCTTTATTTATTTATAAAACAGCCCATACAACAAGGAACTAATAGTGTGAATCCGTATACAACACATTTGAAGTACAAGGAAATAAGAAATTACTGGATTGTGTTGATAAAGTCGACAAGACCAATTTATGTTTATTTTTCAAAGAAAAAACACAATAAACTATTGTCTCTTTGTCTAAATTGAACTTGAATCAGGAAGTTATTTTTTAAAGAAATAACACATTTTTCATATTTTTAAACTATTTCCTTCATATTACCAAAAAGCTATTAAAAATGTAATGTACATTCAACATCTGCAGATTAAGCAACCAGGATTTTTAATTTCATTACAAGTCTCCTAGCAATTAAACATTAACTTCTAATTAAACACTTCCTCCAATTAATGACCACTATTTATGGGCTACAAGAATACACAATTAAATTGTAATTGATTGATGGTCTTTAATGGGGGAAGGTAGGGGTGGGGGTGTTGTATTTTCCAGAACTTTTCTAATGGCCAATAAAGCGCCACTACCAGCACTAGCCAAATCCTCATATGACACTTGGTTCATGGGTTTGTTTTGGATGGATGTTATAATAAAAAACTAATTTAAACATTGAATTCTGAATAAATTATATTCCATGAAACCTGTTTTTTACTATATATCTTATTAGTGATATTCTACGATAGAATGTTCACTAGCTAGCTTTAATATAAAATAATTAGTGGCAATAATGGACAAAGAATTCATGCGTAGTCAGGTCTGAATTTCTAATATTCAAGATTATATATTGTCTGTCTGATATTCTGTGTTGATTATATGGATATTTCATTGTTGATCTAATTATCTGTTGACTAAGCCTGGCTACTGTCAACATAACATACACTTAATCGGTTGTCTTATTACATACATGCATCGTTCTATCATTTTTAATCTTTGGTTCAGTTTTTCACAGTTTCTTAAAGCGAATATAGAAAAAATGTCTAGATGAAAATTAATTTTTTTTGTCATGTAATCTAGTCAAATGAGTTAATGATTATTTCAAATTATTTCTAGACCTTGTTTTATAGGAAAATCAGATCTGCATAATCAGCCTACACTTGTCTCTATTTTGTTGTTCAATTAATACCAATGTATCTTCCTCATATGTTATTTCATTACCATAAAGAAATCATGCAGAAAGTTTAACCTCGCTTTTTAATTTGTTGATTCCGTATCCTTGCCATGCATTATTTTCTTCCATTTCAATGATTGAAGGCACTATTGCACTGCTATCCTTTTGTAAAAAATGTTTATGCAATGCCTGAATATTGTGAGAAAAGAACCGGCTATACTATAATCTCCTAGAATCAGTGCGAAAAAATGTTTATACCACAGCCTAGTCTTCGACATTTAAGATGAAAGTGGCTTTTTCCTTGAATAAAAGTTTTCTGTAGAATAATACGGGTGGTAAAACCAACTCGTAAAAGTATTCTTCCATTTAACTGATACGAAAATTCAGTCCCTATGTATTTCTCTTACTATAACTTTGTTTTTTTACATTGATGGAATAATGTAATGAATGATAACTATACTATTACAATATTTTGTCCTTGGATATTCTATCACTGCATAAAAAATGAATGTATGAATACTTTTCAATTAGTTCAATCACGAGTGTATTTTTATCTCTGTGGCTAAATACAGGTACAGAATAAACATAAATCACATTTATTGTGAAGTTTTCAATCATTAAAAGTATATTAACTGGGGGAAATATAACCCTTATCTGACCAGTACCTACATAAACTAACATGAAATTATAAACATTAACAACATTACCATTTGCCTGTGGTATTATTATCTGTTTCTAGCGGCTATGTTCTATTTATCACAATTCATCAAAAAAATTACCATTGAATTGAAATATCTCCAGATTTGATTGTGATATATTTATTTCAGTTGTGGTGGATGTACTGTATACAGTAGGAATTATAAATTAAAACACCATTTATTACTAAATAACTATACATTTTTGTTTAATTCTATTTCTGTACCAACTGAAAATGCTATAGTATAATTGATAGTATTATAGATATTCTTATGATTAAGAAAGATTAAGGAACTCGCAATTTGTGGAAAGTTGGGAGACCTTCTTCTAAGATATAAAATTGCTTTTATTTGTTTATTAAAAATGAGTAAACTCATAAAAATCACTAAAATACTGTGCTATTACCATATTTAGTCCAAGGGTATGAAATATGGAATATACTCGGATTACATTAATAATGGACATGCTTAAAAGTCAACTGTATACTTGTTAATATTCAAATTCAGCCAACTTTATTTTCCACAATTGTAAATTATATTGATTGTGGCAGATTCTCAAAGGCATATTTAGGCCTATACAAGGTATTTCTATTTTGTAATGGAGCCTAAAAAGATATCAACATATAATAACATAATCATAGTGTTCATAATAAGTGTTTAAGCAAACATTGAATTGTCTAGCTTATACCTGAAGTAGTTCTCCAACCCCTTTGTTTGATGAAAAGTATCGTATCTTAACAATAATGACTATTTTTATGAATATTATCAAAGGCTATTCATACCTGGATATTCCCATCAATGACTCAGTTCAAATAAAATAAAAGTATATCTGTATTGTTCATATTCAAACAAGTTAACAAACAATAGCACATACAGGTACCATTTGAATAATCCATTCAATATTTTAAAAAAATAAACAAGCCGGAAAAAACATGGTGTAGAATGGCCTATCTGAATAAGCTTGAGGACGATAATAACATTACCACATTTTAGAGTAATGTTCACCCTAGTGAGAAACCTTTTGTTTCTGATTTAAACTAAATTAATTTTTTTTATAAATGAAGAAGTCTCAGTGGTAAAAAACCCCAAAACTAAAGATGTCAAAGAGACAATAATAATTAAGCTCTCCTAAAAAGACTTTTCCTTCTTTTTATTTAAAAGTTGAATGCTTCAACATACTAATTCAGTAAATGTCCTTAATACATGGTTTGTGATCGGCTAAAAATCTAAAGCTAAATGAATTAAGCGCCTGAGTAAACACATTATACAAATGGAGGGCTTTTTCAAATTGTGGGCTGAAGAAAATTCTAATTGTTAAAAAATGTTATTTTATGAGAAAATGGATTAAAAGATTTGAATGGTTCACTGTCAATCAAAATTATTTTCGTAGGGATAAGATTTTTTCGTGGTATATGCTTCTACCTCTGTGGGGAGCTTGCCAATATGATCAGGGAAAGATTATTCACAACTAAATACATTTCAGTCTAATTGACTACAACAGACATATCAACATTTATTTAACTTATCTGTAAAGTTAAGATTACTAGATAATACACATAAGATTAGTCTTTTAAGTAAAACAAATTGATTCCTTTTTCAAAGATCAGTTTTATCTTGGTTAAGTACAGTACTATAATACTCAGTATACAAATTATGCACAAGATAAAGTCCACACAATATCTAACAGTTACAATCTTTTGTTGTTCAGATTTCATTACGTAGTAGCCTATTTTCATGGAGGAAAATTCTTCATGGTATTTTCTATACAGCCTGTCTTGTCTGATCAACGGGGGAGAGAGCAGTATGGTTTAAAGCGGCATCAGACTAGAATGTGCTAGAGGCATATGTTCAAGACCTATTCGTACCAGTGCCATAACGCAGAGGCATGAAGCTCTTGGTTTAGGGACCCAATGCTGGAGGCCAAGTGCAATTTTTATTCTGCGCGCTGCTCAGGGGACCCTGTAAGCTCCAGGACCCCTGGGTTTAGCCAGTGACCACTCATAGCCGTTACGCCATTGTCCGTACTATATTTCTTCTATCATTAGCCAAGACATTTTACTGCTAAAACTACTCGCATTGATCTGTCCTTTGAAGGAAACTTAAAGCCATTGGTCCTGTGTACATACTTTTCACATGTGCTTGATAAAGAACCTGAAACACTATTCTAAAAGAGCATTGCTAATCATGGATCTCATACTTGTCTGTCTGGGAACACAGTTTGAAAAGGTCACCCAGAAAAAAAGAAAAAAAAGAATGTCGTGCGACAGATTTATTTTTATTATAACATAGTTATTATTATTTACATTTTTAACAGTGTTCTCTGGAAGGAAGCAATGTTGTCCACCAAGATCTGCCAGAATAAATTAGAAACTGCGCCTAACCATTTAATCTAATTAAAGTAGAGTAATCTATGGCTAGACGTGTTGTATCTACTGGACTGATTCAAGTACAATACTCTTTACCTTTTAAAGTTATCAAGAATTACACACATTATAATATCATTAATTTCTCATTAATTACTGATGAAAACATGTTTATTTTTAACAATTGTTAAAAATTAATGTTTTTATCTTTAACAATTATTAAACAACAATTATTAAACATCTATTTTAGTATTGTATAATACAAAAGATTATAGATAATCTTAATATAATATAAATCATACAGTGTAATTATAAGCTATTGGCAATTCATATACTTTCTATTACCTATTGGACTTTCCATTGACTTTCTAATTTATTCCATAAACTCTCAGACATAGTGCAATCATAGAGATATTATAGTTCACTATAATATCTCTAGGGTGCAATATACAGGCCTCAGTCTATAGTTTTAAAACTTTACAATGATACTGTACTGTTGTTTGAGTAAAATGTTTACACTATTAAGGATTTTCCGACCTTTTATACCAACCATGCATTTTCGGTAGGTTAAAAGTCAGGTGCATGTAACAGAGGGGAAGGGAGGATATTCTAAAGGAAAATAATTATTTTATTTTGCAAAAATAAATAGTTTAATTGTAGTTGTAAAAGTATGTTGTTGCTGTTAACCTAAATCATTCTATTATTCTAGGGACCTTTGACCACATGCCTTACATAGAGTTGATTGCTCCACTCATACAGTACTTAACAACTTTTGATTCGTTTTAACAATTTCTGCACATCCTCCTAAAAGTTTCTCGCTATCTGTTGAAACTGTATAATAATACTAATTATTGCACAAAAAAAACGTGGCTAGTTTAGGTCATGCTCGAATATAATCCCACCCCATAATTTAGGCTAATATTAAATCCCACTTTCCCTAATTTGTCCACAAATACATATCCAGAACAGCTAGGACCATACTCGGTCATACACTATTTGTTTTTTCCTACTAAAACTTGTAGCCACGTTCATTTTGTATTGTATGCATGACAATTTTATGAAACCACAATTTAACTATTGATTGATAAAGGTTTAAATAAAACATTAAACCATGTGGGAGGTACTAAGTGTTTACTAAAAATATTGGCTTGATAATCCTGTTTTATAATTGAAAGAAATTTATGATGTTGAAATAAAATTTGTAGAATAGTCAGTATCTGACACCCGTACCTAAAATCATTCTCATACATCTAAAATGTATAAAAGTGCAGGTTTAAAATACCTCTTCTGGATACGTCACTGAATTAATACAAGATCTGTTGACAAGGCTTTCTTTGATGATATAAGGTTCTCATGAGTGACATAGTGGTACATCATTCTAGGCCTACGTATACATATTTTATCTCGTTTTCCAAGATGCATTCTTCATTAAGTAAACATACATTATCGTACCTGAGACTGTCTACAGTCTTCCAGTCGCTTGATAAGGTAGAACCCTGATAACAAGTCAAGCGTTAGTAACAGCTTTAGACTGATCATTGTACAAATATTGAGAAAGCCCACAGGGGTAGTCCTAAAATCTTTACACAAACATTGTAATGCACGAGTAAACTGGTTTTAATACCTGCTTCCTTTTGTGAATAATACATTATTTACAATATCATTTGTAAATATTTATTATAACATTACCGAATATTAATTTATCATAAAGTAAATATAAGTTTTTTAAAATATTTAATTTACATTTTACATTATGAAGCTAATTTATTCTTTCAGATTCATGACTCAAGTAACCGACTGTAGGGCTTCTTTTTCCCTAGATGGAGTACAGTTTGTTGATTATTTGTTTTATACACAACATTAACTTGGATTTTACTCAAGTACCAAATTGTGTATGACTTTATCTGGACTTCTTTCAAGGCACTTAACACAATCACATTCCATTACAAAAAGGTGCCATGCAATAGAACAATTAATAGATCTTTTCATGTAATAAAACTACAGTAGAAAAACCCTTACTTTGGGACATACCTATTCTGGGGACATCCCTAAGCGTAGTTCCCACATTTAGTGATGCAAAGTAACAAAGCGTAGTATTGACGGAAAGTGTTGTGCGTATTAAATCACAAGTGGGAACCGACCGATATAACAGTTCTGCAAACAGTCGCCATAGGAAATCAATTAAGATTTCACGCAACAGCGTAAAACAAAAATGCACAAGAGAAACATAGCATATACGCAGATTGAACAAGTCATGGTCTATGCAGCAACCAACGTTGACGCAACCAAACAGGTTTGATTTCACATAGATGGGGAAAGCACAATTACTGGAAGGGAATTTTATATGTTGCATCGGTTACATTATGTCTTGTTTTCTCTTCTTTTAGAGAACAATTTCCATGAAACAAACAAAGCAGAAAAAGATATGCTTTAACAAGTGAACGGCTAACCAATATTTAGGAGAAACCCCTATTTAGGGGACTTCCCCATTAAGGGGACACTTTGTTGATGTTCTGAATATGTACTGTACCTTAATAGTCGTTCAACTGTGATACACCATGTGATAAGAGATTAACCAATCAAATGGCATGGATACACCCAGGTGTGTTATAAATCAAAATGATGACTAAGACACTATTTACCTGTATTAATATCCTAGAAAAAAAATAGTAACACAATACATTTTAATTAAACAAGTCTTTGTTACAGAGACTACAATATGAAAATGAAAGAGGAACTTCAAACAAATTTAATTTAAAATGAAACTCTTTTAACATCTTCAAGTAAAAATAAGGAAGGGTTAATGTTTAATTACAACGTACAATTGTCTTCCATCCAATGAAGCTATACAAAAATATTGTTTGTTTAGAATGTTGGAAAAAACGAAACTGTAATTAAATAAGGAAATAAAAATGTGCTTTGTTGATAAGCCCTGTGGTGACCTAATTTGAACATTATAATATGCTAAATACTAACAAATGATTATTGACTGGTGGTGCGGGAGGGTGTTACTGCCTAAGGGTATGTTCAGGCTCACAGCATTAGGTTTGTTATCTATCACTAGTTTAGACACAAAAATATGTATGACGCGTACATAACGCTACGAGTCTGAACATAGCCGTAGCTAAGAAGTAGTCAAAAGTGCTACACCAAAGCCTTAACAACAGACATTTTAGAAATAGTGTTGTTTGGTTAGCTTTTTCACTTTTCACATTAGGCCTATAGACATATATTCTCAACTTTGTGAAAAAAACATCAAATTCAGGAGAAGATGAATCAGACATTTTTTGGGACACATGAGTCTTAATTCTTAAAACCACACAGTAAAGTAATTATTGAAGGGTTAGTTATGAAAGGGTATAAAGCTAAACAACCATATCAATAGGAGTGTCCCTTGAATAAGGGTTACCTCTTAGTGTTATTTCATCTTGTTTGTTACATGGACTGAATACAGTATGAATGTTTCCAAAGGAAGTGTTGTATTGAATTTGTATAAGATTCTTCAATAGATCATCAATAAAAACAATATCAAAACTTATACTGTAGTATAATACTGTAATAAAAAAGGTAATCAACATTTTAATTTTGTTGTGATTTAAGCGAGTCCCCTCACTCACAAGACAGGAAAACAATGTGCTACTATTGTCGCAGACAAGGTCAAGTTAAGAATAGAATGTCCTAGATATTCTAATTTACTTAAATGACGTTGAATTGTTAATCAATTTCCTACACTAGAAACTCAGGAAATTCATACTTTGCATTTTGACAAAATCAAAATATTGAATTTAATATAATTTGCAACAGAGTTCAAATTTAAATGTTCTTTCTATTTTTGGCCATCTTTACCCTCAATTGAATAGAGAAAAATATTATTATTCCTTAAACTAAAAAATATCTTAATAATAATATTGTAAGCCCACACTGGGCATACTTCTGGTATTGTATTTTTTGCGTTTCTACTTAATGTCTTTCTTATGGAGCAGTAACCGCAAGGCCTTAATAATATGACAGATGTTACGGCATTTTTTAGTAGAAGAGATAGGGCTTGTTTTTGTTTTTCTGCCAATATAGTTTTCATTTCATAAGCTTTAAAAAAAAAAGTTTTAACATTTTTTAAAAGGCTATTCTAACAATTAATTCAAAACTTCTCTAATTTAAAAGTCAAAGAAAGTCAGGTCTATAGGGGTCCATGCTATAGTCACCCCAGATTGACTTCTTCATCAGTACTTTTATGAATGATTAGTTGTGAACATGAACGCTAGGTGATCATACCCAGTATCGTTTGGATTGTACAATCATTCGGAAAAACACCTCACAACAATACTTAAATGGCTGTGAAATTGTGAACACTATTAAACAGAAAAGTAATAAATGATTCAATAATTGACCATTTTGCAGCCAGTATAAACACAACTGGGATCTGAGGTGTTACACAAATCTCCAGCAATTAATAGATAAATAATTTCTTCACACAAGTTATAACATAAATAAATTATTACATCTGTTGACATGGTCAAGTGGCATATCTTTTGAGATACTGTATGCAGTGGCCTAACGGCTATGAGCACTCACTGGCTGATGCCTGAGGCCTCCAGCCACTGCCCATATGAAATAAACTGTGTACAGATTTTTCAAGATTTATGTAACCTGCACATTTCTATTTGTTAAGGCCTAAATAAACTTTGACTAGTCTGGCTACCCGCTAAGGCCCATGCCATGGAATTGAGGGGTTTACTGTACAGTACTGTAAGGGAGCAAAATGCACAGAAAAAATGAAGTCTGTATAAGGTGAAATATAGAAGGGGTACACACGACTGCTGTGCCCTCCCCTTCTAAATCTGCCTCTGAACCCTCAAAAATATTTTCAGTATAAATATGGATGCAAACAATGATTTATATTTAGAAGTTTAAGCATGAATTGATAAAAGAGTAAGTTAAAAATGATATTGTACTTACATTGATGCTAGTGAATCGTTTTGCACTTCAGCTAGAGAAAGCTGTAAGAAAATGAATTAAATACATAAAGAAACTAGATTTCTGAAACTTAGTCGATAATAATAAATGATTACTACAGATTAAACGTTTTTAGACCAGTCTAGGTTCAATAAAACTTGCTCGTTAATTGATAAATTAGTCGGGTTTATGTAGAACATGTTTAATTTCCTTCGTACATTTTCTGTTGATAGGATTTAATCCACCTTGCAAATTCAATTACCGAGTTTATAAAATAAGAAGTTATTAATTATATTCTAACATTGCTTTCCACAGACACTTAATCTACTTTGGGATCTGCGTCCATTCATCAACCTTAATTGTAATCTTACAAAAATTAAAAGTGAAGCTAAACATATTTCAAAGTTCAAAAAAGTAATATTGTCAAATATATTCTTTCTCCAATTATAGATCTTTCAAATTAAATATATGTTCAATTACAGATAATTGTTTTAATGTATTCAAATTTCCAGTTATGGACCAATAAAGAATATTGATTAAAGATACTACAGTATTTGCTTTAATATATTTTAATATTAAACATACTCTTAAATACTTATAATATCAAACATATACTCTTAAATACTTTTAATATTATATACTCCAATTTAAATGTATCTCATACTTTAATCAAAGAGCTTTTGTATTATTAAATACATTCTCTAAATAAATGCTAACTATTAAACACTTTTAAATATTGATTAAAGAAACTCTTATAAGATGCTATTTATAAATTCATTAAATATTAAACAGTAAATCTATTGGAATCAATGGAATATAATTATATGAAATTTGTCCAAAAGCAATATTTAATTGGAGAAATGTTAATATGTCTAAAAAATATATCTTAAAATATACTTTTCAGGACAGCTGTTTGAATGCGATAACAGAAGAGTCTCTTGTTTATGTTGTTGGGAAGTCAAATGTTCAAATTCAATTTAGGTATAACGGAAATAAAAATGTAAAAAAAAAAACAACCAAATAAATTAATATAGGTCTACAGTAGAATTCCTAATAAAAAGACAACTTCGGAAACCAACAAAGTGTCCTCTGAATAGTGGTTGGCTATATTGATAAAACATATAATATTGCCCTTTGTTTATTATCATGAGAAAGTGTCACCCTGAAGTTCTTCTGAAATTAATAGCAGTAGATACACTATATAATTACTGTAGTGTATATACCAAAAAATGAAACAATTTTATTTAGATAAATATATTAATTTTCAATTCTTTCATGCAGACTGGGAAAGATGAGAACTCCACAAAACAAAATGACCATTTGGTGATCCTTTGCGCTAAAAATAAATCTAGCTATCTATCCCTAAATCAAGTTGAGCCCGACATTTTTTGGATCAAGAGTTGTTTTTGGAGTATATTCCAATAAGACTAAAAAAGATATTCAACTTTCTCATAGTTTTTTTCCAGTTTGGTTTTACTGGATAACGATAAAACTTTCAATGTGTCGTAATATTTTACATTGGTGTTCTGCATCACAGACACCTTAGGAAGTTAAACTTTCTTGAACAGCAAGCAGTAACTGAACCAAGAGAAAGTTATCGTTTGCACTGAATTTAGTGAAATTAACCATTCTCCTGGTTAGTTTTATCAAAGAAAGTCCATTGCGTTTGGGACATTAAGAGGTGTAATCTATGAAAATGAAATACTGGTTTTTCTTCTTGATGTACTTAGTTATTATTATGGAATATGAAAGATAGTATAATTACATTTTCCAGACATCAATAAAAAAGAAGAAAATCCTTAGTAATAGGATTTTAAGAAAGGGGATCAAGTTTCAATCAGTTCATGAAGTGAAACATAATTGTGAAGGACTGAACCCATTCCAGTCAATACTTTCAATTATCTTGAGCTCACATGTCTGTCTTTTTCAAGAATGTATCTTATTTTAACGTATAATTATGGTTTAGTGTTAATGGGTAAATGGCGAAGATGAAAAATGAGATGAGACCAAGAAGTTGATGTCCCTGGCAAGATGCAACCTCTGCTTCATGATCAGTGGTGTCAAATCTGATTGGATAAACAACTTTATTAGGCCTACTTTTTTGTGTTACTGTGTAGTAAATTACTATTCTTAAAATAAACTTTAGTTCTAGTTCGAATTACAAATTCAATTCCTTAAAGTCTTAAAATACATGAATGACCTTATCAAAAAAATATATACCAAAGAATATCTGATTATGATTTAACAAACTAAATATTTCATTTATGAATATGTAACCTATGAATATGTAACCAATTCAATAATGGTCACCTTTATTTTATCTTTATAAGCAGTTTCAGCAATTAGCCTGCTTAGACTAAAAAATCAGTCAAAATCCATTTAAACTGTTGTCATGGCAGGCTTGATTAATTAAATATGACATCATTTTGAAGTTTTATCATTAGAAATCCAAACAAAATTGGTGTACTTTCCAGATACAGTTTTAGTAATCCAGATATTTTCATAATGTTTTATGAAATATGGATACTAATTATGAAACAACTGTAAAAAATATATACCTAACATGTCATTTGCTTTAAAGGTAGTGTATCTACAAATTATAATAAATCTGTCACTAAACTAAAAAAGGATGTCAGAGGTTGCAACATTTTAAACATTTTTTTTTGCCCATAGGTTTAAGGCCTCACGTTAATTAAACTGTATAGTTGAAGATTTTTTCTTAGACATTAAGACATTTCCTAGCCAAAGGGCAACACTCTAAAGTCAAAAGAGCAAGTCTAATCACTTTAGCCTACAGTTACATTCTATGTATCTCTCATGTACATTCATTAAAATTGAGAGAAATTAGTAAACAAATGGCAACTGAATCAACAGAGAACAGGAAGCAATAGATTTATATTTATGAATTGGAAAGGATATATTGAATTAAAAAAAATAATGTATACCTTAATTTATAGAAATAAAAACACTTTTAAATTCTGCCTTCTAATGGTTTCATGGGACATAAAAACCATTAATAATTTATCCAAATATATCTATCATGCTTATAATTTCAGATATATTTTTTAGAGAACGACTTAATTTTATAAAACTAATGTACCATGAGCAAATTGTAATGCAAAAGATAGGACATCAAATTAAGCTTAGCCCTTCATTTCACTATTTTTAGGCCCTGTGCCCACCCTATTTAAAAATCCTGAATCCACCACTATGTATAGTAAAAGTTTATCAAAAACTATGGGCCAGAGGCCTAAATTTAATAAAGTCAGAATGAATGAATTAAAAATATATCAGAAATTATCAACATTTTATTGAAGAAGTCTGAAAAGGACACATTTCATTTTTGGAAATAGTTGAAACATTCAAGGTTTTTAACGAACCCTTTTACCTGAAGTGCGTATTTCAAACTAGAGACCAACAGTAGCGTGACAATATGTTGCCACTTTCGTTGAACATAAACCCCCTCTCCCCATGTAAAATCTCCCCTCTGTAAATTGACTAGGTTAGATTCATTGTTCAAAGGTTGATTGTATGCAGTTTTTTGCACAGGCCATGTGCTTGGTATTGATTTGTGATTTTTTGTATCCGCTACAACAAATGGAATTGTTTTTGTATGATGGTATAAAGTATTCCAACATACGTGCCAACTTTTCGGTTTTAGCCGGAAGACTTCCATCTTTAATACTTAAAAAGACTCTAAAGGTATGTTCAGACTCACAGCATTAGGATAGCATTATGTACGCGGCGTACATATTTTTGTGTCTGAACTAGGCCACGGATTACTGTTAGACAGTTGTTATGTCTAGCATGTGGCGTTAATAAAGCTGGCATCCCAGGGCAGATTTAATAACGCTAATCTGTGACTCAGTGATTTTAAATTAATCAAATATATTTTCAGGTTTACTTTTCAATTCTAAAGAACAGTACATAGTTGGAATCAAGAATATGATTTTCATAAATTGTTTAAAAATACTATATTCTAAGTGGTAAGACAAAAATCAGTATATTATATAAGTTAAAACTAAAAATGAATGTATCCATAGTTGTATCTGCTTAGATCTGATGATCAGTGTTTTTTGTTGTGTCTGAACACCTTTTAACGCCACAGATTACCGTACACCTTGCGTTAGATAACAAACTTAATGCTGTGATTCTGAACATACCCTAAGACTTGAAAAGACAAGAAACTAATAAATAAGTTAAAATACTATACTTACAGAATAGCATCTATTTTAAGCAAAATCAATTTTAAAATTTGATTTACTGCGGGAAAAATATTAAAAGCTGCAAAAATACTACTGGAAAATTTGCAGAAAAGAACAAACAGCTCTAGCAGGGTATAATGAGATGTGTGTTCTATGAATCACAATAAATATAATGGAAATTTTGAGCAAACAACACTTGAATGACTTTCTTGAATATATAAGGGTTAAAAAAGGGAAAATCCCAAATCACTACACTTTAATAGCCTACAAGGAAATACCAATGTGCTACCATCATTAGTTAGATATAATATTGTTCCAATGTGTTATCGTTTTACTAGTTTTGCGATTTATGAAATAAGACTCCATGGTTCTTGTCTTTTTAACCAACATACTACACAAAATGTTAAAATGTATCTATTTATTTGTCTCAAAATAGAAAAACACCAAGGTAATGTAAATAAATATTGTTTCAGCTATCATTTTCTGTAAAAATAAAAAAATGTAATTTTTCAGCTTTTTAATGTTTTTGGCTGTTTCTACAAATCTACAAATGCGTCGACTTATGTCCGATTTCGGTTGCATGTGCCACATATGATTACTCTCCAATTGCAGAGTAATCATATTAATAGTACAGTAGAAAGAAATGTGCAAATTTACAAAAACATTTCTTAATTCTATACGAAATACTGTAGTGTAAATATATATTAATAACTAGAATTTAATTCGTCACTTTGACGAATTATAGGTGATCATTTTTATCATTTTACAGAAATTAATTAACGTACGTTAACATACGATCGGAAAATGTTGATGTATGCCATCCTATTATATGCTTATAGTGCTGAGTTGTGCCTATATGCCATATACAATATGTACAGTATATACTGTATATCTATATACAGTGTAGCATATAGGTGAAATTACGGGACACACATGTTCTAATTTTTTGGCATGATGACGTTATCAAACTAAACTTTAAGATGAAAATTTCGAAAGATAATTAATTGAGGAAAAAAATATAAGATTTGGAAAAAAATTTGGCACGTAGAAGCGCTGTGCGCGTTCTTTGAATTGTGTATAACTTTGACGAAAAATATGAAAAAACTACTTTTTCACTTCAACTGGCCATATGTTAACGTCACAACATCCGATAGGCTTAATTTTTATATGAATTAATATCTACATTTCATCAGCTTTCATAATAAATTATAATCATCAAGGTAACCTTCAATTCTGAAGAGCTGTAAGATATTCAAATTTACTGCGAAGGTGAAATTACACGGCCTACGTTATTCAAGTTTTTACGCGTGATGACGTCATTAAAATGAAGATAGTGTCAACTCATGATAAAGATAATTAATTAAGCAAGCACATACTGAAAGTTGTGCGAAATTCGAGCACACATAACCAAGATGCGCTCTGTTAAATGTGATAATCTACACAAAAAGATAACAAATCCTAATTTTTAAATTCAAGTGGCCATTTGATGACGTCAAAACATTTTGTACGTAAAATGTGTACATGAATTCATATCTACAACTCAATGGCTTCCAGAATAAGTTAAAAAAATCGGGGGTCATCTTGCATTCTGAAGAATTATTTTCATTTTAAAAAAGACCTATTTTTCACCATTTTCAGAACTTTTGTAAAATTAATGTGCGCATTTTGTCATTTTTAACGTGCTCGTATAGCGTTATTTTAAGTCGGAACTGACTCAAATTTGGTGAATGTACTAAGGATGGTGAGTAGAATGAGATTTGTAAAAAAAATTCATATTTTTTACGCTTTTTAAGTATCGCGCGCGCAAACACGCATTTTTGCGCAGTAATTTTTTGAAACACGCAAATGGCCTAATTCATGCTCTAAATTGATCAAAACTTAATTTTGAGCGTTTTAAATTTTTAACGCGCGATATCACGCGCATGAACCTACGTGCGCGTGCGTTTTTATTTGCTAATATTTTTACCCTTGATCTGAAGTTTACGTGTAGTGAATTTCATTAATATAAGATAATGAATTATGGAGATATGATTGATAATGTGATTTCGCAAAATGGCGTATAAATGTCGTCACGGATGAGTGATCACGCTGGAAAGCTTATTAGGATTAAGTTATATTATTTGAAAGATATTCTGAAATTTTTGTAATCATTGACATTAAACTTTTTGAGATAATTGTTACACAAAATAGTGTACAGAAACAATAAAAAGAAAAAAAATAACTAGACAATATCAAAATTTGGGTGAAAATGGAAAACGGATAAGTGGAGATGCGCTCTATTAAATGTGATGAGCTATGACGAAAGATACAAAAATCCTAAATTTTATATTAGCATGGCCATACGATGACGTCACAATGTCCGGTTAGCCATATTAATACATGATCCGATATCTACAACTCATTAACTTCCAGAAAATGTCATCCACAAAAAGTTGACCGTGCAGTTTAGAAATTACGACTGTTTAAAAAAAGGCATAATTTTGACGAATTTTTTAACCTTTTCAACAAAAACTCGCGCAAATTGTCCAATTCCACGTGCTCGTATGACGTTACTTTAAGTCGAAATTGTTTAAAAGTTGGTAAAATTACTAGAAAAGGCTGGAAAAACATAAATCACGCGAAAAAAATATTTTTTAATGCTACGTGCGCACCGCACACGTAAAAATTTGCGCACACGTGGGAATTTTTTACATGCTTAAAACGACATGAAACGCGTAGAAAGTTGATTAGAAATTAATTTTGCGCATTTTTAAATTTTAAATGCGCGTGCGCGCGTAACTTTGTGTAAAACACGCAATTTTTGTTCAACAGAAAGTTAGCGCATGATATAAATTAAATTTGTGCAAAGTTTCAATATAAAATGTTATTTGGTTTTTGACCTATGTTAAATACGAGAAAATCGTTAAATCGCGCGTACGTCACGTTGCGCAATTGTAAACATCATGAAAAGCTTCGCTTGACGACGTTACATAAATGTCAAAATGTTAACATAGTTCACAAAATGTTATGTTTGCAAGTTTCAGAGAAAAGCGATACACAAAAATCATACAGAAAGAAAGAAGATAAATAAAAAGTTGATGATTTCGTACAATCACAAGAGGTTTTCCTGCAACTTCGTTGCGGAAAACCAATAAAGATTTTATACAATAACAATAGGTGATCATTTTATTCTAAATGATCACCTAATAATAAATAATGCCCCTTGAAAAACATAATCAGGATCAGGATCAACAGTTAAGTTTTCTATAGATAAACCTCTTGTAAATGGAGAGATGCAAATTGTTAAAACCTACCAAGTCTGAAAATTGTGTATGGATACAATGCACAAAATGGAAAATTTCAAAATAAGAAGAGTCTTAAAAGTTATTACTGTTTGGCATGGTCTCACTTCAGCCAGTTTTAAAACTTGGAATCTCTGATTGTCCAACCAGAATCTAAATAAAATCTGCCGAGACTCTAGATATAAAATTTAGATATAAAAGCTGGTGAGAACAGTATCCCTCCAGCTCTTACTACTGTCTTTCCAATAAACAAATTACAGGCATTATTTACACAATATATTAAAATCCAGCACAGAACAAATTCGACACACGACTATTCAAAGCAGTGATGAGATTACTTGGAAATCTCAAGAGAGAAGGCAAATAAATCACGTTAAAAATCATAGTACAAATCAAGAGACGTTGATCATATAATTTTCATGACGGGTCTGATCTCATCTGGTTTTTTGACAATAGATTTTGTTTTGGAAAAAAAATGATATGATTGATTATAAATAAATATAGATGTGTTTACATGATACTAGAGTAAACTTCATTCTATGCACGCTTAAGCTGAACCGAACATCCTAACGATCATTTAACTTTCAGGGTAGGCCTATATCAGAAGATATAATTTTAATCAGCAATTTAACTCCGATAGAAAAAAGAGTGTGTAATAGCTTGTATGTTCCACATTGCATTAAAAGAACAAGGATAAGAGAGCCTGGGTATCAAACTTATCTTCTAGTCAATATGTACGGTCTTCGGAATGTTTCTTCGAAATTTTCAGGGTGAATTGTCTAACACAGACCTAAGGGAAGGTAGGAATGGGAATGAGAGACGAACTGCCCCTGGGCCAAAATGTCTTGATTTCCACGTTCAGATGACAACACGTAGGACCGAGGTCGTCACAAATCAAAATCCTCATTATGAAATTAATGTACTGTATTAACAAAATGAACATTACATAGCATGTAGAAGACATTTCAACAAATAGGTGTTTTATGTAATATAAAAATAGGCCTGTGTAAATTTGCACAGACCTAGCTGTTTTGTGACTAACTTTTATAACTAATTGATCTTTAATGATGATAATGATATTTGACAAACATACACACAATTTGTAAATAGATTATTAAAATTAAACTGTTTAGAATATTGACGATGAACACTATCTATGGTAGCTTACCTTACCATGTGGTTCATACATACCAACCCAATTACTAGGAAGCTAAGATTAGGCTAGAAACAGGAAACACGGCTTCCAGGCCGTAACATTCCCTTAAACACTGTTTAAAAAACTGACCAATCAGGTGCGTATTTATTGTATTCTCTGAGGGAGTCTACAGTAAATATAATGTTGTAGGATGATAGGTTACTCAGGAGTGTCTAAATGTGTAACATGGTTGAATGAACGCATTGCAGAATTAGGGACATCTACAAAAAGGGGTTTTAGAGGTTAAATATATAGGTCGTCAAGATAAGAGGTACTTGATGGCTATGTTTATAAAGCATTTCTAATCTGTATTATATTTATAGAAATATATTTTTTTCTGACACTAGAAATGGCACTACTGACAATAAACCAGTTTAAAAAAATGATTGGTATCTCGATTGTAAAAATCAGTTTCTGTGGATTGGCTGCAACACAATTTGATCTCACTTCAGGAGGTCACTGACTGGTGCGAACATTCGACTATTCTCTGGATAATAATGATTTCATTACACAACCAACCACGAATGACCACTAATGAAAAAAACGGCTTTATTTTGACTAAAATATAAGTTGCAACATGACGGTTTCTTAAAAGCCATTAAAAAAAATGTCAGCAGAAACAGACCCATTGTGAAATTTTATTTTTCCAATTAATTGAAAAAACAATTTTCATAACATAACATTTAAAAAAAAAAAAAAAAGAACAATATAAATATCCAGAGTTATGAAATTCAAAAAGTAAATTTTCATTAAGGTAATACTCATGAATGAATGAATGCAGAATTGTGGGAGATGGTTCGACAAGTGGAAAAAAATATGTCATGGCCAGTGCACGTACACATTAATTACACTTATCGCATCGTTATGTTTACTAGAGTTAATGAATGGCAAATTTAACGTGGCTAAAGTTCCCAATAGGCATGTAAAGTTGTAATTTGCCAAGCCATGATGTGTTGACCAGCAGAGAATGTCTCTTTTGGTAGAATGGATGTAACGCAAGAATTCGGTCATGAAAACATTTGATGGGCGTGGTGCGCATGGTGATTTTGAGCTAATTAAAAATTCTTCTTTCACATTTATAAATTATACATTAAACGTTCGAGAGATGGTTTTAAATAAATACTGTAATAACTTTTACAAATATACCGCGTACTATAATATAAAATTACCTTTAGACCATGGTATTGTTCAAATTCATAGCATAGATAAAAACTCTTAAACGCATGTGCAAAAGCGCTATATAAGAACGAATATTATTACACATGCACAACAATATACAGTATATTTTTTGCAGCAGAAACGGGTCATAACTCGATCAGTTTGCTTAATGATAAACATGACAGGTAAGGATTCAACTGGTCTAACAGAAAAAATAAGAACAGTTGATGAAAACCTAATCAGACAAGTATCCTACAGTTAAGTATTGTTAGGACAGGAAGTACTTAAAAGTTAAAAAAGTAATTGAATTTGATAATATGGATTGATAAGGCGTCTTTGAAGCAGGCAGACATGTTGATTGACAGTCTGTCAACGTCAATCACTTGATAGGAGATGGCAACACGACATCTGATGAACACAAATATGAAAATGTCATGTCTCATCCAGACATTTTTAGGACTGGGACTTCAGAACAGAAAGCTTTATATCCCAACATGCATATTTAAAAAAAAGTATAGAAGAACCCCTCCTTTTGGATACCTATTCAGGGGACACGACTATTAAGGGGACACAAACAAGGAGCAAACGCTACAACTAACCCCTATTCAGGAGGAACCCTACTCAGGAGGCACCCTACTCAGGAGGCACCATATTCAAGGGAACTATGCTATCGATCGATAATGTCAATTTAGATTTCATGTACATCAATGTAAGCATTTCATTTCTTGTCTTGTACTTTCTTATCCACAGTAGGCCATCTATGGCTGTGTTTATACAACACCCTAAATTTGAACACGTCTTTAATTTTAGCGTGTTGTAGGGGCTGAGGCTGAAGTTATACATTAAATCGTAATACCGTGTTGTATAAACGCACCCTATCAGAATAGTTGTAGACTTGGGCCTTGCTTGCAGTCTAGCTCCCTTTACGGGTTACTGACCTGTCCCTGGCCTATATAATATCTGAATGCATTCAAAATTTGTGCTTGGTTGATATATAGGGAGTAATGATATTTTGATGACCATCAATTATAATGGAACTGATCACATTGAATGTGATGTATGTTAAATAAACATTGTTAAATGTGATGCATGTTGCATAACATTTGTTATACACATAGTAGCCACAATTTATTTCTTTTGGATTGTCAAAAAATAATTTATATAAAGAGATTCTTTATAAACCATTTAAAATTATGACATAATGAAAAATTACACTTAGAAATGGATAATTACTCAAAATTACTTTGAATAGGTCATTGTGTAGTTAAGTTAACATTATTAAAAATAAAAGATTTCATTAATTTAAAAAAAAATTTATAAAATGATGACTTCCAGACAATGGGTTTTACAATTTTATTTTTTTCCTTAAAGGGAATCATTGTTCTTAATCAATGGTTTTGTCTAAGTGGAAACTATTAGTGTCATTAAAATGACATTCAACAACAACAACATTGTTTTAAAAATAATTTTTAAGGGGGAGGGACAATAATGTACACTGTAGTTCGTTCAAAATTGCAATTTTATATGAACAAAATAAATAATGTGAAGTTACGTTCAAAATTGCAATTTTATATGAACAAAATCATGTTAAATGTAGACAATGCACACCCCTTGAATCCCCTTACTGGATCTGCCTGCTAGACGATATTTATCTACAATTTGCATTCACTTATATTTCAGATTTCCCATGAGTGTAAAGTTTACTTTCAACATTTGATTCATATCATAAAAACCTGAAACAATCATAAACCCTCACCCTACATCCTTAATATATTCTGCAAATGTCTTTTTATAGACTAGCAATTAACCTCTAACCACAGACTAAATTACATCCATAAAATCATGTGAAAATGCACTGTTTATGTCCAAAACACCTTATTTAATATAGTTGCATATTATTCTGGTAACAGCTGTTTTTGACAGTTACTAATAATGTTATTTAGATTGTTTGTAAACTATTGCTTCACACTTTATTGTTAAAAATAGGTAATAAATAATGTGGTTGATAAAATTCAGTCATTCTAATCTAATAAAGTGACTTTAATAACTATAATAACTTAAATGAGTGTTGACCCATTAAAGAGGAAATTAATTTAGTGAATTTTTCCCCTTAACATCTAGTAGACTGAATTAGTTATCAACCTAACCCTTAAAGCTGCTTTTACATTGCGTCCGGATTCAGTCCGGCACCCTGAGGAATATGTTACGGGCATTGAGCGCACTTTTTTTTATCGAGCACGAATCCGGTTATCAGTTGTCAAGTGAGAAAATTCATGCTCACTGTTGATTAGTCAAAAGAAAACAAATTTATGATTTTAGCAAACAAATGGCTTCTTGATCCATCGCACCGAACTCGGATTCCGAATTAGGTACGAATTCAAATCATACGAATTTGGTGTGAACAGTACTATGCTTTACCACTGAACCCATTTTCCACGATAATTTTCCGAGGGCACCAGAAAGAATCTGGGCGCAATGTGAAAGCAGCTTTAGTCTTGTTTTAGTCTAGTAACTTTACCTAATGATCATGAAATTTGACCATTCACACTTGGATATTTTCACGCAACCATGGTTTTACTAAAATGTAACTGTGATGTAAAACTATGATTGACTCGCATGGTGAAAGTCATGTGTTAAACCTGACTCCCACGTTTGGGTTGGACTTTTTAGCCAGTGTGGTTAGTTTTACCAAGACCATGGTAAGTTCTACTGGCCAGGTATATTAATATCTGTTACGAAAAGTAATGCTACAAATCAACAAACTAAACAATGTGCATATTTGTTTATTAAGATAAATTTCTCAAAATCAATATATAAAATATCATTATTCATATGTTCATATATGAATGAAAATATTGAAAGAGGAAATTTGAATTTCCAAAAATGAATAGATTCATTAGAAACATTATTTATAAATGAGGAAGAACCTTTAATTTTGTGATATGTTCCCTGAAATGATCCTAAAATAATCCAAACGGTACAGGTATCTTTGGTAGTATATGTTCCCAACTAGACAATTAATTTTAGATGTTGTTATATTTATGTGAAGCAGCTATCACAAGTAGAGTAGATGGGGAATTAGATGGAATGTATATTTTATATAATAAATCAAGAAATTAACGTGCATCTTAAGATCAATAGAAAAATAATTGGAAAGTGTTTAATTTTGAATGCTTTTGATTTCATGATTACGGGAACAGTGATTTATTTGTACTGTTAATTCAAATTACTTATTAAAGACTTTCACACACCTATGATAAATACAGGGTAGAATTCTATGGGGAATGCTGATAGAAGGATAGAGCAAATATGATACATAGGCAAAAGACTTCGATTGACTCTCCAATCAATACAGGTATTGAGCGACTTGTTCTGCTTATTGTAAGCAGAAGTATTTTAGCATGTTAAAGAAGCATATCATACGAGAGCATGCATGCCTGCTTCACGTTTACTGTATTGATTGCTGCATACTGGTGAACCGACTACAAAATTGTACATTCCTCGGAGTAGCTACCTGTGCAAACCATTGGACACAGACAATGAAGAAGACCACTTTATTTGCATAGAGTATTGTTTAAAAATAAATTGATTGTTTTCGTAGTAGAGAAAATTTAATTTATTATGCAAAGTAAAATGATTTTTTTAAGTAGCGAAACTAAAGCAACAGTACTTTATGAGGAACTGTAAGTCAATTAATTTCATGATGTTATATTTTGGCTATTTTAGCACAACACTATTTTCCTATAATATTAGGAATCAGTTTAATGAATATATAGGGGGCAGTATTCATTCACAAACCAGAAATAGAAAAAATGAAAACTTAAAGACACGTTTCCTAGGTTTTTTTGATCTAATTTAAGGTAACAAACTGCATTTTATGTAAAAATAAATAATGTTTTATCCTACCATGGTGAAGGCTGTAACAATTTTGTTTTCTGATTGAAATAGTTCTTTTGGATTTTTTCTGGGTCTTGCCATGTCCCTTAAGCTTGACAAGTCCTTGCTTTAGGTAATGCTTAATGTTGTTGCCACTAGAGACGCAACACAAGGACGAAAGCGCAACAATGGATTATTCAAACTGTCGGTTGTCATTGGTCAATTTGCTTGCTTTGCGCCTGCGTCCTTAGTAGGAACCAAGCTTTAGCATTTGCCCTAGGACTTTATTTTCCTAATTTATTGTGTTCTGTTCAGTTAAAAGTGGTTTAAATATTAATGAAAATAATATTATTTGTATATTTATATAATTATTCATGGACAACCACATAGGACATACACTGGGATGAAACAGCAATGTGAATAAAGCATCTTACTAACGATATCAAATAATCCAATTCATTTATAATGCCATATGCCGGCATGCCATCCAATAGGAGTTGGATATCTATTTATTTATTTTTCTACATCTTTTTGATTGAAAATTTTTATAAAATTGTAAAATGGCTGCAATGGATTCAATAAAAAAAGATATTATTGTTAGTTTTCAACATTCCAAAAGAGATATAACTTAATAGTTAAAAGCAGTGTACCAATATTATTATTAATATTATTAAGAAGTTAGACACTATAGATGGCAGCAAACATATTTGGTAAAGTGGTCTCATTCTCAGCCTTAAAAATCATTTATCATTATAACTTTATTTATGACATCAGAAAGACATACACATTTACATTTCATTTCAATGTACACTATGCATCATGAAAACACCTGTACGGTTGCTGGAAAACCCAGAAGCCTTTTGTGGTGTGGGTCGTTGATTTGTCCATAATCATTGTTTTGTCGGGGTTTCCCATAATAGCCAAATCATCTATTTTTTTGTAGTTTGTATGTACAGTATTGTATTTCCATAGTATTTCTTTCCATTTCTATACCAATTAGGCCAATTTACACAGACGAGTGCTAACGGTAAATGAATATGGAAAAGATTGTCAATGTATGTCGATATAAGTTCAAAAGATAAAAGGACTCAAGCTATACTATTTGAAGCGATCGTCTCATACATTGGGAGTTTATCTTCAATCTTTATTTAGAAGTGAACAAACTGTTTCTGCAATGTTCCCACAGAGATACATAACAAGGACAGTTGAAAACAATGTGAATCAAAGATAACTGACAAGAAATGAAAACAAATTGAGATTTAAACTGATGATGTTACCTTTTTGTATTTAATTGTGAAAAATTACTAAACTCACTTAAGAAATGTATTGATAGTTGCAATAAGAGATTGAAGAGCAACATGTGAACGTCTCGACTAACATATATATTTGCATCATTGTCAGCGCTAGCAAAACCCAAAATGGCCTAACCTATTTTCCGAACACTAAAAGTATGCAATTTAAGCCTGAAGCGTTTGTCTTAACTTTCTACTCAAAAGAAAGTCCATTATTTTTACAATAAATACATTTTACTCCTATATCATTCTAGTGAAAATAATCACTGTCTTAAATAAAGTCATTCTGTTGTCTTAAAGTTTAGATGCTCACAAATTTATGATCACTATAACAACACGTGATAAAATTGAAGCAACGACTAACGGCCAGGTTTTAATTTCTATAGCGCTCGGTTTCTTCAATAAAAACTAGTACACAAATCAGATAAATGAATTTTATTGCCAAAAGAATCAAATTAATGTTATTTTTTTAGAAAAGCTTCTATATTAAAATAAAGTTAATTCAAGTTTACTCCAAAATAAAAATAGTAACAATAATTGTCACAAAGACAGTCATCAATCATATGATCTTAATGCCAATATTTATTAGTCGTGGAAGATGGCCACATTATATCCAGTTAAATCAATATTTTTATGTCATCGTTCGATCATTAAAATAATATTTATTACAACTTTCAACTGTTGATTAACAAGAGAATGGCTATCATTTATTTATCTAACACTATTTCTTTTCATAGATTTAAAAAATATTATTTTAGTCAACTAATCTTTCATCATATTCATTTAGTTTTGATTTTTTTCTGACACTTATGAAAAATGATGTTATTTGTAAAATAATAATAAATCAATTTTTGAGTTTCTTAACACGCACCTAAAAAGAATGAAGAATGAACTGTAAAGAAAGTTTTTAGTTTAACTATTTCATGTATTAATCAATAAATTAACTTTACTAAATATAAACATTTTATGGAACAGTCTAAATATGAAATTGATTTATTTTAATTAAATATTTTTCTTAACCATCAAACCAATTGATTGATACTCTGAATGAGTGGAGAAAAATTAACACATGGTTTAAATTTACTGTTTTGTGCCTCTGCTTACCCGAAAATAAATACAATAGCCCTCTCTCTGAAGTGAGAGGACAACAATTATTGACTTGATTATCATTTGACAGGGAAAAGTGTTAAATCCATATTTGCAATCCTACATAATATTTCTGATGATAATACATATCCCAAAAATATACAAACCTGGGTAATTCCTGGTAAAACATCTTTGGAAGTCAAATACAACATGAAAATGTACATAAAGTGGCACCAAGATTAAAGCAGCCATGTCATGGTCAATATAAATTTTAATCCTTAATACTGAAAGTTTCAGTTTTTTGGCTTTTTTCTCTTTAATATTGTTTTTACTCATTCATAGTTAACTTAATTTTTTTTTTTTTACAATTGAAATACTGTAATAGGTGTTTATTTGAATGGAATTGAACAAACACATGCACATAAAGAAATAAAGTGTATTCAACACGCCTATGAGAAGTGTGTTGTATAACATCAAAGAGATTCCGTGTAATGAGATTTTAATTGCGAAAAAAGCTACTTGGGTGAATCCTAACATTTTGTGAATTCCTGGTTGCTGTTGGCGTGTTGGAAGTGTCCGTCCAGGGTATTATTTTGACCTCTCGTTCAATAAGTATTTGCTGTGAAAAGTTTGACCAAATCTAGTATATAATTGTGCTTTTTTGCATATTTTAACCGATTTAGCGCTTAATATTAACGCTAATCAAATGTTGAAACAATTTGGCAAAATGTAGCATAGTTTTATCCTAATTTTAAAACATTTTTTTTCAAATTTCAAAAGCAGAATTAAAAATTCAATAACTGAAGTGACTAAATAAATGTTAAACTCATATTAATTCATAATGCATGAGTATACATGAGGAAAATACAACTTGGGATTATGAACTGGTATAACACTGTATTACGATTTAATGTATAACTGCAAAGTTTTTGGGGGTTGACCTAGACGTGTTCAAATTTAGGGTGTTGTATAGACATAGCCCAAGACTTTAAAAACAAAAAAAGCCTACGACCGTAGGTTACAAAAGTTAAAGCTTCAATAAGACTACAGTATTTAAGTAAACAAGTAAAATGGATTATAATGAGCCTGGAGGAATCCAGAAGAAATACTGATGTCAATTTGTCTCAACAAGAACGGATGAAATGTCCAAATGCTTTTGTGTAGTACACCTGCTCATAGAGCCCCTAAGAATAATGTGAAATCAGATAATGATTAATCCACTGTAAAATCATATCCTTCTTCGAGTGACCTTTCTAAACTGTACAAAATAATTTATGCACACTACATTATTTTCAAAAATAATTAAGTACGGTATTATTAGCAGGTTTTACTAATTTAACAGTTTAGTGTAGGCCTAGTACAGATCAACAACATTAATTTCAAGCTGGGAGATTTAAGAGTTCCACTCCCTTTTACCTGAAGTGTCCTTTTCAAACTACATGTAGCAGCAGATGTGATGATAAATAGGCCTAACTAGCCCTATTCATGACATTTTTCCCCATTTTGTGGAAAAACGAATATTCTTTATAAAATTCCTGGCTATGATCTTGAATTTTCATTTCATTTTCATAAAAATAATAAGCCACTTTAAATGCTTTAAAAAATATTCCCCCTAATAGGGGACTATTTATTTCATAATTATTAGTTTCACAACCTGCGCCCCTTAATAAGTGGCTCATCTAGGATTTTGAAATAGGGAGGGGGATGATGGATATCCCTTGGATCCGCCTATGCTCAAACTGAAACTAAATTTCTTAAAACTATCAAAAATTGCGATCTCTTCTGAAATCTAAAGAAATGTATTTTTCAATTTCAATTTGGGATGGTTGGCACTTATGGACAGGCAGGTGCCACATTATTTTTACAGACTATTGGTATTATTTTCTATAGGGAAAAAGTTTTAAAAAAGTGACATTTTGTAAATTTGATTGAAAATGATTATTTACGAAATTTCTATAAACAGTGAAAAGTGAAAGTTTACAGAGGAACAAGGTAAGATCTTTGAATTGCGTATGTCACACTGCCCACTGTGGCATCTGATGAATGCTTGTGAATGTGACAATTGAAAGGCGCATTTTATCATGCCAAAACACAAATGACATCATTAGATTTCACATAGCCTTACATGGACTGAAAAAAGATTCACCTACTGTACCTTTTAATCCAAATCTCACATAACTTTTCTTTATGAAAAATGTATTTAAAATAGACCATAAAGCAGAAACCGCTGCTTGGGGACACCTCAATTCAGGGTGACACCCTTATTAAGATGATATTTTGTTGGGTACTTAGGGATTCTACTGCATTAGATGTGAGTAAATTGATTTAAAAGGATTCTTATATAATATATATATCCTAATTATTTCTAGTTTACCTAAAAATTAATTTTATTTCTGTAGGCCGGATAAATAAATGTCTATTTGATATGTTTGATATTCTCTAGCGTATCAGAAAGCTGTGTAAGCTAAACTATTTCAAGTTGTTAGTATAATCACTGTCCAGAGGGAATGCTAAAACTAAATACATCAACAGATATTAACTCTTTAAATACATAAAACTAGAAGTAGAGATGAACCAGGTGTCTCTAATCGAAAGCTAATTCTTTAATGAGATATTTACAGTGCAAGCTATGCGTTGCTATGGAGTTGTGTGTTTGAACATTTTGCAAATGTTTTCTATAACTACATAAAAGATGCGACATTCAATACACATTATTTAGATAAATAAATTTACACAAATTCCAACCAGGATCAGGAAAGTATTCTGGGAGGTTATGAAATCCTTAAAAAAATCTTTTATGACTATCAATTTATTTTTAGACCTGTTTCTATTAAGCAAGAGATTACAACTTTAAAACCATATTTTCAAATAATGGTATTTCTTGCCGAAAAAAATGGGTTCTTTAAAAAAAGTAACCAATCTTAAATACAATTTTAAAATCTCCAATTGATGAAACAAACTACCAAAACCCTTATGAAGAACACTTCTTTTGATTTTTCAATAGAAACTGCTTGATATGCAGACATCTAATGATTAGACTTCTAGGAAGTTGTAAATCCAAATCTAGATCCCAACTGAAGCCCAGTTGTAAATTTCCCAGTTGTAAATTTTCCAATTGGAAATTTTCCAACTGGTCTATCTGAATCCCAGTTGGAAATTGTACAAGTTTGACATTTTCCAACTGGTCTATCTGAATCCCAGTTGGAAATGGTAAAAGTTAGAAATTTTCAAACCAGTCTATCTGAATTCCAGTAGTAAATTTCACCAGCTTGTAAATTTTACCACTTAGAAATTTTCAAACTTGACTAGCCGAAACCCAGTTGGAAATTTGTAGCAGTTGGAAATTTTCCACCGGGGGTTTTCATTGTATGGTTAAAATGATTGGATAGCGATTCTTTAACATCCTCAGTATATGTACCATAGAACAGCACTAGTTCTTGAGTGTACATACATACAATATATGTATGAATCCATGATACATATTAGATTTGAATACTGTAGATACATAGTGGATCAACAACATTGTAATGTTTTATAATTGATGTATCTAACTCATTGCAGCCTTCACAACAATTCACATTATTTTAGTATAGTGAACATAGTGACATGATGAATGTATGCTTCTGGGTTTAATCTGTGTCAAAGGATTTGAGCTATGGCTCAGAGCAACGTCAGAAAGTGATAGATATCACAAAGCTAATGTACTTGAGACAGTGTGATGAATAAAGCAAGGCTGTAATATACCTTAGTATCGAAAGTACGAGATATGTTACAAAGACTGAGAAGTGACAATAATAAAGACGGTATAGATCAAATAGCTTACATAAAATCAAATCGAATTACCAACAAATAAATTAAACTAAATTTAATATGCATTCACAGTGTTGTTAACCTGTTTTGTACTTGATAATATCTTAACTTGAAAGTGTATCAGTTTTGGAAACAAGGAAATGTGTAAAGGATACAGAAATACTATAATAATACTACTATACATAATAATGCAGGTACTCATTATTCACTTTGACTATAGTTATTGTTTTAACCAAAAATATCATTTCATAGGCAGCACAATTATATTTATGATTTATTTAAAATAAATGTTTGCATGGTGAATAAAGTATAGAAGGTTTATGTGAATCCCAGTTCAACAATATTACTTTCCAACTGGTTTATCTGACTCCCAATTGGACATTTTCCGAATGATTTACAGTATCTGAATCCCAGTTGGAAACTTTACCAGGTTGGAACTTTTTACCAATTGAACATTTTCCAACTGGTCTATCTGAATCCCAGTGCGAAATGTTACCAGTAGAGCTTCTTACCATTTCCCAACTTTTCTATCTGAATTCCAGTTGGATTCCAGTCCAAATTGTACCAGTTGGAAACTATACCAGTTGGAATTATGTTACCAGTGAGTTGGATATGACGTAAATACCAGTTGGAAACTTTACCAGTGAGTTGGATATGACGTACCAGTTGGAAACTTTACCAGTGAGTTGGATATGACGTACCAGTTGGAAACTTTACCAGTGAGTTGGATATGACGTACCAGTTGGAAACTTTACCAGTGAGTTGGATATGACGTACCAGTTGGAAACTTTACCAGTGAGTTGGATATGACGTACCAGTTGGAAACTTTACCAGTGAGTTGGATATGACGTACCAGTTGGAAACTTTACCAGTGAGTTGGAAATGTACCAGTTGAACATTTTCCAACTTTAGTAAAAAGGTTCATCTGGATCTCTGTATAGTATTCAAATATTTTTTTCTTTTTATTAAGTTACAATGTCAACACTTATTTATTTTACACCACAAAACAAATTAAGAAATCTTTTAGACAAAACAGAGACAGACGGCGGGTTAGAACTACCAAAACTGTATAACAACTTACTAAAGAGGAGGCGCCGACAATCCCATTTGGGTAAACCTGAACGTTTCATAGATAGTGCTATACCAAATACGAGATCTCATGGTAACAATTCCAATTCACATAGACTCACTCATGATTAAGCTGTGTCGTTGAACCAGCAAAAGCTTTTTACAGTTTTATTCCCTTTGGATGATCCAAAAGAAAAAATTATTTGAATTTTCCAACTTTTCAATCTGAATTCCAGTTGGAAATGTAGGCCTAGCAAAAGTTAGACATTTGACCAATTGGAACTTTTTTAATGGTTGAACATTTTCCAACTGGTCTATCAGAACCACTGCGAAAATTTAATTTCAGTTTCAATTTCCAGTTCGAACTTTTTACCAGTGAGAAATTTTGCTAGTTGAACATTTTCCAACTGTAGACTAAAACAACTTGATACGACTATAACAGTCAACATTCTCCCCTATAAACAGTCAAGACGATACTTTATATTCTGTGTTTTTATTTGAAGTGCAAATCTTTTTCCGATGTTATCAAGTTATTTACTTGGATCATCTTTTATTCATCATTTGATATCAATTTGTATTAATGAAACAGTCAAAGTATCCTACAATGTCAACGAAAAGATAAGAACAAAGATAAATTACTTTCGGATATTGCCAAAACCGCATCCGGATGAAAGTACCTTGCCATAAAGAAACTGACCTTGGTTAAAAAACCTTTTAATAAGAAAATACACTTTTAAAAGAAGCAATGGTTTTACTTCTTATTTTTAGTGCAAGATTATTTTTTATCTATAATCACAATATAATTATTTAGTTAGGAGATACAGTATTTTTAAGGATTGACACTTCTTTTAAACTTTTTGCTTCTTTTTAAAAAAACAATAAAATAATATTTAACTGAATACCAAGCAGTACTTAAGAAAGCCACCCAGCTCTAGTGATATGGCTATAATGTGCAGATATATACAGAGACTCTTTCAGGGAATGATTCTTTTCACAATACAAATACTGGATATGTTTTTTTCCCATCAACATCTGCCAATCAAAGATAGCCACTAGTCTCTTCAATAAATAAAGCCAGGCATAGATTCGGTGGTAGCCATGGGCTCTCACTCCCTTTGACAGCTAAAAAAAAAATTTTTTTTTTATATCCATTTTTGATATTATATGTTAACGGTCTCCCGTCTAAAAAAATCATGGATTTGCCCATGAAAGCATAACTGTTCCTTCCAGCATAAACTAAAGGTAATTGAATTATGAGCAGATAGCTATTTGAAAACTACTACTATGTTTCATCCATTAGTTGTATGAACATTTGGTAAAACATACATTCTCTAAAAAAATATACAGAAAATTGAGGTTGAAAAAAAAAACAGATTCTAAAAACATACTGGACTTGGATTCTTATAAGTCTTTATACTCTATTCCTGCTGTATAATTAATTGGACAGAATGTATTCTGCATGTTTTAAGATAGATGCGATTGAAAACTTGCACACAGCTGGGATCAAATGAAGAAATTTGAGGTTAGCTTGAAATTGCTTGAAATAAGATAATAGAATAGGCAAGATGGCACGTAGAGTTATCTTGCTTTGAAAATTGATTTTGACATGTAAAATATAGGAAGGTTGAAAACAACAATATTAACTTTTGTGAGTATAGTATCGGGGATTGGTATAGATTGTCTACCAATTAATTAACATTTTAAAATATTTATTAAATTTAGAAAATGTACAGTCATGACAAATAATCAAAATCTTTAAAATGTTCTAAATTTATTTATTATTTTTATACAAATTGGTATTTTCATGGTAGCCTACATCCAATGGCAGATCCAGGATTTTGAAACAGTAAAAATTATAAAATGCTGTGCTGAACTTAAATTAAATTAGAGTCCTATCTTTTGCATTGTAATTTACATAATCTAAAAGGATTTGTCTATAAGTATCAGGTTATGGCCCTTTAAATTTTCAGAAACAGATTTTACAGGCAAAGCAAAGTGATGATCTGTCACTTGGTACAACTGTTTGCATTGCCTCCTAGAGGGAACCATGTTTTAACCACAAATTTGCATTGTTACAAAACCTCTTTTTTCAAATAATTGAATTATTAAGGATTGTTTTCTACAGTAGAAGCAGACTCTATAATACAAAATACATCATTTGAAGAAATAGATACAAATTGGTAGCGGCCAGTTAAATGTAGAGCAGGCCTGGTTGTGGATAACTTTAAGAAACCCTCCTGTTATTGGCAAATCCTTTTTGCTGTTTGTTTGGGTTGAGAAATAATAAACAAAATAAAATAAAAGTGTAATTCCATTGTAAGACCCAACCCATCCTCCAAACTATGTAGTGGTAGAGTTTATCCATCATCTCTCGTATAAATAAGGTCCACAACAGCTTCTATCCAGCTGCTATATTACTGAATTTGTTGGACAACTATATGACTTTGTTGATAGAATTGTACTTTCCATTGTGTTTTTTATTATTATATTTTGTCTTAGAACACCAACATTTTCTGTGTATATCTATGCAAATGATATTGATAAATGGAAGTGATGTTTCCACTAATGAATAAAAGTAAAATACTATTATTGATAGGATTATCAGGTTTACAACAGCCGTCGCAAACAAATAAAACATTTTGTTTGAACAGCTTAGAGCAATATGACATCACATTAAAGAAGACAGCATTTTAATCATTCTAGTTGTATCACGTTTAAAGCTGGAAACTTATATATCATTTTGATTAAATGAAGAACAATGGAAATCCAATATAATGAGGTTGACTATACTTGGGCAACAACAATGCTGACATTTTCAAACAAAATAATAACATAATTATCCAATTGTATGAATAAAATAATAGAGAGCAATATGGCATAATGAAACGGATATCGGACTAGATTGAGGCAAGGGTTCAAGACCTGTCTTGATATTTTACCCTCATTGCCTCGTCCTTTGCAAAGGACATAAAGCTATTGATTCTATCTACATACATTGCCACTGGGCTGCTTAAGTGTACACATATTGAAGGAACAGAAACAAACTGCTGGAAGATTCAGTAGGAAAAAACATATGTCGACATTGAAATGATTTTTAACTGTCTACACATACTGCATAACCATGGAGGTATGGTATAACTACCATTATTAACTGAAAGAGCAGCCAGTGTTGCTCGCAACTGATTTTCAACTAGTCGTGTCTGCGCGTAACACCATTAACTGAAAAAGAAACCAGTGCTCACTATACTCATGGTTGTGGTTATCCATATAGCACACGAGCCACGATGACACGATAAAAGGTTTTCAGGTACTTGGAGCACAACAATAACAATATGACTTGGTTTTTGTTAAGATTGTAGGCCTTCATTGTTTTACGTGTTCTGAAGTGGTGTTTAGTTTACAGTATGCTTCTGCTAAAACCCTAAATAATAAAAACTATTTTTATTTTAATTGAATTTTATATTATAAACAGAATTTATTTTTCGGCACGTTTTTCTCCTCAAATAACCATTCACTATGTGTGTCTGAGCATGGTTGAAAGAAGTTATTAACAAGCGAAAATCAGTGACTTTAACCTCCAAGGTCATAATAATAATCATTATATTGTGTTACAGGTAAAAAAAAATCAGAAAACCAGTTAAATTAACGTTCCAACACGAAAGCAATTGTGACTGTGTGTTAATCATTTTAAAATAGATTAGAATATAGAATATTATGCTTGAACTATAAATTATTTTTTCACAGCAGATACAGACCAATAATACCAACAGTACAGTCAAAATCTGACACCTACTTACTAAAAATGCTACATAAACTGTATTCTTGCACCTAATTTGCAAAACTGTATTAAAAAAATAATAATATAGTAGTTCATCTTACCGATTATCTGGCCATTATCCTAAAAAAATAACATAATCAGCTAAATTAATATGGAGTATACTGTTAAAAATAATCAGCCTGTTCTCGAAGAGGGTAGGTGATGTAAACCGATATCAATGATCTTGTACAAAGGTCTCAAGGTCAGACAAATGGTCAGTTGAAATGCTAAGAGGGGCGGTCTGACTTTGAGTTGGTCAATTATCAGCTCTGCAGGTTGTCTACTAACATAATATCAGAAACGAGATTGCTGAACTCACCTACTTTTCTTTCACATTTTCCCATCAACCATAGTTCTTTGATATTGGGTATTTATAGTATAAAAACAAATAATACGTCAATAAACGTTTTCCCCAAGGTTAGATTTTCTTTTGTCGGTTTTAGCCTCAAAATGTTCTTATTTAGTTCATACAATTGTAACTTGAAATGGGAATACGTTTCTAGTGTAGTAATGTAGCTATAGTTTTTTTTCTTTTAGTATAAAATACTATATTTTTGTAAAGATCCTCCTATTTTCTTTTTTAAAGTGTGATCTAAACAATAATATTCAAATTAATTATTTATTTATTTTAAAGGTAAACCCAATTACCATTCGAAATTAGAAACACAAGATATTCTTTTGTAATCTAAATTATTTGTGTATTTTTTGTCACTCTTGGCATGAGACAAGCCTTTTAGCAAGAGTTGTCAAGACATGAGAGGAGCTCTCTCCTTAGTGTAAATATTGTATGTGCATAGTTATATAGTTACTTTTTTTCTAGTAAGCTACTTGGTTAGTTTAAAATTCACCCATAAAATTAATATTGAAATATTAAATATTTATGCACTATCAAAGTAACACATTTTCATATTAGTAAACGCCCTCTAGTGTCCAATTTTGTGCATGCACAAAGTAATAGTTGTCTAAGAAAATTTGTTAAAACATGCTCAGATGGTTTGATCATGGAGCAACAATGGTTTGAAATAAGCTTACATTATTGCTTAATCATTCAACTTAAAGACACCTTCCCTACAGTTTGTGACGTTTTGTAAAAATAATACATATATATTACTTTAAAAAAATTAAACCAGGTCATTCCTTGTCTTAAATGTACGTTTTATGGTAAATTATGATAAAATGTGAGAAACAATGCACTACCTAAGTAGCTCGCGGCAACTGACCTCTCGTCGACGGTCTTTAGGCCTAGCCTAGCTAGGCTTAGTTTTGTAGGCCTAGCTGGTAAACATCGGTAACGTACGAACATCGTAGGCTAGCTATATACCTAGCCTGACGTTGTATAGTTGCTGCATTGTCTTTCTATTTTTGCCAGACTCCGTTGATACAAATTAGGGAAAACCCGGTATTTTCGCTGAAAAGTTAGGAGTCTTCCATTTGTTTTGGCCTCACGATCGATCGAAAAGTGGGTGAATTACAGAAGAAAAACAAAAATATCAATCCGCGCGCAATGCATTTTGGGATTTATAGCGGGCCGCTATAATTATTAGAATCGACTTATTTTTCACATTTTTAACCATTTAAAGACGAAAAAAGTTATCGAAATAGGACCATGTAGTATAATTTTTACATTAAATATAGTTTGTAATCTTAAATTAGATCTAAAAAACGTAGGGAAGGTGTCTTTAACTAATTTAGCTTAAATATGTCTCCCTGAAAAAGTATTTTTTAAAATTTTTTTTGTTGAATATGCCATTTAATGTCACAAAAGTAGTTATTCACTTTGACCTAAAATTAGATCGAAAAAAAAATTATTTACCTGAAAAAACTGTAATTTAAAGCAAAAAATAGTCAAATTGGCTGCTAGCCAATGGTTTTGGGGTGAATTTAACTGTTTATTTTGTCTGTGAAAACATATTTTTTGCATTTTTTTTTTCTACAAAAGTGATTAACTTCATTAAAACCACAAAATGACCCATTCTAAGTCTGATTTTATTAATTTTCATTTGTTCATAAAAAAATATTACAAAGATTGAAATGCCAACGGATGCTACTGGAAGGTGGATCCAGACAGACTAAACTCCACTGAAATGTAGAAACAAAACACATGCTGCGGTGTATTCAACGTCTAGTAACTTCAACTACATTCTTGCTGTGGTTCTTTGGTTCAATTTTGTCGTGAGAAAAAATAGAACCTAGTTGAACATGATGCTCTAAAAGCATTTTAGAAAAAAAAAATCATCTTTATTGCTTTAAGTCAGTTTTCAAAATAACCTAAGAAAATGCTTTTATATATATTGTTTTCTTAAATTTTAGATATATAAAGTCTATTAAAAAAGAACAAGTTTGATAATGCTCCTTTTCACTTAAGGAAGAACTTGCTTGACTTAAGAAAAAAGATTTACCTGATTCCCAGTGCTGTATCTCCACAGCTACATTATTTTCCCAGTATCATTTCATTTCATTCATTTGTTCGATAAAAACGTCTGGGACTTCTTGCAAGTCCCAGCTTAAAATTTACGACATTTTATACAGTACAATTAGTTAAATTGGTAATGTACAGTTTCTCAGTTGTATCACATGTGCCCATATCCAATGGTATAATCATACTAGATACATGAAACACATGTGATGTCGTACCAAATATTCCTATGATACTGGAGAAATCTATATACATTATCGAGAATCAGGTGAAAGATTGATAAATACTATTGGTCAGCACAACACTACAAGTAATGATGAAATATAGCCACTGATCTTGCTGTCATTTTTAATGATGTTGCTGAAAAAATATTCTGCTTAAAAAAACAGCAAAAGTAAACAACTTACTGTACCCTGTAGTAGAAACTGATGAACATGAATTGACATCAAGAAGAAAGAATAATATATTATCATGAATACATTTTTTTCTTACCTCACTACGAAAATAAAAAGCATAGCTAGCAGAAGCGTTACCTCACAAGATCTGAAAGATAAAATTGTCAAAATATTTTCATTGCGTTGCATAAATCACCTTCCAATATTAGAGAGTAAAAATAACAAAGTCATAAAGTAGAATAAATTCGTGAGAAAATAGAATTGTTTTTTTTTTCCAAGTGAATTCTACTTTTGTTAAAAGGCCTCTCAATTTTTTCAAGTTGATTGAATGCTCTTTCCTAAAAACCCTAATTATGACCTAAAAATATATTACAAAAATAATCTTAAGTTCCTGTTTCTGCTGCAAAAAAATATATTTATTTATTCTTTCTTTTGACTGGATGTAGTACTGCTTTTCAATGGTCCAGTTACAAGGTTTAAAAGTAAAGACAAATTATAACATATATAAATACAGAAAAATAAAAGCATACATAGGTAATTCCAATTTCTTGGCAGCAGAAACTAACAGGACAAATTTTCAATAACCATGGCAGCCTGAAAATAATGGTTAAAAACACACAATTGATTTGGTGTCAGAATGCCATTTAAAGACACCTTCCCTACGTTTTTTAGATCTAATTTAAGATCACAAACTATATTTAATGTAAAAATAATACTATATGGTCCTATTGCGATAACTTTTTTCGTCTTTAAATGGTTAAAAATGTTAAAAATAAGTCGATTCTAATAATTATAGCGGCCCGCTATAAATCCCAAAATGCATTGCGCGCGGATTGATATTTTTGTTTTTCTTCTGTAATTCACCCACTTTTCGATCGATCGTGAGGCCAAAACAAATGGAAGACTCTAACTTTTCAGCGAAAATACCGGGTTTTCCCCAATTTGTATCAACGGAGTCTTGGAAAAATAGAAAGACAATTAATGCAGCAACTATACAACGTCAGGCTAGGTATATAGCTATCGTACGATGTTCGTATGTTACCGATGTTTACCAGCTAGGCCTACAAAACTAAGCCTAGCTAGGCTAGGCCTAAAGACCGTCCACGAGAGGTCATTCGCCGCGAGCTACTAGGTAGTGCATTGTTTCTCACTTTTTATCATAATTTACCATAAAACGTACATTTTAGACAAGGAATGACCTGGTTTAATGTTTTTAAAGTAATATATATGTATTATTTTTACAAAACGTCACAAATTGTAGGGAAGAGGTGTCTTTAATAGTTTATCTTATATCTATATAAATGATCTGTGGTGTCCATTTTTGTGAACAGCTGACTATGATTTGAGGATGTTCCAGTTCTCTGTGACATCAGCATTTTCAGAGTTCCTAAACATTTCATAAACATAGCATTAAACTAATTATTACTATTATTAAGTCCAACAAGTCACGTGTAAATATACTCCCAAAAAATAAAGCCAATCGTGAGCTGACTTGTAACAATCTGTAATAGGCTTCAAGCTAGAAATTAAAACTCTAAGTGTAAATTATGTCTAAGGACTACATATTCTTCTGTTCATTTACCTCACAAAAAAGAGGTCTCGTAATTGGAGTGAATCTTTAACAAACACTGTTTTGATCTAAAATAAAAAACAATTACATGAATAATTTACATCATAAAATTAAGAACACACGTCTTACAGACTCTTAATTCATTTTTGCCATTTACTTTTCTGTGCCATGTAGATCACCGTGTCCAATCTTTTTCTGTGACCATAATCTGCACGAAATAAACCTCATAAATCACGTCTTGACGTGTTTTTATCACCATTCAGTTGCCAAAAAACGGCTCCAAAATGGATGTTTCTAAATCCTGATGAGAAGTTGATGTGAACAAATGCAAGGGTGTATTCCCATGAGGTAGTCCTATACTTATATTTAAGCAAGTAACATCAAACTTGATCCCTAATAAAAATGATACTTGAATACTGATCACCATTGGAAATCATACTAAAGTTACAAAGTAGAGTATTCATAATTTAACAAAATGCACATAACAGTGGAAAACCACTGTAATTATAAATCAAATAAAACATTTATTATTTATTATATTTGATAGGCATTTTTTGTATACAAAAAGTGTTTATTTGCATAATTTTTAAATCAAGTTGCACTTCCTAACATAAAGTACCTTGCATGACTATCAATTTTGTTTAGTTATACAGAACAACCTTTTTTTCCCTTAAACCCTCTGTGGACTATATGTTGGTGATTTTAGTCCAGGTTTAGCCCAGGTCTGTATTTCAATAATAAATGCCTAAAGTATAGATATTACAATATTTTAATTATTTGCCAGGTTTTTCTTTTCTTTCATGTTTACACTACGTGTGTGCTAGTGCTACTGAAATAAAATTATGTTCTATAATAAATTATATGCATTAAAAGCAAGTGATTTTGAACTAACAGTACGTACTGTACTTATTCTTTTAAATTAGTAACAGCACTTGGCACATATTTTAAGGCATCATGATATTTATTTGCCGCCCTCCTCTCTCTCACAAAAACCTGTATCCACTCCTGAAACAATGTGACGAGTACAATCAATCTATACAGTTTCCAGAGAAATTGTAAATATAAATATGAGCATTAACGTTGCTATAAAGTATAAGCAGGGAGACTCCCTGCTATAAGTAGACATACATGGCAGATGAATTATCAAATCTGCTTAAGCTATGGTCAACCTTCCAAGCCGGCCTGAAGGAAATCATTTGTACTTATTCATGCACCTGGAGCAACCCTGAATTTCAGAATAATCAACTTATCATTACTATAATATAAATGAATAATGAAGATTTTGTATTATTTGTAATATAAGAAATATAGATTTTATTTTAATAATTGATTGATTTTGAATTTAAAAACACTTTTTCTTCATACTAAAAGACTTGTAGAAAAAATATCTTAACCTGATAGATTTAAGTTCAAGTTCATGGGTGATTAATAGATTGCCATGTACAAAATGTAAATGAAATTTATCAACAGTGTTAAAGGCCATGTGTGCAATTTTTCAAAAAATGTCTTTTTTTTATTGAAATAGATTGCAAAAACAAAAACGTATTTTTTATTTCTAAACAATATAGGCAATAAATGATGGTATAATATGTCAAAGTCATAATGTTTAACAACATTTATAAAAACAGAAACAAATGAATAACAGGTGTACAGTGTAAACTGTCTTCCATCATGTCCCTAGGACTTAAAATGGAGCTTTAGCTTGGTGGTTAAAATGGGTTCGATCCCAACCTAATGGCAGGGTTTTATCTCAAGTCCTCAACTTTTACTCCACTGCCTAAGCCTAAACTTTATAGTTTATAAGCACGATGAATTATAGTTTATCCATCCTGAAATTGGTGAGTTTTTCGCAGTTGGATATGTGAAATTTTTAAAATTAACTTTTGGACAGCAAAACTCTAATAAACGTAATCTACTCTAATCAAGTTTAAAGATATTTCTTGATTTCATCTCTGCTGGACTGCCTTTTTTTAAAATTCTTATAAGCTATAAATCTACAAAGATTAACCTTGAAAATTACTACGGAAAACAAGTCTGTATCAGAGATATGGCAAACTTTTCATATATACATTAGTGGTTATGAGAGGCAAATAAATGACTGTTAATAACCTTTAACTCTTTAATTGTATTACACTCATTTCATTTGAAATATATGGATGAAAAATGCTGGTGAAACACAACCCTATTGGACAATTATATTAAAAGGGAAATGTGTATGGAGAAAGGATGATTAAATCATTTAGATAATGAGAGTACTCCCATCTGCCAGGTGCAACTCTGCTCTTTGTAAGAAAACGAAATACTATTTTTTCCCCCGGATATAAATTATTTGCAAATCTTAAAGACGTGATCGTGATAAGGTATACAATGTTTGTTGGCTATGCTATGTATTTGAGACGTGTCATATTGTGAATAAAATGCATGATGGGAGAAGTTCATAGCAGTTCATTTTTTAACACTCTAACATGGGGTAAAATTGTAAAATATCTTTTGTAACATGTGGACAACAATATCAATTGCTAAACCCATTAAAATATTTTTTGAACGCAACATTCACTAGTATCGCATTACATAAATTCTAAAAATGTTTACAACAAAATAATATGAATGTGCATCATGAGGACGGATCCAAATACTGCACGACACTGGTCATAGTCGGCTGTTTTGGGTCAACCTCAATGAACAAAGGAAGGTTAAAAAAAAAATTGTTTTACTTACAAATCAAATACCCTGATATCAGTAGATAGTTTTTTACTATTGGAACATAGAGCCACTCCTGTGGTTTTCATAAAAACCCAGGTAGGGTAGCCCATATGGAGTGATATTAAAGGAAAGGGCTGAAATTGACCAGAACACTAGGTATTTTTAAAAGATGCACTGGATTTTAAGTACACAATTCTAGTGTGTATACTGAAGCTTTAAGTCTTTATCCAGGAAGTCTTGTTCTACATCAGAACTATTAGCGGGAAATTCCTCGTCATAACCTCTCAACCAGTCAATTCTTATTTGTCTTTATCTTCCTCAATAGCATTGAGGTTTGAAGTCTTGTTTTATTATTAAACCTTAGACTTGGACAACCACTCTGATGATAAACACAATGCAAATCAATCCTTGATTTTTCAAAATTAATCTCGTGTGTTTTTCCATATTATTTCATTTAATGTATAATAGATTTCTTTATAAGACTGATTTTTATCGGAAGAAGGTGCAAATTATCATGATTGATCTTTACAGCTAAACAAATTAAAGGCTAGCTCCTTTTTAAAATAAAATTGAAAATACTACAAATATATTAAGAGTGAATTACTCAAATTGTTTAGCAAAGAACTGAAATGTATCTTCTACTGTATGTACAATACTATGAATGCCTCTATCCTGACACATTCATAATTTTCATTGTTGAGTCTTCTTAAGCTTTTACACTTTCGACCAATCAGAAGAGTCCAATTATTAAACAAACTTACAAAATAGTATCATACTGTTCAGTGGCAGATGTTTTAAAATTGAGGGCCCAGGTCATAAAAATTATAAACCTAATGTCCTAGCTTTTGCATTATAATTTTCTAAATATAGTGGGTTGGGATGTTAGAGATGGGCTTCTGGGCCTTCCTTTGATTCACCTAAGCTGTTAGTACTATATGTAATATCTGCATATGATGTTGAGCAACAAGTCCTGGAAGAACTATGACCGTTGTTTTATTTTTAGATGGAAGTATCAATATTAATATACTGTTATTTTTGTCTATAATGTATACCATACTGTAATTAATGTTCTGTTGATGCAGCTTGTTATGAAAAGTACATTCTACATTATAAGTCAATTGTATTCCCTTGCCCTGGGCATGTGGTAAGGCCAAGATAGTAATGTGACAAGAAGATGTTGTCAACCTTTAGTAAGCTATGACAACTATTCAAACATCAATTTCAACCAACTTTTTCATTTAGTTGATTTTATAAAATGGTTCTATTATTAATTTATTAAATATCAATAAAAGACTGTTATCAAATGTTGAGCAGTCATTGTAAGAAATATTTCTTGTTTTTGTATTAAGGTAGATCAAATTGTTAAAAAATTCATATACTGTATGATGGTCATGCAACATTTGTCAAATCATGTCAACCTTTCCTGTAAAATGTCGCTGTAATATTGATTTTTAAATGGTTTATTGAAATATAATTGATTAATAAGGTTAATTAGTTGACTTTAATATCAGTTAGAACACAATCAAAAATCAATTTCTTTCTTCCTGTTATGTTTAAATGATTGACATTGATTCATGGAGTCAAACTGATAAAAAATAATAAAAGAGTGAATAGTGATGTCATAGGTCATAAAAAGACATGGATAGAATGGAATAAAAGAAAAAAATTAACAAAATTACATTGTAAAAATAATTTTTTTGAAGATGATAGGTAAGTACCCAGGAAAAAAGTATCCATAGGGGATGTAAGCAAATAATGAAATGGCAAACATGTCTGCAATAGACTCACTGCAGTTGTGCAATAAAAGAATTGTCAGGATTAATTCATTTGGTTCATATCCAACATCATTGATTTTTTATTATAACATTTTATCATTCCAATTTATAACGCATACTCTACAGTATGTTTTTTTGTAAACATTTTGAGAAAGTTTTCCATGCAAGGTTCTTGACTGCAGATCTGCATTTGAAAATCAAGTTGGAGCACTGCTATTTCTAATGGCCTACCTTCCGGCCTAGCCTTCGTCAATGATTTACAATGGATAAATTGAATCAACTTTATTTTAGGACAGTAGGCCTAGGTGTGTTGTGAAACAAATAATGAATAGCGCTTTGGATACCTTGAATGGAGAGAATATTTTATTCGATGAAAGATTGTGAAATATCCCACCATCCAACTCATAAACATTCCTTATTTGTATAAAGTTTCATACCATTCAATTGAGATCCAGAGTCAAACATTACTGAGGAGTTGATACATTTCCACACCTCAAAAATCAAGTCACAATTTCATGAAATGTATGATATTTGACACTTATATTCCATCAAAAGAGTTGTTTATGTTTAAAAATTGTGCCACTGTACTGATGACAGATTGTAGCTTTATCATTTTACTTACATAAGTGACTCTTTTAGCATTCAGCTCATAACGTCTACGTTGTGTATGATATTAAAATTAAGTCACTTTCAAACTTGACAGTTATCAGGGTTTATTGTGTGTTTATGAAACCTTAGCAAGATGATGAACTTTGTATAAATATTATGACTATTTTTCTTTATAACATAAAGCCTAGGGTAATTTACATGAACAATAGCATGTTCTCATAAGTATGATAAAATTTAACAACCCTCCAAATAAAGACTATTAGTTATATATATACTTCAAATTAAAATGATTCAAATGTTAACACACCTCCATATAATGAACAAGGCCATATAGATGGCTGCAGTCGCGTGCTCATTAGTGTTTACCAACCGACCGACCAACCTACCAACTGACCGAAATTACTGAACATGTTTAAAAATGTTGAAATGTTTAAAAACATTTATATTTTTTTAATTTCCACGTGCGTAGCCTGTCACTTTTGACGTGCTCGTATAACGTAATTTCGAGTTGAAAAGTAAGTCGGGCAAAAAGAGTGCGCAATAACATTTAACGCGCATTGCGCGGGCAAAAATCTGCGCACTCATGGCAATTTTGTAAATGCTTAAAATTGCCTGAAACATACTCTTATTTCATCGAAAATAAATTTTGAAAATTTTAAGCGCGCGTACGCATGCGTTACATGCGCTACACACGTAATTGTATTGCCATATGAATATTTATGCCCTGAAATTTATGAGTACAAAATTTTATTTAATTGTGATTCATGGTTGTGAAGATATGATTACAAACGTGATTTCGTTACATCGTGCGTACACCGCGTAATGTTTTATTGCGCACCGTGAAAACATAACCACATCGATTCCTGGCCATAACAGACAGACCGACCGACATAGTGAACTATAGAGTCACGTCCACGCGACTAAAAATGTCATACTTGTAATGTCACTCCATATAAAAACCATAGGTCTACAATTTAATATTACTTCAATAATACACCTCCAAATTAAGACAATTATGATTTAATACTAAAAAAAATACAATTTAGACATCAAATTAAGACTTCAAAGAAAAACCATTACAATTAAAAAACAAATTACAATTTAATATCCCTTCAAATAAAAACCATATTCAATACTCCAAAATTAAGACCATCACAATTTATAGCTGCTTGAGTGGATCAAATATTATAAAATGACCAATAAACAGCTTGCTCTTACACATTTTTAAATTCAATCACCAATTTGGTGAAGATGCCAACAGGACACTGTGAACAGCTATTAACATAGCTGTCTTGGTGTATTTTTCTGTATTAGGAATAATTTTTTTGCGACTCGCTCATTTTTTTTACCTACAGTACAAACAAGTTACTTTTTGATAATTTCTATTCTATCTTTACAAATTTTTTAATTCAATCACCGATTTGGCGAAGATGCCAACAACTGCTTTTTGCCGAATTGGTTTATCAATCAAGGTTGCGACATTGTGAACAACTGTTATTATAGTCTTTGTGTATTTTTTCTATGAATATTTTTTTTGCGACTCAGTCCATTTTTTTTACCTACAAACAAGTTTACCTTTTGGTCATTTCTATTCTAACCACAGATCTTCTCAAATCCATGGCACAATATATCATCTTCTGCCAGACAAGACAGTACTTTCTCTACACTGATTGATGGCAAAACCAGCAGTTTTTCCTAATGTTCTGTTCTCATTTGTTAAACTTAAGTCAAGTATGATATATTTCAATGTATAATAACTCCTTAATGGAGGCAAATAAGTCAAAAGCTGATATCATTTCAAAAGGAATCCACATGGTACAGGGAGTTCAAATTTCGATGGGTGACAATTTATAGAGTACTTAAGAAAGATTATCACTTGAAATATGCATGCAAGATATAACACTTAAATTTTTTTTTGAAGAAATAGGAGAGAAATTATAATAAAGAAGATAAACCACTATATTTGACACCTTGGTGTCTTCAATGCTATTAGATGGATGGTTACAAATTGAACACTACTTTAAAATCAGTCTGTCAAAAAATTATAAGATAAGTCTACAACAAAAGTCACAAAATCTGACAAAATAAAGTATGGACTGGACACAATCATTTTTTAGTATCTAAACACCTGTCATTGAAAATATGGGTACGTACAGTATGGTATGCGCAATCAAACACACTTATTATAAGTGACTATGGTCATTGGTCAAATTAAGGGAATAAAATCGAACATGTGTAAGTGGAGCTGTAGCTTGGTGGTTAACATGCTTTCTGTTCCTTCCAATCCAAGGTCCAATACTGCCCTAGTTTCAAGCAAAATTATAGTATATTTGGTAGATATTGTCTAGATGATAAGTTGTTCTGGGTATAGTTGTCTGGGTGGTTGCAGGTAGCAAATGTCTAGTGGTCAGATAATTCTCTTTTTATACCTCCATTATTTCATTAACCATTTTATACAGTAACTACGATAGTCAAAATTTAATATTACAGACACACACAAACATTCCCAATGGCATTATTTTATATCAGATGTTTGTTAACTGATGTTTTTTTTTTTTGGTGTTTGAATGCAAGCTACACAAATGTAATTCCGATAGACTGCAATTTAACTCCGATAGAACACAATTTAACTCTGATAGAAAAGAACATGTAAACATAGCTATTATCCCATTTTAAATGATCAGACATTATAAACTATCCATCCCTGAATGAAAACTCCATAGCCACAGTGAGTAACCTTTTGAACAATCTAGATTGTTCATCTGACAATGCCTTATTTCGTATTAATAACTTTTTCTAATAAACGATCCTCTCAACTTACAAATTAAAATATAACCATGTACCATATCGGTTGACTCAGAACTAGAAGAATCTAAAGCAAAAATGTCAATAAGAAGTGTAAAGTAAACATTAACTAAAAACAGATTACATCTGTATCTACCCATGAGATACTACATTATAATATTATTAATTAATGACTTATGGGAGAGAAATCGAAAATGGGCACTGTATACTGTATCTTTTCCAAATACCATACCAAAATCTAACATGGAGCTTTCGGTTTGCGGCGACCGTCGGCCAAACTACCTCATGTTTGCGTCATTGTAGAACAAATGCAGACTCAATACAACATTGTAATGTAACATTCTGATACAAATTTCAATCTGTAAATTAATAACCAGTAGATTTCACATCACATAACCCATGTTTGACCTTTTGCATCCTTGACGATTCTAAACGCTATCTGCACTTTATTGGAAAATAGATACAGCATACTTCACATCTTAGAAAGATAATTCATCAAGTGATGCTGCTTTAGTTTTTTTTTCTTTCCCATGAACCATGTTTTGGCAAATGTACACCATTGTCAGTTTTTATTTTGCGCAAATTGAAACAGTCTGCTCTGCGAGTTATCGCTAGTTTATGGGAAATTAATTTTATCTTTACGACTTCTACTGCAAACCAATCAATTCACAAATCTGTTATTTCTTTTCATTTCCGATTATAACTGTTTAAGCAATTTTGTAAGCAATAAATGAAATAAAATATTGTTTTTCCTCCTCTTATATTTGAAAATAAACTTTCTTCAAATACAAATAATGACCAATAATTACATGATAACCATTCTTAAAAATGAATTCAAAGATATATTAGCATCTTCTGAGTTGCTTCTGATTTATTTTGCAATATGCTTCCTCCTTGTTGCAAGCATACCATATACAGCGACCCACCCTTATTTGAGTAACATTTGGTAAATCTGAGTGATTCAAAAGATTTACCTGTAAATAATGCTAACATTTTAAATTGTGTTATGGCTATTTGTTAATCATGTTTTTTTTCCAAGTGACTACCATTCTGCACACGCTCAGATGTAAATTACTAACATTTTCTATTTACAAATTACAGTAAGTTACAAACATTTTAATAAGTTGAATTATATACCCAAATTTAAGTTTCTGTAATTTACTGTAGATGTATTGAACTCAAATGAACTGTCAACAGAGAATGTCCTTATTGACCTTTTACTCATTAATTATTATATAATCACAAAGTATCAAATTAGCTTTGAACTATAGGTAGGATATGCTTGAATGAGCATAAACTTTAAGTGCCCATTAAACTAATAATGAGTAAAATTCTTTGAAATAAACACACTTAAGTCGACATTATCCAATTCTGTAATACATGGATGTATGTATATTTACCTGTTGATTTCATTCAATTATCTTTGAATAAACAACTTTAGAACTGAAAGCTCTCTCTAGTATGGAGTTCAAGGTTCATGTAACAATTATCAATTTTCTTGCTATGTGAATAAGATTACACTTTTTACAATTTTTTAAATTTATTTATTATGGTTTAAAAACACATGAATCTTTTGATTCAAATGGTGACAAAATCATACCACAAATGCAACAAAATTTACCCGATGCATTTGATTCACATTGCGACATAATATGTATAATTGACTAAAAGTTAGTAAATCATTTCATACGGCATTGCATACTTAAATAAAGTTGTAAGATACCATTAGACAGACAGAAAAAAAATGATATAAAATAATCATACAAAACACCTCCCTAAAACAGACCGTACATCGTAAGCAACCACCCTCGTTAGCGAGAGGTGGTGATCCTTTAAAAGGGTTGGTCACTAAAATATATAAAGGGGTAGTGGTCGTTATGAGAGGTTGTTGCTTACGAGAGGTGATGGTCCTTTAAAGTGAGATGGTATATTACAAGAGATAGTGGTCACTTACAAAAGTTAGTGTTCGTAAAGAGAGGTGGTCGCTTATGTGGTCGCTTATGAGAAGCGGTCCCTTATGATAGGATAGGATTACGAAAGGTGGTCGTTAATTGAGGTCGTCGTTTATCAAAAGCGGTCCCTAAAGAGAGATGGTGGTCGTTTAAGGGAATTGGTCCCGGTTATACTGGCTACAGTATCCCTCATTGCTATAGAAGTCATTGAAAATCGCTACAAAACTTACATTTCTGTAATTGGCAGGAAAAGGTGCCTGTGGCTATAGGATAGAAATTTGTTTGTTAGGATACTGCCTCAGGTAAGCAGATAAAGTCATCTTGTCATTCTTAGGCATTAAAGCATAAATTGGTCAAATGAAGATTAATTTTCCCTAATTTTTAGGATTCATGTAGAAATTACTGATATGTTCCATACTGATTCAATTGATCTGTATGTCCCAAGGCATCCAATTCAATGCACATAAAATAATGATTATTAATATTTCAATATATTCAAATAACATATTTGTGTATTAATAGCAAGCATGGGAAATTAAACCATGCAAGTAGTGGACTTGAGTTTTCACTGTGTATCGTGATTTCATAGTTTAGAGAGACGCTATTAAGTATTTATTATTGACATTATTGTCATATTGGTTACGAATTACACCAAACAATTACGTACAGAGCATGTCTATCACACTCAATATTTAAATTGTATGGCTTTAAATACTCAAATATGTACGTTGTGGCTCAACAAATAATAATCACACTGATGATGTTTCGACAAACGAAGAAACATGTTTAGTCGGAAATTAAAAAGTGTATTGATTTTTGTTTTCATTTCTGTTCAAAAGTTTGGTAGCCTAATCATTAATGGTCTCATAATGTCAGTTTAGAATAGCATGCCTCGTGTGGCTTTGCTTAAAGGTTCCGCACCAAGTTATTTAAGAGATCTACTTTCTGTACGAAATGCAGCTCCCAATACATTTTCAAGCGCTAGTGATGTCAAGCTGACAATCCCACACACTTTAACGAAAGACATTGATCGCTTTCCGTAGCTGAACCAAGAGTAATATTAAAAATTTGTATGACTAAACAAAATTAAAGTTAATCAAAGACTTTAAATTTCAATCAATGCTATGGTAGGATGTAAAGAGCCGCTGATTATGAGTTTATCATAGAAATGTGCGCTATATAAATTTTAATGTTAATGACTCCACCTGACCAGCAAGAATGTAGAATGCAAAGAAAAAAAACGGTGTTACCAATTTCCTAAATATGGTCACATTGTTATACTTTTGCAGACCAGTCCCGTATGAATATATTTTTTCATTCAAACAGAGAATCTATAGAAACTCTTGAAGACATGTTTTTATGGAAACTGAAAGTTTCCATGGGTAAAACCATGAAATACTGCTAAAATAATGTGAGTGAAAGTGAATTGTTCCAGACCCAACAGTACAAATATTTTACAGTTGAACATCTCTCAGATATTCATCAAAGAGCTGATATGTTCTTCCTATCTAATTTGTGAATTTGGTACTGTACCTCCATTATACAAACAAATTTTGACTATATGATTTGGATTTAATTAAAATGTTTTTGACACCCAAATGTATACTACAATTACAGCATCATACTATTACTATAAAATTGAGATGTGCTCTGAATTTTGAGGACTCCATCGGTAAGAATGTGCGGCAAAATGTATATCGATCAAAACTCTCGAAACTGGTAAGTGGACACCCACTTTTTCAGTATGTAAGGCAAGTCTACTTACCATAAAATTGTCTTACTGCTGTAGAAGAATAACTATAGTGTTTTTCATAGGCCTCTGATATGAAACTGTATAACAACCTAATATAGTCTGTATTTAAAAATGACTCAAATCTCCTTTGACATTTTGGCATTTAAGGTGATCAATGTCAGCATTAAATTGAAATAACTAGCCTCCACATCATAATTTAAATTTATGTTATCGTTAATAATTAATAAATAGAATTTACGTATCTTATTTCACTATTTAAATTTCCATATTAAGTGCAATAATTACTGTTCAGTTCCATTATATTATTGGGTTTCAATGGAGAGTACTTGAAATTGTTAATGGCATGATTAAGGAGAAAAAAATAATTTGTTAAAAGTACAACCCATGCAAATGTGTTTTTCACGTGCATTTATAATAAATCTAGATCCAACGAAAGACACAATTTTTCATCCGCAATTCTACAATACTTAATCACCACTGTTTCTATTTAGATGGTTTCTAAAGTAGCATTGTTGTTTACTATTGTGCTTCATACAAAATGAAATGTATTATTGTTCAAATTTTAATTAGGATTGTTGTATAAATCATAAATAATAAAATACAAATAATAAGTGTTTATCAGTTGAATACTGGGAGAATATTTTCATGAGTTGAAAGATTGAATGTTCCATTTAAATGAGTCAGACTGTCAATGAATGAAACTTATACACTCCAAAACAAATACAAAATATGGACCAGATAACAGGGGTAACCCACTATCATTCTGAAAGATGAACTATTGTGTTCTTAAAAGGCCGCATGCAACAGAAGTGTACACTGGACCTTAATCAGTTTAAGGTTTACTGTAAGATGACTTTTGCTTTACCACCAGAATGATGGTTGAAATGATGGTTATTATTATGAATTCAATTACAACTGAAAAACAAATAATTTACAAAGATAAACCTTTATTTAAATGCAAAAAATTCAATTGAAAAGATGTCCTGTCTTGTCTCTTGGCTTATAGCCATTACGCCAATGTACTTGCATTGAGAAGACTTGCAAACAAATTTGTAACTAATTTTATTATAAAAGTAGAATAACTTTTTGGGTAGAACTCAACCTACAAACACCAGATATGTTCATATACAGTAGTACCTCTACTACAGGTCTAACATCACCAAGCTTACGTTTATGGCTACACTGTAGTTTTGGATTCGAGCCTAATCCTAAGAATTATTAAGAACATAGTTAGATTATTATACTGGCACACTTCTTCATCAACCTTGTGCACTAGCATACCTATTAATTAAGACAGTGCAATTTAATGTAGGGTAATCGTGGGAAAAGTATTTTTACAATAGGACTATTAATCTACAGTATAAATTATACCTTAGATATTGGAATTGCTTAATATAATAATGCCATACTGATCCTTGATAAATGGTTAATTTGCAATTTCAAAGATTATAAAGTAAGAACATACAAAGAAAAGATATATTCATCAAAATAGATAAAATAGACAACAATTATATTATGTCTCAATCAAACATAAACCATGTAAAGATTTGCTGAGAGAGCATAACATGAAAAGTAAGTAAGATTCTACTACAGAACGTGGCACTTTGGACAAAATAACAATACTTAGACGAGAATAGTATAAATTAAAGTTTATGAGTTGGATGATGAGAATATTTCATGAGTTAAATAGAGCATGTAAATCATTAATCGAATGAAATATTCTCTCCATTCAATGAATAAAAAAACATTCATCATTTGTTTTATAACATACCTACTGTTATAAAATAAACTTTTATTCAATTTATCCATCATAATTCATTGATGAAGAAAAAGTTAGGGCCAATTCCCTGAAATCATAAAAATGCTATACAATAGTTAATTTGATACAGTTTTGTTAGACTTCTTCACATCTGAATTTACTATCTGAAATTTGTATGTTTCTTCTATTTATGTTTAATCTTTAAAAAAGATAAATGGACACAAAATTGTTGCATTTTAGTTTCTCATCCTAGCTGTCTCAGATGTTCGGCCACAGTATTTGGTTTAATAACATTTTTATTTGAAACTTGAAATAGGCATTGTATGTATGATGAATAAAAGAAATGGATCCTTAATATACTTCAAAGTTTGGTAAAGTTAGACCATTTTATGTTATTTATTTTTGCAAAAGTGCAAAGAAAAAAACATAAATTAATTTACAAAAAATGTTTAGAAAATAGTAAAGCATAAATTTTTACTAACTGTCCCTCTACAATAAAATAATACTTTTATGCAGTGTTTGGGAATACCGTGTTTATTTATTTATTTGTTTCTTTTTTTTCTTTACAGTGATTACAGTATACTTTTAATACTTGAGTGTACTGATTTCCAAGGTGGTTCATCATTTTAACTACCACATTTTAAAGAAAAGAAATAATCAAAAGCTAAAATACAGTACAGTAGTAACAAAAACATTCAGAAAATGAAGGGATTTGTATGATAACCAATATTTTGTAATTATATTCTTTTGATTATTGATAATGATATGCAAGACAATGTTGATTTTTCACTGTAACAAAAATACATTTTATCTAAAATATGACGTTTATAGGGATTAAAAATAATACATTTGAATCTGTCTGTTTTCTCTTAAAATATTATTAAAATAAGAACAAAGCTTAAGATACAGTTGTATACTATATACAGGTAATGTTAGAGAATAACATGGATGTAGCAATTTCTTAGTAGATTCTCACAATACAGAATGTAAAATTATCACTAAAAATTAAAATAAAGTACATTGAAATTAACAGATAGAAAGAACAGATAATAATAGAAGTTGGAACAAATATACAAATTATTTCAATGTACTTTCTAAACAATTGATTCATCTCTTTGTAAAGTACCGTATGTCAAATGTTGTGTTGCCTAAACCTTGCCAAAAGTAAGGGAAATTGAGAGAAACATTAATAGTATTTAAAAATCAATACAGCTGACTGTACAGCATGAGAGTACAAATGTTGATTAACTATTGTACCAATAATTTACAACTTACAATTCAGATGAATCTGTAGGATACCTTTAGCTCATCTATGATGCTCCGAAGAATTTTTACAAGAAACTGCCAGGGTCTGCCAGGCAGTCATAAGAATCAATGACACTTAAATGTTACATTATATACATCTGCCAGGTTAGGGAGTAGAGAAAGCATTAGGTTTGGGAGAAAAGTCAAATTGTTTCGTAGGGACAACAAAGGATTTTTTTCAAATCAAAGCAGCACTGTATGCGTAACAACGGCAAATTACTGAACAAATGACAATTCTAGATCTCAATTGATATAAAAACAAACAGAAAGCTAATCAAAACAATAAAGTAAAACCAACCAGTAAGAAGTGCCAGCTTTCGGAAAATTATTCCTTTTTCCAGGGCTAATATTATACAAATACAGGTACAAAGATTGGTATAGTAGTGCTATGTAGTATTAAGTAAACCTACCTGCGTTTAACTGCTGGAATTCTTTAAGTTCTAAGCTGGGAACACTTCACATTGATGTAATGCTTATTATTCCTCTAGACACTTGTCAGATGCTTGCAATCTATAGACTCAGCCACTTCACTAAACTCCACGATTCTGATTGGTTAACTGTATATTGTGACCTATGACACTAAAATCCAAGTCGTCTAATGACAGTTAGTCAATGATGAGAACGAGACAATGATGTTGAGGATAAGTTTCATAATTCAGGCCTGTAGCAGTAATTAAGTAGACTTGATCCGATTTCAAATTGACCAATTTTTGTCAAACCCTAAAATAAAAAATGATATAATCATTAATATTGTCCAGTGAACAAGAGGATAAATCGTGTAAAAAATGATTTATATAGCGTCAGTGGACTTAGACGTTACACCTTTTCAACAACATTCTTCTCCCCCTAAGAGTCACATCATTTTAACCAGCTACCAACTACGGCGCCATTACGTCTGGGCTAGTACACCGGGTAACCCCTACTCATCTCGAAAGATTTACTAGGCTCTTAGAGTGCATACTACAAATATAGATTTTTAAAAAATGTAACTAGTGTATACCAATTCGAGAAAGCAAACAAAGCGTTTGTGAAAAGTAGCAGATTACTTTTTTTGTAAATATTTATTTGTTATTGGATCAAAAAAAAAATTATTTATTTGGATCTGAATGAAATGTGTAACAAGAAAAATGAACGGTTTCCAGTCATTAATGAAGGTATTTTTTGCATTTAATATAGGCAAAATTAGACATTAGTTTATATAAACGTTTGGAAGAGACACTTTTGTATTTGGTCCCATCCCGTGTAACAGGGAGCCTGAATGTCACACGTGAAAGAATTGCTTTTTTTTAATACTATATTAACTATTTCCATTATTAATGATAACTTTTGCAAATTTGACGTTATGTTTATAAGAAAATGACATGTTCTGATATACTTCTTCTTTTGCAAGAAGTTGTGGTCTTCCCATGGGTAAAGTTCAATATTCTCCTTTAAGCATATTAGATCAGGGTACTTTTGCTATAGAGAGGCCCCTACTGTCGATAGGCCCCTACTGTCGATAGGCCCCTACTGTCGATAGGCCAACCTGCTTTAAATACTGCATGATGCTTGAATTGTTTTGACTGTATTGTGTCGAGTCATTACATCCCACAGCCAATTGTGCGGGGTATCTAGGAGCGAGTGTTTAGAGTTTAATTATAGTGAGGCGCAGTGTGCATTGGACACACCTAACTGTACAGTATAAGCCTGGCCTTTTATTTTTAAAATATTGGAAGAACCATGATGCTCGTATTATTCTCTAGCTAATTGTATTTTATTGTTTATGATCAGGTGTTTTGTATTATTTATGATTTTCAGACAAATTTAAAAGCTTTTATTATATGAAAATGGTTGGTCAAAATCTGTGTAGATTTCTAATCTTATCTAAAAACACAGAAATGTTTTTAAAACCGCTTCGATTAAAGATAATATATAAAGCACAATAAGTATCAACATTTTTTTTGTGAAAAGTCAATACAAATTTTTCAGGTGCCCTCTTATGGAAGGTAATTTATCATACAAAAAATTTTTAGTAAAAAAAAGTGGCCGCAGCCATTTACGGGAGGTGGCCTCGGCTATTTACGGGAGGTGGCCGTTTATGGGAGGTACCAAATGCACTAAGTAGATAGGAAGTACAAACAGTGCGGCTGTTAAGGGAGGTTCACGGAGGTTCAACATCAGCGAAAACGTGTCAAAACCATCAACGCATCAAAACCCGTAACTTTTTCAATTTCCACACAGACTTGGCTACGCATGGCCGGCTTTGGTTTAGCAACACTTCACGCCTGCGTGTCCCAGCAACGCTCGAGAGACCCAAGAAACTATGAATGATCGCGTAAAAATATATAAATGTTAGCGGTCCGGCTCGATCATCCTTATCATTATTTATTTTCAACTTTAAAATTAACAATTTGAAAATTCAACGCAACTCGCAGTAACGTTACGTCGACTCAGGCTCACAGCTGATCGTGTATGCAATCTATGAGAGTTAAGCAGCCTTTAGCAGTGGACATTGTATCTAAGTTGTATAATGTATTGTACCATGGTTGAAATGCACCATAGAATTTGTTAGTATGTTATATATCTTGGTCAAATACAGTGTCACCTACGTACAAGGACAGGGGGTTGAACTAAAACAAGACGGTTGAACTGTTATTGATACTTGGACAATTAAAGAGCTGATGTGTTGTTGTAAATACACAGTAGAAGAGATAATCGGAATAGTAATATGTTTCTTGAATTGCATGTATTAATGATAAATTGATTGTTCACAACAAATTTACGCACGTTTTGCAAAGTACCACACTAAAGCTAAATTGCTTGCTCTGTAGACCCAGTGTGGGGATTATTAAAATTATTGTTAAGAGTGATAGGATTACAGGCGCCCTGGTAATTGGAGATGGGTTATGTCATAATATATTATTTAATTAAAATGAAATGTTATTAATAATAATACTACTACAGGTGCCCAGGTATTGGAGACAGGCCACACCCAGTAAATTTATTGTTCATAGGGTTAAATACACTCTTGGTCATCCACTTGCTTAAAGTTAAGTGTTTTTGTGTTTGTATCGTTTTGTGTTTTTCTATGCTTTCAGAAAGATTGTCATATTCCATAGAAGGAATAAAACCTCACTTTTGCACTTCATCTATGTCTGATAAGACTTCTTTTGTTGTATACGTTAGACAGACAGTAGACCTTCAATCCAAATTGTTCATCCATGATTCCCATGGTGACAACTGCCCTGCCTAGTGGCTGCAACATTATGGGAGTATGTTTCCATACGTGTTTCATCCAATCATGACCAGGGTAATGTGAAGTGCTTAGAGGCTATATAAGATCGATGTATTATTTTGAAGGAATTCATTCAATACATGATTGTATGTAATAGCATTCAAAGAGTACAAACAACCACATTTTGCTGTTTTTTTTCAATAATTACTGTACATAAGCATTGGTAAATCATCAGTGGATAGTTTGTATCTGTCATTCAAATTTGTTTAATTACAATCTGTTTTTTTAACTACTGTATGATATCCGTAGGTCCTGTTATTCATCAAAAAAGCATCAGAAAATTGCACAAACGAAAACAAGCATGACTGCATAGTCAACAACTTAAACATCTCCAGAAAAACAAAAACAGTTTATTTATTTTTTCTAGAGTTCACATAGTTCCTTTTCTATTGTACTATTGTACGCATCGCATTATTTCTGTAAAGAGACGTTGACCTACTAAAAAAGCTGTACAATAATAAATACAGTTTGATTAGACTTCTTTAGGCTACACCTAATCTGAAATTTACATGTTTCTATAATTTATGATTATTTTCTTAAATTTTCGCAAACTTGTTGCCTCTAAGTTACTCATCCTAGCTGCCTGTTCCGTGGTAGGTAGATTTGATAACATTTAATTTGGACTTTACGTTATTATTTCAAATTTATCTTTTTATCCTACCACGACAAAATGAAAGGTTTTCAATCAAAATCTTTTTATTTCATGGACAAATTTGAAATGATAAAGATGAGGAAATCTGTGAGAATGAGAAAGTCACCCCAACCAAGAACTGAAACTTCTGCTTAAAAAGTAACTGTACAAATGTACATTTGATAAAGTGAGGAAATATTTTGTTGTTCTCTGATGGAAAATAAGAAAGAAATAAAAACCTATTTCTTTTAGGTCTTGTAATTAAGCACTTTAGGACAATCTGTAGATTGTTAAAAGCGCTATATAAATTTAAATTAACATTAAATACATACAGTTAGTAGTCACTTTGAACTTTACCTTTTTGCATGTAAATTTCTTTGCTAAGTTCAAAAGTATACACAGAAACAACACCAGCAGGCATAAATTGTCAAATAATATAAAGACAGCAGAAATGGATTGTAGATTAGTTGTTAGATATAAGTTCAAGGAGTTTGTATATTAGCATCTCTCAGTTAATTTACTTTTACAAATAATATTTCATTGGAATAGTGATGACCAAGCCAACGGCTATTGTGGAGGTAGACATGAAGCTGTTCTCTGAGATATCAAACCTGATAATGCATTGTAAACATTATAACATACAGCATGCACATAGACAGTAGAATACAAAGTAGAAAAACAACATTTTGATGAGAATTTAATTTTGTTGATTACATTATCTTAAGCTAGAACATTTAACAATAACGAGAACGAAATCCTTTTTCTAATCCCCTACTCCTTCAAAAACACATATTTGTTTAAAACAAAATGGTATCATTTAATAGTGAAGCTAACTATTTACTGCAGGCACAGCTACATCCAGGCACCACCACATTCAAGGGGGGACACCAGCAAAATGCTGACACAAGAATGAGTGGTGGCGCTAGACAGCACCAAGACACGATGCGTGAACAAGTTTACCGATGCAAGTAGCCAAAACGTAGCACAAAAAGTAAGTCTACTTTCATGGGTTCATTTTCACGAAAAAATACAAACATAAATTATTTGAAACCAGACGAAATTTGTTGAGAATTTTGAAGAAAAGTTCTGCATGTTATTTTTATTCTGAAAGGTTGACAACTATATATTGAACTTATGAACGCGATCTATAAGGAAAGATGTAGATTGAGACATGAGAATACAATGATCAAGGGAATGCCCCTTCTTGTCACAAATCCTGAAATGTCATCAAAATCATAAATCTGTTTGCATGCTTTATGATTTATAATATTTTCAAAGTTGAACATTTGGACATTTACTAAACACATAAAAGAATTATCAATTATAAACAGATATTCACTAGTATAAGTTCAACTTAAGTTAAACAATATCATTAGCATTTTGTGGTTTACTTAAAAATGGTTCTATGCTCATATGATGGATGGTAAACGTTGTTCTCTCCTTTTGTCATACATTACAGTTTGTGCAGAAAGAAAATTACTCATTGAAATACTGAATGTTTTATTTAATTTTTTTTGTAGAACAATTTAAAGCACTTTTTTCAGTCTAGCCTAAGAATACTTTAATGAATAGCACTTATGTTCACATAATCTCTACGAATCAACTGTTTGAACAAAACGATTTTTGTTTCATATATTTATTGTTTTTTTACAATAGTTAGTCAAAATAATTGTTTACAGTACTTATGATATGGCTTTTGTGGATATTGATTTTCTTTGATGAGATCTTAGATTACTACAGCATCAGAAAATGTATTAACTTAAGAAACTTAAAAAATTATTTATTTACTTTTTATTTATTAATTTTTTTATTGATTTCCTGTATTTTTAATTATGCTTATGCACTATCATTAAATTCTTCTTGTGCTATTATATATGGTGTTAAATTTTATATATTGCTGAAAAAAAGTTTAGGATTATAATTAAAGGACAAATAATTCAATATGAATATCAAGTTTTAATTCATTTCCATCATCAGAAAGTTGTTTTAGTAAGCAATACCAAAAATAAATTAAAAAAGGAAACAAACATTTATGTAACAAGATTAAATATGAAGTTTCAACTGCATGAACTTTAGAAGACAAATATTTGTCCTTACTAGGCCTTCCTAATCTCCAATTATTCATAAATTCAAGTTCTATTAATAAGATTTTATTTTTCATCAGATACAGTCAGTCTCAAAAGAGCAAATTTTCTCTGATTATTTCTGTTTATGACAAAATGTTTTTCAGCCATAGAAACCTTATCTTTCAACATCATTCAAATGTTTTTTTTATTATTAGAACCTTATTATGAAGGCAACACTATTTTCAAATAGTCTATAAAAATTAAATCAACAAAAAAGAAGATTCACTCCTATTTTTGGTATGGTTTGATTAGGTCCAAACATAAAATAATGTCTGGTCTGCGCATTTTTTATTTTCATTAAGTGGCTGTATATACTTTTTTTTAATAAATAAGGGAGCAAGACAAATGCAGTGAAGTATGATTTTATTTTCAAAATATTTATGAGGCACTCACTGCAATAAACAGTGTAAAATACCCAAAATAATTTTCTAATAGTTACCATAGGTTCAAGATTAAACAAATTGTAGTTACAGCAGTAACTGCAGTACAATAATGTTTACATTATCCTTGAATTAAACACAATTTTTATAGAAAATACTGAAAAGCTTATTACGAATCAGTTTATATTAAGGAAAAATTAGTTACAGTGCCTGGAAAATTGAGAGGCCCTCTGCATTGACAAAACGTAATTATGTATCGACTAAACCTCTAATAAGCAGCCACCTTCCAGTTCCAGTAACATCTTGTTGAGCCTTCTACTGCAGTAAAAGAATGCACCGAAAACACATTTTGTAACTTATTCAGCAAGATAAATTCTACAACTTCTTCAACCGTAATTGATGATTGCATACCCAAAGCTAAAAGCAAACCTCGCAGAAAATCAATCTGGATAACAACTGAAATTATTAAAATGTCTCGTAAAAAGAGACGCCTTTATCGAGATGCAAAGAAACATCCGAATAACATGTATAAGTGGGAAAAATACAGAAAATTTAGTAACGCATTGCGTGAAACTACGAGAAAGTCTCATTATGATTACCTCCATAATCTTAGTTTAGGCTGTAAATCTAATCCTAAACGATTTTGGTCATATGTTAAGAAAAAACGAAAATGTGCAACAGAAAAAAAGTATACTTTAAACGGCAATATCATAGACTCAGATTTAAATGCTACTAAAGCATTTTCGACATATTTTCATTCTAATTTTACTGAAGATAATGATGATTTCAATGTAACAAACGAAACATCTTATTGTAATCACAGTGAAATTATCTTACCTTTAACTAGTATTGTCATCAATAGGGATCAAATTTTCCGTGCCCTTTTATCTTTAGATACTAATAAATCCCCTGGGCCCGACGGGATTACCCCTATGATGTTGAGTATGGCTGCACCTGTTATATCCCCAACTTTGCTCAAAATTTTTCAAATGTCCCTTGACCAAGGCATTGTGGTGAAGGAATGGAAATTGGCCAATGTTGTACCAATTTTTAAATCTGGTAGTAGAAATGATATAAGTAATTATAGACCAATATCACTTTGTTCAGTTGTTGGCAAAGTTCTAGAACGTATAGTGGCTGATAATTTTTTATTTCATCTTCAATGTAATGCGTTTGTTAGTCCTGTACAGCACGGGTTCTATCCTGGAAGATCTTGTGTTACACAAGCTTCATCCATATACCACGAATGGTCCAAAATATTAGATGGTACGAACCCACCTGTCGTCGATGCTATATTCCTTGATTGGGAAAAAGCATTTGACCGTGTGAGTCACCCTAAACTATTACGTAAGCTCCACAATTTTGGTCTATGTGGTCCAATTTTGAAATGGATGGGCTCATTTCTTACTGATCGTTGCCAACAGATTGTCCTTAATGGACTGATATCTGACCGTACACCTGTTGTTTCAGGTGTACCTCAAGGGTCGGTACTTGGCCCATTACTTTTCAACTCGTTCGTTTTTGACCTCCCTATGTCGATCACCTCTCAAATTAGACAATATGCCGACGATACGGTGGTGTTTAGGCCAATTAGATGTGAATATGATGCGATATTACTTCAAAAAGATCTAGATAACATCGATGAATGGTGTCAAAATAACATGATGAGACTTAATGCTAAAAAATGCAAAGTTCTCCATATTACTCGCAAACGTAATCCCATTCATGCTCGTTATCATATTCACACTAATGACCTTCAAGCAGTTACCTCCTACAAATATCTTGGTATTCACTTTGAAAGCAATCTCTCTTGGTCAACGCATGTGTCCGCAATTACCACAAAATCTCTCCAAATTGTCGGATTCATAAAGCGTTTTGTGATATTTAACGACCCTGTAATTTTGATGAGGCTTTTTAACGGTTTATGTAGGCCCATACTTGAGTATGCTGCCCCTGTTTGGGTGCCTCATCAAAAACAACATATTACTAGCATAAATAAACCTCTTCGAAGGATCACAAAATTGTGTGCTAAGGGCGATTACGAGCAACGGCTCGAACATTTAAATTTGCCATCTATGGACCAGAGAGTGTGTTTTCTCAGTATACTTTTTATTATGAAATGTTTGTATGGTCGAATTGATCTTAATATTCACGATTTTGTTGATTTTAATCCAAGGTATTCCGAATCAGTTATTTTTAAACACAAATATGCCAGAACCAATTCTTTTAAATATTCATTGTACACTAATTTTCCCCGTGTATGGCAAGAGATTCCTAATTATATTAGAGAACATTCTTTATTTAGTTTTAACACATTTGTGACAGCTCTCCGGTCTTATGTCAGGCAACTTTAAACTTTTTATCTTTTTTTTTATCTTTAAACAATCATTTTTTATCTGTACATAATATTTATATATATATATTTTTTAGATTCAATTTTAATGATTGTTCAACTTGATGCCTCGCAGTTTTAAAATTTGTATATCTTTGTTTTTTTTATGGTTTACTTATATGTTCAAGTGCAGTATATGGAGAGCCATCTCGATAGTGCTTTGCACTCATGGCAATCCTCAGGGTGCTGCACCGCTGTCTTGTTGTTATGTATTTTTGTGCCTGAAAATTGAATAAAATAAAAATAAAATAAACTTGAAAATAAATACAAAAGTTTGTCAAGTTAATCTGGTTAGTAATCATGGAAATGGAGGGCAAAATAAATTAACTTAAGATGACATACCCTCCAGGAATAATTCAAAATTGACAAACACAGACATTCAAAGAACTTTTAACCTCTATTGAAATCCTCATAACTTTTTCCCCAGTTTCTCATTTCAGCAGAGTTACACTAAGAGGAGTAGATTGATATGAATCTGGCGTAAGAAATCCTGGATTATACGCTTGAGATGTACTTAAATCCATGTATGAATCAATTTCAGATTTTCATCTCTGGAAAACAACATAGGTTGTAAGACAAACACTGGCAACGGATTACAGTTTGGTGAAATGGATTACTGAAGAAAGAAAAAACTAAGAGTAGAAGGATTAATATCAATCAGCATGTAATGTAACATATCAAATTATTTCCTTATTGGGAGTCTCCTAAATCCCAATGCTTACATTTGAGTAGGCAGAGAAAAGATGACAAACTATTACATAGGTATACATTAAATTGTTGATAATTAATTGCCAACAAACTACTGTAGTGTAATGTCTTTTTCAAAAGAAATGATTATGATTTTTTTTTACTAACAGTGTAAATAATAAGACAGTTAATGACAGGCATTATGATACTCATAAAGTCTAATGGGAAACTAGGTTAGTGTTTTAATCATTTATACAACATAATGTAGGCGAATCCAAGTCACACCCAACCCAAATTTGCAAAAACAATAAAACATACGGTATACATAGATTAAGCCCAAGACTTCTTTGAAACACTGGATCTGACACAAATATAAACAAATATACCTTTGCCATTTAATTGGTGGATTTTGCATCACATCCCATTCTTTATTAGTTCTATTGCATGGTAAAAGTTCTATTAATAATACAATAATTTCATTCGGTGAAATATGAAATTCTATTTTCACATGGCTTCTTTGTGAAAATAAAATTTCATCTTTCACTGAATGAAATTAATTGTACCATCACACTCATTTGTATAAATATTATCTTGTACATAAGTTTGTGGTATATTTGATCATTTACGGTAACATCAAAAGATGTCATAAAGGATATACGGAAAAGGCAAGATTACACTTAGAGGATGCAAAAGATCAGAGGAAATGAAGAAGTGCAATTTTGGCAGCTGACTCCTAATTGTTGGGATAAAGAAGATCACAAAGTAATACTCCTTTTACACTGTCAAGCTGAAAATAAATGTATGTTATGTCCAGAAAATAGTCAAAATACTGACTTCTGATGCATTAACTATAGTACACTAGATTATTCTGTTTGCATCCTTCCTCAGGTTACACAATGACAAGCCTGTAGCCAGGGGGGTTTGTAGGGTTGGAAACCACCCTGTAAAAATTCTGGTTACGGGCTAAAAGGCAGCATTTTTACTTGTGGAAATAAAACTTTATTAAATTATTAATGTTTGATATGATATTAACCATAAGCATGAAACAGTGCATAAAATTATTTTTTATTTTTATCGGATTTCAAACAAACAATTTGGTGGCGTCAACTGACAAATTCTTCCATCAGTTAGACAACAACTTTGAATGCAATACAGGTAAGGATAATAAAATACATCAAAATTAATATCATTAAATCAGTGGTGGTCATCGATGGAAATGGTTAGCATTATCCCAAAATGCAATGAGCTCTGGCTCTGGTCAATTCAAACGTATACTGCTGTGTAGTTGACTTAAGTTCGCCCTGTCAATCAAATAACTGTTACTTTGCGTTGCAGCTAAAAGTTGCACATCAGTTGATTAGGTTTGATACCTGTTATTTTCAGGCTGCCATTTAATCAGGTACTGAAAAATTGTCCTGTTTCTGCTGCCAAGAATTGGGATTAATTTATCCTCACGGTTAATAACTTAGAAGAAGAAAAATGAAATTGCTACACTTTTCTGAAGAATCTTCTCGAATATGACAATTTTCATTGTTCTATCTACAATTCATTTTTATTTTAAATTTGTTACTCTTCTTTTCTAGTTCTTTCATTTGTGTAAAAATTATGTAATGTAAAATTAAAAAAATTGGGATAAATTGATAATTATTGGAATGTACAATCAACAAAATTTTGTTGCCTGCACCTGGCCTTTAAAAGATTATTTACCATTTCCTGAAAATGGTTTGAAAACTATAAATATAATATTTATTGCAAGACTTCATCATTTTTTTTTATTGCAGATGTAATTGAAACATTTATCATTCTCTAAAGACAGTATAGAGAACAAAATATAGCAGGAAATGAAACACACGGCTTTTAGGATTCTAACCTATGAATGAAAGGCACAAGTTCTTATTGATAGATTTTTGTGGCTATATATAAAACATTCTTTATTTCTTATGAAAGTAACGCTGTTTTCATATATATGATATTGTGATATTTAATCCATTGTATGACCACCTTAGCGCGGTCATAATTTATTGTTTCCCCCATCGTAGTGACCGCTTGTCACATTGCGCTGTCTTGCCTCCTGGTCTCAAAGATAGACGCAGTGTTGAACTAAAATACAACCACCTTTTTAACTTCAGATGTTGGCATGACACGAGGAAGAGTGTGCATTCATGTGGTATCAGGGCGAAAAGATCAACTGAAAACCACACAGAGATGAAACCCATGATTCCATACAGTGTCCATTACTATTTCTATCAACAATACACGTCACGTTATATTAAACACCACCCATTTTTCATGATTTTTTAGATGGTCACCGAACAGGAATTCTGGCTCAGTGTCGCTTTCCTTAGTTTATAAAGGCACAACCATGAAACTTAAACTATAACCTAAGAGTAAGAGAAAGCTCATTATTCCTGGCATATATCTAATATTGTGATAATACGAAATTTTGAAATTCATAAATCAAATGAGAAGAGGACAGGTATAAATTATTTGATCGTTGCGTGATAATTTCTATTAACATTATTTATAGTAAAGGCATGTTAAATATGAATCTCAATACTCAACAATATTTCTAATAAATGATCTTTATGTTTCAATGAGAAAGGACAATAGGATTGGAATAAACCAATAATTTCTTAATTATATTATGTACATTATTGCTATTTTGCAATTACTATATTGAAGTTATTTATTCTTAAGAACACATTCATTACATCATTTTACTTGGGTTAATTCTGTGTTTTGATTTCGGTTTTTTATTATTTACTTAGCATCTCAAGAGAGATGATTCAGTAACAACATTGTATTTTTAGTAATTCACAGGCTGAAAAGAATTTATTTAACTAAATAACTCAACATTTTTTTAGAAATTACAAAAAGTCTTTGAAAGTCACTTCAAAATAATCAGTAAGTTTAATATTTTTTTCTTATTTTTAAGCAGATATATTTATTTATTTCATTTATCTAATCTTCTAACATAAACAAAAAAACAAGGGCTGTCGGGGATAAGCATTTAGCTTACTTGCTTTCTCACGGATACTGTAGGGTTCAGGCTTTAACGTTATCAAATGTTTCATGAAATATCTCAGACAGAGCTAGAGTACAATTATCTCCACAAAAGATTTTGCATTATATCTGCCTATCTCTGAATTAAGCATAATTCATAGATACAATTTAAAACCCAGACAAATTAATTTTGGTCAATCAAACAAGATGTGAAGCAGAATGAAATAGTAATAATCAGAAAAATATACCCAGTTTATTGTTAACCTTTAATCCAAGTGAAAAAAAAATTATGTCATGACGACTTTCTTCATCTTAATAATTACAATTGGGACTAACTTAGTTCTCCTTACATAACCTTAATAGTCTTCCTGCAGCTTAATTATGGCATTTTTCAACGGACATTACGATAGAAATAGTGAGTATATTATATTTGCGTTAATATGAAATTTGGTATGTACTATAGGATATGTACCCTAATTAAAGAACGGATGCATAATCTTATTTTACAAGCATGTACAGTACAAATTCCCAGCCCACATTAGAATGCAATTATTATAACAGACAATTAAGTCACCAGAATGAAACATAATTTTCTTGCTAAAACTTTTTTTTTTATTTTAGAAATTACAAAAAGTCCACGTATTCAAGAACAAAGTTTTCAAATGGATGGTTGGAAATTCATTTTAACAGAGTTTATTTTTTGCTTTAACGATAGTACAAGCAGTCTTTTATAAATATTTTAAAGTTTTAATATTTGATTTAGTTTTCAATAATCTTGTATTCAAGATACTTTTTTAATCACTTCATTTTATTGTCTTTTGATATTTTAATGTATTTTATATAATTGCCAATGTTTATGGACAAATAAATAATCTTGAATCTTGAATAGTACTGTAAATAGATTTTAATTTTATTGTTAATTTAAGGAATTATATAGTTGATTTACTTTCTTCTATTAATCAAAACCTTTTCCTTATTTGGCAAAATGATTGCAAAATATGCTTGATTTGTAAGTTTGTTTGTATGGTAACACAATATTCACTATAATTAGTAGATAGTCAAATAGTCAAGATGTTTACTGTTCGTCAACAGTTAAAAAACCTGACATTATGTTTCAGCTCAACATTACACAGCAATATCCAGTTAAATGGCATTTTTAACACCCTCAATTTGGTGTTTCTAATTGTCTTTTTAGAACAAATATAAAAATATCAATCTGTGCGCAATGCATGCTGGTATTTATTTTTGCATAAAATGCAATTTGTGACCTTAACTTAGATAAAAAAATGCAGAGGTGTCTTTAAGTGTAGTAATAGAAACAGATATCTTTGGATTTGTAGCTCCATGTTTGCACACATTAAGACATTCATAAAAGAAACATGAATGGATTAGGCGAACGGATCTTTAGGATTTAACATGAAAGATTACTTTCAATGTGTCACTAAAGCTGGGTCAGAGGTCAATCAAAGTAACTCAAAAATAATGTGAGAAAATTAATTATTGTTAGCATTTGAGGTGAGATGTTCATTATGCTACAGTTGTTTTACAAAATTAGTATGCCATTAAAATGGTTAGACTTGTGGAATAAAGTTCATATCAGATTCCAATTTAAAATATAAAGAGAATTAATTTTGAAGTAAAAATCACAAATTGAATGAAACTCTTGAGTCTTAAAAATCAAATAATAAAACTTTCTTTTTTTAAGAATTTACGATAACATGGAAAAAAAACCCATAGTCAATGTACTTCCACAATCCAAATTTGATATGTTAGGTTGTTTTTGTAGAAGATGATATTGTTAATTTCCTGATGACATTTTTTTTCTTTCTGTTCTGTATGTTTTGTACATGGATGTACTATTGGAAATAAATGAATGCTAATGAAAAAATAAATCATTTAAGTTTGCATACTTGATAGAGTACAATACAATTAATACATACTGTTGTAGCCCATGGGTCATAATAATATATGCCCGGCAACAGCCACCAGTAGGATTTTTATGATATAAATTGTAATTGTATTTAACTAATGTCTGTAGAGTAGCTTTGCGTCAGGGGAGTTGAGTAATTGGTCAGATGTTTTGCCCTACTTTGGCCATCAGTGCAAGCTCGGTGGTCTAGAGGTATGAACGCCAGACTAGTGATCTGGAACTTGTGGGTTCGAGTCCCATGCAAGAATTACTTGCAAATTTTTCTCATATACTTAGTATAAAGATACAAATTACGTCATGAGTAGGACATCTGAGTTATCAACTAACTACTGTGCATGTTATTAATATGCTCCAATGTTAAATTTAATTTACATTTATTTGTTCTACCAGAACAACAAATCATACTGAGTTGGCACTTGAAGGGTAATGCTCACTTTAGTTGAAAATGGATATACAGTATATATATTAAGTCATGTTTTTGGTATCAGGACGTATTAACATTACAAAAGGTATAAATATTTCAAATTCACACACTAAAAACACTTTTATTTATTTGTATTCAATAGTACAGTAGCATTTATAATGTACTAGAGCAGTTGCCTAAAAAGTAACAATATGAACAGTTTTCTATTGTTGTTTTTAATAACCTTATATATTCAAATTGGCATATTGATATTATACTCTATTGCGAAACCGAAGTATCGTTACTGAAATCACGGAATCTGTGCATGTAATCGCTGAATTTTTTAAGCATAAAAAGCCGACAGGTCAGACAAATTACCGGCAATGAACTTCAAACAGATAATAAATCAAATAACGCAAGGCAAATTGAATTGATCAAAATACAAAGTAACATTTATTTTGACTTTATTTTCGACTAAATTTTATTAGTAGTACTGTATTTTAGTGGTTTTCCATGTACTTTAGCCATTTTATACTTTAAATATAACAAAAAAAAAAATGTTATAGTGTAAGTACAGTATACCTGTATTAAGGGTCTTTTTTCACACCTGATGATTCCGACACGCTTCTGGTCCAGCGCGAGCAAATCAAATGTCAATATTTCCACGTGGGTATGCACCAATTGATATGCACATAGCCGCATGAAAATGAAACATGTTCAATTTGATTTGCTGGTGCCAGAACTGTGCCAGAACTTTTATGGAGGTGAGGAGAAAAATATAAGAAAATTATGAAAAGGGGAGGATAATAAATATGGAAATATCAACATTGAGAATTTACAAATATTCATGATTAAAATATATTGATCATGATAATATTATTATATGAATAAAAAAAATATACAAACGTTTGTAAAGAATTCACAAGAATGTGTGCCGTTGATCTAAACACATAAATTAAAAGTTATACCGATAGATAATTAGCATGTAGATTTGTTGTTAAATGCTAAGATGTAAACGCAATGTAAACAAGAAATATTTCTTACAAAAAACGCCGCTCGACATTTTAACATTATTGTTCTTTTGATTAATATGATTATTAACAAGGCCAACAGCCATAAGTCGTGTGCTAAAACGCATAGTGATACCGGACCGACAGACCAACATAGTGAACTATAGAGTCGCGTCCGCGCGACTAAAAAGATGTCCTTTAATCGCAAAAATACATACAAATCACAGATAGTTCTTTAATTATGAATCACATGCCCATTTTTTCACTAGTTAATTGTATACACAGCATTTGAAAGAAGACATGTGTACCTTTCCAACAATGTATTATTTGCCAAAAAATATTAATCTACTAATTAAAAAATGGCATTTAAAAATGGTCAATTTTGAACTTCAATGTGCTGTAGCCTGGTTGTGTGTGACCTCAACCTGTACTGTAGGCATGCAACTGAATACCCTCTAGAGACAACGTGACTTCACGGTGGTATATACAAGGGAGAAAATTCTTCCCAGTCTGTTGATTCGCGTCAACCAATCAAAGGGCGAGATTCCAAAATCGTTCAACCGTGAGCCCTCATAGACTCTCTTTTCCCAGACGTTTTTTGGGTCCAGCAGCTGGGACCTATAAATTATAGTCGAGTTTACAAATTCGCAAAACTGTCAGCCTTAGATACTAAAGCTACTGCTATGAAACAGTTTATTAATGAATATGTCCTCCTGGGACATAGCTGGCTAGAGCCGCAGTGCGAAAAATAATACTGTATTGTTGTAGTACTGTAGGTATACCCTGTAACAGTACAAACCCTCCATTGTTACACCTCTATTCAGTGGGCAACCCATATTAAGAGGACATATTCCTGTGAAACAAATGAGTGTTAATATATACAGGAGTAACCAGGGGACAATATGTTGAGGTTGACAATAGGTTGTCCTTGAAAGGGGTTCTCATGTTTAAACTTATAATGGTGCTAAAAATATTACAAATTCTTAAGTGAATATAAAACATTTTATTTTATTTTTATGTAATGGTTTTTATATGAATTCCATTTTAATTCAAAGTAAAATAATCTTGGTAAAAATTAAAAATTCCAATTTATATTCAAATTACCTAAATTAAAGACCCCTTCCCTGCAATTTTGGACGTTTTTTGGAAAATAATACATATATATCACTTTAAAAACATTAAACCATGTCATTCCTTGTCTTAAATGTACGTTTTATGGTAAATTATGATAAAAAGTGAGAAACAATGCACTACCTAAGTAGCTCGCGGCGATCGACCTCTCGTGGACGGTCTTAGGCCTAGCCTAGCTAGGCTTAGTTTTGTAGGCCTAGCTGGTAAACATCGGTAACGTACGAACATCATACGCTAGCTATATACCTAGCCTGACGTTGTATAGTTGCTGCATTAATTGTCTTTCTATTTTTGCCAGACTCCGTTGATACAAATTGGGGAAAACCCGGTATTTTCGCTGAAAAGTTAGGAGTCTTCCATTTGTTTTGGCCGGCACGATCGATCGAAAAGTGGGCGAATTACAGGTGAAAAACAAAAATATCAATCCGCGCGCAATGCATTTTGGGATTTATAGCGGGCCGCTATAATTATTAGAATCGACTTATTTTTCACATTTTTAACCGTTTAAAGACGAAAAAAGTTATCGCAATAGGACCATATAGTATTATTTTTACATTAAATATAGTTTGTGATCTTAAATTAGATCTAAAAAACGTAGGGAAGGGGGCTTTAATGTCATGGATTTTCTAAAAAAAATAAAAAATAATTGATCAGTGATGATTGAGAATATGTAAAATACAAAAAAATATATAATAAGATGTATTTATATATGTATAGTATATAAAACAAGATGTAATTGCTATAAAATCCCTAAGGCCTACATAAAAAATTGATTAATTCAGATGTCACCTATGTTTTAGATTTGTATATTTTATTGTATCCGGCTACGGACTTATTTCATTACTTCTCTATCTGTAACTTCTATCATGTTATAATAATCATGATTTCTTTTCTATTTTTTGGTCAATTTCCATCATCTTTCATCCATCATCAATTTTTGTTATACTTTTAATGAGAGTTTTAGTTTATTTATTAAAGATGAATATATCCTGAAATGAAAAATTCAAATTAACTTTTGATGACTGTACAATATGAACATTCAAAGTCAGACAAATTAAAAGTTGAATGTTGTAAAGCATGTTTTCTAGTCAACGTTGAGTTGTTATGAATTGGGTTAAGATAACCAGATCCAGCAATTTCACTGGAAAATGCAATACATTGCATAGTTTGGACCACTGAAATGTTAAAGATTGACAGGAAAATCAACATTAGAAATCATTAAAACAATTCAACGATTCCAATTGTTCTTCAACTATACGATCGTTAAAACTGATTAAATGGTTCACAAAAGTTACAACATCGTATTTTGCGGACAAAATACGTACGGGCTGATACTTCTTGAATTCTCACAATATTTTTCACCTTTTTTTGTATACTTGTAAGGTCTGATTTTGTTAAATTACTACATTTTAATAATTTTTGTCTTTAATTTAAGCATAGAATAAGATATCATCATAAACATGTCTTTAGGCCAATTTACAGACAAATCATGGACGGTTGAGTGAAAATTAACCGCTCATGACAAATACAGCTTCTATACATACCTACATGGTTTTCCACTACCGTTACAGCTTATCTGTGTAAATTTAGGCTTGCTTGTATAGCATCAGAAGCCGGGAATTTTCACATGAAGCGCATGGACGCAGGGGTGTTGCCCGGGCAACACACTTAGTTTCATACTAAATGTTTTTTTCTGCCACTAAATTAAAATTTAGATCCCACTTCATCATAGGCATATATTAACCATTAACGTCGTTATAGAAGTCCAGGGTTAGAAGAGTCTATATGTAAATTGACTGACTGTAGCGTAAAATTAACCGCGCACAATGTAACGGCGGTCAGTGGATTTTTTTTTTTCATTTCATTCAAAATTAGGTCGAATTTCCGTAGTAATTATGAACGTTCCGAACTTTGAAATAACAGTGTTATATATACATATTTTCTTTTCTGGAGTATGGTTTAAGCAACACTGTTGTACAGTACAGTGGATAAATGAAAATGAATTTGGAAATTGTGGTTTTACTGACTTATATTTAGCATTTATTTCAAAATAATACAATTCAACGTTTTGCTCAATATATTTATAGCAGCAGCTTCACATTTTTTGTCTAACTTGTTTAAATTATTAATTTATAAGCCTAGTAATTAATTTGTATTAATTGATTATAATTGCTAGAATAATATTACCTTACCGGAAGTACCTTCATCGGGGACTTCCTCTGACGTTCGCATTGAACGCAAAAAATGTTATCCTTAGTCATGTGTGTTTTACCGGCAGAAAAAATAGGTGGGATAAATACTGCTGATAGATATTACAGTGTCATTTCCGGTGAAAACTAGAGGTGCCATTTATCGTGAATATTACGTGCGAGTGTACCATTTCCGGCCACCTAGAGGTGTCATTTAACAAAATTCTTGGTTCCTATTATGGCCCTGGACTGGGCAACCCCCTTAAAATAGTCCTGCGACCGCCCCTGAAGCGCATGACAAGTCTTGGTTGCTTCACGTCTATGTTTCAAGAGAGTTTATAATGCATCTATAGCAATAGTGCTGTACCCTCTATTTCCTCCTAAACCAAGGTAGATTAATTAATTTTACATGAAATATGTGCTTTTTGTAAAAAACAATGGGTTAATATGGAAGTTCGTTCCAAAGAGAGGAGGCAACAAAGTAAAATGTGTTTCCACCATAACAAGAAACAGACGAAAAATTTAAATTTAATTAAAAATAATAAATATAGAAAACAGAAAGTATAATTCGGAAATTTCTACTATAGAATCTTTAAAGTCTACTATGTTTATAAAATGTATATCAAATATTTAACATTTTCGTAGTAAAACTGAAATATTAAACTCCACTCTTGTGTTTGTACATTAATTTTAGAATTAATCTATGTGAAATTGAAATGCTAATCCATACCTGAGCACAATGGTATGTTATTGAATCTTAATCCCTAGCTTTAGACAGCTACGTTGCATTTAAATTAGCATATACAATATTGTAGCAGTGTGCCGCTTACTATCAAAGTTCACATTAAGTTGTTCATTTTCACTGACTATGCAATGTTAATTTTTTTCATTTCAAAAGAAAGAAAACAAATAATGATAAAAAAACTGGCTTGCGTATTAATATTTTATGTGGTTGGTAAAAACCTGAAATCCAACGCAAACAGCGCGGCTCAGTTAGACTTCCCACGTTGTGACTTAAGTCGCTATTTGGTTTCGAATATCATAAAAGCACACTTGTTTGTAATGACTGTCAAACTACAATATTCTGATGAAAAACACTGAATGCCTTATAATTATGTAGAAAGAAAGTCTAATTATAATTCTTATTAATTTCTTTTTAATGAATGTCAATTTACTATCATGTGATGGTTGAAGTTAAACTGACCAGATCTCTGGTGCCTGAGCAAAGAAGCCCCCAACATCTTTTTTGGTCTTTTCATCTTCCTTTTTTAGTCATTCTTTTTGTCAACGTATTTGTATATGCATGAGTCACCGTCATTAAACAAAGTTTAATAAAAAATTTTTATTTAAAATTGGTTTTACATGGAGTTAACATAAGAGGATCTTTCAGAACGAAGACCTCTGCGTAGTGGGGACATATGGTTTTCATTCATGTTTTCTTGGTGAACATACATCGTTTTTGTTCAATTATAAGACTTTAGTTCCAGAAATTTACCGCTATGTTTACTACAGGAGTTGAAACTTTATGTTCAATAAAGACTACAATTTTCTATACATTAATTAGTAGTAAAGAAAACATTGTTGTAGCTTACAATCTGAAGTAAACAGAAAATGAGTACTGAAAAAAATCCAAGAATAAATAAGAATAATAAATAAACATGTAAGAAAGATAAGAATCCTCAAGAGGAATCAACTGGAATAAGTCATAAAGATTTAATACCAATCAACAAGCTAAATTATCTTTTAATGAGCCGAGTAGGCAGATTCTTTATCAGCTATACATGGCAAATCAATGCTTACAAGTTCACAAATGCTCATACAGATGTACCAAAAGACGACACTAGATGCCCGCTTCATCAGCCAAGCATTCTCAATAAATGGAGCGTTAAAAGAAAAACACATGGGCCATTGATGGAGGTGTCTTTGATGTACAGATAGTAATTATTAGAAATTCAGCATTTTACATCATGGTGCAATTCCCTAAAATATTGGTAATCATTTAAATTTACAGATTATTTCTTTGGTTTTTGTTTAAAAGTGTCTATAATAGGAATCATCAGTAACTTATTTCTAAATTAAATTAAATAGTCTTTATTGAAGAACTGAATAGTATATTTTCTGTGGAAGTTTCGGAAATTTCATGATTCAAGTCCATGCAGACATTAAAATGGTATATTCTTGAACATCTTATTTTATGTTGAAATATGAACAAAATCAGAAAAATTGGCTGTTTTCCCCAATTCTGCTGTATTGTAGGCCTATTTGATACTAAAGTACATTGAGAGAACAGTTAAGAAAAAATATAGAAAAGTATTTCTAAAGTTGGATTCAGCAGTATTTAATTTAATACAACACGATTTCTTTACCCAGTGTAATCTATAGTTTTCTTCTACCAGGCTGGCCAACCAATAACAAATTTGAGAATTATAACAGTACTTTATATTAAAATTAGTCTTTCAGTTTAAATTATCCAATAAACATCTCAAATAGCATTTTCTAAGAATAAACCATGCATTTAAAAACAGAAAAAAAAACACCTCTTAAGTAGGCCTATCTTGAATTTAAACAAAGCAAAATTATACAAAACACAAGGTATTAATGAAAAGACACCAGTCAATGACTCCTCTGCCACAACTCAATCTACATGTAGTTCACAGTTGGTCATTTGCGGAAAAGACCTTGTGTACAAAATCTTCCTACCGCGCAACCCACAGCTTAACTGTTTTATATTTATACAAAGAACCCTCAAGGACCCTTTGGGAACCAAAAAAAAGTGTCCCCTTATAACAGTTGTAAACGTCATGCTTCTCTCGATAAAGGATCTTCTGAATAGTGGGTTGGCCCTTTCATTAATTTCACAGGAAAGTGTCCTGTTAATAAGGGTGTTCCTGAATGTCTAAAAGGAGTGGTTCTACTGTATTCATAAGCTTTTTTATACGATTTATGAATTTTCAGAAATTTGACAAGAGGAGTTTTAAAAATTAATAATATTATCAATAATAATACGCCTTATAGTTTCTTCAATGACTTGAGGATTCATTGTGTATCTCTCATAAGAAACGCTAAAAAGGTATAAAGAATTATGCAGTAAAATGTGGTGGCAATAACAATAACATTCTGCTGCTGTACTCTAATCCTATGGCTTAAGAATTCCGCTTTGCAAAATCAAGGCATCCGATAACCAACAGATCAGCTACAGTTCCCAGGGCCTCATAGAAATAGTTTTTTTAAACAGTAATCCCTCGGATCAATCTACTTCAATAAAAACTGCATCAGCAAGTAAAAAAAAAAACCAACAAAGTATCCGTCTACTTTAGTTCATCTGCAAATGTCAAGCTAGGTCATACCTGATGGTACGTCATGTGACTTGCGCACACTGTTTGATGAGTTCATACCAATCTGTGCTATCACTGTACATTACAATATTACATCTGAAGTGTATTAATGTTAATAATATCTTATAGTTCAGTTGGTCGTCGTTCATTGACGCGGAACTAGATATCAATCATATTGGTGTGGATCTATCATGTGTTCACATAACTTGCTTCATTGAATCCCAATTGTATGAAGACAATTCACTAATAATCACAATTTGATGAGAAGATTTTTGGATCTTTTTTCTTATACTCTGTTGGTTTAATACTAATAGTATAATGAATGTTTATGCAATGGTACAAATATTTTCATGAAGTTTAACTGAAATGAAAATATTTGTCCCATTACACAAAAATAAAATGTTTATACTGTAACATAAATAGTAGGCCTATAGGTAATGCAATAGAACAATAAAATATAACATTTACCATGCAATAGAACAAATAGTGAATGAAACTTTAACCAATCAGATAACAAGGATACACTGGATTTGAAATTGTTGTCATAATAGTAACATCTATCTATCTATCTATTCCACTCATTAATGTAAAAATTTATTATGTGGAATCCAATTACCAACATCCAAATAAGTTTTTGTTTACTTTCCAGACTTTATAATGGTTCTCCATTCACTACCTGTATGCCAGTCACCGTTGCAAATTTCTTTCTTTTTTTTTTGTACACAAAGAATTCACATGATCAGCTGAATTGAATTCACTATACCAGACAGATCAGAAAGCAATCAGGCAAAACTTAGGTTAAACGTATCAAAAATCTTTTGTAAAGTGACAACCAAATTGAAGTAACAGGTTTTGAATTTGACGTCGTGCACTGACTGAATGTGTTAATGGCGCATCAGTTCACAGATTTACGAGTAGCAAATACGTCTTACAGTAAATGTCCATAGGCTATTGGATGTGGCGTTTGTAGTCTTGTCACAATGGATTGATTAAAATCATGATTAAAAACAAAAATACATAAAAATGTCTAATGAGCATATTATAATTGGATATCACATGGGTTACTTGTTATTTTAATGATACACCTGCAAGCCTTTACAATTATAAAAGTCAATTAGCATTTGTAAAAAAAATCAAACAGAAAATTACAATGAGTCTGTAGAAATTTATTCTGCAAACATTTTCAGACTTGTGTATAGTAAATACTGCAAGATGTCAAGCGATTTTATTTTTTAAAAATAGGAAATAGGAGGCAGCAGACAACAATTTAAGTTTAAATAAGGTTAGGTAGTCTTCATTGATACCGTTCAAATGCAAACCTTTCAACTCTCCCAATAATCGAGTCATCCTCCCATTAATGTATTTTGTCGTCCTCTATTATTTGGTTAGAAGACTTGAACCTGTACTGATTTTATAGATGGTTTACCGTTCAGACACTCGACTTATCAGAATGAGATGAACTTCTTCTTCTACCCAAGCCAGATGTGTATACAGTACTCCAGTCTAAAGTCCTTATCTGAGAAGACTTAACCTGTGTCAATTTATAGTTATGGTTTGTGGTGCACCTGCCTACCAATCGGCCAGTCAACTCATCAGAATTATGTTTTATTTGGCAGCAGAGCTCATTAGAAGCGCATTGCTAACAAAACATTAGTATTATTATGTCATTCATCAAAGTTGTACCGCTACCTATCTGAGCTTGTGCAGATTTACTTATGTCAGACTCTAAATACTACAACGTTTTTATAGTTGGAGAGTTTTTGCTGAGGTAGCTCCAATTCCCTACCATTTTCAACAGACAATGTGTTATTTGAACTATTTTAAGACCCAGTTGAAGACTTTTCTGACAAGCATTTAGATCTAACATTTCCTGTCTTGCATAGTACTGTACACTGAAAGCCTACCTAAGTTATATGCAGTTGTAAGAATGAACTATTTTATACTACATTCATCGTGGAAAAAGAGAGGAAGAATTGGCAACAAATTGCCACCTTTCTTAACAGATCATGTTCAGAATTTAGAATCACCATCTTTCACGTCAAACAATGGTTTTTGGTTAAACAATTATATTTTTTCTACTTATAACTTATCACTGTAAGTGAATAACTTTATTATAACTGCAAAATGGCCTATTCAAAGTCTGATTTTATTAATCTTTATTCTTCATGTTTTTTGGGAAGAAAACGTAATACATCTTTAATAGGAATTTCCTTTTTCTGATATTTGATTTGAAAGAAGGTTCAGTCTCTAAAAACATCTTGTGTCAGGCAAAAGTTTGAAGAAAATGAAATATAAATAATCATTTATAAGTAAAAAGAAAAATTACAATATATAGCATAATTAGTGGTGACCTTGAACATGAAGTTGTAATGTAATTCTTATTATTAATGTCAATGACATTTACTAAAGTGAATGATGTATTGAAATTAGTCATTAGATACGCTTAATTAGTATCAAGCTTTTGAACAAAACTACACGTAGAACAAGCTTCATAAGAGATCGCATGATTTACTATAGTAGTGGGGTTAAAGGGGTAAATTTTATATTCTATTACACTACAGTACAGTGATCGGTACGCTGATGAAATGGAACATTATAAATATATTGCCTGCTTAGAGGTGAAATATAAGATTTGACATCCATGAGTGATTTTTAAGGATTATATATTTTCCTGAAGCAAAGCTGAAAGAAATAAAAGTTCTGAGAAAAAGTAAGAGAAAAAGGTAAAAGTAAGAGTAATCATCAAATTAAAAAACTAATTAACTGGCTAAAAGTTTTACCAATGAAACAAGAATGATAAAAGAGCTAAATTGCTAAAAACATGTAAAAGCCTGCAATGTAATCAAAGTATATTTAAAAATAATCTCAACCTCTTGATTTTTTGCCATATTTTATACCCAGGCCACTTACAACTCTGTGTGGAATACATTTTGATATGAACAAAAAGAAAATTGCTATATAAGTCAATTTGCAAAAAAATTACTCTCAGAAACAGGCTGTGTAACAACTGAAATTTAAGCTTGAACCGCAAATTACTTTATAAAAATGAGTGTTTATTCGTCATATAAACCAATAATAATATTGTGTAATTAATATTATAATAAAAGAACCATAATAAGCATTGTTAGTAATCTCATAGGTTTACCACAGGTTGATAACGTTTCAAGGAATAAGTAAGGAAATAAAAGATGTTCACTTCTGTATAGTGGCTGAGCAATTAAGACGGTCATCCATAGCCTTATGACAAAGGTTCAAGGCTTACTCCCTCTTTGTTTCTGGTGGTAGGACAAGTCTTCTCGGATAAGGACTATAAACCGTAGGTCTGTGTACACAAAATGCATGGACATGATGTGGGGGAGCATGTAGTGAAAACGAGTAACATATAGCTTACAGTGATTCCACTACAATGATCGGTGGAACATTATTGTAAGTATTATTGTAGTTTTACACAAAAGGGTACTATAACTGTCGATTTTTACTCAAAACTACAAAATTATATTTTTCGTCGTATATGAATATGTTAAATGCTTAAAAACTTTTATTTCTTTATGTTTAATTCAGACATTCTATATGTCATGGGTTAATACGAAAGGCCTTTACAATGAACTTATGGATTTAATGGCCATCATATAACCATTAAAAGCAAGTCTCTCCAGCTGCAACACACTATATAACCATTCATTTTGCAAACAGATTATAAATTGCCTCATCTCCAAACATCTCTAGGTTTATTATCAACAATTTCTTTTAAATGTTACATAAATAATCAATTAAATTATCAAATAAATTTTATGAGAATATATAAAAATGCTTTTCATAGATCATTGATCATCAAGATAATTATTGATCAAAACATTTATAAAATGATTCATTTTCAATCTTTTTTATTCATTATTTAAATGAATGTATGTAATTGAAGGAATATTTCATTAGTTGAAAAATTGACTGTTTTATTCGACAGGGTGGAGTCAATGAGGATGAAATTCAATTATCCCAATGAACACAGTATAAAACATTCATTATTTGTTTCGTTTACTTCTGTAAGTAAGTAAACTTTTATCCAATTAGTAGTTGATTCCATTAATGTCAATAACTTGGTAGGAGGCTAGGCCATTCAAAAAGGCAGTGCTCCGATTTATTTTTTTTTTTAAACTATTTATTTTGTCTTTTTATAAAATAATTATTTTTTCTACGGAATCATTTTATTAAATTTGAAAAATGACCTATTCAAAGTCTGAATAATCATTTTCGTTTTTTCTTGTTTTTTGGGGACAATAAATCATTAATTAGGTTAATTCTATTCAGTAGATTCCAATTTGTTTTCTCGGCCACTTGTATCAGGTTTTGAGAACATAAACCTCTTGGTCTAATTCTTATCTTGAGAGACATTAGAAAAGTGCAGATTATACTGGGAATAAATTACAAACTTATTCTTTGGCCTGATTGATTGCGATAAGTTTATCTTCAAATCCATGTCTTTATCAATGTTGAAGATATTGAATTTAGTCTAGTAAACATACTGATAGTATGATTTAACTAAACCTTACTAGTACAGTCAGTAATATTATCTCATCCAGCAGATTATCCTTTACCATCGTGAGGCGTCGTGAAGACTTCCTTGTTTACTGTTTATTATAGTAGGCACACTTTTCACAAAAGGATAAGAAAACACAATAAACAAAACTGGATTGAAATCAATACGATAGAATAAAACAGTCACAACAATTTGCAGAGCTTTCGAGCAACACCAGCTAGCACCTTCATTATACAAATTAATATTCATGAAGACTGGTTTAATGATGTATTGTACCCCAAAACATAAAAAACAAGAGCAATCAGATATTTCCCCGGGCTGATAACCAAGGTGTAGTAAACCAAAGAATGTAATATTTATTGGTGCAACAAAAGTCACAATTTAATCATCATTGCACAAACTAAAAGTGGTCAATAATTGGAATCCTGGTTCTGTATTGGAGTATAGTAGGTATAATACCTCCCATGGGGTGGTGGTAAATGTGGAAAAGATCCATCTTGTAGCTTTGACGTATGACCTAAAATTAGTAAAACACTAAAAAGTGGTCCAGAATTGGGATCCTTGTCTGTATTGTGCCTCCAAAATTAAATGGAGTCTTCTGTGACCAAATCTATACTGTGGTTTAAATTAATTTGGTAAAGATCTGTCTTTTACTTAGAAAAAAACAAAACACACACACACACAAACTTGCCAATAAATATCACACAAACAATATAACCTCCTTGGTGGCGGTAATAAAGATGTTCATGATAAAATAATTTTTGGTCAAAGTGAATATAATGTGATATTGAAAAAAAATTCTTTAAAGAACAAAATTGTTTTTTAAAGGGAATGCTATGTCTTTAACAAAGTGGAACTTAATTAGCTAGATTAGTGAGACACAACCACACTACCATGATTCAAATAATCTTTAATTAAGATATAGATAGTTGTAGCAGTACTTAATTCTAGTTTAATGTATGTTTTCTAAATCTACATCAGTCCTTATCAAAATGATGAAAGAAAACCGCTACATATTATTTAAGCTAACTAATAATTGATGACAATGCAGATTCCCAGACAGGATTTGATTCAAAGACAATTTGTACTTATACTAATCATGGGTTCTGAGAAAACTGTTTGTACTGTTTTCAGAATTTTACTAATTTTATTTTAATTTATAAACTAAGCCAATGTTTATTAAACTTTAATGAAATAAAAAGTTATGTTCTTGATAATCTTCTGTAAGATTAATTTGTCTAGTCATCTGACGAGCAGAGTTCTCAGGTATCCGCTAGGATATCGCGACATACTCAGTAGTCCTTTAAGTGAACAGCGCCACCTATCGTCGACTGTTTCAAAATTTGTTATCCAATCTTTGTCAAAATGAATAACTATCGAGTACAAGTACAAGTTATTATATGAGAAAATTATAAACCTAATGGTTTTTGGTTTAAAATTAATGCAAAGTTATTTATTTAGATATAACACTGGAGTTCATATACTTGGTTATGTAATATAACTTATAATGTTTACATATTATTCGCCACATTTTCAAAATGTGTAACCAAGCCAAAATTGATTGTTTGACCACCCTAAACTAATTTCTGAAGTAAAATTCTCTGGACCTCAAAGTGCATACGAAAGTTGATCTAGCTACTAGAGTAAGTTGTATTTGATATCATTTTAGATCAGATATATATATATATATATATAGGGTTAGGTTTAGAAATATATATAGGAAATAAATTTTAAAATGGCTTAATTATAATGTTTAAATCAGATTATATGCAGGGTTAGGTTTAGTAAAAAAGGTTTGAGATAGGTAGTATACTAATATGTTTATATATAGGAATGGTTGAAACATTTATTACTTAAATATGACATGTAAGGAATGATTAATTGTTTTGATTTTTTTATAATTTGTGGGAAATATTTTATATTAAAGAAAGACTTAAACATAAGGAAACGTTTATAAATAGGGATGATTTGATTTTAGGAATGATTATTTAGTATTGATATAAATATAAAGAAGGACAGAATCTTAGTTTTATTTAATTTTAAACGTTCAATGAAAGTGTAGTGATCAATAAATGCAGTAAATTGATGTCATTTAATTAGAGTATTTATTCCATACTTTTTAATAGTACAAAACTTTTTTAATAGAAAAAATGTAACTCAAAATGAATAAAGCTATAGAGTGTAACATTATAAAACTGTATGATATATAATCTATTTGTAAATGTAAAAATGTCTACAAAAAATATATAAAAAAAAAAAAATTGTAGTAAATAGATAAACAATATTCAGTATAATTTTTAAAGATATTACACCTTTAACTTAATATGTGTGATATGCTGTAAGTATTTGTGGTTAAATTGTTGGTTCTGTTTTATCAGTGGTTTAATCAAACTTGGTTTTAATAAAAAAGCTTTGCTTATTATTATTATTATTACTGGTGACCTTTTTCTTTGGATTGTGTTTAAATTGGATCATACGTTTATTAATGAATTTACGACTGTAGCCTATCTTCTTTAACCTTACTGAAAAAAGGGTCATAATGCGTTGAAATTCTATTATGTTGCATGATAGTCGATTGTATCGGTGTGATTCAGTTTTGATGATACTTTTAAATATTGCGGGGTTATGGTTGGATCTTTTATGAATGTATGTATATTTTTGGTATGGTTATTGATATATTGAGTAGTGTATTTTGTTTGTTGACAATGTTGTATAGTTGATGGAAATGTGTGTGTCCAAATATATCATATTTGTGGTATTAAAAGTAAAGTTGAGTGGAATATTGTGTGGGTATATGTTGGAGATGGATTTAATGAGATTAAGAGAATTCATTTGAAGGTTTTTAATAAGTGCGCCATTGTCTATGTAACAGGTCTATGAACGGTTAATTTGAAATTTATTCTTTAATTTGGTAAGGATCTAATTTGTTTAAAAGGAGGGTTAAATTAGCGATTTGGGCGCTGTTGTATGATCCCATAATAATTCCTGGTGTTTGTCTATAAAATAAGGTCCTGCTTTAAAGTATGCGTTTTTATTAATTATGTTGTTTAATTTTGTACGATATAATTTGGTTTCATTGTTAGAATTTAAAAGATTGCAAACATTTATAATGGCGTCATGGTATTTTGTATTGTGAGATTAGTATAAAGACTTTCGAAATCCCATGTAATAAAGAATTGTGTAAATGCAATGTTTGTTGTGTTCTGTTGAAAAAAAAAATATTTGTTAATTTAAATAAATTTAATATATTAAATAAAAATAATAATATATATAATTTATACAGATATCGTTCTTAAATAATTGATAGTGATATGAAAAATATATATATGGTAGATAAGTAAGGAAAAAAGATATGTAAATTTTGATAGATTTAGTGTGTGGGGTCAGGTTAATGGTACGATGTGCATGATGCCAAGTTGTTTACTGTGTGAAAAGTGTATGATTAGAAGTGTATCGTACATTAATTAGATAGAAAATATAACATAGGTAGGGTATAAATAAGTAGTGTAGGGTGTATAGAAAAAAGAAGGGGTTGTTAGTTAACGGAAAGATTTTGAATGTGGAATGACATATTATGATGGTTAACTTCCACTAGAGATTTATAACATTATTCAAATGTTTTGCCTGCTTTACATCACTCCCAGTAGCCTTGAATCTTTCGAGGTCATCTTTGATGTCTTTCAGAGTTCTTAATTCTCCCGAATCCAATTCTCCTAGTGGTTGCAATCTTGTACCCAGACAAAATAGGCAAAAGTGACGACCTAAAGTGATCAATATGTACGTATGATACTGATAGGTGTATATAGTTTTTGTAGGCTAGTAAAATCATAATGAATTAAGCTTTTTTATATGTATTTTGTCTTTATGGAATAAGCGATCATTAATATCTTTCTGGTCTTGTTAACCCATTATTACTTGTCTGAAATAAATAGCATATACTAACTGCTTGCTCCAGAGAGTCCATATGTGCATCACTCATATTCATAATCACCAAAAGCGAAAATCTCTATTTTCTTTCCACTGAAAATATAAAAGTACAATATTTATCAACTTTAAAGATATGCTTTAAGTTTAAAACTCGCTGTTTTTGACTTGGGTATAAAAATCTGATTTAATTAATCATTTAGAGTAACTATCTTGAATCATTCACTTACTTCCACACCATCTTTTCAAGTTCTTCAACTTGATGCTGAATTCTTTCCATTCCTGTTTGCAAATTATATTGAAAGTCTCCTGCCTCCCATAACAATATGGTAACTGTGTTCTGTAGTGCATTTGGTCGTTTGAGATTAGCAATCTGCATCATAAACTTAAATGTACCATCCTCCTTTTTGTCACCTCCAAGCTTTATCCACACTTTATCCTCCAGAATCAACCCATCGTGCCACGTTAGAATGTTAAGACTGAAAGAAATACATTTTCTTGTTTAGATGAATTGTTTTCTATATTTTGGGAACGCTAAGATTATAATATAACAATAAATTTAAAACAATTATTGTCATCTTTGTTGTTCGTCTAACAGTTGACGAACCTTTCCTTTTAGGCTTCTGAAAAAAAGAAGATACACTACCTGTCCTTTTGAAGTAAATTCCACAGTGCCATCTCGCGACTGCTTTGCCTTTGACGACATCAATGATGTCCTAATAATTCAAGTTTGCCTGTTATAGGGACATCCAAAGGCTGTTGAAGGACGGCTTGAACAGTGTCGGTTGTTTGGTCTTGCAAGACACAAATATGAGTATTACATTGACAACATTCGAACTGACACAAGTTACATTTCACAGCAACAGACAAATAAATCTGGCACTGCAGATATAGACTGATATGGCACATCAACCAACTAAACAAGAAGGGCAAGTCATAACACTAACATCAACAAAACAGGGCTTACCACACATTTTACAAGCAACATGTTGACAAGGTAATACTACAGTACATGCACATACAACACATGAATAGACTCACAGAACCAATGATGCTGTAAGAATTTTTTTTTTTGTCAATTGATGAGAAATTTGTGGCCACTGATGATGTATGTGCCATCCTTTTCTTGCACTCTGCAGCCGCTAGTCCACTCTTAATTTGTTTTGGTCTTCCACCTTTGAAAACACACAATAAAATATTATTAATAATGTTCATCTGGTAAGTTAAATGTTATTTTTGTCTTTTTCTTTATATGTCGAGGACACCTTTGGAAACAAGCTATAGAGCTTATAGGGTTATCCTCTTACTCTTATCTTGTGTTATGTATATATTTGTATGTGATAAAGAGCAACAAATAAAAAACAAACATTATTTTGTCTTTATTTGTAGTTTTGGATATTTTGAATAAATGAATAAAAACCTTTTTTCAACTCAACCTTGCATATCTCGTAAATTTCCATGGAAGCCATGATTTTAGTGGAGCATTTTTTGTGTGTGATACATGTACTTGGTGTAGCAGAGATGACAGAAAAAAGGTGGATATATGTTTTCATCAATATCATCTCTGTCAACACCAACAAGTTGTTTACAGTACTGCTCCACTAATTTGGCACGGCACCATCTGTATTGATTTTTGCACTGCACACCATGCAGAGAGTTTTAAAGATTTTTTTATGTTTTCCCATATCTGTAAAAAAAAATTATTATCTATTAATAATTATACCATGTTAAAAATAAATTTTAACAAAAACATTTTGTGTAGTTTCATAGTATATAAAAAAGGTCTAATGCTGAGCATGATATGCCTAACGCTATGTTAATCATATATGAACTCAAATTATACGTCAGAAGAAACGTAAATATATTTATATAATTATTGCACATTCCTAACTGTAATTTTGAAGTGGTAGGCAATGAAATTTAATATAAACATTTATTTTTCGTATTGATATCGACTTCTACACTTAAAAAAATACTAATAATCTGATTTTCAAGTATTTAGATTTAAAATTATAATCCATTTTTCATGCAAATTTGTGAAAATAGGTTATAATAAATAAATTCAGTTACTTACTATTATTGTGGGAAATCTAATTGGAGTGAAATAGTGTTATTCTGTGCAAAAACGTCAGCAAAAATAAATTTCAAAACAAAGCGTAGTCAAGTGTACATGCAGTAATCCTGCCTGTGGCAGCGCTATATTACCTGTCTGTAGTCGCAGATACGTGTTCTCAACTTGCTATTATTAATTTCTATAGTCTCGATAAAAAGACAAAATTCCATAATAGAAAATGTCAGTCGTTTTTTACGCTGATCCATGCTGTGAAATGGCGTCATCCAGTTTGACCTTTAACTCTGTACTTTTGATGCTGCGTTTTGAATGGGCCTCGGACGAACAGGAGATTCTTGTGTTATAAGTTCTTTGCTATTATTAAAATACTAGTAGGTACTAGGCTTAGCCTATGGCTAGCCCTAATCATTTTACTACTCACCATTGCCATAGTTAGATTAGGATTTTTGTGAGGTGTAATTTTGCAAATTGCGAAAGGTCCACATTTTAGGGTCTTTAAATTTGTAAAATATTACAAATGATATACTCTAGTCGTGTCGTCTAAGTCAAATGCGGGGGATTAGTTTATTACCTTAGCTTAGTTATTTTCAATTTTCAATTCACACACTAGCCTAGCCTAGTAGGCCTAGGCGCTAGGCCTAGGGCCTAGCTAGGCCTACTAGTCTATTCAAACCTGAAACCTAGGCCTAGCCTAGATTCAGTAATACCTGGATGGTGTCCGGTGGGGGATAGATTATTAACTTTAGTTAAGCTAAAGATCAAGAATTGTTAATATAGAATTTCATATATAATTTTAGATATAATTTTTCATTTTGTTTATACATTTTTTTTACCCTTTTTACGTCCCATTAACGTCCAAACAAATCAAATCATGCGTACAGCCCTCCCTGTGCCCTGGTGGTGGTGTGGGATATCATGTATTGTAGGCTTAGGCTATTTACCGAATTCGTAGTCGCCCTTCTTTTCCACTTAAAATAATGTATATAATAATGTATGTATATACTTACAAAATTAAACTTCTAAAATACGTCTAAAATAATATAAGAGTTTGCAGTTGTACACCACGACCAACAACACCGCTGCCGCCGCCATGCAAACAAGAAAGAAAAATATGTCAAAAAAAGTTTGGTTCTGAAAGAGGGCGCTATTATTATTTATTATTGTCCATTCATTAATGAAATGGTGACGAAGACGTTGCGCAATGTTAAGCCTGTGCTTTGGGGTTAAGCGTGATGCTGTTAGCCATAATTGGTACAATTTTTAAGTTGATACCAATGATGTTTACACCAGTCTACCACGATGAGGTAGCATCTCCGACTTCAGACTGGAAATTTTGTTTTCTTTCCAAATTAGCCAAATTATTGAAATAATAATTTGAAAAGAACTGTTAAGACTACTTTTGCAATTTGAAATGTGATAATTAAATTTAATAATAACTTTATAAAAAAAATAATCCCAATAAACACTAACTTAATAATTATGGTTTTTTTTCATTTAAAATTAACACGGTTTAAGTTTTAATTCAATCAAATTTCTTTAAACTTATATTTTGGAAATCAGATTTTGTTTTTTTTAAATATAACTATTAATATACTTAATGTTGTTTATTTTAGATTTTATTACTCTATTACAAAATAAGGAACGGATATTATTCAATAGACTAAAACTCGTCACTGATGAAAATTGTTAGTAGTGTTTTAACCAGGGAGTTGTTAATTAGAAACAACTTCCTGGTTAAGCACTATAGATTTAAATGTTTCCTTCCTATATTATGTCAAACTACTTACGCAGTGGCACTTTTCTCCTGCAACTCCGATCAGCATCAAGCATTTCATCTACTGATGGTAGCTCTGGTGCATCGTGAATGTTAAGACACACTCGTTTAGATCGTATGAGCATTGGAGTTATGATGGTAGTAAAGCTCTCACCTGTGTTACGCAGTGGCAGTTTTCTTTGGCAAATCCGATCAGCATCTAGCATTTCATCAATTGATGGTAGCTCTGGTGCATCGTGAATGTTAAGACACACTCGTTTAGAGCTATGTAGGAGTGTTGACGTCAGTGTGGAATTGCAGCTTCTATTGCAGCTCTCACCTGTGTTACGCAGTGGCACTTTTCTTTGGCAAATCCGATCAGCATCTAGCATTTCATCTACTGATGGTAGCTCTGGTGCGTCGTGAATGTTAAAACACATCCGCTTGGCTTTCCTGATATGACTACTAGAAATCGTTGGTCTAACACTGTTATCATTACAGAGCTTATCAATGCTACCAATTTCAAAACCTACCTCTTTGGTCCCCGACTTGCAATGAGGAGATGCATACTTACCAACCATCCCAACATTAAACTTAGCACTGTCTTTAATGCTACTCAACAACGTACGTATGAATTTTCTGTTTGGTTTGGTACCAGCCACATGATGTCTTAGCCAGCTCCAGTACGGAGAGTTAGTCTTTAAACATTTGTTCGACTTCTGGATGGAGTGGATGGTTCTATTATAACGTTTCTTGCAACGCGAAGCTCGCGAGAGTGGTGATAAAGATCTGTAATAAAAAGTAACATGAACTATATTTGTAATTATTATATTATCCTTTTTTATATTTAAACTGTTGTTACCATCATACAGACTCTTAGCTGGTGAACGAGAGGAAGCACATGAATTGGTATCACTTTCGTCTCTGTAGACAACACTCGTCTTTTCTATACGGATACCTAAAATAAACACATTGACACAATTTGTTTAAATGGCATGGTCGTAAAACAAAATCGTATCCATACATGGATGTGGGAGCTGAAATATGGGCGGAGATCTATATTTTGTGGCGGCCATTTTGGGAGTCCAGAATGGCGGTTTTCCCCAGGCCAGATGGGCTGGAGCGTTTTTTGGGTGGATATGTGGACCCTATGTGGCGCGGATCAATTGGGAGGTACTTGTTTCTAATTTTTTCTCAGATTGGCCCTTTTTAGACTTAAAATAGGGATACAATATTGCAAGAAATAATATATTAGGTGCATTTAAAGTAATGATCTATTGAAACCTTGTAAAATAAAAATAACTCAATGAAATAGTAAATTAAGATTAACAATTATAATAAATATTTGTTTTTGCCTATCTTTTTACACTTTTATAATTTTTCTTAAACATTTGAAATTTAAAATTATTATAATTAATGTCAATAAATAATTAAATGATTATAGTTATGTATTATTATGTACAATAATTTTATTATGCATCATATACACGATATTATTGAATGAAATTGAATAAAAGTGGTGCATGTCACAAAAAGGAAAAACATGGTCGTAAAACAAGCCGAAATTGTATCGGAAATTGGATTGGTGATTCGAAGTTAATCAGATTGTATTTAAGCAAAAATTGGTAGAAAAAACAACAAAATAACAAAATATGCTAAATTACGATGATTTAAAAAGAAAACATGTCACTGTAAGGCGCCAAAGTTATTGCTAATTATACAGTAGGGGGCCTCGGGCTGATTGTATTTAAGAAGAATAATTTTATAAATATATTTATACATTTATAAATGAAATACAGTTTACATTAGTTAGACTCTTTACTGTAACTTACTGTCAGAGAGTTGTGGAAAGTCCATATTGTAAGAAGCTGCGCGGTACATCTTTAATGCTTCTTCAACAACATGAGTTATCGATTCTTTTTTCTACAATAAACAAAGTATTTTCTATTGAAAAATTACCTTTAAATTAAATTAACTATAACACATATAAAAACTACAGGAAAAAGTGGAATGAAAAGAGCACAAACATTAACATTAAAATTAACAGTCTAACTCTATCTTAAAATTTGGCCAACGAGGAGGTCCACATTTGGGAATTGTTATATCGGCTGTATAACATTTCTATAGGCCTAATTTAAAAATAAAATGTTAAAAACCATTCACCTCCAGTTTAGTTTTGGAGCTTCTTAGTTCATTGGCAAAACATTTGATTTCCCGCCATGGTCGTTTGATCTTGATTGGACCTTTGTGGGGTTTGTCTGATGTTGGCTTTAAGTTTTGCCATTTTCGCTTCCTTCTGTTGATGATATTAGAATGTGACTTTCCATCAACCGTTGAATAAACATCATAGACATCAGAATCTGTCACATGTCAAGGTATCAAACATTTATAAATGTTTAGGCCTACTGTAGCTTACGTAGGCCAGGCTAATTAAACATTTTATTTATATGAATTAGAATCCTGAAACCCCACTTACGAATAATATAATAATAATCACTATTTACAAAAAACCAAAATAAATCCCAATTTTGAATTGATAACTTCTGGTACCAATTTGGAGTAATTTTAGTATACAACATGTAGGCCAAAGGGTGTGGCTGTGGGTAAAGGGGTGTACTTGGTGGTGCGGGCGTAAGTTTGTGTGCCAACCCCGAAGGGCGTTAGAGTGGCGCGGTACGTATGAACCGATGTTGGAAATCATACTCAGCTCTCAGTGTGGTGGCTTACACAAAGTGTATAATAACATTTGTATTTTATTTCATATACGTTCGCTGTAAACTGAGATCCCGACGCGCACGCGCACCCTCATATCGGCGCCATCGTTTGGAGACGGCGTGCACCCGAACGATCATGGAACAAAAATCACTTGCAATACAAGAAGATGTGCTGGAGATTTCTGCTGGAAATGTAACATTTGCAGCTACAACTCCACTTGTACAGCATACGGTGGCTAAGCCCACCAAAAAGGCCAGGAAGGCGGGGTCTAGCTGTACTATTACTAGGCCTCCTAAAGAAGGTAATACGCATAGCAACAGCGATGCCGTTGCTATCGCCGGGCCATCATGCACTAACGTGCTGCAGCCTAATCAACAGGTCGGAGTAGGCCTGAACTATGAGGCTAGGGTTGAAAACCTTGAGCGGTTGGTTGAGCAGCAGGTTAAAGAGACGAAGGCTGCTCAACAAATAAATGAGTCAACGCACGACCTTTTATCTCAGTTGATGACACAAATGTCATCACAATGTCACAACAATGAATATGATGACAGTAGCTCGGTGGTTAGCCTCACGAGTAACATTTACGATAGGCATCATCAGTACGAACGTGATGTGTCTGACCTGGAGGAGGGGGAAGTAACAGGTACACAACTATCCAAGAAGGATGAAAATCCTGAGCGGCCAGCCACTAATAGTAATAGTAAGGTCAAAGGCCCCCTTCCTCCGGGTTTTGCAGCAAGATTTGCTGTTTCTAACGAATTGGCACCAGCAGTCAGCCAAGAGTTGGCTGACACGCTAACATACTTATTGCACTCGCATATGAGTGAGAGTGTAATGACCGAGCTGATCAAAAGCTATCCTATACCGGAAAATCTAGAGGCCCTAATGGTGCCAAAGGTCAATCCAACTATTTGGGATTCCATTACACCAAGGGCACGGTCTAACGATCTAAAATTTCAAAAGGTACAAAAACCTTTGATAAAGGGAATTACCGCCCTTGCTAAATTAGTTGATGGAAATGAGTCATCGGAGATAGCACAGGACACAATCGGCCTACTTGCCAATGCGAACTTCGAGTTACTTGCACTTCGTAAGGAGATGTTGAAACCGGAAATAAATGCCAAATATACTCATTTATGTAAACCCAGCATTAAGCCTACAGAGTATTTATTTGGTGACCTGAGTACTACAGTTAAAAAACTGGATGAGGAAAGGAAGGCTACGGCAGGCTTATTTAATTTTAAGTCGTACCAACCAAAGACCAGGTCCAACAACTACAGATACCAGCCATACAATAGAAATGGCAAACCTTTTTTAGGTCAAACCCGGCGACACAAATGGTCAACAAACAACTACAACCAGACCAAATTTTATCAGGGGAAAAAAGACCTAAAACAACAGCCGAAGAGGTATGAGTCGATTGATAATATAAGTATTTCTCCTAACAATAAGGTTAACAAACATAATAACCTTGACATAGTAGGAGGTCGACTCAGGTCATATATACATAGGTGGAAAAAATATACTTCGGATCCATACATCCTAAATGCGGTTTCAGGATATAAAATAGAGTTTGATAAAGCCATACCCTACCACCTAAAAGGAAAAATACCTCATCCATACAAACTCAGCAACATGGATATGGAGGCTATTGATGATCAAATAGTTAAATTGATATCAAAAGGGGTGGTCAAACCAGCCATGTATGAACATGACCAGTTTGTATCAAATATTTTTACAAGGCCAAAGAAAGATGGAGGGTTCAGAATGATATTAGACCTCTCTAAATTAAATGAATATGTGACATACAAACATTTCAAAATGGAAATGTTTGGAAATGCATTGACACTAATTTCACCAGGTGTATATATGACGTCAGTCGACCTCAAAGATGCATATTTTACTGTACCCATAGCAGAGTCGGACACTAAATATTTAAAATTTGTTTGGAAAGACAACCTGTATAAGTTTGTCGCATTGCCTAATGGGCTTAGCTCAGGGCCTAGACTTTTCACGAAATTATTGAAGCCCCCAATTGCGTTTTTGCGCAGCAGAGGGCATATTCTGTTGGTTTACATTGATGACATTTTGTGTATAAACCAGTCAGAAGACTTGGCCGGCGGTACCGCCAGGGAAACTAGTGAACTTCTAGCCTCATTGGGTTTTATCATTAATAGAGAAAAATCAGTAATGAATCCTACGCAGATCATAACCTTCTTGGGATTTGAAATAAATTCTATAAGTATGACGGTTTCCCTTCCATATCACAAGAAGGAGGAAATTAGAGTTCAAAGTAAACACATACTTACATTAAGTCATACTACCATTAGGGAAGTTGCGCAATTTTTAGGCAAAATTATAGCAACACTACCTGCTGTAGAGTATGGAAAGCTTCATTATAGGGCACTAGAGAAGGAGAAAATACTAGCTCTAAAAATAAATAAAGGCCATTACGATAGGCCTATTAGTATTTCCGTCAATGGACGGGACGATATTCTTTGGTGGCAAAATAATGTCAAAGACGCATATAAATTGATATATCATGGGTACCCCGACCTAACAATTGAGACAGACGCTAGTGGTCTAGGCTGGGGTGCCACTGATGGACATACCCACACAGGGGGAAGGTGGATAAACAAAGACCTAGACATTGCATATGCTACAGGGGCACTAAATATTAATTACTTAGAATTGCTGGCTGCTTTTTTCGGCCTTAAAGCATTGTCCCGTGAGAGAAAAGCTAAGCACATAAGGTTGAAGGTTGATAATACCACGGCAGTAGCTTACATAAACAACATGGGCGGCGCAAAATCAATTGCGTGCAATAAAATTTCAAAAGCCATCTGGTCTTGGTGCATTGAGAACAATTTTTGGATAAGTGCAGAATACATCCCAGGTAGAGATAATATAATAGCTGATGCAAAGTCTCGTCAGTTTAAAGATGAGACAGAATGGATGCTTAACAAAGAATTGTTTATAAAAATCACTAAAACATTCGGTGAACTGGATATAGACCTATTCGCAGCTTCCGAAATATATATCATGGAAACCGGACCCAGATTCAATTGGTATCGATGCATTTCTACAAAATTGGTCCTCTGCCAAGCTCTATGCTTTCCCGCCGTTCTGCCTTATAGGTAGATGTTTGCAAAAAATATTGACAGATAATGCCATAGTTATCATGGTGGTCCCAAACTGGCCAACACAGTATTGGTATCCTAAATTACTATCAATGATGGTTGGGGAACCACTGAGGTTTAAGAATACCAAACATGCCTTAACATTACATGGTTCAGATGATTGTCATCCCCTTTATAACAGACTTAACCTTTTTGCCTGCAGGCTATCAGGGCGGAACTCTACAACAAAGGAATAAGCAATACTGCAGCAGACGTCATTCTGCAATCCTGGAGACGGTCAACGTGGAAGCAATATAACTCACAGCTAACAAAATTTATAGACTTTTGTGAAATCAGAGGAATCACATGGCAACAGCTAAACACCGGTCACGTCCTCGATTTCTTGATAAAGCTGAAGGACGAGGGCTTAGGCTATAGTACTATCAGTATGGCGAAAAGCGCAATTGTAAACTTTCTCGAAATCTTAGATATAAACATGAAGGAGTCTATTGAACTGAAAAGATTTATGAAAGGGTTATTCAATTTTAACCCACCGACTCCAAAATATGCACAAATTTGGGATGTTCGCTTAGTTACAGACTATCTGAGGCGAACAATTAACGACGATACATTATCGCTTAAAGAATTTACCATAAAAGTAGCATTGTTATTAGCATTATTGTCCTCAAGTAGGCTTCAAACCTTATATAATTTCAAATTTTCAAATATGAATATCGAGAATGAAGCAATCACCTTTTACATTTGTACATTACTAAAAACTAGCAGACCAAACAATACAGGTCAACTGGTGGTTTTCCACAAAAGTGAAGACCCTGCCCTATGTCCGGTCAGAACAATTCTAAAGTACAGGGAAAAAACTACTAATTTAAGGGAAAATAAGGACAGATTTTTTATATGTCATAAGAAACCGTATGCCGAGGCATCAAAAGACACAATTGCTCGATGGATAAGGACAGGTTTATCAGAAGCAGGAGTAGATACAACACAATTTAAAGCCCATTCGGTCCGAGCGGCTGCATCTTCATCAGCAAAATTAAGGAATGTCCCGGTTGACTTAATAATGAAAACAGCTGGGTGGAGAAACGAACATACACTAAACAGATATTATAATAAGCCTATAAAATTTGTAGAAAATCCGTCATTTCAACAGGCACTGTTGAGAAAAGTTGATTCATCAACTCATTAATATTGGTTGTGTTTGTTGTTGGCTACTACAAATTTATTTATTTATTTATTTATTTATTTAATTTTGGATTTATATAGCAAATATGAATATCAAATAGCCCCTGTTTGCATTTTGAACCAGTTTAATATTGTTGTTTAGTTTTCTAATTGATGTTTTTAGGGTGAGAATCCTAAAACGTTGGACTATTGATTATAAGCAAAATAAATGCTTTATTATTAATACAACACGATAGTTGTCATATTTAAGTTGCCCGTTAGGCAAACATCCTTATGAATGAATGTAGACTTTTGGAAATAAAGTTGTTTTATTGAAACTAACATTTCCGTCAATTATTTGGTTTACAGTTCAAACATGTTTCCAGAGTTGGCTTTAAACATCTCAGTTTACAGCGAACGTATATGAAATAAAATAGGAAGATTAAACGAGACTTACCTGTAAGTTGAAGTTTGATCACTATTTTATGAATATGTGAGTGAGGTGTAAACTGCCCGCCTCAACCCACCCCAAGTAAAACAATTATTATTATAGAACAATGCAGGTTATCATATATATACTTATCGCTGCAAATTATTACTCTGGACATGTTTGATTTAAAGTATGAGGGTGCGCGTGCGCGTCGGGATCTCAGTTTACACCTCACTCACATATTCATAAAATAGTGATCAAACTTCAACTTACAGGTAAGTCTCGTTTAATCTTCCTAATTTAAGCTATTGTTCACTACCTTTTGAAGTAGTTGTGCCATTAAAGATGTTCTTGATCTTTATCTTGTTACTTCCGATCATATTTCTTAGTATGATATTAAAATTGTATACCGATATTATTCAAATAATTTAAGAGCTTTTTTGAAATGAGCTTTCTGTGAGAAATATCAAACAGAAAATGGCGTCCGTTTATTCTACGCTACCATAGATATAGAACAAACGTCACAATGCATTGTTTACGCGAGTGTAAGTACGCGTTATTGCTATGGTGATCCTATAAATAATGCGCTCTTTTATGTTTTATATAGTAGAAAGCAACACGTTGTGTGCTGCAACTGGTGGTCTACCTGTTTGTTAGCCATTGAAGATTGCATTTTCAACGAAGCAAACGTACGTAGGCAAAAAGTTAAGAAACTTCTTATTATTGTACTGTAGTTAACACATCAGAGATTAGGTTTTAACTAGGCCCTAGTTTTTACTATATAGGCTTATAGTGAGATAGTCGATCGTAATGAATGATTAAAAAGTGACATTTTGGTCGTTATTTTTATCATCTTCTTGTTATAGTTGCCAAATAGAAACCGGGACCATGCATTGACAGTGCAAGATGACAGTATGGAAGTTGTGCTGATTCTGAGGATGAAAATGGATTTTGATTTCAACGTCATTCGATGTATCTTCGCTGCTCTGTAAAGTTAATTCTGTGCTTCTGTTTTGATTAAACGTGGTGCAGTGCATAACGTCTATGATACAATAATACAACGGTATTATAATACAAGAAACACTAGACGTGATGATGGAGGCTGTAAACTGGAAGGTAATTTCCATTACTAAACTTTTTGGTAAACAACTTGTTTATGTTGAGAAAGGTACCTATCTTGGCCATATTCTTATGTGTGATTGTAGTTATGAGGCCAATATTCAAAGGCAGTACAGGTCTTTGTTTATTAGAAGCAACTCACTCAATCGCAAATTTATGAAATGCTTTTCTAATGTTAAATGTTGCCTCTTTAGATCTTATTGTATTAATCTATATTGTGCTGCCCTTTGGAGTGACTATCGTATGAAGATAATTAGATCACTTAATGTATGCTACAATAATGCTCTGCGCCGTATACTGAATGTCTCTACTGTACAGTATGATGTTTATTAAACATGGTTTCCCTTCTTTTAATGTGAATATGCGAAAATCTATCTAGGCCTTAATAATAGTTTAATGCAACGTATGTTCTTTTTCAATTCAATTCGTTTATTCAATATTCAATAATTTCAATAAATATTCTCCACAATTATATTAAAAATACATAAAATAATAATTATATAAACACGTAAGATAATAATTAATAAAAACATAGTATGTGTGGAAGGAAACCTATATAAGTATAACATTTTAAGCCCAGGCTCCAAGAAAAAAGTAACAAATAAGTTGGGAAGAAAACGATACAAAATATGATATATTCTAAAAAAGGAAGGAGAATGAAACACCGGACAGGCGAAGATATTCAGGCAAGCACATTAAATGAAAAAGGTACTTTTCAAAGAATGCAATACCGAAGATGGAGTTTAAAAAAATAAAAATATAAAAAGTTATCCAAGCAAGAGAAAAAAAAATTGTTACAAATTTTAGTCGCCATATACCGAGATCAGGGCATTTTTAAGGTTGTATTTAAAGCTTGAAATTGATGATTTTTTTGTGAGAGATGATGGAAGTAAGTACCAAGATTTGGGACCGCAATATAAGATGGAGCGACGTCTAAGATTTGAGGTGGTAAGCAGAGTAGGAATGTAGGTTTGGGCAGACCTCGTGTTGTGACTGTAAAAAGTTTTAGAAAATAGTGAAGCGATTTGAGGGGGTAACAGACACCGATGTAAACGGAACATAAAAAGGCAAATTTTAAACTTATTTAAATTGTAAATATTAAAAACATTATATTTAAGAAACAAGGGTTTAGTAGAAGCACAAATTCTTAAAGATCTTGTTTGAAGTCTAAACAGTTTGTCAATGTAAGTTGTTTCATAACCTTACTTTTAAAATTTTTTTATAATACCTATGTTTCTAGCAATCACGATACTAATTCGATGTATATGGGCTTCCACGTAAAATTTAAATCGATAATGACACCCAAAAAATTTGTTTCGTTAATATGCACAATTTCATTCTCATCGATAAAAATACGAAAGCCGTCAGAAGAGTTAGATTTAGGTAAAAAAAATATATATAATTTGTCTTAGAAACTTATTAACTTTAAACCAATTGGAAACTTTAACGAGCTCGGAATTAATAATTTGTAAGAGTGTTGCTTTATTGCTATGGGGAAAATAGATATTCGAATCATCGGCCAAGAGAAAAAAAATTAAAATGTTTGAAGAATTTGGTAAAATCAAATAAAGTGAGAAAAGTGGTCTGTGGAACACCACATTCATTCTAATAGAAAAGTTGGTCAAAAAGATGACCAGAAATACTATTAATTACTAATGTTATTGCTTCAAACAAAAAACATATCTCTACACAACTTAATAATTAGTAATGTTATGCAATAACTTATGCTTTAACTTACCGAATTCATCCTAATAAACGCTCCGGGCATTTATTGTTCAGAAGGGTTTTTAGGGGAGCATTTATTTATTTTTTTTGGTGTAATATGGTAACATGGATTGTATAATCAAATAAATACTACCTACAGCAGATATAACAAAATACAGCACAATCAATATCAAAAAGTGACACAAAATGCTTGTTAAATTATATATTATGGTAGTCATTGAAATGTGTTGTGATACATTTATTAAATGCGTGCAACGCTACTCTACAGCCAACTATGTCGATCGGTTTGTCGTCGGTAAACACTAACTCAATTCTCTCCAGTGTATTATCTCAAATGCATTTTTAATTGCTCATTTTGTTTCAAATCTCTTCCCACAATCACATTCGTATGGTGTCTCTCCTGTATGTATTCTCAAATGCATTTCTAAATTGCTATTCTGGTTAAATTTCTTCCCACAATGTCCAGATTCATATGGCGTCTCTCCTGTGTGTATTCTCAAATGCAAATTTTGTTTACATTCATATGGTGCCTCTCGTGTGTATTCTCAAATGCTTTTTCAAATTGCTTTTCTGGTTAAATTTCTTCCCACAATGTTCACATTCATATGGTGACTCTCCTGTATGTATTCGTAAATGTATTTTCAAATTCCAACTTGTTTGAAATGTATTTCCACAATGTTCACATTCATATGGTATCTCTCCAGTGTGTATTCTCAAATGTCTTTTCAAATGGCCATTCTGTTTAAATTTCTTCCCACAGTGTTCACATTCATATGATGTCTCTCCAGTGTGTAATCTCAAATGTATTTTCAAATTCCCATTTGTTTGAAATCTCTTTCCACAATGTTTACATTCATACGGCGTTTCTCCTGTGTGTATTCTGAAATGCCTTTTCAAATTACCCTTTTCTTTAAATTTCTTCCCACAATGTTCACATTCATATGGTGGTGCCTCTGCTTTCTTTCCATTGTGTTCACGTGCATATGGTGTCTCTCCAGTGTCTATTCTCACTAAATGTGTTTCGTCTTCACATAATATTGTCTCCTGGTAGTCCTCATATTTTAACTCTGTTCTTGTATGTAAACCTAAATGCAGTTTCAAATCACAGAACTCAAATTTATCTCCACAATGTTCACATTTATATTTCATGATGTTGGTGTTTTGTTTACAATATCATAAAACATGTAAAGATGTTTATTGTTGTCCGTATAAACACACAGTTCAAGCACTCAACCAACAAAATGTTTATCCTATCTTTTGCAGGTGGTGTATATATATACTGCAGTTTTACTGCAGGAATCCTATCGGGTCCGCAAAAGGTGAGCCACATCGCGGACGTGAGCGAGCTTTTCTTTGTGTCAGATATTTCGCAGCTTCAAGAACCTTCTCGATACCTTATTATTATAAATTATATAATCAGGGACTATTTGATATAGGCCTATTTGTGAGGTCCGGATACGAAACACGTTTATTTGATTAGTGACATTATAAGTAACTTTAATGATAGTCAAGAGACTTCCAATGTTATTTAGCAGTGACTTCAATTTTCAAGTATAATAATTCAGAAAAAGACTTTATATGCAATTTATGCCCAAAAGAGAGATATTGTTTATTGATTTGTTATAAAAACAAATATTTGAAAATACTACCGTAATTTAACGTTTTTAATGAAACAAAAGCAAGTCAATTGTTTTGTAGATAAGCCACTTTGTCAAAGTATAGTAATTAGAACAAATAGTATGCTAATATAATAGGGTACTTAATAAACAATCAAACTTAACTATCAAAGACAACAGTAACTAACTGGAGACAAACTTAGTGCAAAAATCAATAGGACGATTTGCGTTTTTTAAGAGGATGCATGTTGAAGATTAAATACAAACATGACGCAGGATATGAAGATATAATATAAGAGTACGTGAGAAGACGTTCGATAGAATCACTAAACTGAACGTCTTCATGGTGATCTGATTATTACAGCTAAATAACTTCAGAAACAACTGCATTTTTATTCATATATATATATACTGTACACTCTCAAAGGCTATTTTAGGATTCTAAAAGTGTTTAGGATAAGCCCATTGTAACAGTGGCATCACTGTAAGTATTCCTTGGGTGTTTTTACTAGAGTCAAGCTCTCACAGAACAGACAACAAACAGCCACTTCGCTTAAATGAATAGACATACAATAGATCCAAGTAATTGTTCTTGGCGGTATATTAAGAGTTTCAGTTTATCTGATCACATTTATTATTTGCTATTTATTATAGTTATCGTAACTTAAAGCTTTGTATTTATCTTATTTTTCTTCATATTACGTAAAATTAATTATATCAATTTATACTATTTCTTATACAAGTTAATGTTAAGTTTCTTTTAACAAAATCGTATCACCTTTTGTCTGATTGATTATGTTGTTTTTGTTGGCAATAAAGTAAATAAAGAGTTAAATTACCACCACTCTTCCCTGGTGTAACTAACATGCGAATGAGTTAAATGCTGTAGTGAACTTAGACAATGATAATATACAAAATGTAATATTTCATAAAGACAAAGTTATTAAACAATAGTACACATTTACTACAAGTAAACTTCCACTCACAAATATTCAATTAATTATGATAATTACTGCATGTATTACCACCACTCTTATACTGGAAGATGATAGGAATGCTAATTTAGAAAGATATATATTAGATTGTCCGTTTATGAAATTAATATAACAACAATTGATGTTTAATAGATCAATTGTTGTAAGATAGATTATCTAAAATTCTGATTAGATAGTAATCAGCGCCTCTTTCCTATACATTATGATTCCAAATCCATTAACAGTCTCTGACATTTTTCCTCCAAAAAAATTAATATACATTTGACTAAGAACATTTATAGAAGGCCTCTGATACTATAGGAATGTAGTTTTTTTTAATAAGCATATCATGGTTAATGGTATCAAAGGCCTTACTTAAATCTAAGAATATACCTATTGTATATTCTTTCTTTTGTAAAGAATAAGGTAACTTATCATGTTTATCAAGGCCAATTCTGTTGTAAAGACGGTTGTAAATAAAACGTTAATAATGAAATGGTTCTATAATTGCTAAAACCGGGGGTCATCTTTTTTATGAATATGAATTACTTTTGCTATTTTTAATAAATCAGGAAAGATACCATTAAGAAAAGAAATATTAAAGATATGACAAAGAGGTTTAGAAATAGAGTGACCCACACCTTTTATAACTTTATTAGATAGATTGGCAAACCCACAGCTCTTGTTATCCTTTAAAAGGTTAATTAGGTCAGTCATTTTTCAAATTCAAGAATGGGATTTAAAAAAAAGAATTTTGAATTAGGGAAGGAAGAAAAGATCGTCAACGTCAACATTTGTTCAACATTGTTGTAGATCAATGTTGAAATCACCGCACAAATATGTAATTTTGTTTTCATTGTTGATCGTCTGTAGTAAACTATGTTGAATAGTTATAATAATATTCTTCAATCAATCAATCAATCAATCAGATTTATATAGCGCCAGTATCCATAATAATGTTCAAAGGCGCTTGACAAAGTTAAGCAGGAAATGCCTCTGTGTAAAAATGGGTTTTTAGTCGTGTTTTAAAAGTGTTGATGTTCTTCTTGTTGCTTTTGTTTGCAAATACATGCTCTATAACGAAAACATGTATTGTAGATGGAAAAGTATCCTTCCTAGGCCTATATATTTAAGCTTAGAATTTGTGACTACGTTTGTTGATATGGATGACATTTTTCCATTGACAATGACAATGCCATATAAATCCCAATTTTGAAAATTGATAATTGATACAAATATGGAGTACAGCACATGTAGGCCGATGTAAATTTGAGAGGGCAGAGATATGGCTGTTGGTTAGGGGTGAATTTGGTGGTTACGAAGTGCTTTAGAGTGACGCGGTACGTACGTATGAACCGATGTTAGAAATCATACTCAGCTGCTTAGTGGAGGCTTACAAAAAGTGTATAATAAAATTAGTAATTTAAGATATTGTTCACTACCTTTTGATCTTTTTCTTGTTACATCCGATCATATTCCTTAATATGACATTAAAAATGTATACCGATATTTTCCAAATAATTTAAGAACTTTTTTGAAAGGAGCTTCTGTGATAAATATCAAACAGAAAATGGCGTCCGTTAATTCTACGTTACCATAGATATAGAATAAACGTCACAATGCATTGGTTACGCGAGTGTAAGTACGCATTATTGCTATGGTGATCCTATAGATAATGCGCTCTTCTTTCTCATGTTCAGATAGTAGAAAGCAACACGTTTGTGCTGCAACTGGTGGTCTACCTATTTGTTAGCCATTGAAGATTATATTTTCAACAAAGCAAAGGTACGTAGGCAAAAAGAAACTCCTTTTAGTTAACACATCGGAGATTAGGATTAAGCCTATATAGGCCTAAACAAGTTTATTGTTTTCTAAATGGTGTTTTGGTCGTATTTTATCATCTTCTTGTCTTTTATAGTTTCTAAAGTATTTAAAATTGGCAGGGCGAATGTCTAAAAAAGTCCCATATTTCTAGTAGCAAATTCACAAAATCTCTCTTTAGTTTGCAAAAGTAGGCTAATCTCGAAAAGAAGCCTATCTCGAAAAAAAAAAGCCCACTCAAGTTCCAAAAAAGAAGAAGTCCATGGGCTTCTTTTCGAGGTTTTGCAGTATGTAATTTGTAAATGAAATGTGCAATGTGTCGTGTAGGATGATCTGGAACGTTTTGTTACTTTTAATCATGTTTCTCTTTTATGATAATAAATATTATAAGAAGTATGTATCGCTCCTTTTCAACTAAATGTTACAGGTTTTTTTTAGCAGCTTCTGTTTATTACAAACTAGAAATAGGAAAAACACGAGCTTGTTCCTTTCGAATGGGTTAAGCGTGATGCTGTTAGCCATCTTTGGTACCATTTGTCTGATACCAATGATGTTGACACCAGTCTACCACGGTGAGGTAGCATCTCCGACTTCAGACTGGAAATTTTGTTTTCTTTCCAAATTAGCCAAATTAGTGAAATAATATTTGAAAAGAACTGCCTACTTTTTCAATTTGAATTGTGATCATTTAAATAGTTAAAAAAGTTACTTTATTTTTACAGTAAGTAAAAAACAAAATCAGCAAAGAATTATAATATGCGTTTATTAGTATACAAATAATGAATGTTTATGAGTGTAATGGTACAAATAATGGCATGAGGTGAATGATGAAAGGTTATCAACGAGGCAACGCCGAGTTGATATTAACCTTTCATCATTCACCAAATGCCATTATTTGTACTATTAGGCCTACACGAATATAAAACATTTATTATTTGTTTTATATAACATCTAAATAGATTCATTTGAATCAAATAAAAGGTTAGGCCTAGCCAAGGCCTACATTTGATTTACATTGATTAAAACAGTAATATTTGGTTTTTAATAATAATTATTAAATATAATTATTCATATGGATTTTATAAACGCACCTATTGTAGTGTTAATTATGTCAACAAATGACCAAACAATCCTAGGCCTAGGAAGACTAAAACGCCGAGGCCTAGCCTAATACTAACATGCCTACTACTAGCTAGGCCTTCTAGCAATATGAAACTTCGACAGGCAACTGAAATCAAATATAGGCTAATTATGTTTTTTCCGACGATTCTACGTTTTGTAGGGATATCCCCATTAATTAATCAAAATCCTAAAAACGATGTAAAGCCAATTTAAATGCATTTTTAAATAAAATTAGTACATATATATCTCTCCAAATCGTACACAAAAATCTGCTGCTGGTGTTTACAAACGAAACTGAGGCCAGACGACAGGTGGCGCTATTGTATTTCACAGTATTTTTTAATTTTTTTAAATTTTTTTATTTAATTTTGGATTTATATAGCGCTTTTCCAAGTGAGTAATTTGTATACTAGATTTTTTTTTCATCCGCAAAACGTTTTTTCTTTCATACACAAAAATGTTTCAAAAAGTACTATTAAACGATCGTTTAATAGTGCGTACTATTGCACGCCATGTGACCCACAATCGTCCAATCAAATGACAGGAATTTATTTAGGTGTTATATAATAGGCCCTAATCAATAACCTTGAATTACTGTAGGCCTATATACATAGATTTAAGAAAATCTTACTTATTCGTTACAGTATATGTAAGACCTAAGTACATATATTTATCAACATACCTATATACTCGAATTATGATTATACTTACTATCACAGGATAGTAGGCCTCCACTGTATAAACACGAAAGTATAAACAGTTTCTTCTGGTTGCCTTGCTTTTGTCATGGCTACCAATGACTTTGAAGACCTATAATCACGTGTTTATTATCACAGGGTAGAGCCTATAGTAGTATACATCTTACTAAAAAAATTATTAAAATAATGTCAGTTGGAATTCAACTTAAAAAAAATTAAATTTCAATAAACTACGCATTAAACATAGAGAAACATGAGTGTGGATGGAGGTCAAATAAGTTAATTAAACTTTAAGACTGATCCCCGTTTCAAACATTATACATACATTATAATTATAAATATGTGATTTACAATAAAAGGCTATAAAAAATATATATAATTTTAATTATAGGCCAATATATAATTTATTTTATAATATGAGCGTAGTATTAAAAATAAGATTTAAATGTTTTCTTCCTAAATTATGTCAAACTACTTACGCAGTGGCACTTTCCTCCTGCAACTCCGATCAGCATCAAGCATTTCATCAATTGATGGTAACTCTGGTGCATCGTGAATGTTAAGACACACTCGTTTAGATGGTCTAGGACTATGTAAGGGTGTTGGCGTTATGACGGTACTACATCTTCCATTAACCCTCTTACGCAGTGGCACTTTTCTCCTGCAACTCCGATCAGCATCAAGCATTTCATCTACTGACGGTAGCTCTGGTGTGTCATGAATACCAATTCGTTTTGTGGTTTTGGTAGAAATTGTTGGCCTAACACTATTGTCATTGCAGAGCTTATCAATGCTACCGATTTCAAAACCTACCTCTTTGGTTTTCGACTTGCAGTGAGGAGATGCATACTTACCAGCCATCCCAACATTAAACTTAGCACTGTCTTTAATACTACTCAACAACGTACGTATGAACTTTTTGTTTGGTTTTGCACCAGCCACATGATGTTTTAGCCAGCTCCAGTACGGTGAGTTAGTCTTAAAACATTTCCTCGACTTCTGGATGGAGTGGATGGTTTTATCGTAGCGTTTCTTGCAACGTGAAGCTCGAGAGAGTGGCGATAAAGATCTGTAGTAAAAAGTAAGATGAACTATATTTGTAATTATTATATTATTATTATTTTTTACATTCAAATTGTTACCATCATAAAGACTCTTAGCTGGTGAACGATAGGAAGCACATGAATTGGTATCACTTCCGTAGACACCCGTCTTCTTTTTATGAATACCTAAAAATAAACACAATTTTAAAAAATGGCATGGTTGTAAAACAAGTTACACGAGGCCTATAATGTATATATTTACTTCGTATATTATGAAATACAGTTTACATCAGTTTTGACTCTTTACTTACTTTTAGAGAGTTGCGAAAAGTCCATATTGTAAGAAGCTGCGCGGTACATCTTTAATGCTTCTTCAACACCATGAGTTATCGACTCATTTTTCTATAATAATAATAATAAGTATTTTCTATTGAACACAAATAAAAACTATAAGAGAAACAATGGAAATACTTTATGAAAAGAATTCAAACATTAAAGATGTATAGTCCCCTGAAAATATTTTCTTAAAAATGTTTTTGTAGAATATGCCATTTCAATTTCCAAAAATTGGATCGAAAACAAGATTATTTACCTGAAGAAAAAAATAGTTTAAAGTAAAAAAAAAAGTCAAATTGGCTGCCATAAACCATATTTAATTTTATCATTATTATACAGAATCTCAATTTTTAATACTGAATGTAAATTTTTATATACCGTTTTAGGCTCTGTGAATTGTCTCTGTATATTCAATTGTTTTATCATATATATAATCTATTACCATATTGACCTGTGTAATGTCATTTATATAGGCCTATCCATTGTTTATCATATGTGAAATAAAAGTGGTCTGTCCCCATAACAGAAAAAAAAATTGGCTGCCCAGCCAATGGATTTTTGGTTAAATTTAACCATTTATTGAAGACAATTTTTTTTTCGTTTTTTTTCTACGGAAGAGATTAACTTTATAAAAACTACAAAATTACCTACTCAAAGTCTGATTTAATTAATCTTCATTTTTCATGTTTTAACAGTCTAACCGTATCTTAAAATGTGGCCAATGAGGTCCACATTTGGGAATAATTCTAAAAACCACTCACCTTCAGTTTAGTTGTTGAACTTTCATTGGTAATGTTGATCTCCCGCCATGGTCGTTTGATCTTGATTGGACCTTTGTGGGGTTTGTCTGATGTTGGCTTTAAGTTTTGCCATTTTCGCTTCCTTCTGTTGATGACATTAGAATGTGACTTTCCATCAACCGTTGAATGAACATCACATCCTCCAGAATCTGTCACATGTCAAAATACCAAAAAGCTTGTAAATGTTTAGGCCTAAGTCTAGGTCTAGCTACGTAGGCCTGGCCATGCTAATTAAACATTTAATATTATTTTTACAATAAATGACAATGCCAACATAAATTAATGATACACATTTTGAGTAATTTTGGTAGGCCTATGCATCATATCAGTAGGCTATACACACGACGTTATATAGGCCAATGTAAATGTGGGAGGGCGGGGAAATTGCTGTCCGGTGTCTCTAGGGTGGTGAGTGGTGAGTAAGAAGTTTGTGAGTGGAGTAAGAAGTTTTGGTGGTTACAATCCAGCCACGAAGAAGGGTGGCGCGGTGTGGTATGAACCGATGTTGGAACAAATCATAATCAGTGGTGGCTTACAAAAATTGAAAACTAAAATTTGCAATTAAGATATTTTTCACTACCTTTTGAAGTAGTTGTGCCGTCAAAGATGTTCTTTATCTGTTTCTTGTTACTTCTGATCATATTTATTAATATGATAGTAAAAATTTATCGATATTATATTCAAATTATTTAAGAGCTTTTTTGAAAGGAACCTTCTGTTAGAAATATCAAACAGAAAATGGCGTCTGTTTGTTCTACGCTACCATAGATATCGAATAAACGTCACAATGCATTATTTACGCGAGCGTAAGTGCGCGTTATTGCTGTGATACCCAGTTAGAGAATATGCGCTCTCTTTCTTTTCTTTTCAAGTTATGTACGGCGTTTTCTCTTACAGGGAGTTTAGATTGTATTTTAGTGTGACACTTTTTCTATTTACTACTTTATATCAATCGACAATGTGACTATAGATAAAATAAGTACTTATTATTTGTTTTTCATGAGTGAATTATTGATGAAATATGCCGTAATATACAATATACAGTAATCGTTATGTTTATCATGTACTGATTAGATAGGCCTAATGTTGTTTTACTTCATAATTCCAAATAATACTCGTGCTTTGAGAGAGATTTTTCAATATCAAATTGGCTTGTAAAATTCACTTTGATAAAAAAAAATCGGATCGAAGAAAATGATTTACTTGACAAACCCGTAAATTGTCAATCGGAACCCATTTTCTTAAGGTGTCCTTATGTCGACATGGAACTCAACTCAACTCAACTGTGTCGACATAATATAAGCGCTTCGAGCAAATGAACGCAACTGATGTGCACACACAAAATCTCGACATAAGCTTCCTTTCAGTTCCTCTCAGTTCCTTTCTGTTGCTCATGTTCTATTTTTCTGGAACTGAAAGGAACTCAATGCAATGTTTACGATTCAAGTGCGTTCAGTTCCATGTCGACATAAGCGCTCGCACACTATAGTTCCTTTCATTTCTATTCAGTTCCGTTTAGTTCCGTTCAGTTGCTCAAAATGTTGACATAAGCGCTCTCGCGCAACTAGTTTCTTCTGTTGAGTTGAGTTGAGTTCCATGTCGACATACGGGCAGCTTTAAGAAAGGCCGTTTGCTGGTTACATTTAAAGATGTATTGTCCCCCAAAAACATCAAAAATGAAGATTAATTAAATCAGACTTTGAACAGGTTATTTTTTAGTTTTAATAAAGTGAATCACTTCCGTAGAAAAAAAAACGGAAAAAAATAATGTTTTCACTTACAAAATAACATGATAAATGGTTAAATTCAACCAAAAATCCATTGGCTGGCAGCCAATTTGACCATTTTTTGCTTTAAATTCCAGTTTTTTCAGGTAAATAATTTTTTTTCCGATCCAATTTTTGGTCGAAGTCAATAATTATTATGTGACATTAAAATGGCATATTCAACAAAAAAAAATATTTTTCAGGGGGACAATACATCTTTAAGTGAAAATCTTAATTATTTTCGTTCATTTTTTTCGGCGCAAGTGAATTTTATTTCATAATTGTTTTTCTCTTTCGTGGGTTTAGCCCAATTTTATTCATTATTCCATTCATGACAAGGATATACAAAGATAACATATTTTAAAATGTGTTTATAACATGTATGTACAATTATATGGTTAAAAAGAGATATCTTTTTTAAAACATAACATACTTGGTTGGATATCTTTTAAAACCTAAACATAATTGGCTATATTGGCACATACCCTCTTCATAATTTTTGTTTGTGGGGAACAAGAATCTTTAAACGAAGAAATAATGAACTAACTAGGCTACACCTCATTATAAATTGCCATGTATATAGAAGACATAATGAAAGAGTACAATGATATAATACAATTAAGTGCTTATTTAAAAAAACGATCATTTATATGATGCCTGTGTATTTCCTCGAAAACCAGAAAGTACCGTAATTAATATCAAATGCCACCATAGACTATAATAAATTGATACTGTTGAGTGAGTGCTGCAGGATATACGTGTTTGGTTGGAAGATTCAATAATGTATAATATATCAAATTCTACTCAATACCGTATCATACAGCGCAGTTGATTAAGCTACAGACCTTTCTCAACTCCACGCGCAAAACGCCAGTTCGCGTACGTGATCGCCACCAACGCATGTTTCCTAGGCCTAGTGACATAATAACAATAACATAATTTTGTTATCGAAAAGTAACAAAAACATTTGCACTCTGCAGTTTATTGATGAAAGAAAAGTTAGTGCAAGTAATTACGATAATAGAGTTCAAGTTTTTGAGGAAGAAGATTAAATTCTGGTGGAATGTTGAGCATATTTAATTGACAAACCTAAATGTTAAAATTAAGATAAATATGACTCATATAATTTGGCGTTAACATTTGCAAGCCGGTGAAAATGCAAAGTACAAGTAGGCCTATGCGTTATAAAGAGAGGAAGAGAAAATCATACGTTGCTGATTTTGTTTATTAAGCCTCTGAGCCACATTTTGAACCATGGAGCAAAAGACTGCAATAGTTTATGTTCCACTATTTTCATTACATTTCGTTAACCTTCCGATTATTGAAGTTAGGCTTAGGGTAAATTGCCTTTTTAAAGATATTAAAATAATAGTATTACGATTATAGGTAACAAAACACCAATTCAAAAGCAAAATGGATTCTTGAAGAATAATGCAATATAATAACTAGGTAGGCCTATCGCATTTTGATAATGTTTTCATGTTTTGTTAAAACATATCCACATGTTCTAATCGCTATAGCAAATAACGTTAGAAAGATAACGAAAGGGCGTGACTACACAAAGCTTACTATTTTATGTGAAAAGTTCAAATACATTATTGGTATCTTAAGTGCCGTTTAACAATATCATCAGAATAAGATACGAGGAAATAAACACTATGAGGATGGTAAGCCTATGCTTTGGAAAACCCTACTGTACTGTACTCTAGATACGCATTTAGATTTGCAAACGCAGTGCCGACGTAGATCTAAGATTATCCACATTATGGTGTGACTAATGTAATAATCGCTGATTTTAACTGCAGATTTACGGAAATGGGTCAAACTCATTAAGATATATATGCCACACTCAATTGTACATAGATTCTGGTATTATTGAAAGTAAAGTAGACGTTATAAGTAGGCCTGGAAGTCGTTGGCACCATGTTGGAAGTAAAACTGAAATGATGTAGTGTGTGCCTTGAAGGTTTACCGATTCTCTCTCAAATCATGTCAGATAGCAATCGCATTACTGGTACCTGAATTCCAATTAAACATCAGTCATTATAACACGATGATTTACGTTTTAATCTTACGGTTTGTTGTGATTGTTTTAACCAGATCATTAGCATAGTGTATGCCAAAGTCCTGACGCTGATTTGTTGAAGAACTTTACATGTTTTAGTAAAAGCCATAGAAGGTAATTGTATACAGTACTATAGTTTCATTTCTGGACTTAAATACAATTTTCTTTCAATCTTTCTGGCAAAATGCTACTAGTGGAAAAACACTCAATAGTCCATGGGCCAGACATTTTTTCGGTATCAAATTGGTGGCAAATGCTACCATACATTTTTGGAAAGCTTAATATGTCTACTTTTCAGAAATCCATGATAGCAATGCCAATTGTACAGCTTAATAGTCATTTTTGAGGATTATATAACACCGCCTACGGAAAATATGCAACACAAAATTTTGGGGTAGGGGGTAACACTTTTGCTAATAACTCGGGATTTAATGAACAGATTTGCATTTTCTTGGTATCAATATGTATTGTATAGACTGCTTAAGTGTAATATATTTTTCTAAGTAAATCCAACAATTATTGATGCCATTAGAGGTCAGAAGGTCATTGAACTTTAATAAAAAATTATTTTTTGTTTAATATTAACTTATAACTTTCAGTTTTTAACAAAAAAAATACAATAGATGTTATGCAAACTGATGTTTTCATGAACATATAGACCCAATAAACAAGAAAATTGAAGTTAAAGATTAACAAAATATGAATATGCTGTGTATTATGAAGAAATTTGTTGTTTTTAGTAATTTGTAATCAGTTACAATTATGGGGTAGGGGGTAACATTTTTGCGAATAACTTACAATTTAGTTAACAGATTTGCATTTTCTTGCTATCAGTATGTAGTGTATAGATTGCCTAATTGTAATATACTTTTTAAAAATGAATCCCGCATTTGTTGAGATCTTTAGAGGTCAAAAGGTCACTGACCTTTAATAAAAAATGCAATTTCTTCTAAATTAGCTTATAAATTTCAATTTTAAACACAAAAATACAGGAAATCTTATGCAAACTAATGTTTTCTTAAACCTATAGACACAATAAATAAGAAAATTGAATTTAACATTTTTTCAAAATTGAATATGCTGTGCATTATAAAGAAACTTGTTCGTCATTAGTAATTTGTGACAATTATGGGGTAGGGGGTAACGTTTTTGCAAATAACTTTTTATTTAGATTTAGTGAGCAGATTTACATTTTCATGTTATCATTATGTAGTGTATGGATTTCATTATTGTAATATACTTTTTAAAAATGAATCCAGCATCTATTGACGTCTTTAGAGGTCAAAAGGTCAATGACCTTCAATCAAAAATGCAATTTCTTCTAAATTAACTTATACATTTCAATTTTAAACACAAACTTACAAGAGATCTTATGTTGATGTTTTCCTAAACATATAGACACAATGAATAAGAAAATTGAAATTAAACAAACAAATATTCTATGAATTTATGAAGACATTTTGTCCGTTAATAATAATTTGTTATTAACAATTATAGGGTAAGGGGTAACATTTTTTCTAATAACTTTGTATTTAGTGATCAAATTTGCATTTTTTTGTATTAATATGTACTGTGTAGGTTGCCTAATTGTTATATTCATGTTGAAAAAATAAAACGTAACATATTGACATCATTGTAGGTCAAAGGATCATTGAACATTAACAACAAATATAATTTGGTCCAAATTTAACATTAATAAAGTTTCAATTTTAAACACAAAAATACAACAAATCTATTACAAACTGGGTTTTTTTTTTCAAACCTATAAAGACAATGTACAAATACAAATTAAAGTTAAAGATTACACAAATAAACATGTATAGGCCCTAACAATATGAAGAATTTTGACCGTATTAGTAATTTGTAATCCTTAAAAATTATGGGGTAAGGGGTAACATTTTTGCTAATAACTTTGGAATTTATTGTTGAACATATTTTGCATTTCTTGGTAACAATAAGTAGGGTACTGTATAAACTGTTTAATTAAAAATTGTTATAGCAAAAAATGATGCAACATTTTGATCTCAAATAATATTACCAATAGTGGTTGTGTAGTTTTATTTAAAGCCTGTAGACAAAATTGTAGTATTTAGTGTTGTTGTGGGGTACAAAATAACATTATGCATGACTTGTTGGAGGGTATACATTATTGAAAAAAAAATTAATGATTTTGTTTTAATATGAGGATAGGAGCTTTATAAAAACATTTATTTCATCATGAAATTACAGGGTGGATAAACTATTTTATAATTTATCGTGACTATAAACTATAAAGTCTCACTTAAGGCTTAAGGAGTGGAGTTGAAAGAGTCGTGAGTTACAAGCCTGGCACTAGGTCAGGATTGAACCCCGGACCTTGGGATTGGAAGGCAAGCACGTTAACCACCAAGCTACAGCTCCACTACTTTAGATAGGGTATTTGGTTATTTTTTAAATACATATCCTCCAGCTACTGTTTTTAGACTATACTGTATAAATTGTTATTATTTTACAGATTGTACTTTAAATCAATTAATCGACTTATATAGTAATTTTAAAAATGACACTAGGGCCTACCAATTAAATTTGTATTTAAAAGATATTCTTTTTCTATAAATGTTCATCTGACATTTTCCTGTATCTTGGTTAACAAAAATGAACTCAGTAACAATATGTAAATGTTTCAGATCTGCATATCAGCTGCAGTTTAGCAATTCACACTTTCTATAAAAATTAATTCTATTATATTACATCGTCAAATTCCAGTAAAGCCTACATCATTTAAAACAACTGGGTATATATAGAAATGATTTTGTTATCGCAAACTGAAGTATGATCTTGTGCAATGTTCCTTGACATTTTGGAATGTGATACTTTGCAAGTTTCCCGATTTTGATCAACGTTACCGTTAATATCTTTTAAAATGTTATGAAAAAGCTGACGAAAATACTAGAACCAAGTACACTGGTACAGCACGTTATAGTCTTCAGGCTGTATTCTCTAGAGATGTGAAGGGCATCCAACAATGGATAGAAACACTATTGGCTCAGTGGCGTCTGTGAGCAAAGAGGAAAATGTAAAGTATGCATGACAGTCTCTTCTGAAGATGTACCAGATATGATTTTTCCTTCCTGTGTAAATTGTATTGACTGGACCTTCTCACCTAACTTTAGGTGGTTGTGTCAGAGTTATCCTTTCCAGGAGTCCAGAATATACAAAGAGACTGAAGACCGTAACATGTTGCACCAGTGTTCTTGGTTAAAACATTGGTTAATAGATATTAATGGTAACCTTGATCAAAATGGGGAAAACTTACAACCACCTTCGACCACACACATACTTCAAACTGCGATATGAAAACATAGAGATACCCAGTTCTTTCAAACGTATGTGGAAGATGTGGAACTGCAGCTAATATGAAAATCTAAAAAATTGACATATTAATGAGTTTGAATAAACTAACTGTTTTCTTTAAATCAAGATGAAGTAAAATGTAATTGTCCTGTAATATTACAATACCATAACAGTTTTGTTTAGAAAACTATCTCATTTGCATTTGCAAACCAGATGAACACTTATAACCTTAGAATATCTTATCAGTTACAGATATTCTAAGGTATAATTGGTAATCTAAACAATTTCTATGATTACTATAGACAATTGAATGTTTAGAATATGTAAATTATAAAAAACAATTTACAACACAGAAGCTGGATATGTTTATTATTATCAATATGTAATAACAATAAAACATCAAAGATATATTTATTATCCTAATACGGTATTTAAAATTCATTTATTTTAATTAATAATAAATCAAATAATGTATATCTTCCAAAAAGTCATGCATTTTGTTATTTCGTACCCCATAACAATACTAACGGTGAATTTTTTTCTATAGGTTTAATAAGTTAAAAACCACATAAATCTATTGGTAATAACATTTTGATAATTTTTTAATATATAGCAATTAAACAGTTTATATACTACTTATTGGTTCCTAGAAATGCAAAATATGTTGACTAAATTCAAAATTATTAGCAAAAATGTTACCCCTTACCCCATAATTTTTAATAATTACAAATTACAATTACGGTCACAATTCCTAATATTATCACACATGTTTATTTGTTTTTAATCTTTAACTTCAATTTCTTGTCCATTGTCTTTATAGGTTTAAAAAAAAAAGTTAGATTTGGTGTATTTTTGCGTTAAATATTGAAACTTTATTAATGTTACATTTGGACGAAATTGCATTTCTTTAAATGTTCAATGACCATTTGACCTACAAAGATGTCAATATATGTTACGTTTTATTTTTTCACAATGAATATAACAATTAGGCTACCTACGCAGTACATATTAATACCAAAAATATGCAAATGTGATCACTAAATACAAAGTTATTAGGAAAAATGTAACCCCTTACCCTATAATTGTTATTAATACATTACTATTAACAGACAGAATGTCCTCATAAATTCACAGAATATTTGTTTGTTAAATTCAATTTTCTTATTTATTGTGTTTATAGGTTTAAGAAAACATTAGTTTGCTTAAGATATCTTGTATTTTTGTGTTTAAAATTGAAATTTATAAGCTAATTTAGAAGAAATTGCATTTTTGATTAAAGGTCATTGACCTTTGACCTCTAAAAGACATCAATAGATGTTCGATTCATTTTTTGAAAGCATATTACAATAAAGAAATCCATACACTACATACTGATAACAAGAAAATGTAAATCTGTTCACTAAATCTTAAGTTATTTGCAAAAACGTTACCCCCTACCCCATTATTGTCATAGATTACTAATGACGAAAAAATTTCTTTATAATGCACAGCATATTCAATTTTGAAAAAAAGTTAACTTCAATTTATTGTGTCTATAGGTTTAAGAAAACATTAGTTTGCATAAGATATCTTGTATTTTTGTGTTTAAAATTGAAATTTATAAGCTAATTTAGAAGAAATTGCATTTTTTATTAAAGGTCAGTGACCGTTTGACCTCTAAAGATGTCAATAAATGCGGGATTCAATTTTAAAAAGTATATTACAATTAGGCAATCTATACACTAATACTGATAGCAAGAAAATGCAAATCTGTTAACTAAATTGTAAGTTATTCGCAAAAATGTTACCCCCTACCCCATAATTGTAACTGATTACAAATTACTAAAAACAACAAATTTCTTCATAATACACAGCATATTCATATTTTGTTAATCTTTAACTTCAATTTTCTTGTTTATTGGGTCTATATGTTCATAAAAACATCAGTTTGCATAACATCTATTGTATTTTTTTTGTTAAAAACTGAAAGTTATAAGTTAATATTAGACAAAAAATCATTTTTTATTAAAGTTCAATGACCTTCTGACCTCTAATGGCGTCAATAATTGTTGGATTTACTTTAAAAAATATATTACACTTAAGCAGTCTATACACTACATATTGATACCAAGAAAATGCAAATCTGTTCATTAAATCCCGAGTTATTAGCAAAAGTGTTACCCCCTACCCCAAAATTTTGTGTTGCATATTTTCCGTAGGTGGTGTTATATAATCCTAAAAAATGACTATTAAGCTGTACAATTGGCATTGCTATCATGGATTTCTAAAAAGTAGACATATTAAGCTTTCCAAAAATGTATGGTAGCATTTGCCACCAATTTGATACTGCTTTCGCAAAAAACTGGACCTGGCCCATGGACTACAAACACATTTCTCCCATTTATGTGGTGTTTGCAACTTTGGATCAAAAGTAACATAGGGGTCAATAGGGTAACCCGTTAAAAAATAATAAAAAAATACTCCTTCCACAAATTAGATACAGTATTTAGTCCAAGTTCTAGACCGAAATCTTAGTAAACCGATAAATAAATTGGCACTTATGGCGTTTCATACGTATAATACTTGAGCTCACAATTTTTGTATTTTCAGACAAACATCAAACGACGACTGGTGGACTAACATGAAAAAAACAAAAAAAATACAGACTTGGGACAAGAGTCTAGATACAGTATAGTACAGTTTTGTCATTCGCTCGTATGTATTACAGTATTGTGATATAGAGTTTAAAGGGTCTTCTTCTTAAATGTGATCTGTAAGGCTGCGCCCCTCTCCATCCCATTTATGAGATCTCTAAATTTTGCCACAATTTGAGAAATTCAAAGTAACATTTATTTTCTTCAAATAAAAACAGGATACAAAATGGTGTAAAGAAAGGTAATATGATTGAAGAAGGCATGTTCAAAAAAGCAAAAAGCTTGTGGCAGACATGCCCAAACAAAGACAAGATTTAAACAACACGGAAAATAAATAAATTTACATTACATGGAATGTAAATAACTAGGTTCATGTTCTATTGAACAAGTCTCTGTTTATAACCTTTTCAGTCGTGGCTGATGGTGTGGCATTTTGTAAACCAAATAAATAAAAACAGAAACATATTTGATTTAAAAAAATTTAATTTCAATTTTCAAAAGATTAAAAAACACATTATCTAAAATTTCCACTATTTTAGTTACCAAAACTGACATTAAAATGTTTCTAACTGATAATCCTAAAACATTATTCTATAATCTTTGGTGGACAACTTTTCACTACATTTTATCATTGTTACGATACATTATATAATTTGTCCAGTATCATAGGCAAATATAGTGTCACATATGAATCACATGTGATAGCTGTATCATAGTCCATAAGCTTATTGATACAAGTGTGGCATGCAATACATATCATATTACACTGTATTTCAGAATTAGCATATCATATGATACTGGACAGATAATCTTATGTGGAGATACAGTACAACAAATTGGTGAATTAAAGCACATAACATTACTAAAAGTTTATAGAAACACCATTCAAAAGGTTTTACAAAGAAGACTTTTGTTTGGTGACTTTACATTATTAAAATATAAAACACTGATTTTAAAATGTAATAAAAGTTGAAAATGGAATACAGAGAGCATCAGATTTTTGACAACATGTAGTGTTTTCATAAGTAGGTCAATCAAATGGATTTGGAATGAATGCCTCAAGGCTCCATATTAAATTGGTTCTTTTCCTTACCTAGATCAGTAGCTCTTAAAATGGTAAAGTGAAGTGCTGAACCTAGCTCTTGTATCGTAATGTTTTAATTTAGAGGAACCTGTGCCGGCTGACTGACCCCTATATATATATATGATATAATACTATCTGTTCAAAAACTGTGCCAACAAGCAAAATGAGTATAGCCTAGACAAGCCTACTGTAAATTCTAGTTTAATACCTGTTCCTAAAGCTCTGTCTACACTATCAAACTTTATGTGACAAAAAAATGTAATGTGCCCATATATGGACCTGATGATGTCATATCACTATCATATTTGGGTATATCACTACCATATTTGGGCACATCACACTTGTTTTGTCAAACTAGTTTGATAGTGTAGATATAGCTTAATAGAGGTTTCAAATAGTTAACGGACGGTATAGGAAATAGCACAATGGTGACTAGGTTCGTTGGGTTGTGTGCTGGTGGTTACGTTCGATGAAGGTCTTAAACAGCTTAGGCTGGGTACATAATATACTAACACAGTACAAAGAAATGCTAATGTGCAAAGCAAAACAACTATACTACACAGCTATTGCTGTATGTAATCATTTAATAATCTTTTAGACATTTCATATTGCACCAGATTCCTGTGAACTATAATCACTTGTGTCATCCGTCATTTCCATGTTGACAATAGCAACCACCTGTCTCATTAAACATGTCTCATTAAAATGGGTCAATGCTTGCTCAAATTCTCTTTCTAAAGTAGATAAAAAAAAAGTACAAATTTCAATACACATTTTTATGTGAAGCACATTTTGTATTATTTTATTTTATTTTTAATCTTTCTACATAACAAAAAAAACATATAAGTATAACAGGGGAGTAGTGGAAAAGCAAAAGTAATAAAATAAAACCAGGATTTAACAAATTTAGAGAAATACATAGAAAAATATGCTATAATAAAATGTTAATTTGAAGGGGACTTCTAGATTTAAACAAAAGTACACAAATTTTATTTAACAGATTTACAAGTGAACAACATTTTGTAATTTCAATACACATTTTGTTTTAAAGGGGACTTCTAGATAAAAATAAGTACACATTTAAAAGTGAACCGCATTATGAATTTTCAATCACATACATACATTTTTTACAGAATTCGAAATGCAATATACAATACCATACATTTTCCACAAATTTGTATCCGGCCACACTGGACACATGAATTTGGGTTCAATGTGAATGTTAACCATGGAGAAAGAGTATTGCACTGAAAACACCAGTTGGAACAAATTTGTATCCGGCCACACTAGACACATGAATCTGGGTTCAATGTCAATGTTGACCATGGAGAAAGAGTATTGCATTGAAAACACCAGTTGGAACAAATTTGTATCCGGCCACACTAGACACATGAATCTGGGTTCAATGTGAATGTTGACCATAGAGAAAGAGTATTGCATTGAAAACACCAGTTGGAACAAATTTGTATCCGGCCACACTGGACACATGAATCTGGGTTCAATGTGAATGTTAACCATGGAGAAAGAGTATTGCATTGGAAACACCAGTTGGAACAACTTTGTACCTACTGTAGCACTTAAAAAAATGGTCTGAACATTTCTCACATGGTCTGAATAACTTACCATACAATTCTGACATAGGCAAGATTTGTAGTATGCTTTGGTCTGTTTCATTTGATGATAACATGGAGCTATACAGTGTTTCAAGATACTAAGAAATAAAACAAATATTTAAATTGATATCTCATCTTCCACGGACATTTTAAATCTGACTTAGGTTTGTCATTTGTGTTTAAATGACTTCTATCTACATTGAACTAGGGTTGTAGTGTAGTAAAATAAAAAAAACTTGGAGAAATGAAATCTGGAGACTTAAAACATGGCCAAAAACCATAGAGGTTTTTACAATAAATGGAATGAATGAAAATTGCACTTCTAATCTAACAATATGCAGATGTGCTTATGTGCCTTGGAAAAGCAATTGGGGCCTTGCAGTACAACATGAACAGAGTAAATTTATTCACTATTGGGATGTTTTTTTGTATATCCAAAACAATTGGGAGAAATTGCACCTTTAGCATGAGTTAGATTCTATATACTTGCAGTGAACTTGAAACTCAGCATGTCTGGTGTGACAGCATAATTAAAAGATGAAAAGCATTATTTTATAATAAAGATAAAATAAAACCATGACATAAATTAAATTATACACACCGATATCAGGCGTCCATAGCAACCTCTGTAGTTATTACAAATTATCAAACAGGATGAACTGATAGTGGAATTGGCTTGAAGATTGCATACATAAACCTACACATTAAATTAAATAATGATATTAAAATGTTCATTACTAATTAATTCATTATGAAGATACAGATCTATCAATAAAAATGAAAACATTTAAAAAGCAAGAAACAATTTAATATGATTAAAAACTCTGAGCTGAGCCAAATACTTTTCAACATGCAGAGAGAGCGAGGGTGAACTATTAAATATTTCAGCCCATATTAAAGATAAAGATGATGATGAGGAAATCTGTGAGAATGAGAAAAAGTTGCTCCAACCGAGATTTGAACACAGAACCTTCCTAACCATTAGACCACTGGCGCTTTCACAGTATTGTTCAAATTTCATATGCATTGTCTGTTGTAATGTGTGGACATTGCAAAACAAGCAAATTACATACAGTACATAAACACAGAGGTTTGGTGTTGTTTAGAGACCAAACATGGAAATAAGTGAACAAAATACTTACAGTGTCAAATACCTTATATAAAATATACAGAAATCCTGCATTGAATCTTGTGAGAAGATTGTTCACTTGTAGAATAATACAGCCACCAATAGAAACATACTGTGGATGTGAAATAAATATTGCAGTATAAACATGTTCAAATAAAATATTTAAACAAGTTAATGAGAAATAAGGAAACTGAAAATGTTTTAGTAGATAATCTATCTTACCTAATATGTACACTGAAACCAAATGGAATTGTTTTCTTTTTCATTATCCTATCATATTTTTATAAAATAAAAATAACTAACACACAAAAAGTACCTTAAGTGCTGTCAAAATACTGGAAACTAACTCCATCTTAGTTTCTTTGTCATAGCCTTCTGTCTGATGGCCAACAAAACTAAAGACTCCATGAACCCTAGATGTTAAATGAAAGTATTATGATATTGGCAACTAAAAATGGCTTAATTCTCTCCTTTTTTAAAACTATATTAGTTTTGTTTAGAGAGCGCTATCCATCGATATAATGTTTAATAAAATACATCTAATATTGATTGCGTTACGAAGAATAATAGGTTTGTGATAGGAAATGACAGCCATTTTAAATGCCATCTTGGATATGAGGATGACTGCAGTAAATTTGCAACGGTACACCTCAGACAAACCATTATTAACTAAATAGTATTAATGCTCCAAATGTCTAAAAGTGCTTTCCTATATAAAGCTGCATTTTAGATGTTACCAGACATTTTTGGACAGTCAGTATTGAGAGTTGTGTATCTCTAGATAATGTGGAATGTGTAGGTTCTAGGTTGACACAAATTTAAGACTTCCTATTTTGGAGAGATCAGCATTTTTTTGTAGTGATTATTGCTTCACATTTCTGCAAAACCTGAATGCTTACTTATTGTATGTCTGTTGCTGGTCGGTGATACTGCAATCAAGGCCTGTCTTTTCTTCTTTTGCCAGCTCTGTTATTGCACATCTAGAAATCTAAATATGTAAAATGCTGTTGGTGAAGTGTCCCATGAATCTAACACCACTATTCAGAGGACATCCCTATTCAGGGAACACTCACATGAAATGGTGTAGAAATGATCTGTATGTTCATTCAATACAATACAATACAACGCCTTATTATTACCATGACACAACCATGTTCTTCTAATATCTTCAACACAGGATTTGGTTCCTCAGAACTAGATGAGCAGTTACAGATAATTGTCTGTGAATCTTGTGCAATCTATATTATAAAAAAAAGAAAATTAGGTCTATTGGTGTGCATAATGTTACTGGTATTGGTCCGGGGAGAACAATCATTTACTAATAAAGCGAGTCAATGGTTGTTAGCCATCAGACAGAAGGCTACGACAAAGGAACTAGGATGGGAGTTAGTTTCCAGTATTTTGACAGCACTAAAGAGCCAACTATCGACATAGGTTAGAGGCTGACTCGCTTCTAGTTCTGGTGGTGGAACAAGTAGGTCCAGTATACACAATTTACCTGTTTGCATCATTTCGAGTAGGGGTTACTTCGGTGACCTGGTTTACAAAATAGCCCCTGGGGGATTATCACCTGTCTGATGATAGAACAGTGATAAATTTACTATTGGCCTAAAGACATAAAATGATAAATAATAAAAATAATAAATGAAGTCAGAATTAAATAATAGTCCCACAACACTTTTGTAGACATTGGAATAAAAGAAATTTTAATCTTAGAAAAACGATTCTTTTAAAGTGAGTGAAGTGTGCCGTGAGTGAAATTATTTTTGTCACGTCAAGGGAAAGTATAAAATCACTTGGTAAACATCATACTATTGTAAAACTACGTACCTCCGAAAGAGACTTTAAAGCAGATTCAAGGTAGAATACAATATCAGGTGTAACTTTACATTCTTCGCTCAATGTTTCTGTTAACTGTGAAAATATAGATAACAATCATTGTAATAATACATTGTAATATTATTATTATTATTTTTAGCAATGACTTTAATGTTAACATGGGTCTTAAGCCATTCTTTAAAAATACAAGAACTTTAATCATGAATAACAAATGGAAGCGAGTTCCACAACATTTTGCAGCAACCATAAATTCACTTGGAAAAGGCAGTAACACGGATATAGTGCCAATTTTTCTGAAGACTTTGTACATTTTTATAAACCCACTTCAAAATTATAATTTGAGAGATTCTGAACTAGATTGTGGAGACCTGATCGCTATTATAAATCGTTATTCTATTTTTCAAAAGTTACCTTTGAATTGGCATGTGCGTCTATCCAATGGCTCATAACATGACTGGAACAGAATGGAGAGTTAAGCAATTTCTGTATCTCTTTACCACACGTTTCCTTCCAGTCACAAACATTATTCTCGCATAACTCTCTTGTGTTCTAAAAAAATTCATCAAGAGTGTCAATATTCTATTCGTTGATAATGTATCTTTTGCCTGAATAAATAATAATAATAACATTCAAAGATATATATGTTTTAGAATATTTCTTGATGCAGGGATACATGTCTTTCACATAAAACTTTCCCAAGAGTTGAATAATTATCACTTTATTGGCATGATCTACAATTTTAATACTATATCATCAGAAATGATGATGTTTTAACCTGTTTAAAGATAGCCATAATTGTATTCATTCACTATCATTGGTGGCAATCATGTTTAAAGGATAAACAAAGTCTAAAGCTCTGTCTACACTAAAAAAAAGTGTGAAGTGCCCAAATATGGTAGTGAAATGCCCAAATATGGTAGTGATATGACATCATCGTTTCCATATATGGGTACATCACATTTTTTTTGTCACATAAAATTTGATAGTGTAAAGGTGGGGTTGTGTCTACTATCAAACTACTTTACCATATTTGGGCAGATCACACTTTTGTCAAACTAGTTTGATAGTGTAGAAAAAGCTTTTAGACAAGTCTTAGGACCCTAGGATCAGTAGCGAGGCATCTTAACCACCAAGCTACAACTTCACTCCCAATTACTGTCATAATTACTGTACTGATCTTCACACTATTTTCGTTCAAATATCACTTTTAAAAAGTGTTTAGTTTGTTTCACCTGAAGTTCCAAAACTGTTGGTTCATCAACAAGCTGCATTTCTAATTGGGATATTTCTTGTTTCAATCCCAACATCTTTTGGTGCCATGACAACTGCTGCTTTTGCATTCTCTCATTAAACGTTCCCTGAAGTCGTTGTTGCAGCGTTTTGCTATACATACACGATTTGACATGTGAACTCTATGAAATAAAACTGAATTTCATAAACATTTTTATGGTTAACTTGCAGGATGTTACAGGACAATGCATGTATTAAATGGCACATATTTCCCTAGATCATGACATAATTGATGGTAATTTGCACATATTCTCTAGATGCAGACCTGGTGTATGCAATGATACTCTCATTTGTGTTCAAACAAGGCATAAAACAATCATAATATATGTATGGGAATATGTGCCATTATTTGGTTTATATTGTCACAAATTGAATGTGAAGAAGTGCAGACCCAAATACATTCCAATGGGGCTATCTGTGTGCAATCTCTTTTAGGTTGTCCACAATATGAAAAGGATATGAAAAAATTCTTGTCGCCGAACAAGCTATTCACTAATTAACAATACCTCAAAGTATACATCATACTACATATACTATATTTTTTTCTATGACCTAGCAATAGTCAAGAAAAATCATTAGAGAAAACGTCATATTAAAAGTAAAAATATAACATAATATAATAATTTCCATTTTAAAAATGGATTGTTCCCAAAAAACATGAAAAATGAAGATTAATAAAAAACAGACTTTGAATAGACCATTTCGCAGTTTTAATAAAATGTTTTCACTTGTAAAAAGACTATTATAAACGGTTACTTATATTCAATTTGACTATTTTTTGCTTTAAATTACTTTTTTTCCAGGTTTTTTTTCCCATCCAATTTTTGGTCAAAGTGAATAACTATTTTGTGCCATTAAAATGGCATTCAACAAAAACATAAACAAAAATTATATATTTTTAGGGGAACAATATATCTTTAAGTATAATAATTACCGTTACTAGATTATTTTTTACAATCTTCTGTTTTCTTTGCAACATCTGTATTTGACATTTTTCAACAAAGAGTTCAGTACAGCAGTCTCTGACATCCTCTGCATACTCTTTGTCGCTGTCGGTCATGTTCTCATACAAGTTTATATTGTTTGTTATCGCTTCTACTTGATGGTCTTTGAAGAACTTGCAGCAGTCGATTAACTTTTGGATAAATGATGGCGGCAGTGATGGAAATAGAGGACCGTCTGAAGAAGCAGAAGCTAAATACGAAGATGGTGGATTAATTTGAGATCAATTGTTTCTTAATGCTGTTCAACAAAATGTATTTTTGAGTTTTCGACAGCTAAACGTGGCATATATGGCTAAAAATGCAGTGGATATGTTCACCGCAACGCGATATATTTAAAAAAATATAATATCACAAATTATTGAAGAATTTCCATTAAATGGTATTCATTTAGATAGGAAAATGATTTATATTGTTGGATACTATTTTGCTATTGGTAAATATACAGGTTGGGGTTGGAAGTGAAAGATGGCTTGTAGCTGAATACACTATCTTTAATAATATGGAATTAAGTATCAAGGTAGGTAATGGCCCACTGAAAACATACCGCATCACCAAGGTAGTTCGGAATACTTCAGGATATAACTACGCATTTCTGCAGCCTACACATCTCTACATTTGTTAGTAGAATATCAATAAATAACATTATTCATTTTACTCCACTAAGTTAGTTCATCTAAGTAAAAAATTCATAATAAAAGAGGTTTCTTACAGAATGCTTGTAAGAGGACAGGAAAGTATTGGTCTAGCCAACTAAGTCCTTTGTATTTCAAGCAAATGACGTACACTTCAGAATTGCCAGCTTTGCTTGTTGATGGTTTGAAAACATGTACCTAGGGAAAGCAAATCAGATATTCAAGTAAATAAATATATGAGTATTTAAAACTCAAACTTGTTAGATAAAAAACTATTGCAAAAGGTATTTTCCACAATGTATGTAATTTAAATGGTACCGAGTATCAGGGTCATCTAGCATTTCTGCTCTCAATCAGTGGCTGTTTTTGTGTTTTTTTTTTTGCTAACAAGATGAGTATAGATTATTTTAATTCTTATTTTTAATCTTCTATTTTTAGGCTCTACAGCTCACTATGTTGGTCGGTTGGTAAACACTAACTTGAGCACGCGACTGCAGCCATGTGTATGGCCTTAATTGTTTACTTTATTTGTTTACAGGTAATATTAAATACATGTTATATTGCTTGTCATGTACTTTTCTAGTTTCTAATTATTTGCAACTATGATTTTTGTTTGCGTTTTACTTATCGAGTACAGTCAACACTCCTAATACTGCTCCAAATGCTGGCCTAATAATAATTAGGTCTGGTGTTCTGTATTCTAAATGTGTTTTTAATGGTAAAATAGAATTTATTTAATTTAATTTATTTAATATTGGAAGAGATCCCAGTTTCCAGAAATTCTGGTATTTCGAAAGTTGACTGTGTTCATTATTACAACAATACTCACCTCCTCAAAACTACAATTCAGTAAAAACATCAGGTTAGCTGTACATGACTCAAACATAGTAAACATCTTGATAACAAATGAACCACCCTCAGAAAGAATATAGAGGGCGGTAATCATCTCGCAATAATGAAGCTGGGAAACGAAGGTTTCTTGCTCGCCTGGATCATTCTGACAATTAATACTGCCATCTGCTGTTACCTTTATTAATTGATTTGAAAAAAGTTGTTACTCTTACTACTTCTACTACTAATACAAAAAAAAACATTTTGAGAAAGCAATGTGGAATTGTATACAAATAATGAATGTTTATAATATATAATAATGAAAATAATAAGGTAAAAGATAAGGTTATATTTTCATGAGGCGAAGTCGAGTGAAAATAGAATTTTTCATCTTTCACCAAATGAAATTAACTCAATTCTGATATCTTGCCACAAATAAATTGTGAATTAGTTTACCAAATGTATTTCATCCATTTCTGCTATCTGAGTACGGATGAGCAGACCTTCTAAGTTTTGCCTCTGCATCAAATCTCCGCTATCATCCACACCGAAGAACCAATTTGGTAAAGTCTCCTGAATAAACCTATCATCAGCTATCATACATCCTAGACTGTTTCCTTCGTAGTAAGGATTTAACGTGGTGCCAATCCAACGCCATTGCAAGTAAGTATAGTCAGGGCGACTTTTGCAAAAGTGGTTAAGACTGGTGATGAACGCCCCAGGGGCTTCACAGAGATGGACAGAATTGAGAAATCCTGAAGTGTGTACAGTGTTTGGGATTACAGGATAGAATGTCAAAATCTCGTGGAACTTACACCAGGCCTGTGTGCACAGTTCTACCTTATAGTTCTGTCGTAGATGATGCATGCTTTTACCTCCGCAGTGTAAAGATGTTGTGTGTGAGTGCCATTGGCGGATTTCTTTATCACTGAGAGAATTTTTAACATCGTTCAGTTCTGCTTTCAGTTGAAGTAAATCACTGTTTACCTCCTGTGGTAGAAAAGAAAAAATGATTCAACAGAATTATTAAAAGGCCATTATCTCCAGTTAAAGTGTCATTCCTCAACTGAAGGTAAATAGAATGTAGGGCATAAAAATGGAACACAGATTAAGCAAAGTGAATGACAAACGGAAATGACACTGCCATATATTGTGCTTACAATCAGTAAAACGATTATACCCTTTCTGCAGGTAAACCTGCGTTTGAGTAATTGTGCTTGTTCTACTTTACTGAAACAAAAAATGAAATAATTACCTGAATTTTACCTTCAGCAAACATAGCAGAGGGGTGGGGTAAAATCCATGGGTTTTCGTCTTCAAAAGAAAACTTTTTTTCAAACTGGGCAGACGCAGCTATCTTTACACGATCAGAAAAGATCTTTGATGGGGAAGGGTGGTGATTATAACGTGGGTGTTTGGCCTTGTTCTTGACATGATGGCGGTAACGAAATGGTTCACTCCTAGTAGAATAATGATTAACCTCTGTCATGATTTTGTTGTCATATCTTGTCAAATAAAATCTAAAAAAATAACGAAGTTTACCATGATTACTTATTACTAGACCGTGATTTGATGCTGATCAACCAAAAAATCTGTTACATATTTTATTGGTGACAAAAAAACTTATTTACTTAACGTTTGAAATTCTAGGCTAGGCCTATGTTGTAAAGTAAATAATTAATTGAAAATAACAGTAGGCCTAGGCTACTCAACAAAAATTCAAAATCAAATAGGGCCTAGGCCTATGCCAAATTTGAATTGTTATGGATTGCTACATTCAGCTTTCTGCTGCATGCATCCTCTGTGACTATGAGCAGTAGGCCTAGGCTAGAGGCCTAGTAGTACCTAGCTAGGCCTACTAGGGCCTAGGCCTAGTACTAGCCTAGTACTAGTCTAGTAGTAGTAGGCCTAGGCCCTACCTAGTACTAACCTAGAGCCTCTAGCTAGGCTAGGCCGAGGGAATGCTAGGCCTAGGCCTAGGCCTAGCTAGGCCAGGCCTCGCTTTATTATCAACCTGATTAGGCCTAGGCCTATATAAAATAATAATATGTTTTAAATATAATACATAGAACTAGCATTCTACCATATAGGCCTAGGCCTCCTAGATACACAGCTAGGAAGACCGGAAGATCAACAACAAGAGGGGAAAATCCCTTTTATTATAGTTGCTGCTGCTGCGCGCACACACACAGCAACATGTTATGTTATTATAAGTAAAATGCGTTACTATGCGTTACACTTTCCTGCAGTTGCGTCAGTGCACTATAACCAGACTCGATTAGTATTTTGATCAACAGCTTATAAGCTGTTGATAATAAAATATTAGACAAAATAACACAAGGACTTGCATTCAGCGGTGAGATCAAACGATCCAAGGCCTATGCTAAGCACTCTGCTGCCAATAAAACAAACATGCTTTTTGATCGCTTTTCATTTTACTTTATCAAAAATTGGATCGAAAACTAATTATTTTACTGCTGAAAAACAATCGTAGGCCTAATTTTTAAAAAGGCAACGGCCTAAGTCCATAATTGTCTGTCCTCTCAGACAACAGGTTTTTGTTACATTTACCATTATGATTTTGTATTTCATATAGTACTATAAGTGAAATTATTTTCTCGATGAATGAACCAAAAACTAAGGCTTGCAATGTTTTACTGCTACAAACACTACTAGGCAGGGCCGTAGCCAGGATCTGTCAAGGGGGGGTTCGGACAATAAGTATTTGGGTCACTGCGCCGCGGGTGGGGTCTGAGGCGAATTTAGTGACACCCCTTGATGGCCGGAAATGGTACTCTCGTACATAACATTCATGATAACAAGCATATGCTATCGATTGTAATCGTTTCAAATGGATAGTAGAATGTGCCTTACTTAGAAGGAAGCAGTGTCGATAATAAAATATTTTGCACAGAACATTCCTCCGACTTACTTAGCATCGCGTTTAGAACAATTTGGAAAATCGCAAAGCAGATACATATGGGGCCAAAAACACTAATACTCCACCCCATTCTTCCAATGAATACCCGTAATGGGCTTCTGTAGAAGAGGCATTAAAAGCTTGCCAAGAACGTATTTATTGTGACTGTAAACCATGTGTAATAGTGGAAATTGTAAATGTTGAATCGGTAAATTTAATTGCACTAAATTATGAATTCTAAAAAACGAATTTGGATAGATATACACAATACAGTTCATGTCAGTAAGTCAAATAACTAATTGTACAACTGTTTAAAATGATACCAAACACGACAATATTTGGAAAGTTTAAAAATGTAACCTTGTAATATTGTATGATATCTCCGTAAATATTAATTTAGTAGTAGTAGCCCATTATGTTTTTCACATCATAAACCTGCGAATTCGGATCGGGTTCGCCCCCAATCTTTGTATGTACCTTAAATCATGTATGCCAGATATGATGCTAAGAAACCCTACTAATAGTAACGAATAGCGATTAATGCATTGTGTGAAACGCGACCAAATCAGGTAAAATAATTGTACTATGGGTTTTATCTATTAAAAAAAACCCCTTTTTCTTTGTCAAATTTCTGCCGATTTTCACTGATGTATCTCAATAGTATGGCTACTATTTGGCCAGTCATAGGAATATTTGGTATAATACAGCCTCTTATTTGTACCACATGGTCCCTGTACCATGGAAGGTTAATTTAAGGGTTAGGTTATGGATATGATACTAGGAGATACATGTGAAACACAGTTGTATTATCAAATATTCCTATTTAATAATAGGCCCATAGATACAGTACCGAGAATCTGGATTGAATTCCACTGATTCAAAAGGCATACTAATTTGAACACTGGGCTCACATGTCACTAGATACAACATTGAAATAACTCATTAGGGTGTGATCGCGCACAAAGGAATAGAGGTTTATTCCAGTTAATAATAATAATAGATTCCTTATATTGCGCTTTAAACGCTAATCATCTCAAAGCGCAGTGAACCAGATTAAAAATGTAATAATAGTTAGTTTAGGCCTACCGTCATAAACAGAACCAAAGGCTCGACTATACGGTAATATACCGTAGGCAAATCATCCTAATAGAACATGGAGACAGACGACCGTCTATGCCGTTTTATTGAAATAGTTTTAGTGTTGTGTTTGTGTGTTGCGATTTTCTTTGTCGTTCCGTTCGTTAAAACCAAAAACTTCAAGGAAGCCGTATGCACTGTGGTCCAGCATAATGTCACAATAATAAATGATCCTGAATGTGAATGCTACGACGACTTCAATGTCTTTTGCATCGAAGGAAACTATCCGTGCTTGATGATTACTGTATTAGTTCTTGATGCAGAGTTACAGAACAGAACAGCCATGCTGTACAATAGTGATAGAGATTATGTTCAAGACAGTAAGGTATGTGTCTCAGGATATGAATATTAATAAAAAATATTCTCATTATTATTGCATTAAATGGATGGATGGAATGCCAGATTGAAAAAAAAATAGAATGTTCTTATCTGCTCTTGACGTTGTTTCAGGTAGTGCAATTACTCGGGCTTCAAATAGACCTAAACAATGTTGGTTTGGCCCGGTCATTTGTTGCAATATCACCTTTTAGTGATATTAGGCATATAGAAAAAAAGTTCAACAATTAGGCCTACAGTAGGTTTTGTCAGTAGCAACGATAATGTTGTCTTCCTGTTAAAAAAAAGAAGTCAACTTAAAACCTTCGGCTATCATGAGCATTTTTGATCGATTGCAACCACCAATGTGACATGATCGACGCCCGATCTTTCTTTAATCAGCCTATGTTCTATGGGCTTGTTTGTTTTCCGTCAAACCCCGATTGACTATTATAGACCTACATCAGATAGCACTGGACACAGTTAACAGTTGGGCCATTAGAAACAAACTTACAATAAATTCAAACAAGACAAAATCCATGCTCATTGGATCCAAAAAGAAAATTTCCAATGTACAATCTAATGTTGCTATTGACAATACTGTAATTGTAAGAAACGAATTGTAAATGCCTAGGGGTAATTATTGATGAGATATTAAGTTGGACGCCACATGTTGAACATGTTAAGAAAACAGTTTCATCTAAACTGGATATGTTAAGCAGAGTACAGGGCTGTGTCCCCCAACGCAGTCTAAACACACTCTATGTAAGATTAGTTAGACAAACGTTGGACTACTGCTGTACAGTATGGGGAGGTCGGTACATATCCCACAATACTTTGCTTAAAAAGTGTATGAAAAGAGCAGCTAGAATAATATTAAAGTGTGATTTTCTTACCCCATCATCTAATATGTATTCAAAATTGAACTGGCTCCAGTTTTCCAAAAGAGTCACATATAAACAGCCATAAGTCGCGTGCTCTCAGAAAAAAATGAACTTTCAAAAAGTAATGTACTTTAAAACTTTTCTGTACATCAAAACAGTTCAAAAAATACAGAAAAGCGATAAAACGCATAGTGATACCGGACCGACAGACAGACCGACCGACCGACAGACCGACCGACCGACATAGTGAACTATTGAGTCGCGTCCACGCGACTAAAAAGCCATACTCGTTATTAAATGTCTCAACAATTTGGCACCCCCAGGCATGACAAACCACCTATTCACTCCATTACCTCAAACTCGTGAAACAAGGCAGTCAACAACTATGAAGTTGAAGGTCCCTTTTGCGAAAAAGGAAAGTTACCTCACGAGTTTTTGTGTAAGTGGGGTAAATATATGGAACAATTTGCATATCGACTTGAGAACCGAGACGTCTGTAAATCTTTTTAAATCTAATTTGTATGATACAATGCATTAAGTACAATTAAGACCTTACTGTGTTCAAAATGAGAGGAGCTACGTTGCCCTCAAATTTTTTCCATATTTTTATTGTAATTACAAACATTATTAACTGTGTGCTATTGCTTTTGTACACATACCGTAATGACAAAAAAAAAAAATAAAGTAAAATGCAGGGACCCAATGGAAACCTTGGGTAAATAAATGTAAATAAATAAATAATTCACGTATACAATTAACATTTGGAACCATGAACTATACGGCCTCTTATAACCGTGCTATCATGAAGTTGCGGTTGTTGTCTGCTGCTGGTGGTAGTCGTATCTTTTAAATAAAGACCAATCGCGACAATGAAACGTACAGACTTTCTCAATAGTATTTATATCCATGATACCATTTTCCTCATTTCAGTGTTCTTACCCAATATGCGACTCTTACGATCTCGGAAAAAAGAGGGAAACAGAAGAATACTCCGAATTTCGTGAAGAATACACTATTGGCACAAGTTTTGACTGTTTTTACGACGAGGAAAAGGACGAGGCAGTTATTGAGAGAGAGGTCACAAAAGCTCAAGTCATTGGAGCTTGTATTGGATTAGCACTCCTTGGATTAATTGCAGTATTCTTAATTTTGTGTGCCATTTTTAAAGGTTGTGATTAAATGTTCAAAATGTATTACTTAATCATCTTAAACGCTAATCGTCGTTAAACATTGCGCTTCTCACTTGTGTTCGCCACTCAGTACGTTTTTGAGCAAGCATATGTATAGGTCCGCATGTGAAAAGTTCTGTTTCCTTTTTTGTTTGCCATCCATGTTGTTTTTGGTCTTCCTTTTGGTCTTTCTCTGAGCCTCTCCGAGTAAGATCTTAGCTGTTGTGTTTTCATTTAAACGGAGCAGGTGACCATACCATGTCAGCCTTCTTTTCTTTACGTTCTTACTCCACTCAGTTTCTCCTGTTCTTTTGTACAAATCTTCATTTTTTATTTTCTCCGGCCACCTTATACCTATTATTCTCTTTAAGAATTTTCTCTGAAAGACATCGATTTCGCTCTGTGGTGATACTTTCATTGTCCACAGTTCACAATTATACAAAAAGATGCTTGTGATGTATACGTTGAAGACTCTAATTTTCAGGCTTATTGTCATTTTTCTATTTTGGAGTATGTGATTTATCTTGCTGAAAGCTGCTAATTCGAGAAGTTTTCTGTTATTTACATCCTCTCTGGTTCCTAACTTACTTCCAAGGGATTTGCAGTTTCGCCAGTCTCCATTTCCTTTCCTTTTTATTTTAAAATATTCTGTTTTTGACGGCTTAACTTTCAGATTATAGTCTTGTAGATACCGTGGAATGTCTGTATTTATTTCATTATGTATTCTTGTGAGGTAGATACAAAAAATATGTCATCTGCATGTTAAAAGTTTAATGTGAATTCGAGTGTATATTGTTTTTGTTGTTGCTTTTGTTCATATTTTTGTAGGGTATGTGCTAGATAGGTAGTGAAAAGGATGAGACTAAGACAGTTTTCCCGTGGTACTCATATGTTTGATTTAATTGGGTCGCCTATTTCCTTTCCAATCCTTACCCTCAGATCTACTTGTTCTATAAGGATTTTGATAATATTTAGTTCTTCTGGTTCAAGGATGTGAGATATTATATCAATTAATTTTTCAATTACCATTATATATAGGCCCTAATGGTACGTTAATTCATAACGTTATTTCTTATAGACGGTATATGCAGACTTTAAAAAAAATATTATTTTATAGCATTATGTCAACGTCATATCTAATATTAAAATGTGAGAATTAAGGGTTGATTTTGTTTATAATGCAAAAGTTTACTTTACTGATGATGTTTATGGATGTACAGATTGTCCATTATTAACAACAATGAAACTAATTGTGTACTAAAGTACACAATTAGTTTCATTGTTGTTAATAAATTTTCCATTGTTTGAAAAATATAAATTGTCAATTATTGGTAGGCCGTTGAAAATCTAAATATTATAGTGTACAGATATTGGCTTAGATGTAAAATATAAGATTTGACGTCCCCGAGGGAATGATATTTTGCTCGAGGGAATATATTTCCCGAAGCGCTAGCCAAGGGAAATATAATTCTCGAGAGCATAATATCATTCCCGAGTGGATATCAAATCTTATATTTTACCGATATAAAAGGCGATATCTGTTATATTATAGCCAACAACAAGTAGAATATCTACTGGGTCGGGTAACTAGGACTCTTTTATGTAATCAGCCTGCCTATTATAAGCAACTATAATAGTTAGGCGTTTATAGGTCGTTTAAATAATAATAGAAGAATTTCCATCAATAAGCCTACATTTTATAATAATAATATTATCAGGTAGGCCGAATAAATAATAATTCGTCTTCTTTGAGCCGAATCACCGTGAGTATTGACCAATCACAAACGGTCTTTCGTCACATCAGGACTGTTTTCCAGACATAGTTTTACATCTGTAGACGAACCATATTTACACATGCCAGTTCCTTGCAATGCATAGAAAGCTCTCTGACATTTACTTATTTTATTCCTGACATAAGCATCGCCCTTAAGATTACCACCCAGTTCAACGCCTAGGTACGTGACGACACCAACCATGCCAAGATACTGTTATCTAGATATCATGTGGGATATTCAATACATGGTGATTTTCCAAACACAGTGCAGAACGTTTTTGTTGGATTAAATCTCAGACCATTAGGAACTATGTAACTATATCCGAAGATAGATAGACTTGTTAAAAAATATCATCCGCATAGCAAAATGCATTAAAAGAACAGTTTCTGATTGCTATACCACAATTAAGATTATTTAACTTTTCAATTAGATATTTGTAAAATATATTAAAAATAAAGGGCGAAGATAATCTACCCTGACGAGTTCCCTTCAAAATTTGTATATTTCAACTGATACAGTTATTCCACATTTATTTCTGTCCTAGTATTATGAATTCTTCTGAAAAAAATTACCCATGAATCCTAAGCAAGAAGAATGGTAAAACATTTGAACGTAAGGTTTGTTTTCCACTTGACATGACCAATTTATTCTCAAACGAAACGAAAGCGTCGATCATTCAGAAATCATAACTGTTCAAATCGCACGAATATAAACGCTAGTTGAAAACAGATTTTTAAAATTCTCTCAACGATCAATCAATGCACTTGCATTGTGTGCCAGATTGGCGACAATTAGGTACAAGTAAAATTACTTGTTTTTTTGCATTAAAAAATGTTTCTCTTTTCGAATTGCACTGCTCAAAAGGAAATGGGTATACCAATTTAAATTGGACTCACATGTCACTAGCACAATACAATTGCAATAACTCAATTAATGGGCCGCGTTCGAGAACAAAACATAGCTGTTTATCATCCAGGTCGTCGATATTGCGCTTTAAACCATAACCATCTCAAAGCGCAGTGACAAATTCAACAATAGTGATTTCACAGTTATAAACAGACCAAAAGCCCAAACGTACGGTAAGCCTAACGTATCGTATATATAACCGTTGAGAAATATCTTATTTCCTTATACCTACATTAAATTTAAAATGGGGACAAACGACTCTCTATCCGGTTTCATTTCATTAGGTGTAACGGTGGGTTTGTGTCTTGCTATATACTATGTTATTCCTTTCGTTAAAACCAAAGACTATAGTAGAGCAGTTAGTGCCATAAAAATAGCCAAGTTGTGCACTTTATTACCAAAGCATGAAACTTGCCACAAAGTTTCTTTGATGTATATAGATTAAAAATATCGGGGGGTGCCAAGTGTCCAACATCCGGTATGGCGGCCATCTTGATTTCAAAATGGCCACCATAAAAACAAAAAGTGTTCATATCTTGGCAACTATAAACAGTAGAGACTTGATTCTGGTGTTAAATTGTTCACAAACCACATATTTCTATTTGCTCTAATGAAAAGTTTTGTCAAAAAATGACCGGAAATGACGTTTCTCCCAGTTTGACCTTTGACCTCTTATCTGTATATCTCAGTAACTACTTATCATTTTCAATCGATTTTGGTGTCATTTTGTTCAGAATAGAGACATTTATATTTGTAGTAATGAAACATTTTCACATAAAATGACTGGAAATACAATTTATAACCTTTGACATAATATATAATATGTGAACATACTGTATGTGGTTTACATTGGTATAAATGCACCTAATTTTTTTTAACGAAATAAATGACACTGCAAAAATGACCAGGAATTATTATTCTGAATTTTTGACTTTTGATGTGATAGGATAGGCGTAAAGTATGACAGATCACTGAGAAACAGCAATCACTGAGCTCATCTATGCCAACTTGTTTGCTAAACTGTGATGTGTCAATCGTTAGATAAAAGTTTTGGTCCTCTCTCCATCATCTTTTTTTTTTTGCAATGTATTATACCATATGGACAATTGTCTGAAATAAAAGTTGAATTGAATTGTTAGATGCCATTTGGAAATATTTTTGATGTAAAGTAGCATTCTTTCGTTGGGCTCTTTGATGTTGCATATGAGACAAGTTCGGAAAGTTTTCATTTTCATGAGTTAAGAGAATACCGTCTTTCAAAGTACTTACTACAAACTTATCCTGCATTTGTGCAGTAGACCTACTTTCATTAGTCAGAAACTCAGATAATTCTTGTTCATTTTCGTTGCATCTAAAAAAATGTACTCCATTTTTATGGTAATGGGCCTTTGCTGTAAACCATCTGAATCCTTTTCCTCGATTTTCTCTACTCATTGATTTTTTAGCAAAATCCGAACCAAATCAATTTGTAAAAGACATCTCAATATAATTATTCAAGTAATTCTCAAATTAGTGACATGGACCTACAATATACTGTTCTGTATAAGACCTTTTTAGGCATCCACTTGTGGACTTTCACTTTGAAGGTCTTGGTCTAATCATACAAGAAACAATGTCTGATTTAATCAATCAAAGTAGTGGGTCCAGACAAAGAAGGGGATGTAAGACCATCCACAGACAAAGAAGGAGGTATAAGACCATCCACAGACAAAGAAGGGGGTATAAGACCATCCACAGACAAAGAAGAGGGTATAAGACCATCCACAGACAAAGAAGGGGTATAAGACCATCCACAGACAAAGAAGGGGGTATAAGACTATCCACAAACAAAGAAGGGGTGTAAGACCATCCACAGACAAAGAAGGGGTGTAAGACCATCCACAGACAAAGAAGGGGGTATAAGACCATCCACACACAAAGAAAGGGGTGTAAGGCCATCTACAGACAAAGAAGGGGGTGTAGGACCATCCACAGACAAAGAAGGGGGTGTAAGACCATCCACAGACAAAGAAAGGGGTGTAGGACCGTCTACAGACAAAGAAAGGGGTGTAAGGCCATCCACAGACAAAGAAGGGGGTGTAAGACCATCCACAGACAAAGAAGGGGGTGTAAGACCATCCACAGACAAAGAAGGGGTGTAAGACCATCCACACACAAAGAAAGGAGTGTAAGACCATCCACACACAAAAAAAGGGGTGTAATACCATCAACAGACAAAGAAAGGGGTGTAATACCATCAACAGACAAGGAAGGGGATATAAGACCGTCCACGGACACAGAAGGGGTGTAAGACCGTCCACAGACAAAGAAAGGGGTGTAAGACCGTCCACAGATAAAGAAGGGGGTGTAGGACCGTCCACAGACAAAGAAGGGGGTGTAAGACCACCCACTGACAAAGAAAGGGTATAGGACCACTTACAGACAAAGAAGGGGGTATAAGACCATCCACAGACAAAGAAGGTGATGTAGGACCATCCACAGACAAAGAAGGGGGTGTCGGACAATCCACAGACAAAGAAGGGGATGTAAGACCACCCACAGACAAAGAAGGGAGTGTAAGACCATCCACACACAAAGAAGGATTATAAGATCATCTACAGACAAAGAAGTGGGTATAAGACCGTCCACAGACAAAGAAGGGGGTATAAGACCATCCACAGAGAAAGAAGGAGGTGTAAGACCATCCACAGACAAAGAAGGGGTGTAAGACCATCCACACACAAAGAAAGGGGTGTAATACCATCAACAGACAAAGAAAGGGGTTTAATACCATCAACAGACAAAAAAGGGGGTATAAGACCATCCACAGACAAAGAAAGGGGCTCAAGACCATCCACAGACAAAGAAGGGGGTATAAGACCATCCACAGACAAAGAAGGGGGTGTAGGACTATCCACAGACAAAGAAGGGGGTGTAGGACCATCCACATACAAAGAAGGGAGTGTAGGACCATCCACAGACAAAGAAGGGGTGTAAGACCATCTACATACAAAGAAAGGGGTGTAAGACCATCCACAGACAAAGAAGCGGGTATAAGACCATCCACAGACAAAGAAGGGGGGTATAAGACCATCCACAGACAAAGAAGCGGGTATAAGACCATCCACAGACAAAGAAGCGGGTATAAGACTATCCACAGACAAGGAAGGGGGGTATAAGACCATCCACAAACAAAGAATGGGGTATAAGACCATCTACAGACAAAGAAGGAGGGGTAGGACCATATTACCGAGGAAGCATAGGCCTACAAAAAGAAGATGCAATCAAAATAGGCCTACCACTTGGAAAACAATAAATTGTAGAATAACTGAGGCTTGATTGTTGAAATATAAAGGGTTCTTTGTAAGGTCATTAATAATATATTGATATAAACACGATCATCATACTATTCATTTGACATTCAAATACAGTCTATCTCGAAAAGAAGCTCATACTATCACCTTTTCGAGGTTTTACGGTATTCCATAACATGTATGTTATTTCCTCTGTCAAACTATTAAAACTTTTAGCGAATCAGAAGGTGCCAACATCAATGAACTAATGGTACCACCAAGCACAATGTTTACCAATTTTATGTACTATATACAATTTAAGTCCATTAATCATTTAATATAATTACGCCTATCAGGTCAAAGTTCAAAATTAGGTGCATTTAAGACCACCAAAAACCACATACAGTATATTCACATAATTAAAAATCAATAATTAAATGTCAAAGGTCATAAATTGTATTTCCGGTCATTTTATGTGAAAATGTTTCATTACTACAAATATAAATGTATTTATTCTGAACAAAATGACACCAAAATCGATTGAAAATGACCAGTAGTTACAGAGATATACAAATACGAGGTCAAAGGTCAAACTGAAAGAAACGTCATTTCCGGTCATTTTTGGACGAAAATTTTCATTAGAGCAAATAGAAATATACAGTTTGTGAACAATTTGAGACCAGAATTAAGTCTCTAATGTGTATAGTTGCCAAGATATGAACATTTTTTGTTTTTATGGTGGCCATTTTGAAATCAAGATGGCCGCCATACCGGACGTTGGACACTTGGCACCCTCCGATATTTTGAATCTATATACATTATAGAAACTTTGTGCCAAGTTTCATGCTTTGGTAATAAAATGCACAGCTCATGTCATTAACTGCTCTACTACTACAAGGAAGGCGTGTGCACTGTGGTCGAGCATAATGTAACTATAATAAATGATCCTGAATGTGAATGCTACGACGACTACAAGTTATTTTGCAAAGAAGGAAACTATCCGTGTTTGATGATTACTGTATTAGCTCTTGATGCAGAGTTACAGAACAGAACTGCCATGCTGTACAAAAGTGATAAAGATTATGTTCAAGACAGTAAGGTAGGTCTCAGGTTAGATATAATACAACAGTGATTTATTCCCCCCTTATGCCTTAACATTAAATGAAGATAGATATGGCAGGTTGATAGGTGTTAGAGGTTTTTTCGACCTAAGCAAATTTTGAAATATAGAGCTGCTAGGCCCCCGGAAATGGCACTTAACAATATATAAGTCTCCAGGACCAGCCCTACCATGACTAGGGCTGACCTAAGAAAATGTTGAAAATATAGCTGCTATAAAGGTCCCATGAAATTGCACCCAATGTTCTTTCTAATATGAAACGAAATAAAGTCTCAGGACCATCTCTATCATATCAATTGTTAAGTGCAATACGTTTAGATTTCAACATTCCTAGTTTTCTAATCAATAAAACAAACAAAAGAAGATTTACAATCGTGCCATTGCCAATAGAGAACAGGATAGTATAATTATCTAAAATATCCTTTTCTTCATTTTAGTGTTCTTATCCAATATGCGACTCTTACGATCTCGGAAAAAAGAGGGAAACAGAAGAATACTCCGAATTTCGTGAAGAATACACAAGTATTGACAACAGTTTTGAATGTTTTTACGACGAGGAAAAGGATGAGGCAGTAATTGAGAGAAAGGTCACAAAAGCTCAAGCCATTGGAGCTTGTATTGGATTAGCACTCCTTGGATTAATTGCAGTATTGTTAACTGTATTCATGTTGTACCTCATTCATAAAAAATTTTCAATATAATAATATTTTGTATGAAGTAATGGTAGTTCATATACGTTGTTGTTTTCTTCTTAGGAGGTGTGGCCGGCTATTTGTATACTCTGTAAATTTTATTTTGCATGGCGAAATTAATATGTTGATATAAAGTTCGCGGTACTCCACGTGTCTTAATATAGGCCTAAATAATTAGTTCTGAAAAGTCTGTTGAGTTTCTCGACGTTTCGATCAATTATACTTTAATCGTCCTCAGGAGTGAGAATGCAGAAAGTCCAGTAAGCTGGGATCAAACTTTATATCAACATACATTAGAGATTTATTTGGTTTACTGTTCATTTATAAGTTGATGTTTAGTTTACTCCTGATGATTAATTAGATGGATGTACACATTTTTCATTATTGTTGCTAAATTGCCCATTCATGTACAATGTTCCATTGTTGGTAGTATACATTTTATATTGTTAGTTTTTATTGTAAAGTTTTAAACATTGCTTTAGTCACACAAACTTCATGGTTAAACGTAATATTGTTTTCATCTATCAACCAAGAACCAAATTATTAACCACAGGACCATCATGTAGGCCTGTAGGCATAAGATATGTTTATAACGGATGACAAAATCAGAAGTCAATTTCACGGCCGATACAAAGTAAATAAGTTGTTTGAACATCATTGTTCCCCTATAAAAAGTTTAATGAATGAATGCTTTTCAAGAATTTATTTAATTCATACATTAACTTGAGAAATAATTCAAATGCCGTTTATATAAATATAATGGATAAACCACTGGAGCTGTAACTTCATATTAACAAAGAATATTATTCCTATTGAATTCTTACTTATTTTTGTTTGAAACTAACAACAATAGAACTTAGGCTTACGAAAATCAGAAGATTTTCAATCCATCTTTTTTTATCGGTCTAATTTATATAAACATGAACATCAGAAAATGTTTGTTAATACACTGCAGTTAAAATACATCATCAAACTTAAATGTTCGCGTATGCGTAGTTTCATTTTTAGGTAAGAAACTGTGTTTTGTTGTCTTTCGTTCCACGTGTGAACTGTGTATCGGATGAATTAATTCCGTTTTCAAAAAACGGTGTATAGCGCCCTCAATTGACCGAAATGTATAGCGCCCTCGCGTGACCAGACCAGATCAAGAGGAAAGTGCGCGATTGCTCGCATTTTTTTTTACAACCGTGTGTGTGTAAATGTTCTTTAGTGTACCTGGTCCCTGCCAAAAAAAGAGCTGACGTTTTGCTCAAGTTTCTAGGCCTAGCTATAGGCCATGCAGTATTTATTATTAAATGATTATTTTAAGTCATTATACTGTATACTGTGATTTCCAAGAATGTTTTGTAGTCGTATTATTAGAAGGCATACATCCGGCTCGGTTGTTGTTAGTGCAAACAAGTTGTGCAGCAGACCACGTGCGGCGGGTTGGCCTAAGCCTAGGCCTAGGCCTACATTAAGTAGGCCTAAAAACCATGGTAACACTGCCAGACCCAGTCGGCATCCACCCAGTTCTATGCCTATAATGATTACCCTCCTCAACTATAGACTTGGTTTTGCCAATGATGTCAACAAAATGTATTATTCAACGTCCTTGTACACAACAGTGACTGAATCAGAAAAAGTGTCAATTGTTATGAAGCCCGAATTTGATTTCAATGAGTTGTTTGATGACAAAAATGTAAACAAACTGGAAGAAAGCATATCAAAAAGGAAGCTAAATTTTAATTTGAATAAACTTGTAAGTATTTGATTTTACAAACTTAAATCAAGGAGATGTCATCTAAATGTTTTTCGGTCGGTGTGAAAGGTACCAACATCAACTCGGGAGTTGTTAGATCAAAAGATCATCCTCACACAATCAATCATGCTTTAGTTTTATTTAAAAATATTTTTAAATATTTGTACAAAGTATATTCATTCCAAAAAATAATCAATAGTATAAATAAAACATTTTAAATTATTAAATTAGAAATATCAATTAAAATTATCAAAATAGAGGGTGGTATTTACGATTTTATCAAAGAATATATATCACAAGAATGAGTATTCCGCGATTTTTGCATGATAAATTTGTAACAGAGAGCGATGCCCGCCCTCATAAGGGCGGATGTATACAGACTAAGACTTTATTTAATAGATATTATACATGTCACATTAAATAGAATTATGATAATATATTTTGCAATTGTAAAACATTTTATACAACATATTTAATAACAAACTAATAAATTCACTTCTACAGAAAATTATTTACTACCATGCTAAATTAGTTCACAAAAAAAGGCTGAACACCAACACCAAAAATCAACGAAACTTTACTCAGCACGGCCTATTCTTTACCATTGCCGCGTACTAATCTACGACCGGTAAATTAAGTATTGTTTTTATGATATAAATTAGTATAAAATACATGTTATTAATAGGATACAATGTTAAAGACCCCTTCCCTGCAATTTTGGACGTTTTTTGGAAAATAATACATATATATCACTTTAAAAACATTAAACCATGTCATTCCTTGTCTTAAATGTACGTTTTATGGTAAATTATGATAAAAAGTGAGAAACAATGCACTACCTAAGTAGCTCGCGGCGATCGACCTCTCGTGGACGGTCTTAGGCCTAGCCGGCCCTAGCTAGGCTTAGTTTTGTAGGCCTAGCTGGTAAACATCGGTAACGTACGAACATCATACGCTAGCTATATACCTAGCCTGACGTTGTATAGTTGCTGCATTAATTGTCTTTCTATTTTTGCCAGACTCCGTTGATACAAATTGGGGAAAACCCGGTATTTTCGCTGAAAAGTTAGGAGTCTTCCATTTGTTTTGGCCGGCACAATCGATCGAAAAGTGGGCGAATTACAGGTGAAAAACAAAAATATCAATCCGCGCGCAATGCATTTTGGGATTTATAGCGGGCCGCTATAATTATTAAAATTGACTTATTTTTCACATTTTTAACCGTTTAAAGACGAAAAAAGTTATCGCAATAGGACCATATAGTATTATTTTTACATTAAATATAGTTTGTGATCTTAAATTAGATCTAAAAAACGTAGGGAAGGGGGCTTTAAATTTCATTAACATTTATTTGTTTTACCAGAAACAAGTTAAATATAGAAATATTATTAAACTATCCTTCGTGAAAACGCGTAAACACCAACACGCCCGGTTGATAAAGCGAACTGTTTATTCGACAGTTTTTACTACATAAATTGCATGAAACGAACAATTAAATATACAAACAGCATTTAACATAAAGTTGATAACATTTTTTATCATGAAAATACTACCGGTGGTCCAGCCTTAGATTAGTGTAACCGTCACAAAAAGTTCTATACATCCTCACCACATGGACAATATTACTGTTACAGGGAAAATCACTATAAAATTGATATATATTCTTTGATTTTATTAAAAAAATCCAGGTTGATGTAAATTGGGTTTCTCCAGAGTTTCTTGACGTCTTGAATGGTCACAAGCCCTGGAGTGTCTCCGGAGATCACTGCAGAGTTTGGTGCGAAAGGCGTATTAGTGTGCGGAATGAATTTATTCAGAATTGTGACTGGTCCCCACTCAACTAGAAATGTCTTTAAGATATTAAGATTCATTGCATACATTTGCATTGACATATGACAGCATATGACCTTTTTTCCCGAAGTGTACTTTGAATAAAGTGGTTTATCTTAAGCTGAGCTGTAGTACTGTATGCTTTGATATTTATCAATTGCAGATATACTTGTGGGAGAAATTAAAAGATGTTGAAGACAACATGAATTTTCTTAAATCAAAAAGAGAAATGCTAAAGGAAGAGGCTAAGAAATTTAGCAAACAGGTAAGTACAGGAATGCAAGCTCAATTACAGTAGAATTTCACCTTTGAGGGGACACCATTAAATGAATTAGGGTACGTTCACACGTATGGCGTAAGAATGGCGTGGCAAAGAAGTCCAAAGGGTACATTCACACGTACCGCCTAAGAAAGGCGTGGCAAAGAAGTCCAAAGGGTATGTCACATGTACCGCCTAAGAATGGCGTGGCAAAGAAGTCCAAAGGGTACGTTCACACGTACCGCCTAAGAATGGCATGGCAAAGAAGTCCAAAGGGTACGTTCACACGTATGGCCTAAGAATGGCATGGCAAAGAAGTCCAAAGGGTACGTTCACACGTACCGCGTAAGTATCGTTTACGTTTTAAAAGTTAAACCCTTGGTTACCGATGTTTACCAGCTAGGCCTACAAAACTAAGCCTAGCTAGGCTAGGCCTAAGACCGTCCACGAGAGGTCGATCGCCGCGAGCTACTTAGGTAGTGCATTGTTTCTCACTTTTTATCATAATTTACCATAAAACGTACATTTAAGACAAGGAATGACATGGTTTAATGTTTTTAAAGTGATATATATGTATTATTTTCCACAAAAACGTCCAAAATTGCAGGGAAGGGGTCTTTAAGGGAAAATTTTGTTGGTCCCGAAGGTGGGACCCTAATATGAGTTCTACTGTATTCCAAATTTAAGATGGCGAGTTCTAAATGGACAATAGATTTTGTATCTTTTTCACCACAGACTATAAATTTGTAACTTTTAGATTTATTATAATTTCAATATCACTTATTTTTTATATGTTTTTTTAACAGAACATTAAACATGAAGATGGGAATTATCGGACAGATGGAAAACGTGTTCGAGAAAACTTAAAAAAAGCCAAAGTATGTTTTGTCAATCATGTGATTAGATTTATTTATAAGGTGGTAATTTTGTTTTAAATTAGATTGTAGGCCTAAAGTTCCTAAAGTTGTTTTTTCTTTGTTTATCTTTTAAAGATGTATTGTCTGCCAAAAACATGAAAAAATTAGATTACTGAAATCAGACTTTGAATAGCCATTTCGCAGCTTTAATTATCACTTTCGTAACCGGAAAAAATAATGTTTTCACTTATAAAAGGACAAAATAAACGATTAAATTTAACCAAAAACCAATTGGCTTGTAGCCAATTTGACGAAAAATTGCCTGATGTGTTTATATCAAATTTTGGGTTAAAGTGAGTATGTAAAAAAGTTATTTTTTTCATATGCCCTCGCACATTTATATTGTTAACATCAATTCTGTTTAATATATTAACTTTAAAGGAAAATAATATTTCAGGCTCTGTATAATTCTTTATCAGAAGAACTGTACATTTCAACACTTCAACTTCCAAACATTCTACATCCAGACACTGTAAGTAACTTTAAAAGTTTGCATGGCAATAAACAGGTTCCACCCATCTTCAGGGATCTAAATATAGATAAGAAAATAGAAAACATATATCAGTCCGTAAAATGTTTATAATCAATTCATGCATTGTTTAATAAGTGTCAAATAATTTGTTGGCACTGTATTTTCCTGCCATGGCATGCCTGACATACCCATTAGTTAGATAGCACACTCTGTGATTTTATGTATTGTAGCACCCTCTATAGTTTGATAAAACCATCCTGATATTTCATTTTTCCAAGTTGGAAGGTTTTATAGTGACATATCAATAAAAATAATTTTTTTTTAGCCATCTAAAGATACGGTTATTGAAGTGAAGGGTGAGAAACCACAATGTATCAAAAACCATGTTCAGTTTGGGTCTGAAAATCATCTATTAAGTTATAAGTAAGTAAATTTTTCTCCAGATTTCACAAAAAGAAACTTATAATCTTATGTATAGTCATGACCGGACCTTTCAGAATGTAAAATGTCAATCTAAAACTATGAGATTTGGGTATTCCCAATTTTAGACCTTTAGGTGGAGGGTGGATGTTGTAAGAGGCAGCTGGCCCCTAATTAGGCTAAATGTTGATAATTGCAATGCAAAAGAAAGGACATTAAGTTCAACAAACACCTAATTTTACACTTACAGTATTATTATTTCAAAATCCTAAATCCGCCATTGATATTCTGTCCTTTAAATATAAATTGTGCAATGCTTTTATATCATTACATATTACATACCATTTCTGAAGGTTTCAATTAAAAATCTTCCTTATGTACCTTATACATTATAACATTAATATTGTAGAATAATAAAAACAAGTATATGATGTTCACTTTCTTCTAGCCATGATGTAGTACATCCTGGTACCTGTTATTTACATAGTGATCTGGCATTACTTGAGATGGCACTACAACGGTGGATGACTGATGCTTTAATAAAGACAGGTTTTACCAGGTTCTCAAGCCCTGATATGTATAAACCTATAGCATTGGTATGTGTATATTAAATGCTAAATCTGGTCACAAGAAAATGTAACATAGAGACCACTTACAGTATGTGAATGGAATATCTAGTTGTATTTCTAGGCTTAGTACTACTACTTTTGGTAAACTTAGCAACGGATACTTGTGAAAATGAGACAGTTTTATTATTATTTAATTTTTATCATTATTTATTTTAAGCTATTTTTTCTTTTTCTTTTAGGAAGCATATGGAGTTGATATAACAAATCCAGAACAGGTAATTATAGAAAAAACTAATTTAATTACAGTAATAAAAACAAAACAGTGAACATTTTCACCAGTGTATCGTAGCAGAACAAATGTATTGCTACGCATTTGATAAAATGGTATAGAAAAAATGTGGTACAAATCTATGTTTCTTACTGAAGAAGATTAATTATCAGTTATTGCTAATCAAACTTTTTAAATGAAATTTTCTCTGTAATATAGAGTTGTGTGGTTTTTGTATCTCGGTTTAGTGTATCTTTATTGCAAATTGTCGCTGGGCCCATTCAGGCTTACCCGGGTAAGTTGGTTACCCACCAAAGTTAGCAATAATTGGTCCATGAAGCTAACTTAATGGGTAAATGAAAAACCAATTTATGGTCCATTTTTAAAATTAAAATGCAGTATTTTAAATAGTAGGAATGAATTTAGGTCATTTTGGAGGGATATATTTATTTTATATTTATTTTTTATTTTTGTGTCTGGTTTCTTTAGGTGTTTACAGTGCTAACTAGTGAAAGTAATATGTACCTTACAGGCGTGTCATCAGCTGCTTTCGCAGGTAAGTGTCAGCAAATAGAACTCAAACCTAAGCCAGAATTGACCATGGCAAACATGCAGTGTACTGGTTGAGGAGGCATGGAGAAAATGTAGACAAAAAACTTGAACTAAATTAAATTTGACATGGCATGTTGAATAACAGTTTTCGTAATAAATAACTAATGCTTTAGTCTTTACATTTATCTAGCTTACTACATGATGGCAGTTCTTGAGTATGATGAACTACCACAGAGGTTAGTGTACTATTCTGTCATTGATTCATTGTTCTAACAACAGTGTAATCTGCAATCTTCTAACTACAGTACACATAAACTAAGCCTATACAGTATACAAAATCTGGTGGTCAGAATGATGTTCAGTGCCTGATCATTGTGGTGGTCGTATCAATTTCATGATTTCAATATCTTGCATATTGATATGGCTTTTAGTTTACACTCACAGCTAGGACCTAGAGTAGGTAAGACAGTTTTGTTAGCTTGCTAACATTTAATATTTTAATTTCCTCTGCATAATGCTTTTAAAGAGTACCACCAGCCTCTACCATGAAATGGTAAACTGGTTGTGTACAGACATGTTCCTTTGATATGCTTAACAAGTTTTTGTTTTGTTTTTGTAGATGTTTTTCTGTCGGAACTTATTATGATGCAACAAAAGGTATTGTCATACAATTAGCCTTATAGTTTAGACGCTACTATACCAGATACTAAATGATGGACATTCTATTCTAAGATGAATATTGAGAGAGATGAGATGGAAAGAGATGGATAATGTCAATTTTGTATATAAGAAATTAATTTTTAGGTTTTAATACATGAATCATGATTTAAATTCTTGTATACAATTGTTTGTTTTGTACTTAAATCTGTCATATGTGATTTTGTTTGTTTAGATTTTAAATCATTTACTGGTCTCCATAATTTGATGCAAAGGAAACAGATTGAGATTGGATGTCTATGCCATACAGATAGCGAGGGGGATGTTTTCCAACAGATTGTTACAACGCTGTTTGATCTTTATTCAAAGCTTCCATTGCAATTAAGGTAATAGTTGATCTTGTATTTAAATTTTATTCTAAACTAAACAAAAATTATACGAAATGAAGTTGCCCATTATTAAAATCACAGTAATTAAAATTTTGAAAAAGTTAGTTGAGCAGCTAAAATTAGCTATATAAAAGTTAATTAAGAAATGAATAGTGCATTTTTAGTATCTATAATTTACCGGAAAAACTAACCAATCAAATGATTGTTTTGTTCTCACTCAACCCAAGTGTGTAAAATGCTACAGTATAATGTATAATGGTATAAATAATTTTTTCTTAGACTAGTTGAAGTTAGTGTGCAAGACTTTTTACCTAGCATGTACAGAAAACAAGCTATTGAGGTGTGGCTTCCATCAACGCAAGAATATCATGAGGTATATTTATAAACAAAATTTAATGTACAGTAACATTCTGGTAATAGACTTTCACAATTGGTTTCCGCTCTAATCCAGAAATCATGTATTGCTGTGATTTTCTGAATAGAGGGGAGGATATTTACCGAGAGCTACTTATGTAGTGCATTGTTTCTTTCTTTTTATCATAATTTACCATAAAACGAACATTTAAGAAAAGGAATGACCTGGTTTAATGTTCTTAAAGTAATATGCATTATTTTTACAAAACGTCAACAATGGTAGGGAATGGGTCTTTGAATGAATGCAGCTGCAGTAGCCAAGTGATTAAGACACTTGACTCTAATGTAGGGGTCAATTTCTAAACTAAAATGACTCCTAGTCCACTCTATAATGTTAGTGTATATATAGCGCATTCCACAAACAATGTCTTCTCAATGCACTGTGGATTTTACACTTTTCAAGTACATGCTTTGCAGTGCTGCCAACTACAGTACTATTTCACGCCTGTGTGAAACATGTACTAGATTCTTTAAAGTATACATGAGTGTACACTGGACCTACAGTTTATAGTCCTTATCCGAGAAGAGCACCAGAACCATGGAGCGAGTGAGCTTCGAACCCTTGCCATAATGCTATGGATTGCCACTGTTTTAACCGCTCGACCACTTACTACTTAGCTCTGTAATAACTACCTGGTTAAGAATGGAGTAAATGGCAGCATGGAAAGGAACTGGTGACGCATAATGCTTTGTGCAATAAGCTCCTAACAGCTCATTCTCCATGTTCAGAAAGAATACAGAACTCGCTATTTACTTAAATTTATGTTGTACGATTCTAAAAACATTTTGTTGTTGGTATTTGTTAGGTTGCCTCTGTTTATTGCTGTAGAGATTACGTCAGTAGACGTTTAAAGATACGATATCCAGCTGATTCAAAACAAACTGCAGCTTTGAGCAGAAAGAGACTCCATGCACACACAGTAAGATAACATAATATTTAATTGTTGTTTTTTAACATAACTCTTTTAAATAATATATCAAGATGATAATTTAATAAAATAATAAAAAATAAATGTTTAGATGCACAGTAATTACAAATCTCCAATTTAAAGAAAATTACATAATCAAAAGTTACTTTAGTTCAATCTAGTTGTTTGAACATAAATGCATATTCTGCATAGAAACATTTAGTATAGTAACACAGTACAGCACCAATGTATTACACAATAATACTAACACTGCTGTTTTTGTTTTAAAAATTGTTTTCTGTGTAGTCTATGTTGAAGCATGAATACAAATATATTGAAAATGCAAGTTTCCGTTTCAACAAGAAACTCTTGATATATTTACTTTCTGATTTACTGTGTGTGTCTAGTTGTTTAAATTAGTCCACATTGTTGAAAATATTGTTCTTCACTAAAAAAAATATTAAATTTTTCAAATATATTTTTATAGATTCATGGAACAGCAGTTCATATACCTGTGCTGCTAGCTGTGTTATTGGAATCATGCCAATCAGAGGTAGAAATAAAATATCTTTGACCAAATAGTGCTATTGAAAATTAGATATAAAATAAATTATTATAGACAGAAAGACAGGATTTTCTGTAATCTTAAATTTATTCCTATGATATGTGATGCTGTATTAAATCAATCAATTGTTCAATTTTTAAAAGTGCCATTCCAACAGTCATTGCTCATGGCGCTGAACTTTCATTTAAGATACTGTACAAATTGTCCATTTGTAGGTACTTTTTATTTCTAAGCCGGATTCCAAAAACATTTGTTCAAGAGAGGCCTAGTAGCTTTTTTGGAAAATCATTTATTTTCAATTGAAAAGGTGCTTTTTGAACATATATTTTGAATTTTAGGTAGATTTTTTTTAGGCCTGATCATTCCTTGAGATACAATACAATGTGGTTAACGCCTATGCACTGAAGTGTGCGACTATGGAAGTTTTTGATAATATCTTGCTTAATAACATTTAAATGTTATTGACTACATAATACATTATTTATTTCAGAACAACAGCTTTATAATACCAGCCGAGCTAAAGGAGTTTGTTCCAAAGGCAGTTCCACCTGTATGAGGTAACAAAAATGTCAAAATAAAGTGAAATGCTGAATTATTTACAAGATGCTGCTAACATTGGACAATTGTTCAGCAGAAAAGTGGCAATAGTACAACCTTTCAACTGTCAAGAATGCATTTCATATTTAAAGGTTTACTTTCATCAAGAAGTGGTTCTTTTGATTTAATTCAATATTCCAATTTGAATAATATTGTGTTTCAGTCTATATAATATTTCCCACAATTGTGCCTACATTTCATTGTTGGCATTTTGTATTTCTATACTATTAATCTATAATGTGTGTAGAACTTTATATTTGATTCACATGAATTAAAGTTTTAGACACAAGTTTCCAATCTGTTAACGTTTAAATTATCATTTTGCATAAATATAATTGTTTAGGAAATTTGAGTCACTACCTGCAAGTAATATTCACCAGTTATTGAAAACTGAATTAAACAATTGAACAAGACTTAACTTTAAAGTTAAAGTTTGGTTGTGGTTCTACACTGTCCTATAGAGCCGTTGTGTCTGAGCATTTCCTCAATAATCTTCTGGTTATTTAATGACTATCTTGTTTCTCAGTGAAATCAAAATCAAATTATTTTATGCCAATACCAATTATGTCCACGATCTTTTGAAGATCGTGTGATTTTCTTTCACCAGGAATATCACTAATAGATTCTTCTAGACTGTAGAGAGTCCACAGAAATCACAGTTAATGACCTTATGCTTTCATTAAATACTGAGAATTTACAATCTGAAGGAACATGAATTACACTGGAAAAAGAATTAGTAGACCCAACACTGTTGCACTCTTCACTTTCACTTCCTGTGTGTGTAATGTGCATTTAATTAGTATCCTTTTAAACCATTGTTTTCATTCAAACATTCATGGATTAATATATTTGATGTGAATAAATGGAAATCAACAACAAAAAATTAAATTTACCTTCAATTTTTTACATTAATATGGATGTTGAACATTTTTTTCAACTTTTGGTAGCGACATAAAAATAGTTTCTTTTTGTGAATCCAAGTATCTCTTCTGATGTTAAGTGGGTGTTCCCATTGATGAGAGTGGTTGGTTAGGATTGGTATCGTCATAGAGAAGTCTCTAAGATAATGATTTCTAATTCATTGATACAAAGGTCATTTTTTACCTTGCAGGTGAAACCACCATTTCTATTTATGTATACATCAACCCCACCCCCTTTTCCTATTTCGATCATTTCTAAAAATGTAAAAATCTTTTATAGCGACATCATTATCGGTAATATAATTATCAAGGCGAGTTTCATTTAGACATAAAATATCAATACAATTATTTTCCATTAAATTAAATATTTGATTTCATCAACATTTCCTGGTAAAGTTACTCCATTTAAACTAGCAATATTAAGGTGTTTTTTTGTCAAATACATTGCAATTTTCTGTTAAGATATTTGAAGTGTTGAAAGCATTTAGGTCTAAGCTATTGCACAGTTCTGGGTCAATGGTTTCCTTTGTTTCATGTAATGAGTGCTTATTATTTCTGGTGTTTTGTTCTTCTTTGTTTTCCTCAACTTCCTGGTTGGAGCAATTGTAAATAAGATCTTGGGAAAATTTATTATCTGCTTTGCTAACTTCTGTTGTAATTAAGAAAATATCATCTATATTCAGGCTATTTTTGGCAAAACTTTCTTTGCCATACAGTGCAGATACAATATCTTGAAAGTGGGATGCAATTTCAAAAGCATCAAAATTAACATCACTGCAATAATTTGTACCTGTATGCAAGACTACATTTTCCACATGGCTTAAGGTCTAGATTTGCCAGCTCCATTCCTACTTGAGTTATCACAGCCCCTCTCATTGTAATAACTGATGTATCTTGAAATCCTCTTGTTTTTATATGTTTCAACATAGTCTCCTATTATTAAGTTTTTTCTATGAAGCAGTTTTTAGAGGTTGAATTTGGCATTCCTGTTTTTATAGCTTTCTGCTTGCTTCTCAACGTTTTTAGGTTCATTGATTATAGTTTCCTTTTGTAGGAGTTACTCCCAGCGCTGCTTTTTGATTTGCGTCATTTTGTTCTTGTAATGCTCTTGAATGTTAGGGGCATGAGCTCTAGCTTGCTCCATGTAGATGGCTTTCGTTGAACTATCTAAATTGTCAAGCCACTGACGTGTATGTGGCGACTGAATAAACCACATAGAAAAAAATATCTGGGAGAGCTATTATTCCACATTAATTCAAGAAAATCCAAACAATTCAGAATTTAAATGACAGTGACAACAGCCCACCTAATATGCCCAACTCGCTGGTTCACTCCTAGAATGAAACATAGTAAGTTATAGTTATACACGGTATATTAAATGATTTACTCAAAACGCTATGTTGGCACATATAAAGGTAATCATACTCTATCCACTAAACAGCCAGAATTATTACTATCCTTTCAATCAATATCAAACTTTAACACTATAATAATAATACGTAAACAAAATAACACTGTAAAACTAGCGCTTTCAACGGGGACAAGTCTCAACAAGTAAAACCGTTCAAGCGTGACGGCAGAGAATGTGTCCATCTCCTGCACAAAGATACATCTTAACTTATTAACACTACAGTCCAACCTAAATATCATCTTATGTCTAAATGCGCAAGTATAGTAACTACACATAATAATGCCTTGCGTATATCAACAGTTATTATGTGATGATCGCAAATCGAAACAGTGTTCGCAATTAACATAGATAATCTCTCTTCTGTTACCATCGAGTAATAATTATCTATTCATAATATGGCCAACGGCTAAACAACATGGATCATTCACGGCCTAATTTCGAAGGTAGTTAGAGATCTGTACAAATATTAACAATATGTCGTTTATTTACAGAAGGTTACAATATAATGTTTATGACTATAAGTGAAGCATAACTATCGGTATTTAATAAACAACTATGCAAGCCCGACTCAGCTCAATACTGGTTTACATGTTTTTCCCCGGTCACCCATGTGCGTTCCACTCTCCTCCACCTCTAGAGGGCGCTACTCTTAATCTAATATATCACATGTACCATTTTTGGCCCACATAATAAGTGTTTCTAATGTGATTACTCGAGCAGATGGTTTCTCCCTTACAAGAAAATCTAGCCAGGCAAAATCTCTTTCTCCGATCATGTTGGTAGAAGGGACATTGGCATAAGCAGCTTCCATTTCATTGGATGGAGCCCAGTACCTGCCACCTGGAAGTTGGTCCTTGCATTGCCGTTCCAGGATGAGTAGGATATGCCACAGCATATCAACTCCAGAGCTTGTTGGCACATTGCATGTAGTTCTGGATCTGTGCATTCAGCAAAAAGACAAGCATAAATTTCATCTTTTACTATAATGTGCTCATTCATTGCACAATCTCCCTTCATGAGAGCAGAAGCATCGTCCTTCCATTTTATCAAATTTAATGGAAGGTCATGCAATGGCTTATTCAGTGAGAGTATGTTCTCTGCACATTTAGTTACATGCCACAATATCTCTGTAATAGTATTGTGGACAATTCCCAATTCATAGACATTTGGTGACATTTTCCTATAGCGAGTGCGAATCCGTTATGCCAACCTTCCAGCATGTTGTTGGTTCGGCTGTCTTCTCCATGTACATTCCACATAGCGATGGGAAAAGAACCATTCAACCAGGTATCACTGAAATACTGTAGAAGATCGGGAACACCAGGATGATTTGCAGCGGGCATTTGGTTGACTGTGTAGGTAAAGAGGTTGCGAACAACCATCTACATAGCCAGTCGGCAAACTGGAGTCGGCAAACTGGCCTAGATCCAAGTGATCCGTTTGCCATATGAATATTTACAAATAAAATGCCATGACATCAGTAAGCATAAATTAGCTTTACAAAAAAAAATTGTTTCATTGCCCAATTAAAATCTACTATTGTGCTGGTTGATAGCCTGGCTTTTCTGTGGTACTGGAGCTATGTTTACAGGCAATGGTGGTAGAGTACTATAAGGCAGAGATTGTCCATTACGCTTGTATTCAACAACTTTGTCCATCAACAAAGAAACAAATGAATAATTATTTTTTTCGTAGACTGGACGAACAGACCATCATTCTGTTAATCAGTTTAATGTCCGAATGAGCCCTTCTTTCTCCATCGCACCAGCATTTATTACCTCACTCACCTGTATTAGTTCAAAGTCTAGAATTGTACCAGTTTCCTGCTCCATTAAGGTATATGTACAAAACTTGGCATTGTAGCCAGGAGAATCACATCTCCTATCTCCCAAAAGTTTATGTCTCTTATCTTTGGTTGGCTGGAAGAGGTACTTGTTTTAAGTATATTGGATTTTCTTTGTTTAGGTCTTGCATTTTTCCTGATGCATCTTGTTTGAATTGGGGTGGATGACATTTGGCGTAATGCACTGTTGAATGCTGTCAAAGTAGCTTTCATCATCGCTGTCACTGTAATAATGGTTAGAAATAAAGCTAAAAGCTAGGCTTAGGTCATCCATCTTGAAATAAGCAGACAAAGCTCGCTCAGGATGTACAATAAAACAGTTCCAATTATGCTTAAAGACAATAGACAGAGGCCTAAGAAATGTTGATTAAAGCTGAAAATTGCCCGCTGTTACCTTTATTTGAGGAATATATCTGGAAGTTGATTTGTTAACTATGTCATCTGTTGCTATGAACAATGTTTCCTCTGAATAGGTGGTAGGGGTCGCAATAAAGTCATTAATAATATGACAAAGCTCTTGTGCTGATGAAAAAATTGCCCTTTGTTACCTTTATTTGAGGAAAATATCTGGAAATCCACTAAAGCAGTGCTTGCAAGTTGATTTGTTAACTATGTCGTCTGTTGCTATGAACAATGTTTCATCTGAATAGGTGGTAGGGGTTGCAATAAAGTAATAAATAATATGACAAAGCTCTTGTGCTGATGAAAAAAATTGCCCTTTGTTACCTTTATTTGAGGAAAATATCTGGAAATCCACTAAAGCAGTGCTTGCAAGTTGATTTGTTAACTATGTCGTCTGTTGCTATGAACAATGTTTCCTCTGAATAGGTGGTAGGGGGTCGCAATAAAGTCATTAATAATATGACAAAGCTCTTGTGCGGATGAAAAAATTGCCCTTTGTTACCTTTATTTGAGGAAAATATCTGGAAATCCACTAAAGCAGAGCTGGTCGTAAATAATTTTATCGGAAGTACCATTGCATGCTGGGATACGAAGTACAGTTTGTTTATACATTTTTCTCTCTCGATCATCAACTTTCCGTGCGAACCGACCGTTTTATATTTATACTGTATTGTTGTTTTTTGTCCCGTTCAAAACAAAATGAACCCCACTGTTTTATATATAATATGGCTGTATTTTATGTATATGCGAAACAAGCGGAGGATTACTTTATTGAAAGAAGTCACAGATGAGGATAATGAAGAGGAGGTTCTTTTTACAAAATATCAAGATCGTGTTCAAAAGAGTAGAAGACGTTTTCTGAGAGATGTTGACAGGCGCTCAAGGGAGTATCGCCATGCTAGGCTAGGCCGGTGGGTACACTTTCTGACATACGGTGTTGGCCTTGGATACATGGTTGACAGGCGAATCTGGTGCAAAATTCGGATGCAGGGTGTATTTTGGCAGGCTATTGTAGAAGACACATTTACTGAAGAAGACTGGAAACAAAATTTTAGAATTCATTTCAGGCTTGGACCCAAGTATTGTGTCCAGTTCCTTGAAATACTTGCACGTTTTCCTGCTTGCCCCACTCTTTTTATTATTATCAGCCACCTTCTTGTAGTCCGCTTTTAATTTTTTCATTTTCCTTTGCACTTGCAGTGCGTTCCGAACAATCCCACTTTCACGTAGGAGCTTGTCGGAAATAATTTGATAGACGGCAGCGTTTCGGACGCTACCGTCCATTTGGGTCTGTATTTTTTCCTCGGCCCAAATCCCGAGCAACCCAAGTACCTCCTTGTATGTCCAATTGGAACCACGATTTTCGGACATCTTATAAAAATTGGTACAAATAAATTTAACTATATAAATGATGAAGAAAACAAATTGTCGCGCGAAAAGGAGGAAGGTACAGTATGTACCGAGAATGTCGGATTGTCATAACAACCTCATAAAAAGGTCAAACGTTGTTCACGGTTCACTGCGTAAGCCGGCCCAAAACGTAAAAGCAGCTCCTGAACCTACCTGGAGAGGTGGCCCAGATCTGCGTCCGGCCCAGGGCCGCCGGCCTAACTTTTTGGAGTATTTACACTTATCAATTGCCGACACAGGGCCGACCTAAATCGTAAGTGTAAATGGGGTCTATGTCGTCTGTTGCTATGAACAATGTTTCCTCTGAATAATGATTTGTGGTTTGTTAATTACCCACTCAAATAGTATGGGTAGGTCAGAAATCTGTTGGCCCTGTCTGCCTGCAATAACCACAGTATCGTATCTGTTGGATGAAGATGGGTGACAACCAGACGTTGTGAGGTTCATATGCTGAACCTCAACAATTTCTTTGACCACTATAGTTACCCCATTGTTCGATCGCGAGTCAACCATATATTGAACCTCGTCTTTTCCCATAGTTCCCACTTTTAACCTAAACACTCGTGTGAGGCAGCCATATGCTGAACCTCTGGAACCATATACACCATTTCCCACTTCTACTTGACCACTCCGCGAGGCAACCATCTGTTGAACCTCTCGATCTACCCTTAGTAAGCCGTAGTAGGGACAGTCACATGCTGGACACCTGTGTTATGTGTTCCCCCTAACCCATTTAAGTGAAAACGACTGCATGCGAATATAACCGCGGACTGCCCGTGATCTCCATCTACCTAACTCTTGAATTTCATTCTCTGCCACACCCTGAGATGCCGCCTCGGTCGCCACCTAAATTCTAAAACCTTGTATCTGGCAGGATCTAGACCTACAAAACTAATAACCCGTTTTAAAATCGCGGCGATGAACTAGGAGATAAAAAAAAAAGAGGGCCGACCATCCACCTTTTTGAAAAGAGGGCCGACTTTGTATTTAAACATGAGCACATATTCCTGTACACACCGGACGGTACAAATATCACTTCCCGGAGTTGGAGCAAGGGAGAGCACAACCGGGGGCCTACCCGTAGACGTTTTGGAATAGTGCACCGTCACGCACAACCCCTCTTCTGAAAGAGTCGCGTCCAAAAAGCTAAATTAAAACAAATAAGTCGCACATAATAATATATATTATGCTGATCAAAAGCACACGCATGTATCAAGATGCCAGGTGGGAGAATACATTGTATGGGAGGGCAAGGGAATATTGTCTTTATCCAATTAGATTATACACATAATTATGCTTCTTACCTTTATAAGTTTAGAACAGAGATACAGGCATACTTTTACGCCTGCTTCCAAAATGTTATCTAGCTTCCAATCTTCGTTATCTATAACATTTGCACGATAATCTGCTAAATGACATTTGATCCAAGTTTTCCAAATATGGAATTTCCATTTTGAAAGAAAATGTTTTGTACCCAACTCAATCATTTCTTGAATCGTTGAATATCTGTTGGTGCATACGGTTACAATTGGCCACTTCCAGGCTGAGCTAATCGCTCAACCATCTCCCAGTGCAGATTCATTGACATTTGAAGTAGCAGGAACATCCTTGGTAGAATTCTTGCTAGGCCTATCCCTAGTTGGTTTGCCACCTTCTGGTGGGCCACTTGTGAGGCCATGCCGACTGTAAACAAAATGGTTACCTAGCTGTATTAGAACATAAATCCTTGAAAATCTCAATATTCAAAGTAGAATGATTACAATCTTTGTCCAATCCGCCCGTCAAGCAGGTATTAAAGTAGCACAGTGACCCAAAAGTTTTCAAAATGAACAAATTTTAAGTAGAATTTAAGTATTTTTTGTATACAATTTCTAGTACAAACCCACACAGTCAGATGACCTCTAACATTGAATGAACAAAATGTGTTTCCAAGTAGAATCTCAGGGTACTTGCCATAATTGTTGATGCAAGGATACAATCAAGTAAAATATATTCAATTTCCTTGCCTCTTAAAATTAGAGACATAGTGCAGGCTTCCAGTAATCAAAATATAGTCATTAAATCATCATTAAAAAATACTCTACATAATCACATTCCCATTTAAGAAACATTTTGAAAAGATATGTTTTGTTGAGCAATACCATTTTGGAAAGTACAGCAATAACCGATCTGTAAAGTGAAAGTTTCTGTATTTATTGAGTGTCTATAAGTTTACCCTGAGCCTGCAGTTTCTGTTGTATCCTTTAATTTTGCATTTGCATTTGAACTGTGACATTCGTTTAGTAGTGTATTTATATTTGTTTAGTGACTTAAATGTCTGCTCAGCACATTGTGTGTTAACACCAGCTATAACTGTGTGTTCTGGAAGTTGTGGATGATATTGACATTCAGGGTTCCCAATGGCATACATGCTTTGCATTTGTGTGTCTTAATGTAGAATAGGTCTACCACAAACTTGAGATTTTCCAATAGGTCAGCTACTCCTGCGTTTTTCACTCTTTTGGCTAAGTTCTTCAGGAATGAATGTAGCTCACAGACTCATAGCAATTGCAATAGTGCCAGCTTTTCTGTTGTAGAACCTATCAATATTTTCTTTTTTTTTGCAACCAACATGAACCGACTCATCATTTTTAAGATGAATATCCTGTGTACTTGAAGTATACTTTTGAGTAACTGCCATGTCTTTCAGAGATATCACTATAATATTAGATGGCGTTTCAGGATGAGACAATGATGGTGCACCAGTAGTTTTAACATGTTTCGCTGCTGGTGGTTTATTACCGGATGTTGATAGCACTGAGGGCTGTGGACAGAATTTGTTTGTTGTTGCATGTTGGTTTCCAATTATAAGCGTTTCTGAATTGAATTATACGCGGCATGCTCTTGGCTAAAGTATTTGTGATGTTGGTGCACACATGGGTCGTCTCAGTTTCTCATTTCCATCTATACTGAAATATCCTTGTGAACATCCAGCAGTTGTGCATTTGTGATGTATCCACTGTGTAAATAGGGAAAGCAAAAGTTAGTAACAATATGGTTGTATTTGGTTAAATGTGTACAAAATATGTGTAACAAAAATCAATACAATTACAATATAATTTATTTCTTTGGTGAAAGAACATTCTTTCAACGTTAAAAAAATAATAACTAAACACATCAACAAAACGATTAAAGTCAAACACTCTTGAATTGAAGAGTTCAGTAGTAAAAACTCCTGTGTTGCTATGTCTTAATTAAGTTGCTATATCTGTACAATTAGGAGCATAAATATACCCAAATCGAGGAATAGGCAGTAGGGGTCGCAATAAAGTAATTAATAATATGACAAAGCTCTTGTGCTGATGAAAAAATTGCTCTTTGTTACCTTTATTTGAGGAAAATATCTGGAAATCCACTAAAGCAGTGCTTGCAAGTTGATTCGTTAACTATGTCGTCTGTTGCTATGAACAATGTTTCCTCTGAATAGGTGGTAGGGGTTGCAATAAAGTCATTAATAATATGACAAAGCTCTTGTGCTGACGATAAAGAGTCTGCTGTGATCTGACCCATGTCATTTAATCCTATGTCTACTATACTGACTTGTGGTTTTTTATTTACCCGAGCATGTATATATTCTATATTTTCTTGTCTCTCGTAACATTTAGCGGCATAGTGCAGCTCCCATAAAAAGAGTTTCTTGGATTAATCGTAAGCATTGAAAGATCTTTTTTCCCATTTTCTAACTTTGTTTGAATGAACAAAATTAGTTTCCAAGTAGACTACCAATTTGACCTACAGGGTACTTGATATACTTGTTGACAGGGTAGGGTACAATGAGGTGAAATATATATTCTATATTTCCTTGTCTCTCTATAGCGGCATAGTGCAGCTGTCAGAAATCGAGAAAGATCTGACAGATCATCAAAAAGGTGAAATTGCACCTGCAAAACTGCAAATGAAACTGTTTTTCCAAACTGTTGGCCTCTTTTCCGGCAATTTTGGAGTGTACCTTTGCACATTAAATGCATCATTAAAAATACTCTTGGCAAGTGAAATTGCACCTGCAAAACTGCAAATGAAACTGTTTTTCCAAACTGTTGGCGTCTTCTCCAGCAATTTTGGAGTGTACCTTTGCACATTAAATGCATCATTAAAAATACTCTTGACAAGTAAAATTGCACCTGCAAAATAGTATCCCTATTTTACACTTTCTCTGGGAAAAAATTAGAAACAAGTGTTTCTCAACTGATTTGTGTCATATGGGGTCTACATATCCACCAAAAAAAAGTTCCAGCTCATCTGGCCTGGGGAAAGCCGCCATTTTGGATTTTCAAAATGGCTGCCATAAAATACAGGTTTTTGCTCATATCTCCTCTTCTACATCATGCATGGAAATGATTTTGGTGGCAAAATGTATGTTTTGAGGGTCAAGGAATCTAAATACAGCATTTTGAAGTTCACTCAATGACCGCCATCTTGTTTTTCAAAATGGCCGCCTTAAAATACAGATTTGTGCTTATCTCAGCTTCTACATCATGTATAGACATGCTTTTGGTGGCAAAATGTAGGTTTTGACGGTCAAGGAATCCAAATACAGCATTAATTTGAATTTCACCCAATGGCCAATTTGAAAATCAAAATGGCTGCTATAAAATTTACAGATTCCTCATATCTCAGCTTCTACATCATATGAACGTAATTTTGGTAGAAACGTATGTTTTGAAGGTCAAGGAATTCAAATATAGTATTTTAAAGTTCACCTAATGCCCGCCATTTTGTTTTTCAAAATGGCTGCCATAAAATTTACAGATTTGTCCTCGTACCTCCTCTTCTACATCATGCTTGGAAATGATTTTGGTGGCAATGTTTATGTTTTGAGGGTCAAGAAATCTAAATACAGCTTTTTGAAGTTCACTCAATGGCCACCATTTTGATTGTCAAAATGGCCACCATAAGCTACAGGTTTTTGCTAATTTATGAGCTACTATGATTATGATTTTGCTAAGCCTATGTTTTGAAGGTTACAGAATAAAAACAAAATTCAGCTTTTGAAATACAGTTGGAAAGTGATGACGAGAATAAGTCAATATGTTGGTGATAATATATGGGAACCACAATGATTATGACCCCAGGAGATACTGTACACAAGAAGATACCAGCGATGTACTGTAACTATATCATTCGCGTGAAGAACCTAAAAATAAAATATTCTAAAAATGTTTGTTAGACGACATTTTAAGATATTTTCCAAATCCTAAAGAGAAGCATGGCCAACTTTAGTTAAGCATATTCCAATCAGATACATTATAGATAAAGCAAGTAAAGCAATTTAAAGCAACATATCTTATGTGACTGAATGGATGGTTACCTAATACACTGGGGACTAACACTACTTCACCATAACTGGTTTGGATTTATGCATGTAGGTATAATGCGATAACTGGACAAATCGACAATAGTTTATGCCGATCATTCTTTTTTATCCAATTAACATGTCAACAGTTTATACAATGGTACAGCCATTCTGAAAACGTATATCTAGCTGCTCATCTACCAGTCATAATAATCAGACATGGAGGAGTTTATCTTTTCAGGAGCTTTCTTGGTTATATTGGACATACTGGTGGGTTGAGGTTTTGAAGTTGTGCATAACCTACTTTAAAGAGAGCTGTATATTCTAAAGCTCTTAGAGGATGCAGCTATGTATCATATAATAATAACACGAGATGAGGATGTACCATTTTGTCTCCAGATATAGACACAGTATAGGACAATTGACCATGATGGCCAATATGCCTGAACGACAAATTTCCATATACATACAATACAAGATGTTCCAAAAGAATGGATATCATGCAACGTGTTATAATGGTGAAGAATCAGTTTTCAGACATAAGCACAATAGAGAAAACCTTATGTATCTTGAAATTTGTCTTTCAGCATTTCCAGATATAGCCTTCCACTTTTGGCATTTTGGCCATGACCAACTGCTGCAAATATGAAAGCATACTGTAGATCCTATATCTGAACCTGGAGCTCCCAATTGCACAATCATGCCTAAAAAGTTATACCATCTAATGATACAGCCACAGCTTAAATGTTCTTGATATCTTTTTGACTTTCCCAGAAAGCTCTTAAGAATCTTTCGAGTTTGACGACAAATGGCAGTTTTCTTTCTCTAACTATTTGCATTACTTTACGTCACATTGGTTGATCGAAGGTTATTAGGATGGCAGATAAGCAGCTAGATTTAAACATAAATGCAGACCATTTAGGGTGACTAGTGTTGATCTCCCAGTGTATTACCATGTATTCATAAGATATGTTACTTGCTTTATCCATAAGTTGTACTTTTAACTGCAAGTTGGCCATGCTTCTCTTTATATTTGGAAAATATCTTTACATGTCTATGTAACTTCTTTAGAATATCTTGTTTATTAGTTTCTTCTCGCGAATGATAGTTACAGTACACTCTCTGGTATCTTCTTGTGTACCTCTTTGGTCGTAATCAGTATGGATCTTGACGTTGACATAGTAATAATGAGGATTGTGATAGCGATAGATCTTGGAGACTAGACAAAGGGGATTGTACATAAATGTTGTTATTATTATATGTTGTGCCAGTTTGATTGGGAATTTTAAAACTATTACTGTATTTAACAAACTGTATGCAAAAAAAAGCTAAAGCCAGTGGAGCAGTAGCCTTCAACTATGAAGTTTGGTCCTAAATGGAATAAGAAGATCTGATCACTTTCCGACTCTGTATTTTAGAATGCTGATTTTTTATTCTGTAACAATCAAAACATAGACTTAGTTATCAAAATCATGTCTTCATTATGTATATGAGCTACGAAATTAGCAAAACCTGTATTTTATGGCGGTCATTTTGAAAAACAAAATGGTGGCCATTAAGTGAACTTCAAAAAAATGCTGTAATTGAAATCCTTGACCCTCAAAATATATACATTGCCACCAAAATCACTTCCATACATTATGTGGAAGCTGAGATAAGAGCAAAAATCTGTATTTTTATGGTGGCCATTTTGAAAAACAAAATGGCGGCCATTGAGTGAATTACGAAAATGCTGTTTTTCGATTTCTTGACACTCACAACTACACTTTGTCACTAAAATCACGTTCATACACGATGTAGAAGTTGAGATGAGTACAAATCTGTATTTTATGGCGGCCATTTTGAAAAACAAGATGGCGGACATTCAGTAAACTTCAAAATGCTGTATTTGGATTCATTGACCCTCAAAACATATACTTTGCCACCAAAATCATATCCATACATGATGTGGAAGCTGATATATGAGCAAAAATATGTATTTTATGGCGACCATTTTAAAAATCCAAAATGGCGGCTTTCCCCAGGCCAGATGAGCTGGAACTTTTTTTTGGTGGATATATAGAACCTATATAACTCAAATCAGTTGAGAAACACTTGTTTCTAATTTTTTCCCAGATTGGCCCTTTTTAGACTTAAAATAGGGATACTAAAACTGCAAATGAAACTGTTTTTCCAAACTGTTGGCATCTTCTCCGGCAATTTTGGAGTGTACCTTTGCACATTAAATGCATTATTAAAAATACTCTTGACAAGTAAAATTGCACCTGCAAAACTGCAAATGAAACTGTTTTTCCAAACTGTTGGCCGCAATTTCATAGTGTACCTCTTTTAGTAGTCTTTTTGTAGTTATAGTTTCGTCTTTAGTGTTTCGTGTTTGCTTTCCAAGAGAGTTTCTGTCCTCTTCGCACCTCAACCCCCGAGGCTGGTCATCTCTTTGTCCAGAGCATTCGATCTGCAGCTTCCTTGGTTGTGTGGCTCTGCGTGTGTTTAACTCTTTCAGCCAGGCATGGTTTGCATAATATGCCTCATGCAGACATTCGTGGGTGTTTGATTTGAAAGACCAGCTTCAATATCTGTTTTGAATTTCTCCATGTTTATTTGTTTTAAATTGCGAATTTTGGTAATGCTGTTTTTTTAAGATCCAGATCGCACATTACCGCAAAATGGTCAGGTAAACCTGGATGAATATATGTCATAGATATAAATGGATCTACAGTCATTATCACGAGTAATAATAAGGTCAAGACAATGACCCCTGCAGTGTGTAGGCTTACTAACATGTTGAGAAAGGCCGAATGATGATAGAAGAGATTTAAATTTATTAGCATGTAAATTATTCGCATTATCCATATGAATGTTAAAATCTCCACAAAAAATGATTTAAAAAGAGTAAAAAAGGTACTCATACTGTATATTAAACTTTCGAAATCATCGAGAAATTCTACAAAAGACAAACTGCATGGTCAATAAATGTTAACAATAATGAATATTTTAGAATTTGATGAAATTTGAACATGAATGGCTTCAAATGAAGAGAATGATGACTTATCAATAATCATATTTACAATTATATTAGTTTTATAAAGAATTCCAACACCACCTCAAATTTTATCCTCAAATTTTATCAACTCTATGGACATTTTTAAAACTATACCCTAATGGTGTTAAATTACTAATCACAAAAACATCAATTGGTTTTAACAACCAGGTTTCTGATATTGCAACAATACTGGTCCAAAACAAAATCACAAAACTCATCACATTTATTTCGTAATGATCGAGCATTTAGTATACACATGTTTAATTTTGAAGAATGTGAACTTTTGGTGCAGTGTCGTTTTACAGTTGGCGGACTGTTTCAAGTACTTGCTCTGCTCTTGATTATTTGGTTTCTGTAGGTTTTATTGGTTTATAAAACTGATGTGCTAACGAACGGTTCGCTTCCGTTTGTCTCTTATGGGAAATATTCTTTTCTTCTCACTAAGTTCTTTGTAACCAGCATAGTGTTTTGTTGAATCAAAATTTCCCTGTTGAATCCACTGAAATTCAACAGCGGAAAAAATGGCTATTGAATCACAAATTTGTGCTGCAGATGGCTTATAAAAAAAAGGATGTATCAAAGTTGTTACTGATAAAAGAATTTTTGGTTTTCATTATGACATCAATATTTAGGTATTGCTAAATATACTTGAAAAATTGCTTGATAGTTAAAATAAAAGCACAACGTTTTGTTCTTGATAAAAATGTTGAGGATGTGCATTTAATTGAAATTATTAAACCATATTTAGGGATTAAAAAGAAAAGAACAACATACTGGTCGATGGTATCAAGGGAACTACATGATTGATTGATGTTGATTCATGATCTTCATCAAATTGGCACCATAAAATGCCAGTAGCCAGACCACAATCCTGATCACAAGGTGTCAATATTTTCCATTGTAACGCTAATGACAAGAATTACACTTAGAGCATTCCTTAAATCAAAATTAACAATTGTAAAATTCTTCAATGATGACCATAGTGTTCATAAATGTTTGATCAATAATAGAGAAACATAATCTGTCTATAATATACCCATAGCACTAATAACAAGTTGCCACTATATGTACTACCAACTGGTTGTTGGTCTATGGCCTCTGTTCTCATCTATTGAAGCAACCAGAACATCTTGACAGTATGCTTTTGCAAACTCCAATAATGCCTGATTCACAGACATAGAAGGAACATATAGTCCCAATGCTAAAATAGAAGTGGCCTCGAACTGGAGGCCACTTCTGGAAATAGCTCTCTGCATATTTCTTTGATTACATTGTACTTTTCTTATGGCACAGCAAATTGATTCTCTGCTATCTCGTCTAAAATGTTACAGTAGTGTGACATACAGTATTTCTGTGGCCGTACTCTGTATGTTGGAGGAAATAAGCATAAGAGCAAGCAAAGCCTTTACCACAGGGCGTAATTCACTATTTTGAATCAGTAGTACGACTGTACTAATGTGTTGACCGGGCCAGGAATGATGGTAGTGCTAGTATACCATGTAGTTTAGCCTCAAGGCAATACCATGTAGCTGCAGTAGTTTGGAGAAATACATTAGAAATTCATGAGACTTGATTCAGATGATTCAGCAAAATAATTTGTACTGTGAAAGAATATTTGATTTTAGGAACACAAGAATTAAGTAAATACTAATGTGGATGGCACAAACCTTGAAAAAGTAAATCACGGTAAACAGTTAGGTTTCATTATTGATGACAATTTAAAATGGAAGAAAACAAATCGAACAAGTGAAAGATAAAGTATAACCAGGTCTGTACTATATAAAAATATATGAAGAACAATATCTTCCTTCAAAATATCTAATCAATAATGTGCAAATCTATTAAAAAATATATAAGAACAATATCTTCCTTCAAATTATCCAATCAATAATGTGCAAATCTATTAAAAAATATATAAGAACAATATCTTCCTTCAAATTATCCAATCAATAATGTTAAAATTTATTTAAAAATTTATGACAAGAACAATATCTTCCTTCAAAATATCCAATCAATAATGTTAAAATTTATTTAAAAATTTATGACAAGAACAATATCTTCCTTCAAAATATCCAATAAACCTGGGTGTGTTAAACGTTATGTTTCCCTGCAATAGGAGTAGCGCATATATGATAATTATGGATAGCAAAATGATATGTTAGTTTCCTCATCAGTTTCATAATATCAGGTATTCTGGACCTACCCTTGGAGACGATTTCAACTGTGGCCATATAATCGCAAAAGAACATTATTCGTTTCCTAGACCAATTATTACCCCATAATGCACATGCCATGACGATGGGATAAAGTTCAAAGAACGCCATGGACGTCTTGTCCGTAAGGTATATTTGTAGGAAATTTCCCTGAAACCATTCGTTCCGATATATACCACCAAAAGATGTGCGTGTTGCATCGGTGTACAGCGAAATGTCATTAGCAATTGTGATGTTATCATTTAAAAAGAAAGATACACCATTCCAGTATTTTAAAAACAGGGACCACATCGCTAAATCGGCCCTACAATCTTTGTTGACACGTATATGATGGTGTAGTTTCCCCAAGAGACGCAGTAATTCTCATTTTGTACAGGAGGCACGCTTACTGAATTCCGTCCTATTTTTTATGTTGGTAGTCTCGTTTCCATGTTAATCGAATCAAGGTATATACTGAGGTATTCTAACGACATAGAAGGTCCTTCAGTTTTCTTTTTCTGATAGCGGAATACCAAGGGTTGTAAACATATCCAGAAAACGTATTTTGGTTGAATGTGCGTTTGCCGTCGGAGATTCAATTACAAGAAACTCGTCGTTTAACGTTGTGCAGTGGCTCCTATCACTCCGTTTTTTGACCACCTGCACGCTGACTGTGAGTGGCCGCCTTTACATAACAAGCAAATGTGAGCTAAATTGCAGTTTGTCTTTACACACCCTCTATCAGCGTTATAATTGTTGCAGATTTCTCTGCCTTGATGAAAGACGCGTCATCGACCATACCAGTCGTTTTCTGCGTTAGGGATGGCCGTCGGTATTCCTAGTAACTTTCTTAGGTAAGTTTTCGGATATATCGCAGAAGGCTGTACTGTGTAGTGTGCTGCTGCAATAGTTGCATGTGTTAGGGCAACTATTGGCAAAAATGTTACAGAAAAGCGTGTTATTTCGTATGGACCAGTCGAAAAGGACATTGTTGTATCTCAAATGTGAAGCCGCAATTAAGCTAAATTGTTTGTGATATTCATAAAAACCATTTCCAGGGTATCGAGAAGCCATGTCTACAATGTCCCTAGTTCTTTATAACACTCTTCTCTGGCAACTGCTGCCCACCATTTTGTTATGTTCTTAGGCAATCTTTCGAAAAGATTCCTTTCCACTGCCTGTCAATTATTCTCGGATTTGAAAAATTCTGGAATCTTTGAGCTAAAGGCATTCCCAGTTGCTGATGGGGAATGCCTTGTTATAATGCTTTCGTGGCAGATCCACTGAAGGTTTTGTAGTACAGGATCATCAAATTCGATTCTTTTCAGAATCTGATTGACAGCCTTGATGAAAAACTGCCTACAACGTGTCAAAAAAGATTCAGACTGGAGCATCCGATTAAGGTTTGTGAAGTCAGGCAAAATGCGCCTCCTTATCAAGGTACTCTACCAGTGCAGGCCACTGCTCCATCAACCGCCTCACACACTGTGACAGTGACAACCATCTTGTCTGAGCAGGTTTCAAAATCCTGTGTGGTAAGAGTCCAAACGCCTTTGGGAATTCTTCAAACTGTTGTCTACAAGAAATGTTGAATTAATAATTTATGTATTGTTTAATAATTTACAGGGGGAAAACTTTTTTTTCTTTTAGATCTAGTTTGGTAGGACATTTTTTTATCTTTTCAACTTCATATGCAATGAGTTTAGGACAGTGTCAATTTGTCATTGTATGGTAGTCAATGTCGATAGGGTAGATAGTGTCTGACAGGAACTTCACATTTTGAAAATACAGATTTATGATTCCTATCGCACAGTTCTACTGGTTTCATAAACGTTCAAATTTCATTTTATAGTTATCAATTCTTACCTCTTAGAAGATGTTCTGAAATAATTATATATATCATGAACAAGCTGCTCTGCTGATTTACTTAACAACTGGCAAGTGTGATTGCCACCAGGTGAAAAGTGTGGCAAAAGCATTTTAGGACAAAGATGTTCGGGGATTTGTTCTTCAGTCTGGTTAGCATGGAGTCAGTTCCCCCTTGCATCAAATTGTCGCCATCGCTGGTATATCCTACAACAGAACTCCATGATAGATTATCGTCACACAAGGCCTGATTCAATAAATTGAAAATTCCCTGTGCTCTTCCATCTGCCAGACCAACTTTAATCAATCGGTAAAATGCGGTATTTCTTTCGTAAAATCGAACATTAACACAAAAGGTTTGTTCAGTAGTTATGTCTGTGGCTTTATCGCAAAGTATTGAAAGTCCTAAGTGGAAAATAAAAATATTTTGAAGCATTTCCAAGCATTTGGAAGAAGTTATTTTCCACTGCCAGCATCAACCCAACCCCCACCCCTCAAAGCAAGATGCAATAAAAATATACTATAAAATATTATATATTGAATAACATAATCTGGCATAAAAGCATGAAAAGCAAGAACCCTTTTTTGTTTTTGTTTATTTGGTTGAAACAGTCTTGTATAGTTTCACTTAAATTTTGGCAGATGTATGTCGCCCAACACAGTCAGCAAATCTACATAATTTTCGGCATAATGTAAGAGGAATGTGGCATAATTTCACCAGAGTCTGGCTTAAAAACAGGAAAATTATGATAAACTGTTTTTTTGTTTTGCTTCTTTGGATGAAACAGTCTAACATAGTTTTGCTTAATTTTGCGGTGGCCGCATAACATGGCCAGCAATTCGGCGTAATGTAAGAAAAATCTGGCATAATTTCATTATAATCTGGCATAAAAACAGGAAAAATCCTGATAACCTTTTTTGTTTTTTTTTGCTTCTTTGGATATAAAACACTCTTGGGCTGGTCGCCCAACATGGTCAGACATTCGGCATAATTTTTGGCATAATATAAGAATAATCTGGCTAACCTACCTCGCCTGTCCTGAATACTACAGTAGGCCGAAAACGCGACCAAAATTACTGGGAGCCCTACCTAATTTAAAATTAACTCGGCCTATCCTATAGTTAGTAGTAGTAGGCTAGCACGGCTCTACAAGGCTATTTGGGAGTACCAAATCTAGGCCTAGCTATGCCAGATTTCTCATTCCCGCTAGGCCTAACCTATGCTCTTTAGGTCTAGTGGGTGTACCCTGTTCAACCCGTACCCATGCCAACTCGTACATAACATACCCTAAACTCGTACCCAAATAATTGGTTGATTTCCCGCTTAGACTACTAGGCCTAGCCCCTAGTAGTAGGCCCAGCCTGTGGAGGGGTTGGGATCATCATACAACGGCAGTATTGAATACACATTATATAACCTTATGCATTGTCTCTAGATAGGAACTTAATGAGTATTAAAAGCACTTAATACAGTCAGATATGTATCTGGTAGACTGGTAACAGTCTTCCACAGTGGGTCTTGTGACAGCCACAGAATGTGGTGCTAATAAGGGGCTGGAACACCATATTGTATTTGGGATGTCTTGGTGATATTCTAGTCAAAAAATGTGTGAAAAAGGAATCTGCCACAAAACTATTTTATTTCAACATTTGACATAACATTTATTAGCATTATAGTACAACAAGTTCTTATAAAATTATTACATTGAATATTGTCGAAACATGTTTTCTTTTTCATCACAGAATGTTTTAATTGTTAATTTTAAAGCATTATTCTTTTGATCATGTTCATTTGAATAAAACCTTTGTATTGTTCAATAAAATGTAATTATATTTTTTATTAAAATAATCAATGTATCTTATATTATAATCAAACATTGTAAAAATAACTTTAAAAACCTGAAAACCTTAAGTGTGATTTAAATTTTAAATTGAGAATTTAAATATTATTAATATATAAAAATAAAATAACAGGATAATACTATTTAAATCGCACTTCTTCATAATACCCTAATACCTAGTAATAAAATGAAATATAAACTCAAATTTTGTTCATTATTGTACTCTTTTTTTCCTAATTAGTTGTGATAAAACAAAATATACAATATTAATGATTTTTGTTCTGTTTTTCCCCATTGCTTTATACAGTACATGTGTTGCAATAAATGTATTTCTGTATTTTTAAATATTATATTTTTTACAATACTGTGTAATTTCTTGTAAATAAAAGTTTGATATTTATTTTTTTGCAAACATTATTTTTGTGTCTACATCGTTTCACTCATCTTATTGGACAGTTGGTACGGTGATCCTTCCAATCGCCATCTCTCTCAGCTTTTTACGATCAATCTACAAAAAGAAGATAATAATTAATGACCAGTAGAACTTCTTTAAATGGGAAACTTAATTTTGAGAGCAGTTATCATTCAAAATTTTTGTGTTCTAGAAAGGAAAAACAAATTATTTGCTATCAACCATTGTTCTATTAAGTAAAAATGTTTAGGAGTAAAACCCATTCCATTTTTGTAACTTGAAAAACATTTTAAGATTTTCATGTCAAGTTGTATTGATAAAGGAAAAATACACTCCGATAGGTGATAAAAAAAACCTAAATACTTTTAGGAACTTTTTAGTGGTATTTCTGGTTTGTTACCACCATGCCACCTTACGAGAGCTGCATTGGAGTGAGAGATGATAGTCTACTAGTGGAAATTCGTAAAATAGGAATCCATTCTCTGTTTGCCTTTTTCAAACATTCCCAGCCATAAACGAAATTGTGTAATTTTACCTGGTTACTAAGTACCTAACTGAGCACAGTTCTTGCATTGGGGATTCATACTATATCTCTCGGAATACAATAATATAGAGTTCATAATTTCTAAACCACTGAAAACAAGTTAGTTTCTTCTAGCTATTAGTCAGCGGTTACAGTATGTTGCTAAGATGATAGTTGGTCTCCTTTTCACCCACTGCGTGGGTTTGCTGCTGTATAGCCTCGTATAGTCACTGGTTTATAATTGATGAACTCTAAATTATTATTATTATTACTAAATTGAAACTAAATTAATTTTTTTCACATTTCAGAATACAATTTAATTCCTTTGATGATTATCTCTATTATCACACCAAAATATATCTTGCAGTCGAGCAGGCAGACAGCTTTTCTAATAAAAAAATAACCTGCTCCACCCTTTTTAAATGTTCAACTTGATACTAGCTACTACTCATTTAATGTATATTAATTAAATGTTATTAAAGATTTTGTTACAAAAAATCTGAATACCTTTCCTGTTGTAACTTTTGGAAAGTCATCAAATTCTAAGCAGTATTTTGGTAGGCTCTTCACAAATAACTGTAAGGCATAAGCAACATATTATGTATTAGCCGAAGCCACAACTCCAGTGTGAACAGCCATTTAACTTTCTACGTTGGGAAGACAAATTAGCCTCATAAGATTCAAGTACACTGTACAGAAAAACTTGAAGGGGCCATTTCATGTAGCTTTATGTTGATAACTGGTAAAATGGCCAAACCAGTTTTAACTGGTTTGTTATCTGAAATGTGTCTGTGTTTTGCTTTCACGAAAATTCTTAATCTACTGTTATCCACCATGATTTTAGTACAATGATTTGTGTTTTTAATAAATACAGGTGTTGTGTCTCATTGAAAGTTGGCTGTTTGGAGCCCCCTGTGCCAAGCATGTATGCAAACAATTGTTTTTGTCTGTACTGTTCATATGCCAGTAAAATCCGAAGTAAATTGAATTGAATATATATAAATACATACATGTTTATTAGAAAGACATTTACTATGCATAGCAACGTGTTACCCCTACCTTATCAACACAATGCTTTTCTATATCTTCTGTTGTAAAAGTACAGCCTGGATTAAGTCTGGAATTTAATGGAAAAATAATATAATGTATGTATATAATGAAGTTGTACACACAGCAGACGACCTGATTGTATTTTCTAGATGTCACTAGAGAGATTCTAACCGACTATCATCTAGATACTAGTCTGACTGTATTAAATACGGTACTTTTATTACATGATATACCATAGGGTCATATCTACAGACAATGTATGTGATATGTGATACATCGGGAGCAGTAAAAGTATATATAGGTATCTAACAACACAATGCTTTTCTATGTCTATGAAGTACATCCTGGCTTAAGTCTGGATTTTAATGGACAAATAAGGTAACTTAAGTATACAAGTTGAATAGTACACGTCAATAGACTACCTGTATCAAAGATCACCCGATTCTGCAGCTATCACTAGATAGAGTATAACTGATTTTCGAGTGTATTAAATACTTTAATACACGATATCTCTGTCATTAGGTTTATAATATCTTCTACCGAGAACAGAGATATCGCGTATTAAAGGTATCTAGGTATGTATCTAAATGACTTGCGGTAGTCAGTTAGACTCTATCTAGTTACAACTGCAAAATCGGATGCAAATAAGTAGACTAGATACTAGTTGAGCCATAAAAAATATAAACTATAACAATATTTACATGACACATGCGCACACGTCCTCTCCATATCTATAATCGGGTATCCCCACAATCTAAAGAAAACAGTAAACTAGAATAATAATACTGTCATGCAAAATGTTAAATATATGAACATATATTTTGTTGGTTTCTTCCTGACTTTTTTCTAAGCTGGTCATAAGTATTCTCGAATATATATTCAAATTTCATTTGGTCTGTATTGTTTCCTATACTTATGTTTCGTTTCCCTAAACATTTTTGACTGGTTTTTGAATCACTTTAATAATAAAACCAATTTAAAGATCTATAAAAATGAATAATGTGAACCTTGGAATTCACTTGCCTTATATTTAAATAATAGAATTCTAACCTGAATGTTTCTAATAGCTGAATGACTCAACAGTGCTTTTTCCATTGGAAAAGGGTATATATTGAGACCACTTCTGATTATACGATCCTACAGTATAAATAAAAAGCATATCAATTTAAATATTAGAAAACGGTTAAAACAATAAACTGTTAAAGATGTATTGTCCCTCTGAAAAATAATTTTTTTAAATTTTTGTTGTTAAATATGCCATTTTAATGTCTGATAATAGTTATCCACTTTGACCAAAAATTGGATCTAAACAAAATACATTTACCTGAAAAAATGAAATTTAAAGCAAAAAATTGTCAAATTGGCTGCCAGCCAATGAATTTTTAGTTGAATTTAGCCATTTATTGTGTTATTTTATTAGTGAAAACATAATTTTTTTTATTTTTTTTCTACGGAAGTTATTAACTTTATTAAAACTACAAAATAACCTATTCAAAATCTGATTTAATTAATCTTCATTTTTCATGTTTTTGGGGGACAATACATCTTTAAAATTTTGATCGATACAAATATAATACATAAAAGATAACCGTTTTCTGTTTTAAGTTTATTGAAAGAGTTAGTGTTCATAGATAAGAAAGCAGTAGAATAATTAGCAATCGGAATATATATTAACGCTCTTCATTAATCAATAATAATTATGGTGATAAGAATAAAAAATAATTTGTAATCCATTCTACCTTCATTCTGCCTGTTATTGTAAGATATCTATCTTGATCAAGTTTGCCAATGTCACTGCAATTATGAATATTAAAATTATTTTTATTTAAAATATTTGAAAAATAACTTGTTTTCTAGAAAGTAAACAAATATGCATCATAGTTTACCCCGTTCGGAACCATCCGTCAGGTGTCATCACTTCTTTTGTTTTTCTTGCATCATCAAAATAACCCTCAAATGCAATGTCGCTTTGTACCAATACTCGTCCTTCTTCTCCAGACTTCACTGGATGGCCACTTTCATCTACAATCTTGATCTGACAAAGTAGCATATGTAATAAATTTAATTTTACAATTGGGGTTGTTAGAGCTAATATATTACTACTATACTACAAATTGCAAAATGCTGTGATCTACCATAACGTAGTTTTGATGACGCATAAAACCGAATGTCTATATTTAAATAATTAATTAGAACGCCTCTCATTGCATAACAAAATAAAGACCTTCCATGGAATATGCAGTGTACAATCGTCGCCTGCAATAAATTATTTCACCCACAGAGAACGAGAGCCGTAAACTTGCTTAGGCCGTATTAGGCCAATGTTTTGTAGTCAATCACTTTTAGATCTGAAAAGCAATGAAGCGCGACGGGAAATTGCTATGCAGAATAGCTTCCACGCAATTTTTAAAGAAGAACTGGTGCGCTGGAAACTGGTTTCGCTTTAAATATGATGCACAGAACGAAAGCTTTTAATAAACATCAACTATAGAATGTTGTACAGCCACTTAACTGGAAAGCAACAATATAGTTGTTATGACTGCACTGTCTAAAGGATTTATAAAAAAAAAAAATTTTCTTCAAAACTAATTGAAGTAAAAATTATACCTTGTTGTTTCCTATAGGTTTGCCGACTGTGTTTGATTTGTGACCTTCTTGCACAATAACGCCTGTTGCGTCAAAAATTTCTGTCAATCCATACGAATTCTGAAAACATAATTATTTCACATTACATAATATACTTGCTCTGCATTTATTATATGTGCACATCAATTTTTTTTGTCACATAAAATTTGATAATGTAGACAGAGTAGCATATAATCAAAGAAATTAATCAATAAATGTCTAAACTTATCTTTTTGGAAAGAATTCGGCGCATTATAGATACGAATTGATTGATTGATTGATTGGAAAATACTCACCATAACATCAATCTTTAATTTCTTTGATAGAAGAATTGCAACTTCTGGCGGAATAGGTGATCCTGTAACAATACCTAGAACAAAAGAGTTTTTTTACTGGGGAAATCTATATGAATGGGACTCGTTTTTATAAAATTTAGAATAAAAAGTTGAAGTATAAAGATATGTTCTATTCAAGTTTGACTTTAAGTTAAATAAACTGATTTGTGTATAAACATATGATTTTGTTATGTACTGTCCTAAGTGTCAATATAGTCTCAAGTGCAATAGTACTACATGTTAAAGTTATATTTGAAAAATAAAAAGGAATGGAAATTAATCGTGTTAATAATTTAGTATTTACCTGCTTTTAGAGACGACAAATCATAGAGATTGAGTGTAGGGTCATAAACCAATTGAATCAACCAATTTAAGACCAGCGTAATGTGAGTAGCACTGCAAGACAAATAGAGTAAACTTCAATAGATAATACAACATTCAACTGGTGCACAAATAATGAATTTGTATACGTTTAATTGAGATCTTTAATGCGCACAATCTTCAATCAAGTCATGACAATATTCTGTGCATACAAATACACAAAATTCAGTATTTGCTTTTTTTAAAACAAGCATACTGTTTTAAAGAAAACTAATTCAATAACAGTATTCATTAATGTTTTAAATATTAATTTTAACACATCCATCCAAGGTACTCTCTACAAGTTGATTTTTGGTGTCATATTAGTTTAACCGCCGGGTTAACCAATGCAACATGGAAGGTACGGAATTAAATTGTTTTAGGTTACCACTGCCACATTGTACTTGAGCTAATTAATTATAATAATCAATGTTTTACCGTTCATCATGGATAGATTGTAACAACTTCTTGCAATCAAAAGCATCTGCTTTTGGGTATATACACGTTGAACCAATAAGAAGTGGACACACCTGCGTTTGAAAAGTTGCATCCAGAAACGACATACTGCCACAACACACAAATTTGATTTCCTTCAATAAATATAGTACAGTTATATAGGAAAAATCACAGTAGGAAAATCAGTTAATATATTATTAGCTTATAATGATGTATATAATCTACTGCTTTTATGCTAAGGATTGAATATTGCTAGCTACACTGGTTTATTTATATTATGAATGATATATATTATTTTAAGATGTTAAAAATTATATGTTTCGGTCTCTAATAACACTATAGTATATATATGTGAATCGTTTGAGGATGCATTATTTTTGTTACGGCAGAAATCATGAGGATAATAATTGTTAATATTGAAGTCTAAAAAGACCGTACAGCCTTAATAGATTCGGTCTTAAAAAACGTACAGAGGGTGTTATTCTTCTGGATTATGTTGGAACTCATGAATAATGCATCATGATCAATGTAGACATATTTCAGTTATTGTACCTAACAAAGCACAGCTAGGCCAAGTGATAATATTTTTATTGTATAAATAATAATTACCTCATTTTCATTACACAATTGGAATAGGCCACAAGTGGGGTTCAGCATTCGAAAATGTGAAAATTTTACCAGCTTTGGTGGTCCAGTTGAGCCCTGAAGTAAAATAAAAAGAACGAACTAAACTTCCTGTAAATGTATATGAATTAAGATTACAGAAAATATGAACACACAAAAATGGTTGGTATTGAATAAGTATATACAGTATAAACCCCTCATTTAGGGCAACCTATTCAGGGGACACCGTACCCCTATTTAGAAGAAATCCTTATTCAGGGACATATTTTGTGAAACGTGAAGGTAATATGAACGAAGGTATAAATATTATTCAGGTAACAGGGACATTTTTTGGATCTTGAATGTGTCCTCTTAATAGGGGTTCTACACTATATTTGTTTGTAACCCTACGTTTATTCAGTTAATTTCTAAATTGAGAAGCGTGATACGTTCCGACAATTTATAACTACTAATTAAGTAGAATTTAAGTAGAAATTTTAATAGTACAAACCGATGTCATTAATACACAGTAAATTTCATCAAGAGTGACCAGTTTAGAAGCTTCCTTAACCGTGTCTTCATGCCCAGCAATGTACAAGTCTTCTAAATTGGTTGTACCACTAATACAGTACAGTAGAAATAGTAAAATGATACTTGTTAATTCTTATAGTAAAAGAAAAAGTAGTAAAAGACTTCAGTTATAATATTCTGCTGTTTATGTACTGCAGTAGGCCTTCTTGGATCAGTTAGTTGTTGTCATTTTATTATTCAATTGAAGCTAAAATACCATTTATCATTGCCATCTACTTAAATGTTATTAGGCCTATTGGTAAAAGACGAATGGAACCAAATCTGTTAACTGTGTCTAGAGGATAGATTTTGCCAAGTCAAGTTGAACCATGTTCATAAGATTTTTTTTATAGAAAATCAGTACCTTATTTGACTATAGAGTTAAAAGAATGTCATCTAACTACCAATATATGACTAGAAGTACTGTAGTGTCAATAGGTTTTTCAGTTCCTATATCTGAAACTAAACTTTGATTATGCAGGCATGGAATAACTTCAATCAATCTATTCACCGAATTGAAAACAAGAGTAACTTTAAGAAAAAAGTTAATTCTCATTTCAGATCTTTCACACCAGATAACGAGTTGCCATAGTCATTTTATTTAACTTGTTTTATATTTATATTTGTTAGATTTATTACAATCTTTATTTTAGATTATAAAGGATCCCATGTAAATAAGCTGCTAAGCTTTTGCGGCTATCCTGGAAATCTTCTATAAATGTATTCACTTTGTATGTATTTGTTATGATGATTTTCAATTCAAGTAAAATGCTAGTACTGTACATACCTTTGGTGATTAATGCCTGTAGCTACAACATACTTTAAGTCAGGGAATCTTAAACCAAACAGACTGTTTTATTAGAATAATTCAGAATAGTAAGAATCATGTTTACAAGAATAATTTTTATTTCCCAGTATACTAAATTAAGTTTCCCCGTCATTCAGTGCTTAATCCCTAATTCCCAGTGTTAAACATGTTTCCATTCTTGTTAACACAATGTTAGTTATGATTTCTTAGTGCAAATTACCTCCATTCACAAATATCCCAAAGGAATACAATTAACTTTCACACCTAACTGCAAGCTTTATTCCTGTATACTCTTTCATTCTTCAGAAGCACAATCGTTCATTTCCGGTTGTTCAGATAGTGTCATGTCACAATCATACACGTACAGTACGTCAAGTCACAGGCATCTGGAGTTAAGCTCTGTCTATACTATCAAATTTGATGTGACAAAAACATGTGATGTGCCCTATATGGACATGATGATGATGTCACTATTATAATATTTGGCCATATCATTGCCATATTTGATCACATCAAACTAGACACCCGATTCTGCTACTGTCAATAGGTATGTATCTATATAATTATAGCAAGTCAACAGACACTGTGCTACATGACAGAGTACGGTGTTAAAAGTACAGCATTTATGCAGACAGCAAGGTGGATAACTTGCTATAGTTATACAGATACATACCTATTGACAGTAGCAGAATCGGGTCAACTAGAAAGAGCTTAAGGTTCTCGCGTTTTGACCCAGTCTCAACTCTCACACCACGCACATAAAATCTCACGTTTTTCCTCAAATCTCAATCTTTTTTCCAAATTACTTGAAAACTTCAACATTATGTTGTTTATTATGCAAATAATCACTGATCATCGGACAAAACGTAAAGCAGCAACCTCAATTTGGAATGTACAGTATGCGATATCCCCTTTCCCTCTACTCAAAACATTTGCCTTCATTATCCAAAATGTGTTCCTTGCTCAATATGTTACTGACATGTACTTCAGCTCTGTCCATGACCTTATAGCAACTTCATTGGACGATAGTCAAGACATTTTTTAACACATTGTTCCACCAAGGAAGAATTACTCTTTTCCTAGCTCCACAGTAAATATGTAATTTTATCAACGTTTAATAGGCCTACTGTACCTAAAATGTGTCATTCGTTCAGTAAATCCAGTATTCATGAAGTATACATTCATTAAATTGTAACTCATTCCAGTGTTTAGTTAGGTAACTTTTACGATTGCCATTGCATCATCCAAGTATCTAAAATGTTTATTTATATTTTATTTATTTTGACAATGTTTTATAAGTGTTGTTCGCCGTGAATCCAGGCCCTACAGACAAGACAATGACAATCATAAATGTTACTGCCAAAGTAATATTCTATTTACGTTAGTAACCTTTATACATTTCCAGTGAGCATATTAGTTATTGATGTGCTAAGTTCTTAAAAAAGTGCTTGATCAAACAGCAAACAGAATTATTTACTTATTAGACATTATGCTACCAGAAGTGCTAGAGCTCAATTCTGGAATCAGTTTACAAATGTCTGTATACAGGTTTTCTGGACTTCGAGTGAGGAACAAAGCCTTACATGATGTCTGAATGAAAATAAATTAAATAAATCTCATAGTAATAAACTACTCACTCAAACTTGGAGTGAATGTCCCTACTTTCAAATAATTAACTGAGGAATAATTCATTTTGGAGTGAAACAATAAAAAGAATCTAAATAAATCTCATCTCGTTCAAACTTGAGTGAATGTCTCCACTTTCGAAGAGTTAACTGAGGTATAATTCACTTTAGAGTGAAAGTAACCCACTTGATTGAAAGAAAATGGTATTTTTAGCATTTAATTGCTTCGTGTGCATGCAGGCAAGTAAATATAGCTTACAGTACATTGAACACACTAAATAGTGATGGATTATAAAAGAAATATGCATAATTATTCACCTTTCGTAAAATGTCTCCTATTATGTGCATTGGATAACCTGTTTGCAAAAATACCTGTAAAAAGACAAGATTTTATTTTGTCTAACTTGAAGTATAGTAATCATATCAATTGCAAGACGCTAATAACCCGGAACAGAAAATATTAACAGTTATTTAGATCATGTTTGCCTCCCTTACAGATTCCGGTCTGGAAAAATTGGTATAAAAACAACTATTATAACCTATCTAAAGGGTTACAGACTTACTGTGGTTACTCCAATCGCCCGTGTTGCACCCGCGATCAGTGGCCATTCCATGTGATTATGCCCAATGATAGCTATGTAATCACCGTTACTAAGACCAATCTCAAGTAATCCAGATGCCAATTGCACCACCTAAAAGTAAAGATTCTACAATTATTAACCATTGTAAGTTTAGTATTATAATAGAAGACTTGTTCCATCACCACCAGAACTATATGCACCGGATGCAATCCAAGAATCTACACCGATTGTATTGATAATGGTGCCACTGTCTTAACCTCTCGATATTGAATTCTATCAACTTTCGACTAATTCGCAATTATGATATGACATGATACGAACGTATATGGCACAACGACATTCGAAGGGTGTATAAGTAGCATTACAATTTCGTGTCAACAGGATTAATTTCAACAAGTTGGGATTTTAAACTTCTATAAAATAACTGGTGACAGCTTAGAAATGTTTTTCCAAAACTGCCATTAGCTTCCAATTCACCAAGAGAACAAAATGTGTATGTCAAGTGCCAATCGCCAACTAAATGATGGTCTTCAATCACTTGCTTCTTCAAATAAAGTGTGCCTTCTTAAGTTATGAAGAAGCAAATTTATAATCTATGATTTCTAAAATCAATAGAATCAATCCCTGGTGTTCAGTATCCACTTTATAAGATCAAGTCCAATTATCAATATCGATATTGACCGGTATCATCGGGAGAGAATGTCATTTCAAAAAGCAGCTTGAATCTGCCATACATTATCATAATAGATTTTTGAAAGAAACAAGATGACATGGGTTAGTAGCTACACATCACCTAATCTACCCACCTAACATCTTTTGACTCGACTATTTCTATTTTTTCTCTATCAGGTCCAGATGGAATCTTCTACTTGTGTAGTGGAATAATATGATATTATAATGATATATAATGTGCATAAACATTTTACCTTTTGATGGAAATCCACAAAATTCAATCTCTCATTGTCATTAACAAACACATGCATTTCTCTGTTAGGATGCATTTTAACCCGTTCTTCTAGTAACTCATGCATAGTACTTCTGATAACATTCTGATTACTGACATTTTTGTCATATTTCTGCACAGACGTTTCCATTATAGACTCTAAAATATGAATGAATCTGATTAATTTATTGTTTTTAATAAGCAAAAAACCCTATTCCTACAGTTCACCAATATATCGACTGAGTGGAGTTAGCTTGGTGGTTAGGATGCTTGGCGGAGTAGACTTATAGTCGAACCATTGTTAAAAATTATCTAGAAACACTAGAAATGTCTGGTAAGTTACAATACAATATTTATACTATGATGGTATTGTTTCTGCTTGTTATAACAATGTGTTATTGGTAATGTAAAACAATTTTTAAAAACGGAAAATATACGGTTCCTACAGTAATTGTTTAGGCTTATCCTGTTATCACTATTTTCTGCTATTGTTATTCTTCAGCACCTTTTCTTCTCGGCAATTTTTCTATTTCTGCAATGATTTTTAGAGCTCGAAATAGCATAAAAAGCAGCATGTAGCAGGGTTATTTATTATAAATTTGTTGCAAACTGAAACATACATAGCTACTAGCAATATAAGCTGGTGTTTTCTCTAGTTTGAAATATGTTCGGACTATATGAGTATAATACAATTATTCTAAGTAAATAAAACATAATAATTTACATAATTTTTACTGACTCTTTATATGCCTAGTTCTCTAAGAAATCTAAAATACCCGATAATAATCAAATTTTTTGATTTGTTGAACCTATATATAAATTTACGTAAGGGCAAAATTCGGTAAATCGCGGTTTATTTCTAGAATTTTTACTCGATGGTATATAAAGTTGGTTCGTACTTTCGGTACTGATTTTAGCCATCTGATGTAACCATGTTTACTAATTAAATTGAGTTAGATAATTAGTTATTGACAATAAAAACGAATTTAGGTTCAACGATTACCAAATAGTGGTGTTTCGTGGTCGTGGTATACACTGACTAATGGATGTCCAACTTGAAAAATACCCGCAGACAATAATGCGAGGATGCTTCGCATTTTCCTATCTCCTCCTACGATAATTGTTTCTAATAGCTGAAAACCGGTTGAACAGCTCGAGTACAGCATCATAATGTTGAAGACAGGCCGATTTTCTTTAAAAAATACTATTTTGATAGATTTAATATACGTTTATACAAATGTTTTGATCTGCGATAAATGGAACATTCCAATCTCTGTTCCACAAGTGTCTATTCCCTCAGGCGTCGTAAAGACAAGTACAGTCATAACAGAAATTCGATCCATTTTTTTCCAATCTGTGGAATCTTTTTTTTTAACGCATAATAAGCTAGCCTTTCCAGTCGCCGTCTATTATGTACAATCAACTTTATTAGTGCAGTTAAACCACCACCACCCTCCCCCTCACTGACATGAGTAGCGTTGTAAAGTCAGTAGAGGATCGACAGGCCTACAGTACGAAGGATCACATGCCCTAAACGCAGAACAACTTTGGTGGTTAGGAAACAACTTAAGTATGAATTGGCTCTAAGAAACAATTGACCATAACTCCTACTAATTAAGTTGAGTTAGATAATTATTTATTGACGATTAAAGCGAATTTACGATTTACTTTATTACTGACAGTTCCTTCTGAACGTTTGTATTAATTAATAATGTAACTACAAAAAAATATAAACGTCGTATTAGTGATGTATCGTTACATGTACTGTACTATTTCAATCGACTATGACGGTGACAGTTTCAACAAAGTATTAAATCGCAATGTTTTACTGTGTTTAGTGGTATATTATTTGTAAAACATGAAAACCATTAATATTTCGTTACTAAATCGATAAAGAATATATTTAAAAATTGTTCGTCTTTGCACCCATCCTTTTCCCCATCCCTCAACCCAAATGTTACATACAAAACACAAATTCAGTTTGTTTCTTATTTTATGACAAGTTTCTTTTTCGGAAGTAATTCCCGGGGTGCTAATTTTAGTTGAGTACATAAATCACCGTGTCTATTTATTCGTTCCTGTAAACGACACATGTATTATTGTCCTGCATGTACATTTGAAGTCACCAGTTTTTTTAACGCTAAAATTACTATGTATTCGAGAACCATCTGTGGGCACGACCTTCTAGTAGAACCAATTTTATCTCTATAAAATCTAAAGCATTAATAATCAATCCTACTATAAGAAATCTATAAAATAAACTATTTATTATACAAAACCTTTGATAATTTTCGTGATCTTGCAGCAATACTTATTTCTATTCTGCTCTGCTTTACATCGAATACTTATGCATTAACTGGTTAAAGCTGATAGCATTATAAAGTATAATTATTGAAACTCACCAATTTGCTCTTCGAATAATCCTTGAATAATAAGTTCTTATCACTGTGCAACCTCCGTTTGTATGTTGCCACACAATACTTTTGTAGTTTACAATGCAGACAGTAGATCCCTCTTAACAAATACAATCAAAAGAAGGTCTTTTGCATAACAATACACAGAATGCTAACCTTGTATTAAGCCGGCCACCCTGATAGAACTATGACAAACGCATTACAGTTTACATTGTAAAGTAGTTTTGTTGCTATTTTTATTTCTATAATATCACCTTCAAAGTATACTGATTTGGTCTTACTACTTACTATACTCTTGCAAAATTGAATTGTAATTTAAAATAATTTCAAACATAATTATTACACGGACAATTATCTGATTAATGTATTTAATTTATGAAAATATCATATCGCTGACGCCAACTGTACATTTATTTAAAATTGAAAACCTGCTAGTTTGACGTTTAGCTATCTCGCTGTACAGGTATATAATGCTGTTGGCCTGTTAATCGTGGTCGTGTCATTTCATTGGTTAAGTTTAAAATCACTGATACATCACTGGATTAGCGTTATTAAATCTACCCTCTCCTGCTAGGGTTATTAACGCCACTGGCGCGGCGTAACAGCTCCCTAACGTTAATCCGTGGCCTAGTTCAGTAAAGGATTTGTAAAATTGTCTTGCAATGCATTGCATCAGGTTGTTTTCATTCATCTACATTATCTTTTCATTCAAATTATTTATTATTATTATTATTTATGACATTTTTATCAAATATTTTGATTTCCCATTGCAATGGAATTGCATTTTTTATTTTCATGTAATCAGTAATCTAATTGTTTGAAGACGTAGGCCTAAGCTTATCTTTAATATATTCTTATGATTTAAAACTTTGATAATTAATAATATCTTTCAATAATATAATTCCTGAATCAATCCATGTTTGGTTATACAGAGGTTTGTTTCTTATAGTTATAAACTTATTTCCACACAGTGTTTCATTGTTCATTGCACTTACTGTAACTTTAGAGGTTCCTTAGCCTACAGTGCAAGTTTTTATAGGCCTACTCTAAACAAATCGACATAATGTACCTTTATAAAAGTGTGGTATATCATTGGCATATTTCACTATACTTATATTGGGAATAGATATTTTTGTGGAAGTAATTTCCACTTTACTGGATCAGGAGAATAACCTCTTTACCGAATTTAATTTCAATGATTTAATCGTATTATTAAACATTTTTCCTGTTATATCCAACAAATTGCCTAGAAACTTGACTGGTTCTTTTACCCATTGAATTTCGAATGTTTTACTTAATAAGTTTTCTTTACTGGAACCAATTCACATCCCTTTTGTTTTTGCTTTGTTGAGGAACATCCCTGCAACTTTGCAAAAACAATATACCTCATCTAGACAAGCCGTTACACTTTTTTTCAGCCAAGATAATTGTGTCATCAGCTAATTGTGCAATTTTGATTTCTTGGTACCTATTTGTATTCACTACATTTAGGAGTTATTTTATTTTGTTCTTATCCAACAATTTCTTTATGTGATCTCTTTGGTACATTAATTGTATTATCTTAGGTGTTACCCATGGAGATAATTTATATTTTACTCTTATTGTTTCATAAGGAGCGTGGCGGTTACATATATCTAGGAAGGAATCTTTCCACTTGTCCATATATAGAGTTTAAATTATGTTCTTCCTCATCTATAAATATTTAGGTACTGTATTGGACGATAAACTTAATTGGACTCCCAATACACTATATCTATATAAAAAAGGACAAAAACGATTGTACATAATGCACCAAATACCAAAATTTGATCCAAAAATTATTGAATTATATTATAATTCGATGATATCCTTAAGCTAATGACATGGGTCTCTTAGAGAGAATTCGTAAAAAAATCTAGGAAAGTTAAACGGATGCGACTTTAAATATGTAGTTGCGATCCTTAAAATGGTAGAGCGTATACTCGCACAACCGCCTCATCCCTTATTTTTAGAATACGAATTTCTCCCATCATTAGTCCGTATTAGATCTCTTTACACTCGAACTTAACTGGCAGATATAGAAAGTCATTTATTCCGAAACATCTAGATAAGATTAGTATAAATGTGTCTCACCGTATTGTAGGCATCATGACAATTGGAATCTATCTGTATGCTCTTTGTATCTTTTGATGTGTTTTTTCATTATCGTGTTTTTTTATGTTTTTTTAAAAAATAATTTTAAGAGCTTTGTCTGTGTACAAACTTCAAATTTTAAATATTTTATAGGGGCTTATATTTGAGTGCTGTGCAAGCAGCGCATTAATTCATTCATTCATCTTTATTTAATTCATTCATGTTATTATTTCTTTGTAATTCTCCAATATAGGCCTATATTCTTCATTAAAGTTTTAAAAATTTCTAAAAGTAATTGTTTTTATTGTTTTTATTTACATATTCTAGACATGTACAAACTAAGAAGTGGTCACTTATTGCTATATGAGCGACTCCAGTTAGTACATGGCATTCTTCCTCCACCGCGGACATACATTAAAGAAATTATGGCACAGAGAGAAATTTTTTGAATAATAACCTGTTTGGATCATAATTAATCTTATCTACAGTATACACCTCAAAAGCCTAAATTTGATTATTAGTATCTTGTTAATATTATTTGTGTAAGGTCAACTATTTTAAGTTTAATATGGAGAAGTTGGTACGGTGATCCTTCCGATAGCAATCTCTCTGAGCTTCTTACGATCAATCTTGAAAGACAAAAAATAATAATGGATGAAGGCAGCGTTAAGTATTTATTTATTAACAATACATTACAAATAATATGCTTCAACTTTAAAAATAATAAAAAAATTGAAGCATTGAAAGCCGATAAACATAATAATGAAATGTTAGAAGTAATTAAAACATAAGTATTATGATTCTAATGTTGGTTGCACGAACCAATGCAATACACTGTTTAAATACCTTTCCTGTAAAACCTTTTGGAAACTCATCAAATTGTAAGCAGTGTTTTGGTAGGTGATTCATAATGAACTGTAAGACATAATCAACATTATCAATTTATATTTTTATTAAGTTCAATACAACATTTGTAACAAAATTTGAAACATTAAAAAGTACAAAAATCTAAATAGGCTATTGTAACTAATGGTCATCCATATCAATGTTATAAACAACATCTTACTCCTACCTTATCAACACAATGTTTTTCTATATCTTCTACTGCTAAAGTGCAACCTGGATTAAGTCTGGAATTTAATTGTATTACTAATTATAAATAATTGTATGTAACATTTGTAAAAACAAGTCATTTGTTGGGCATTACAACAGTAAAAGAAAGTACATAGGAAAGTGCCTGGAAAAGCCTTAAACAAATTAATTAATTTCACTAATGACTATTGATTACAAAGGGATGGTAGAATTGGATCATCCTAGCAATATTAAAATATCATACATACAATAAAACAACAAATATTTACATAACACAGGCACACACGTCCTCTCCATATCTATAATCTGGTATCCCCACAATCTAAAGAAAACATAAGTCATTATTCATGATTTAGATATCATTATGTACTATATACAATTTTCTGACAAATCTTGCGGCTTTTTATTTTACAGTATTGTACACTGATACATTTAATACATATCCGAGATCATACATACAATCATGAATACAATTTTATAACAAACAGTTGATTTTTTGGACTACAATATTAACAAACTTAGACCTTTCAGAAAGTATTCTCTTTTTGGTCCATTGTTGTAAAGAAAGAAAGGTTAATAACTTAAACACGCAAACGTTTCTATTGAGTACAAATCATGGAGTAGATCTTGGTCTGAAAAATGTTCTCCACTTATTTTTTATTTCTTTAAAAACTATTTTAACTATTCTGTGAATCACATTATAATGACCACACAAACCACTTTTTTAAAAATTCTTACCTGAATGCTCTTGACAGCTGGATGACTTAAAAGCGCTGTTTCCAATGGAAACGGGTATATGTTGTAACAACTCCTGATTATAACGTCCTTAGAAAAGAACCGATAAACTGTAAATAAAGGATCTTTAAGCCCATGGTTTACAATTATTACTTGTATAGTACTTGCTTTGTTTATTACTTGGCAAAATAGAATCTTAGTTTTAAAACTACGACCAACCAACCTCTATTCAGGGTACGCCTATTAAAAAATACTTTATTTGGTGACAAAGGTATCCTCTAGGTTAATAGTAGATTAGTAGTTCTTATATTTATTAAATAAATAATTAACTTATTGTTTAAATGTACTTTTCCACCAGCCACATATCTCTCTTAAATATATTTGATATCTATTGACAGTAATAGAATTATCTTATTGATTATTTGTGGAAATCAATAAAAACAAACAGACAAACTAACCTTCGTTCTTCCTGTTATTGTAAGATATCCATCTTGATCAAGTTTCCCAATATCACTGCAATTATGAATTTATAATTTTAAAAATATTTCTGGTAAAAAATATAATATATAAAATAACTTTCTGATAGTAAGAGAAATGTGTATTATATTATTTACCCCATTCTAAACCATCCATCAGAGGTCACAGCTTCGTTTGTTTTTCTTTCATCAAAATAACCCTCAAATGCAATGTCGGTTTTTACCAATACTTCTCCCTCTTCCCCAAACTTTACTGGATGTCCATTTTCATTTACAATCTTTATCTGAAATAGAACAATGGGTAGCATCAAACAGCTTTATGAGTTATTTCAATTAATTCAACTTGCTTTCATAAAAGATCTCCTTTAAAACATTCCTTCAACAGAAACACATGTTTTGTATATTCTTACTGCTCTATTAATCTTGAAACTCTCACACCTACAAGCTAGAACCAACTGCCTTCATCTTTCTGCTATTCATGGATTCCTGCGAATTTGGCGAATCTTTTGTACTACTCTCAAACGCATTAAGGCGCTATGCTAACAGTCTCATTCTCCACTGTCGCACAGCCTCAACCACTCAAAAGAAAGGTTCAAATAGTAAAAACAAAAGGGAAAGTAAGAATAGACAATAGATAGTACAATAAATACACAACTTATGTCACTTGTGACATCCACATTTCCAAAACAATCGAAAATTCCAACTTTTAATTTGTAAATGGTTATGTTCACTTATGCTTTAATTGCTTATGTCACCTGGGATTAAGGGTCATTTTCTTTTGTTTGTGTCTCTATCTCTCATATCAGTCTTTCTTTATATTTTTTATCTATGTTTTTGTGATGATGCTATTAGCAATAAAAGGAAGAGAACAACATGTCACTGTTATCTGTTTCGAGTTTCCGTACTAAAACTTACAGTGAACGCCCCTTTTCTTTCGTTGCATCCCCTCTTTGGATCAAATTCCCATTTTTTGTCAAACATTCTCCCACTTTCCATTATTTTAAAATTCATAAAGAAACTTACTTCTTCAGCACAATTTAAGATACAATGCGCATCTTACATGTTTACCTTGTTGTTTCCTATGGGTTTACCGACTGTTGTGCATGATTTGTGACCTTCTTGGACATAAACGCATGAAACGTCAAATATTTCTGTCGATCCATATGTAATCTAATTGCAAAATGTAATTATTTCATATTAATAATTATTTCATATAAATAATTTATACTATACATATTCCAAGCTGGAGAAGAAACTATTTACTGACAGAAAATACTCACCATCATATCAACGTTTAATTTCTTTGATAGAAGAATAGCAACTGATGGTGGAATCGGCGATCCTGTAAGACAAGCTGTAACGAATTTTAAAAATCGTTATTGTATGAGTTATTGCATTATAGATACGGTATACTGCTTACAATCATTTATTTTAATGTAGCGGATAATATAAGATTCTTTAGGCTTATAATAATAATAATTCCAAATTCATAAAAATGGTAAAAGCAATAGAAATCTTTCAATATAAGTTTAAACAATAAAATGTGATGTTCTTTACTGATTTGAATTATGTAAATTTATTTTATATAATGATTCATTTACACATTACAAACATAGGCAAATACAATTGGTATTGGTAAACAGCAGAATTCTCATGGCATACATACAAAATAACATATAACAACAAAATATGTTTTGAATACACAACTGATTTTCTAAATCAGATGATTTTACATTTCAAAGGAACGATGAATCCCTTATTAATAAAATAGATGAAACGTTATTTTGAAGATAGGTCTACTGTATCTGCCTGGATATTGTCGAGGTCCATATTTGAGGTTGATTAACAAAATAAGGGTCGGGTCTTTTGTGGTTTTGATAGTGGATTTACATCAGTGAATGCAGATGAAAGGCTAAATGTTATTTCCAAACTCATCAATTGCTCATATCAAAGTATCAATATATATATATATATGAACATTAATTCTAATATACAGTGATATACTGAAATTTAATTAGTTAATTTGAAACGATAAAGATGAGGAAATCTGTGAGAATGAGAAAAAGTCGCCCCAACTGAGACTCGAACTCGGACCGCCATCAGACGTCCTAACCATTAGAAATATGTATGTAACGTATGTACCTGCTTTTAGAGACGACAAATCATAGAGATTGAGTGTGGGGTCATAAACCATTTCAATCAACCAATGGAACGTAAGCATAAAATGAGTAGCTCTGGAAGACAAATACACTTCTTAAAACATGCAACTGTTATACAAGAAACAAATATTTTGAAAGACTGTTCCATTCAACTCGGCTCAGTATCCGCCAATCTTTCAACTCATATTATGTGCATACATGAAATATTAATGCTAAAAATAATAATATAAAACACCCGAAAAGCCTGAAGCAAACATATTTATTTATTTCTATTTCTGTTGAATCAAATCAATATCCGGAGCCCGGACTGCAAACATTGAATAACCTTCCGAATGGCTTTACACATCTTATAATAAGACAGTTGAAGACATTATTTCAAGCAATGTTATTACTGATGTAAAGCGCCGCTGATAATTAATCATAAAAAGTGCGGTCTAAGATTTAACAAGGTGCAAGAGAAGTAAATCTACAAAAGTGCCGTATCCCTAATTACAATACACAATCATGTTACCGTTCATCTTTGATAGTTTGTAATAATTTCTTGCAATCAAACGCATCTGCATTAGGGTATATACACGTTGAACCAACAAGAAGTGGACACACATGCGTTTGTACAGCGCAATCCACAAATGCCATAGTACCACACAACACTAGTTTGGTTACCTTAAATGTACACATTTACATTTTATAATATTGGTATCTTGACTACTTATTATTATTAACATGTTATTATTATTATTATTAACATCATACATGTTGTAGTTTCTTTTAATCAAATCTTGTGTGGTTGACTCTTTCCGTAGAGTAAATAAAGTGTTTTAGATTATTGACTGAATCTCACTCTTTCAAGGCTAAATTTTGATTGAATTTTAAGAAGTGCATCTTTTTTGATTGAGGAAGTAACGTATATCGCATTAGTCATTCTTACTGTTATCCATACCTTAAAATAATGATATGTTAACAAATAAACACATTTCTAACATTCATTAAATGTTATATAATTTATTTACTGTATCAATAATTATTACCTGACTTTCATTACACAATTTTAATAGGCCATAGGTAGGGTTCAACATTCGAAAATGTGAGTTTTTTACCAGCTTTGGTGGTCCGGTTGAGCCCTGAAATGAAATACAAAGAATATATATTCGTTGAAAACGGGTACTGGAACTTATACATTAATTGGGAGTGAGTTTGTTTCAGTTACTTTCAAAAATACAAAATGTTCCGCCTTCAGTTTTTAATTTAGTAGGAATGTTAAGAGATATATTTTGGAAATAGTACAAACCGATGTCATCAATACACAGCAAATGTCATCAATAGTGACCCTTTTGGCAGCTTCCCTAACCGTGTCTTCATAACCAGCAAGATACAAATCTTCTAACTTGGTTGTACCACTATAATTCAAATATACTAACATAATGACCCAATATAAAGTTTTATTTGAGGAACATTTTATCATGATCATTATATATACATATCTGATTTATTTAAATATCATACCTTTTATGATTGATGCCTGTAGCTACGATATATCTCAAGTCCGGGAAGCTTAAATAAAACAGATTGCTGTATTACCCTGCAGTTGCTATTTTATAATCATAATTACAGGCATAAATACAGTTTATCGAAGAAATAGGAATCACAATCACGATTTAAAGAATGCTGCAGATACATTAATATAATCACACTTTATGATAATTAATTATACATACATACATGTACGTGATAGTTATCTCAAATTTCCAACTGATTGTTTACCTGGATTCTATTAGATTATTCCACAGATTCAAGTTACTACCCATTATATACAGTGTTCAGTATGCTTCCTAAATTCCCAGTATTAAATATGTTTCCTAAACATATATTTTTTTTTATAGTGAGTAGATGTTTTCTCTACTTTGCTTTGTTGGTGGCCTATGTACTTTAGGGATAATTCAAGTCCAATGTAAAAGCCAATGCATTAGAATAAAAGCTATAAATAGTTGACCTTTATATCGGTTTTAATACAAAGATTTTTGTTCGGTAAACGCAAATATGTTTTAATACATTTACATATTATATATTAATTATGGTAAAATATGGTAATTTCGGAATTATTAGGAAATCACCTTCTGTAGTGACCATATTATTAATTGTTGATAATAATGTTGTTTAAAAATATAAAATAGAAGTATTTACTTATTAGACATTATGCTACCAGAAGTGCTAGAGCTCAACTCTGGAATCAGTTTACAAATGTCTGTATACAGGTTTTCTGGACTTCGAGTGAGAAACAAAGCCTTACATGATGTCTGAATAAAAAGAAATTAAATACATTTTATGTCTTTAATCTCCTATTAAATGTAAAAGAGTAAAAAGCTCCGAACTGAATATTTCCTCTTACCCTATTATAGCTAGCTAAACAATTTTACCATTTTTAAAAAGGTACAAGTAAAAATTAATCCAACCTTTAGATTGAAAGAAATAGGGCAAAACTTACACATCTTACCTGATTCAAACTTTGTTGAATGTTCCCACTTACAAAGTGTGAACTAAGCACCATATTCTTAGTACTAGCTTTTTCCAGTATCATATAGGACATTTCCGTAAATTATATGTATTGCCTAGTACAGTATCATAGACAACCGATCCTTAACTTAATGATAACACATGTGAAAAACACGAGATGGTATATTACCAAATTTTCCCTGGGCAAATTGTGTCGTACGTGGAGATACAGTACCGATAGACAATTTATTTTAGATTGAAACAGTTTCACTACGTTTAAAATTCAAGAATTCCTTCTTATTTTAATTTTATCATGACACATTTCATAGTCACCTTTCGTAAAATGTCTCCTATTATTTGCAGGGGATAACCTATTTGCAAAAACACCTGTAAAGAAAGATAAAGATAATTTTATTTGGTCTAAATTGAAATAAATATAACCGATATCACTTGTAAGACAAGACAAGATGTTTAGGCCTATGTCTATTACCAGTTATTTTGGTCATGTTTGTTTTGAGAAATTCAAACACGACATAATGCTTATAACCTACAATAATCTAACTTACTGTTATTAATCCAATTGCCCTTGCTGCACCAGCGATCAGTGGCCATTCCATGTGATTATACCCAATAATAGCTATGTAATCGCCTTTACTAAGACCAATATCAAGTAGACCAGACGCTAATTCTTCTACCTAAAAGCAACAATTCTATATTCATGATTTTTAGGTTCAGGATGTAGCTATATATTAAAAATCATATTTAAATTGGTTAAACGTTTTCAAAATGTATAACAGAAATCCCAATCACAGAACTTTGCAAAATTCATTTATAAAAGTCAGTCAGACCTTTTTAGATAGTTCAACTTGATATTACCAAACCTCAGAAAATGAATTCTTTAAGTAATGAAAGTAGCAAATATATAATTTCTCATTCTTTGTATACGGTTACATCATCATGTGGCCGTGGCTTATTATTCACCAACACGAAGGCCAGTAGCTCCATCAAGATTATAGACAATGCGACAAAATCAAAATAATAGTATTTAAATCTGTTAATTATAGAGTATTGACTGATAATAACAGCGTTACATTGAGCTATTTATCTAGTTCTATCTATTCTCTTCAGATCTAGTGATTCATAAGGTTGTAGTGGACTCTTTCCACTGGTAATTTACCCTTTTATGGAAATCAAACAAATTAAATCTCCCATTATCACTCATTTTATGGGTTAAAAAAAAAGATTCTCAAAATGTACGTTTGTTCGAATTACAAAAATCATTAGGGAGGTTGATAATTAACTGTTACATATTGTAATAGCATATAAAACAATTATAAATATCAATAAGTGTGAGGTTAGTTAAACAATCTTAAAAAGAAAAGCATTATAATATGTAAAGTTAAACCTCTTTAAACAGTTTTTAGATGATTGTATACCTTTCGATGGAAATCCAAAAAATTCAATCTCTCATTATCATTCACAAACACATACATTTCTCTGTCAGGATGCATTTTAACCCGTTTTTCTAGCAACTCATGCATAGTACGTCTGATAGCAGTAGAGGTTTCCATCATAAATTCTAAAAAAAATAGTTCCATTCCATTTTCGTTAATTTAGATTTTATATTTCTTTTTTATATCATGTTTATCACGTCCTCTACTGTTAACCAAGTAAGTTAAGAAATGCTAAGAAATTAATATAGAAAAAATGAATACGCTAAAATATGATTATGTTTAGAAAAGAATATGCACAAATATAATTATGTTAAGAAATGAATTTGTTAAGAAAATGAATGTGTTAAGAAAGAATACGTTAAGAAAAATGAATATACTAAGATTTGAATACGCTAAAAAATGAACATGTTAATGAATAATTATGTTAAGATATCAATATTATGAAATGTCATTATGAAATGAATTTATTTTAGTAATAAAAGAAAAAAACAAGGCCAACAGCCATAAGTCGCGTGCTAAAACGCATAGTGATACCGGACCGACAGACAGACCGACAGCCCGACCGACCGACATAGTGAACTATAGAGTCGCGTCCACGCGACTAAAAAGAGTTAAGAACGTAACGCAACGTGATTTGACAAATCAGAAGCTAACCAAGTAAGTTAAGAATGTAACGCAACGTGATTTGACAAATCAGAAACTAACCAAGTAAGTTAAGAACGTAACGCAATGTGATTTGACAAATCAGAGGCTAACCAAGTAAGTTAAGAACGTATCGCAACGTGATTTGACAAATCAGAAGCTAACCAAGTAAGTTAAGAACGTAACGCAACGTGATTTGACAAATCAGAAGCTAACCAAGTAAGTTAAGAACGTAACTCAACGTGATTTGACAAATCAGAAGCTAACCAAGTAAGTTAAGAACGTAACGCAACGTGATTTGACAAATCAGAAGCTAACCAAGTAAGTTACTAAACGTAACGCAACGTGATTTGACAAATCAGAAGCTAACCAAGTAAGTTAAGAACGTAACGCAATGTGATTTGAAAAATCAGAAGCTAACCAAGTAAGTTAAGAACGTAACGCAACGTGATTTAACAAATCAGAAGCTAACCAAGTAACTTAAGACCGTAACTCAACGTGATTTGACAAATCAGAAGCTAACCAAGTAAGTTAAGAACGTAACGCAACGTGATTTGACAAATCAGAAGCTAAACAAGTAAGTTAAGAACGTAACGCAACTTGAATTGACAAATCAGAAGCTAACCAAGTAAGTTAAGAACGTAACGCAACGTGATTTGACAAATCAGAAGCTAACCAAGTAAGTTAAGGACGTAACTCAACGTGATTTAACAAATCAGAAGCTAACCAAGTAAGTTAAGGACGTAACTCAACGTGATTTAACAAATTAGAAGCTAACCAAGTAAGTTAAGAATGTAACTTAACGTGATTTAACAAATCAGAAGCTAACCAAGTAAGTTAAGAACGTAACGCAACGTGATTTGACAAATCAGAAGCTAACCAAGTAAGTTAAGGACGTAACTCAACGTGATTTAACAAATCAGAAGCTAACCAAGTAATTTAAGGACGTAACTCAACGTGATTTAACAAATCAGAAGCTAACCAAGTAAGTTAAGAACGTAACGCAACGTGATTTGACAAATCAGAAGCTAACCAAGTAAGTTAAGAACGTAACGCAATGTGATTTAACAAATCAGAAGCTAACCAAGTAAGTTAAGAACGTAACGCAACGTGATTTAACAAATCAGAAGCTAACCAAGTAAGTTAAGAACGTAACGCAATGTGATTTAACAAATCAGAAGCTAACCAAGTAAGTTAAGAACGTAACGCAACGTGATTTAACAAATCAGAAGCTAACCAAGTAAGTTAAGAACGTAACGCAACGTGATTTAACAAATCAGAAGCTAACCAAGTAAGTTAAGAACGTAACGCAACGTGATTTGACAAATCAGAAGCTAACCAAGTAAGTTAAGAACGTAACGCAATGTGATTTGACAAATCAGAAGCTAACCAAGTAAGTTAAGAACGTAACGCAACGTGATTTAACAAATCAGAAGCTAACCAAGTAAGTTAAGAATGTAACGCAACGTGATTTAACAAATCAGAAGCTAACCAAGTAAGTTAAGGACGTAACTCAACGTGATTTAACAAATCAGAAGCTAACCAAGTAAGTTAAGAACGTAACGCAATGTGATTTGACAAATCAGAAGCTAACCAAGTAAGTTAAGAACGTAACGCAACGTGATTTAACAAATCAGAAGCTAACCAAGTAAGTTAAGAACGTAACGCAACGTGATTTGACAAATCAGAAGCTAACCAAGTAAGTTAAGAACGTAACGCAACGTGATTTGACAAATCAGAAGCTAACCAAGTAAGTTAAGAACGTAACGCAACGTGATTTAACAAATCAGAAGCTAACCAAGTAAGTTAAGAATGTAACGCAACGTGATTTGACAAATCAGAAGCTAACCAAGTAAGTTAAGAACGTAACGCAACGTGATTTGACAAATTAGAAGCTAACCAAGTAAGTTAAGAACGTAACGCAACGTGATTTGACAAATCAGAAGCTAACCAAGTAAGTTAAGAACGTAACGCAACGTGATTTGACAAATCAGAAGCTAACCAAGTAAGTTAAGAACGTAACGCAACGTGATTTGACAAATCAGAAGCTAACCAAGTAAGTTAAGACTATTGATACGTAGATAGTAGATTTATAAATTATTTCCAGTACTGGATTTACGAATTAAAAAAATAGCGAATGCATTAAATATCAGTTCACGCGACACTGTCAATAACACTTTGATTATGGTAACACACTAAAATATTATGTGGGTGGGTGTATTGATGGACGATAAATACAATATTTCTACAGAAAACAAAATAAATTATAACTATATGATAACCATTCTTTCTGTGATGAAAATTAAATGACGTCATGATCAATGCTTTTATTGATACTATAAAAAAGTCTTTGCATCGTATGAATTAAAGAACTCGGTTACATCTCGTCACAATTTTGGACAACCCCCAATAAATTCCACTTTTTTGTTTTTGTAGAATACAGCCAACTTGAAAAAAGATTGTGAATTCGCCTTTGTTGATTTGCCTAAATATGGAAAAGGAAGGAAAAAAAGACATTGTTAAAAAAAACTCACAATTTGATCTCAATGAAACCGTGAATGAAAATGTATAACTGTGCAGCCTCGATGTCCAAATATTACAACACAGACAAATTGTCACCAAACTTGCATAACAGAATGGAACACCTTACTCTTCATACATAGGTCTATATATGATACGATTGTACCAGTACAATCTTAACAATCCATGATGAGTGTGTATAAATTACAAAAATAGAATATTAAAACATATGGCGTACTGTATATAAATTATCCCGCCACTTCCCATTGAGTATTCAATAAAGTTATTATATTTATACAATATATAATTTGATTTTCTCTCATGGCAGCCAACGTTTGTTCAATTGTTTACAGAGATAAAAAACATTAAACTATATCAATGAGTTATCAAAATATAGAAAGGCTAAATTGAGTAAAGGAAAATACCCCATTCAATTATTTAGCATAATTTTAGTATTACAATATATCATATGGTAGGCGCGGGTGAGAAAATTACTACTACGGTACTGTATCTCCACGTACGACAACATTTTCCCAGTATCATGGGAAAATTTGGTAATATAGCATCTCGTGTGTCTCACATGTGTTATAATTAAGTTAAGGATTGGTTGCCTATGATACTGTACTAGGCGATACATGTGATGCTGTTTTACGGAAATGTCCTATATGATACTGGTGAAAGCTAGTACTGCGAATATGGTTCTCAGTTCACTCTTTGTAGGTGGGAACATTCACCAAAGTTTGAATCAGGTAAAATGTGTAAGTTTTGCCCTATTTTTTTTCAATCTAAAGCTTGGATTAATCTTTACTTGTACATTTAAAAAATGGTAAATTGGTTAGGTTATACAGACATTTGTAAACTGATTCCAGAGTTGAGCTCTAATGAATAATGTCTAATACTTATATTTTATGTTTTTTTAACAACAGTATTTTCAACAATTAATAACATGGACACTACAGAAGGTTTGCCAAAAATAGATGATTTCATTAATTCCGAAATTACCATATTTTACCATAATTAATATATAATATGTAAATGTATTAAAATTTTATATGCGTTCACCGAACAAACATCTTTGTATTAAAACAGATATAAATGTCAATTATCTATAGCTTTTATTCTAATGCATTGGCTTCTACATTGACTTGAATTATTCCTAAAGTACATAGGCCTACAAACGTCAGAGTAGAGAAAACATCTAATCATTACAATTGTTTATTATTATGTTTTTTTTTGTACTGGTGAATGGAGGTAATAGTCTAATACAGCGAGAAATATACAGTAACTAAAATATGTTAGGAAACATCTTTAAGAGCAGTTGTCTATAAAGATCGACCTTTTATAGGTGGCCAAGTAAAAAAAAAGATTTTCTTTAAAATTTGCACAATGAGAGAGGTTTGGTGGAAACATGCACAGATTAATTTAAATTATTTTTGATATCTGTATCTTGTTGCCATAGTAACGGCCATTGTAAAAATTACAGCATTTTATTGTAGTTTTCCCTATTATTTCACTGTCAAATAAGGTAAACGTTGATTTCAATAACTCTTCACAACGTCTATGGTAACACTTGAATTGCGTTGTTCTTGATTATTATACATTCTATGGACCTTGTGTGAATGGATAAAAGTAAAAACACTTTGGGGAATACATTTTTTTTATACTGATGTTGTCACAAAAGTTTTTATTTTTTCTGATTTCAGGATATGCTATTTGAAAAGTAATGGCATAACATTTGAACTGAATTCAAATTGAATCAAATATTAAAACCGAAATGTAGAGTAGACATTACTCTATACATTGATATAAAGAATTAAATGCTTGAACAAGAAAAATTGTACTTGTGGCTATTTTTGAGCAAACCCTACCCAAAATTGTTTAATAATCTAGAACTCAGTGTTTTGTTAACTTGTGTACGTACATATTAATAGCTATAAACATGTGCGTAACAATGCTTAAATGAATCAGAGTATAGGCCTATCATTATATTATATATATATGAGAATTTTAGATATATTAGTCATATCTTAAAAATAATATTTACATGTTTTAGATACGGAAATGTTCATTATTTAAAGATGTATTGTCCCCATGAAAAAACATTTTTTTGTTGATTATGCCATTTTAATATCATATAATAGTTATCCACTTTGACCAAAACTTGGATCGAAAAAAAAATTATTTAGGCCTACCTGAAAAAACTGTAATTTTTAAGCAAAAAAATAGTCAATTTGGCTGCCAGATGGATTTTTGGTTGAATTTAACCATTTATTTTGTCATTTTAGTGAAAACATAATTTTTCTTCAAAATTCAATTAATCTTCATTTTTCATGTTTTTGGGGGGACAATACATCTTTAAAAAAACATAAACGTATGTCCTTATGTGACGTACATTGATACCAACAATTATGAGCAAGGAAAATTGCACTTACAGATATTTGTGTTCCCTACCCCAAAATTGTCCAAAACTGTGGAACTTATTGGTATAATTAGAAATGCGTTAAAATCCCACCTTAGGGATGAGAATATTTAATGTTAACATCGATTTAGGTAGATAGATGGGTGGATATAGGTAGGCATACATAATGATACCAAAAAATGTACGTAGTGTAGACCTCTCATATCCCATGTACAGTATTTTGTTGCGTTTCGTTTTTCCCTTCACTACTTCAATGTTTAAACTTGTGGCCATGTCAAGAACTTAATCACAAGATGTTGATTTGTTAATCTTTCTCTGGCCAACAGAATAGACCACTTTCATTAGTCTAGTGTCCAAGGCTATCAAACAACTTGATAGCCTTGGTCTGTGATGTCCCTTCTAGGTGACATTTTCAAGTTATATATTATAAATATATTGGGTTGGATGGAACAACTCAGTCACCATGTACTTCATCGGAGTGAAAATCTAAATTCTTGATCTATGATCTAATCGGATGCTATAAAGGATATTACGTTTATAATTTACAGTCCCTTTCTTTTTTTTTACAAAAAAGAAGAATACTAAAATAAAACATTGAAAAGTCATGTTGTCGTTTTAATCAGGTTATTTAAAAAATAATGATTTAGCTTATAAAAAAAAAAAAAACAGTAAATCAAATACAAACCCATTGAATTTCAGGCAATGGGCTTACAGTTTACTAATCTTTTTAAAATTATGATTGTATTAGGTTAAATAAAAGTGAATAACTATTGTAATATTAAAATGGCTTATTCAATAATTTAAAAAAGTGTCACACACCTGTTACCATGGCAACCAGAGCGAGTCATATGGCCGAGCGGTTAAGGCAGGGGCGCCGTTTATCGTACCTAAAGAGCCAACAACAACATCGGCAAGGGTTCGAGGCCGACTCGCTCCTAGTTCTGGTGGTGGAACAAGTCTTCTCGGATAAGGACTATAAACCGTAGGTCCAGTGTACACAGTTATAACCTGTGTGTACTTTAAAGAACCCAGTTCATTATTCGAAAAAGAGTAGGGGGTTACCCCGGTGAACTGGTTCACACAATAGCCTCTGTATCAGGGGGATTACCACCTATCTGATAGGACAGTGATTAATTCACTATTGGTAATCCTTGGCCACAGTGCCTAAAGACATAAAATAAAAAAAAATAAATAAACCATAAATTTTTTTTCAAAAATATTTCAGTTATGTTATATTTACCTAAAGTGTGATTAATTACCAAAGTATGAAGAAAATCCATTTTTGGCATTTGGCCACTTTTTATTGAAATTGATATTTGTAGTCAACCGCTCTTAAGCACCTCCTAAGTTTAACAGGATTTCAAGATAAAAGATAACTTTATTGTCAAATTATAACACATTTGAAATTGACATTCCTCACTTATATTGCATTTGCGCTATTGTTTATTTGTTATAACCTGCGTCATTAATATGACATTATATTACATTAAATTGATTTTATTCATAGAGTAACCCGTGTTAAACAAATGCTTAACTTTGTTTGTTGTTGAACAATTGTCCTTTCAATAATGAGATTCAAGGCAGAAATTACGTAAGCTAAATAAATAAAAAAATAAATTAATAAAAACGGCTTTATTAATTAGGCCTATTGATTTGTCTTGAATTCTATCGATTTAAGAACAAGAAAAATAAACTATATTCTCTTAAAATTAATACAAACTATTACTACGGTAGATCTTTAGGACAAAGGTATATTGTTCACTGCACTTGAAAGTAGTTGTGTCTTGTAGTACCGTAGTAAGTTCTGTCTACTACTACACTTTCAAACTTTATAGACAGAGCTTAAGCACATCCTTAATTTGACAGAATTTCAAGATAAAAGAAAACTCAAATACATAACACAACATAACATTGCAAATTACTTTTTCACTTATATTGAAATTGTGCTATTGTTTTTTGTTATAGCTTCCGTCATTAATATGGCATTATATTTATTTTATTCACAGGAGAGAAACACGCGTTATGATAATGCTCAACTTATTTTTTTTCGTTGAACACTCAAACTTTATGTGACAAAAATTTGTGATGTGCCGCGCCCATATATGATATTATGATGTCATATCACTATCATATTTAAGCATATTACTACTACATATCTGGGCACATCACACTTCTTTGGTCAAACTCGTTTGATAGTGTAGACAGGGCTTAAGCTAAATAAATAAAATAAAGTAATAATAGGCCTAATTAACAACGGCTTTATTAATATTTTTGTCATGAATGCTATAGATTTAATAATAATATAAGTAGATGTAATCTCTTATATTACAAAATATTAATACGATAGATCTTAAGGCAAAGGTAAACTCTTTGTCTTTTTTTGCGCTAAACTATGTTAAAGCTTGGTTCTCACTAGGTTGCAATGCAAGTAATAATGACAAATCTCAAGCGATGGATTCTTCGAAATGTCGCTTGTCATTGGTCCAATCGCTTGCGTTGCGATTAAGCTTGGTTCCCACTAGGACGCAAGGCAAGGACGTAAACGCAACGCAAGCGTGTTGACCAATGACAAGCGACAGTTCGAAAAATTCATCGCTTGTGTTTGGTCCAACTCACTTACGTTACGCTACGTCCTAATTGTGTTGCGTCTCTAGTGGGAACCAATCATTACGTCCAAGTTGCGTTGCGTTCTGTATAATTTAAAATACGATTGTTCACTGCATTTGAAATTGGGTTTTGTAATAAGTTCTGGAACGTTTTGTTACTTCGAATCATTTTAAATATTATATTTTATGATATAAGAATTATCGCTTTTTCCAACAAAATGTAACATTTTTAGTAGCCTTTTGTGTGCGAGGAAGTTCAAAGATAAATTCTGTTTATTAATAAGTTGCAACGTTCAAGCTAGCCTGTACTTTGGGGTTAAGCGTGATGCTGTTAGCCATCCTTGGTACCATTATTAATTTGATACCAATGATGTTGACACCAGTCTACCACGATGAGGTAGCATCTCCGACTTCAGACTGGAAATTTTGTTTTCTTTCCAAATTGGCCAAATTAGTGAAATAATATTTGGAAAGAACTGTTAGGCTAATTTTTGCGATTTTAAATATGATCATTTAAATTAAATAAACGTTACTATATTTTTACGTAAGTAAAATTCAAAATCAGTAAGCAATTATAATATATGCGATTAATCAATAATCTTGAAATCGGACTATAAATAAAAAACTAAATTTACTATTCGTATACTGTACTTTATCAGCAGATCTATACTCGCATGCCCTATTATAACTATCACAGTGTAGTAGTAGGTCTCCTCATGTACTGTATAAACAAAAGTTGCTTTCAGGGCTTTATTGCCCTATTATGTAGTCATGGATGATAATTAATTAGACCTATACCACCAAGAGAGGCAGTGCTTTACCAGCAGTTCCATACTCGCGTAATGTATACATACGATCACAGGGTGTTATATATAGTTAAGCTTAGTTACGTTTAGTTTAAGTAGCAACCGATATTGCACCTCGACATGTAATTAGACCTACTGTATCAAACTACTTACGCAATGGAACCTTTCTCCTGCAAATCCGATCAGCATCGAGCATTTCTTCAACTGAAGGTAGCTTTGGTGCATCGTGAATGTTATAACACACTCGTTTATGCTGTCTAGTAGAGCTTTGTATGAGCATTGGCGTTATGATGGTACTACAGCTCACATATGTGTTACGCAGTGGCACTTTTCTCTTGCAACTCCGATCAGCATCAAGCATGTCATCTACTGACGGTAGCTCTGGTGCGTCGTGAATGTTAAAACACATCCGCTTGGCTCTACTGATATCACTACTAAAAATCGTTGGCCTAACACTGTTATCATTACCGAGCTTATCAATGCTATCAATTCCAATACCTACCTTTTGGGGTTCGAACTTGCAGTGAGGAGATGCATACTTACCAGCCATCCCAACATTAAACTTAGCACTGTCTTTAATACTACTCAACAACGTACGTCGTATCAACTTTCTGTTTGGTTTGATACCAGCCACATGGTGTTTTAGCCAGCTCCAGTACGGTGAGTTAGTCTTTAAACATTTCTTCGACTTCTGGATGGAGTGGATGGTTCTATCATATCGTTTCTTGCAACGCGAAGCTCGGGAGAGTGGCGATAAAGATCTATAATAAAAAGTAAGATGAAATATATTTGTAATTATTATATTATCTTTTTTTACATTCAAATTGTTACCATCATAACGACTCTTAGCTGGTGAACGATAGGATGCACACAAATTGGTATCACTTCCGTCGCTGTAGACAACATTCGGCTTCTCGTCATGGATACCTAAAACAAACATACAGTATCAACACACAGTTATGACTTTTTAACAAGCCAACGTTACACATGAGGATATTGGAGCTGCAGAACAAATATCGTAAATTTACATGATTTAAAAAGAAACAATGCTTTTGTAAGGTGCCACCGAAATAAAATTGCTGATTGTATCTTGGGCCAAAGCAATGACTGAAAAGAAATTAGTAGGCCCACTTGGTAGCCTAATGTAACTTACTGTTAGAGAGTTGTGGATATTCAATATTGTAAGAAGCTGCGCGGTACATTTTTAATGTTTCTTCAACAACATGAGTTATCGATTCATTTGTCTAGAAATAAAAATGGTTCAAATAGGAACAACCTTAATAAAATGACCGTACTAAATTGACGTTTATGTTTTTTTTCTATTTAAAAATTAATTAAAAAAAAAATAGGTTAAAACTTAGTTTAACACATAAAATAGTCTAACATTATCAGTCTACCTTATTTTAGAATTGTTTTGATTGTAAATCTTGTACAGTGATAAATATTACTCACGTTCAATTTAGTTGTTGAACTTCTCAGTTCATCTGTAATGTTGATTTCCCGCCATGGTCGTTTGATCTTGATTGGACCTTTACGGGAACTTATGTCTGATGTTAATGGCTCTGAATTTCGCCATTTTCGCTTTCTTCCGTTGAGGGCATTATTGGCATGAGACTTTCCATCAGTCGTCAAACGAACATCACGGAATTCTCCAGAATCTGTCACATGTCAAACATTATATTTTTAGGCCTAGGCTACTTAATGTATTAGATTAAAAAAAACAGAACACTTTTCATCACTATGATGGCCTGGATATCTGGATATGTATTGTTATCGAATTGATAACAACATTAATGACAAAATGATTAAGCCCTAGGCTAGGCCTAAATATGTTAGTCTATGCCTAGGATAATTAGGCTAGGCCTAGATTATTTAAGAAAAGACTAGGCCTAACTCTGCTGGGTGGCCGGAAATTGTTCGTCTAAATTTAAGAATGTATAATCAATGACAATGCCAAAATAAATCGCAACTTTAAGTATGTATATACGTTCTTGGGCCGATGTGTCTTCCAAACTTACCAATGGATAAAAAAACAATATAAGTATAGGCCATGGCTAGTCTAGGCCTGACCTACCTAGGCTAGGCCTAGTCCTAGGCTAGGCCATTGGCAGTAGGCCTACTAAAATAAATCTCAATTTTGAAAATAATAATAATCATACACATGTTACGTATGAGGTTAAGCCAATGTAATTTTTTTAAATCGTATATTTACGGGACTTATGTTCGGATTTGAGGCGGGTGGTAAGTGTGGGTGCTTACCCGAAGAAGCGCAATAGAGTGGTGGTGCGTGTGAATCGATTTGGCCAGTGGTGGCTTGCAAAAATTGTAAAATAAAATTTGTAATTTAAGATATTGTTCACTACCTTTTGAAGTAGTTGTGCCTTTTAAGACGTTCTTCAACTTTATCTTGTTACTACTGATCATAGTTCTCTTAGTATGATATTAAAAATGTATCGATATTTTTCAAATAATTTAAGAGCGTTTTTTGAAAGGAGCTTTCTGTGCGAAATATCAAACAGAAATGGCGTCTGTTTGTTCTACGCTACCATAGATATCGAATAAACGTCACAATGTATTATTTACGCGGGCGTAGTACGCGTTATTGCTATTGTGATTATTATGCGCGCTTTCTTATCTAAAGATTTGTCTATACTATCAAAACTTCAGGCAGACCTTGAGCACCTCCTAAATGTAACAGGATTTCAAGATAAAAGATAACTTTATTGTCAAATTATAACAAATTTAAAATTGACATTTCTCACTTATATTTAATTTGCGCTATTATTTAATTGTTATAACTTGCGTCATTAATATAACATTATATTGATTTTACTCGATTTTTTATCGTTGAACAATTTTCCTTTCAATAATGAGATTCAAGGCAGAAATTACGTAAGCTAAATAAATAAAAAAAAAAATAAATAAAAACGGCTGTATTTTAAATCTTAATCTTAAATTTAATTTAATTTTTAATACAAGATGATGAAAGACTAGGGGTGTTTTTACTTTAAAATCTAATTTTAGCCAAAGTTTGGAGCTTCACAACGTCTATGGTAACACTTGAATTACGTTGTTCTTGATTATATGTATACTATAGACCTTGTGTGAATGGATAAACAAGGCAAAACAAATTGGGGAATACATTTTTGTTATATTGATGTTGTCACAAAAGTTTGTATTTTTTCTGATTTCAGGATATGTTATTTGTAATGTAATGGCATAAAATTTGAACTGAATTCAAATTGAATAAAATATTAAAACCAAATTGTATAGCAGACATTACTCTATACATTGATATAAAGAATTAAATGTTGAGCAAGCAAAACTGTACTTATGGCTATTTTTTATTTAAAAAATTGTTTAATAATCTAGAACTCAGTGCTTTGTAAACTTGGGTACGTACATATTCATAGCTATAAACATGTGCATAACGATGCTTAAATGAATCAGAGTATATGCCTATCATATATTATATATATGAAAATTTTAGATATATTACTCATATTTAAAAAATAATATTTATATGTTTTATATACGGAAATGTCCTTATGTGACGTAATAAAATATCTAATTACAATCAACTTACATCAAAATAAAGAGACATTGCTTTATACATTGATACCAGAAATTATGAGCAAGGAGAACTGCACTTACAGATTTGTGTTCCCTACCCCAGAATTGTCCAAAACTATGGAATTGATAACTAGAAATTCGTTAAAATCCCACCTTAGGGATGAGAATATTTAATGTTTACATATATATAGGCATACATAAAGATACCAAAAAATGTACGTAGTGTAGACCACTCATATCCCATGTACTGTATTTTGTTGCTTGTAACCCGTTTTACCCTTCACTTGAGGTGTCTCCTGACTTTGTTAATCTTCCTCCTCTGGCCAACAGAATAGACCACTTTCATTAGTAGTGTTTAAGGCTATCAAACAACTTGATAGCCTTGGTCTGTATCCCTTCTAGGTGAATTTTCCTTGAAGTTGTCTTTTCTATAAATATATTGGGTTGGATGGAACAACTCGGTCACCATGTACTTCATCGGAGTGAAACACTACATGGAAATTACATGATTCCCCACGATAATTTTAATGGAAACAGCAAGAGCAACCATTCAACCAACCATGACTGCACCATGGTTGCTTTTGAACACCGTGTAATGGGTAGTATATAGGAATAATTTAATAGTATCCAGGTAAACAATCAGTTAGAAATTAGAGGTAACAATCACGTACGTAATTATGTTGGAATTTCCTTAACTAATTATCATAAAGTGTGATTATTTATCTACAGCAGATTAGTATCATTTAACAAACTATTCTTGCAATCGTGATTGTGATTCTTATTTCTTCGATAAACTGTATTTATGCCTGTAATTATGATTTATAATTATAAATCATAAAAATTAATAGCAACTGGGTAATGGAGCAATCTTTTTTATTTAAGCTTCCCGGACTCGAGGTATATCGTAGATACATGCATCAATCATAAAAGGTATGACATTTAAATAGATCAGATAGGTCTATAAAATGATCATGATAAAATGTTCTTCAAATATAATAATAAATGTTTTAACAATGATTAACTGACCCCACTGCAGTATACAAACAGTACCGTCTCTAATGGGTCCTTTTATTTAATATTTGTATAAGCTATAAAACTTTATATTGGGTCATTATGTTAGTATATTTGAGTTTTAGTGGTACAACCAAGGTAGAAGACTTTTATGTTGCTGGGCATGAAGACACGGTTTGGGAAGCTGCCAAAAGAGTCACTACTGATGACATTTGCGGTGTATTGATGACATCGGTTTGTTCTATTTCCAAAGCATTATATCTCTAACAGTCCTACTAAATTAAAAACTGAAGTTTATATTTTTCAAAGTAACTGAAACAAACTTTTGTGTTTCAACGCACTCCCAACAATTGATATATGCACTAAAACAATTGTTTACAGAATATATTAATTAGGTAAAATATTAAGTTTTATGCTAAATGACAATGATCAGACATACCGCATACTATTATTATAAGGTAGTATAATTCCACTTATCATTGTTTATTTTTATTTATTTTTTTCCTTAAAAATAATTTTTTTATAAATATTGATTTCCCCAGGAGAGGATCGAACTCTCGACCTCCGCATTACCTACCAGTAAGGGCAAAGCCAGGTACTGTTTATAAGTACGGCGCGCTAACCGACTGAGCCACTGGGGAACATATACCTGTGTAAAATCTCATTACAACAAAACATGTGTTTAGTATTACGTAATATGCACTAAAACAATTGTTTACAGAATATATTAATTAGGTAAAATATTAAGTTTTATGCTAAATTACAATGATCAGACAAACCGCATACTATTATTATAAGGTAGTATAATTCCACTTATCAGTGTTTATTTTTATTTTTTTTTTCCTTAAAAAGGATTTTTTTATAAAAATTGATTTCCCCAGGAGAGGATCGAACTCTCGACCTCCGCATTACCTACCAGTAAGGGCGAAGCCATGTACTGTTTATAAGTACGGCGCGCTAACCGACTGAGCCACTGGGGAACATATAGCTGTGTAAAATCTCAATACAACAAAACATGTGTTTAGTATTACGTAATATGCATTAAAACAATTGTTTACAGAATATATTAATTAGGTAAAATATTAAGTTTTATGCTAAATGACAATGATCAGACAAACCGCATACTATTATTATAAGGTAGTATAATTCCACTTATCAGTGTTTATTTTTATTTATTTTTTTCCTTAAAAATAATTTTTGTATAAAAATTAATTTCCCCAGGAGAGGATCGAACTCTCGACCTCCGCATTACATACCAGTAAGGGCGAAGCCAGGTACTGTTTATAAGTACGGCGCGCTAACCGACTGAGCCACTGGGGAACATATAAACCTGTGTAAAATCTCAATACAACAAACATTCTGAGCCACTGTGATGGATCACCAAAAACAAGACCAATCATCTCTTCAATTGGAACATATAAGCATTTAAGCAAATTAATTCAACCATGCATACCAACCATATATTGTGCCACAGAATCGTTTACATTTGTCAACAAATAAAACATCTGAAACAACAAAGCAAGTTTATGGTCTCGTTTGACGTACAAAATATGTTTATAAATATACCATTAGACGAGTCGATTGATTTGGCAGTTAACTACATGTCAAGAAATGAGGAATGTAAAATAGCATCAAAGAAATTATTGATGCTTGCAACTTCAGGAACTTATTTTGTTTACAATAATGCATATTATCAACAAATTGACGGAGTAAGTATGGGTTCGCCTCTAGCACCCATATTAGCTAATTTATTCATGAGTCACAATGAGGAAAAATGGATAAGCTTAAAACTGTAACATCAGTATTTAGGATGAATACTTACACTGGTCTTATATTAGGATATTTTATTCAATTTCAGGCAAAATTTAAAGTGACTATGCCTAAGGTTGAATGTATTATTACAAAATCTAAATATATCATTGAGATAGTTAGGAGTTAAATTATGAAGAATGTTATAATACAATAAGACGATTCACAGTTCGCATATCAGACAATGTTTTCCAATAAAGTTGGTTTCTGACTGTGTGTTTCCAAAAAGAAAGTTGAGAATGACTCCACGTTCCGGTTGCAATGCTACAGCCATCTTCTGCAGAATATTGGCAAGATGAGATGACTGGAATATTAAAGTAAGTCTAAGAAAGGTGATTGGTCTACACAAGAAGTTAGAATGCGAGTCAATACGCGCAAACTTCCCAGTCTGAACATATTTTCATACCCACTCTTAGACCCACAAATACCCATAAAAACGAGGGGTAATGACAATTAATAATAATAGGAATAAAACAATATTGTATATTTTATTATTTGATTTGTTGTGCTTGAGTATTTTTAAATATTTGTAATTCTATATTCTGTATATTTGAAAAGTGAGATGGTATTTCAAACATATTATTTTATTATTGGCCATAAACGTAAGTTTAATACATATATTGAATGGGAATTATCAGACAAACAAAACACTCAATAAACACACCAGATGTTATTACAAAAGTCAATCTCTATGCCTACTTATCAATTGGTAAAAGGTTAATTATTAGTGCTACGTTACTGGTATTCTTTTGACTTTTAATTGGCATCTATTTAAATAGCAAACACCTCTTAGTAACGAGACTATTGTAAAAAACAAATCGAGAATAACCTTGTTGTCTTCTTGTTTTGTGTTTACTTGCTCCTATTGCGTTTTCCATTAGGTCTGTAATTGTCGTGTAATTACATAAACCAATTAGGAACATTTATCTATTTCTTCTAACTTCTTAAATGAGTAAACCCATCGCAATACACTACTATTTCGTCTTTAAGTGCATCAATTGTGCAATCATTTTCGAATTCAATATTTGACAGTAAACCAGCATTAAGTGTAGGCCTAATTATGACAAGGTAATTCGGATAGTGAAATTATTGTTAGCACTGGTACTTTAACAACTAACAACCAGATGTTCATTTATTTGTGTCAACAGCAATAACATCATGTAAATACTACTAATTATTATAAACAATAATATTGTTTATATATATATTTATATTATATTATAATATTTCAGGATATTTATGGCCATTAGATCAACAGCGCATCAAAAATGTACAGATAGAGGGCATCCTTGTCTGATTCCACTATTCATATAAAACTGTTGATAACCAGCCATTATTTGTGTCGTAATAGACTCACTTTGAAAGAAAGAAACATTTGTTACAGATTGTGATAGGCCTATGTCGTTAATGAAAAGCAAAAAGAGAACTGGGCCGAGACCACTTTCTTGTGGTATTCCGATTTCAATGTTTCTTTTTTCTAATATTATCTGATATATCTTATCATATTTAACACCCTGTTTTAATTTTCAAACCATTTAATCTCATTATTCATAATACCGTAGTTACGTATTTTTGCACAATATAATATAATAAGAGCGTCCGTGTATGATTCTTTCCAGAAGTCTACGCTAGAAACATGACAAACTACCGAAATTGGTCTAGAGTTACTTTATATATAAAGATGGTTTTTGCAATTTTCTAATCCTCTGGAATCTCTCCTTTCATTAACGACATTACATAATGCATTGGATATTTTTGAAGATGCAATTTTTAACAGTGTACTATCAAAGTCAAGGATATCATAATTGCTATTGTCGGATAAATTTAAAAGTGCTTTATACACTTAATCAGTATCAGTTTCTGTAAATGAAAATGTGTATCTAGAGTCTGGATTATTCCAGCTTGAATTTGAATCTAGGTTTTCTAATGAATCCGAGATTTCCTTACCAATGTTTGTAAAATAATCATTAAATGCATTGCATTCTAGATTTGGATTAGTAATATTTTTGTTTTTGTTCTTACCTGTAATTTTGTTTAATTCGTCCCATAGTTTATTTGGATCATTTTTATGTTTATGTTGAATATTAGCAAAATAATTTATCTTTGATTTTCTTATTTCACTTGTGACGTTATTTCTTAATTGTCTATATTCATTTCAAATTTCTTTTGTTTTGTTCTTATCCGACAATGTCTTTATGTGATCTCTTTGGTACATTAATTGTATTATCTCAGGTGTTTATGGACTTTATATTTTATTCTCATTGTTTTACAAGGAGCGTGGCGGTTACATATATCTAGGAAGGAATCGTTCCATTTAGTCCATATAGAGTTTAAATTAGTTTCTTCCTCATCTTTAATTAATTAATTTCAATATTTCTTTGTAATTTTCCAATATATTATGTATTTCTAAAAGTAATTGTTTTTATTTACATATTCTAGACATGTACAAACTAAGGAGTGGTTACGACTCCAGTTAGTACATGGCATTCTTCCTCCACCCTCAGACATAACACTAAAGAAATTATGGCACAGAGAGAAAAGTGTTGAAGATAAGCTAAAGTATGTTTGGATCCATCATCCTCATTTTCTATGTGGCTATTCAATTTTACCGCAGAAAGTTTTAACTTGTTATGCTTAACTTTTGTAGGGTATTATTCAAGAGAAAGCTAATTTATATTCGAAGTAATCAACTATTCATAATTGTATTTCAACTGATCATAATTAATCTTATCTACAGTATACAACCCAAAAGCCTAAATTTGATTATTAGTATCTTGTTAATATTATTTATGTAAGGTCAACAATAGCTATTTTAAGTTTAATATGGAGAAGTTGGTACAGTAATCCTTCCGATGGCCATCTCTCTAAGCTTTTTACGATCAATCTTGAAAGAAAAAAAAATGATAATGAATGAAGGCAGCGTTATGTACCTTAATAACAAATAATAATGTTTAACATTTTGTTGCACAAGCCAATACAAATTGTTTGAATACCTTTCCGGTAAAACCTTTTGGAAACTCATCAAATTGTAAGTAGTACGTTGGCAGGTAATTTATAAGGAACTGTAAGACACAATCAACATTATCAGGTTATAACAACAATTGGTTGCACAAAAAAACAATGCAAAATCATTATATTATGTATAGTATGTACATTTATAATCTGCTCATTTATATAATTATCTTTTATAACTGTGACATATTTACGATCAACTCCTAACGACTGGTCTCCTATACTATACAGTAAAACCACTAAGTGGCTGTAAAGTAGTGCAAACATAATCGCATACCGTTTTTCTGCAGCTAAACATTAATCGACATTGACCGATAAAGTTCGTGTGGAAACGGGGTTTAACTTATAATTTCATTCAAATCAGATAATTGTCGGATAAATGCGATGGCAATATCTGCACATGCGCACTTAAGTTTTAAAATAATTATCTGATTGGTAACCGATAATATATTATGACCGCAGAAACGCCTTAGCAACTTAATTGACGGAGCCTAGATGGTAGCTAGACAAAACTGTCTTGACTCTTTTTTTCACTTAGTTTATTATTTATGAACTCTTTCTTCTTATTATTTTTTTATTATACATTTATTATTCTTTTTGACTTATCGTAGGAAATGCCCGCCTCAAAATGTTCATCTTTTTGGGATTCTGCATTCGTCCTTTATATCTCAATTTGTCTATATTTGTATGTTTACTATTAAGCCAATGGACGTAAATAATGTCTTTAGAATTGAACTGAACATTCCAGTAAGTTGTCGTTGTTGTTTTTGTATTGCAGCTAAACAGTGATTAAACTGGTCAAAACACAATCGGATATTTTGTTGCAGATAAACATTGCACAGTGATAACTGGTTAAATTCAACACATAAACGGATATTGTGTTGCAGCTAAACATTGCACAGTGCATGATAACTGGTTAAATTCAACACACAATCGGATATTTTAGTGAACAATATCAATTTATTTGGCATGACTTCAGCTTTGATTTACTTAATATATTTTTTCTCATTATGCACATTGGGAATAGTCTTTTTAGGAGTACATGATCTAAGTGCCGTATTTAACATCATTAATTGTAGGCCTATTGTAAATAATGGTCATCCATATCAATGTTATAAACAACCTCTTACTCCTACCTTATCAACACAATGTTTTTCTATATCTTCTACTGTAAAAGTGCAGCCTGAATTAAGTCTGGAAAGTAATGGAAAGTTTAATTGGTAATATCAGGGATACAACTACCTGGTAATAATAATGTAATTGTATGGGCAGTACACCTGTAAAAGAATGTACATAGGAAAGTGCTTGGAAATGCCTTAAACAAATTAATTGTACTAATTACTATTGATTACAAAGAGATGGTAGAATTGGATCATCCTAGTAATATCAAAATATCAGACAATAAAGCAACAAATACTTACATAACACAGGCGCACACGTCCTCTCCATATCTATAATCTGGTATCCCCACAATCTAAAGAAAACATTATTCATGACTTTAGATATCATTATGTACTATATGCAGACAACACATCTCCCGGCTTTTTATTTTACAGCATTGTACACCGATACATTTTATCTCCGAGATCATACATACAAACAATTGATTTTTTTGGACTACACTATTAACAAACTTAGACCTTTTTGGTTCATTGTTGTTAAGAAAAAAGGTTAATAATTAAACACGCAAATGTTTCTATTTAGTACCAATCTTGGTCTGCAAAATCTTCTCCACTTATTTTTTAATTCTTAAAAAACTATTTGACTATTCTGTCAATCATTATAATGATCACAAACTATGTCTTTTTACAAATTCTTACCTGAATGCTCTTGACAGCTGGATGACTTAAAAGCGCTGTTTCCAATGGAAAAGGGTATATGTTGAAACAACTTCTGATTATAACGTCCTTAAAAAAAAGAAAAGATACCAATAAACTGTAAATAAAGGATTTTTAAGCCCATGGTTTACAATTATTACTTTGTTACTTGGCAAAAAAGAATCTTAGTTTTAAAACTACGACCAACCAACCTCTATCCAGTGTGACAAAGGTATCCTCTAGGTTAGTAGTAGATTAGTAGTTCTTATATTTATTAAATAAATAATAATACTTATTGTTTAAATGTACTTTTCCACCTTAATTATATTAGATATTTATTGTAATAGAATTATCTTATTGATTATGTGTGGAAATCAATAAAAACAAACAAACCAACCTTCGTTCTGCCTGTTATTGTAAGATATCCATCTTGATCAAGTTTCCCAATATCACTGCAATTATGAATTTATATTTTTAAAAATATTTCTGGTAAAAAAATCGAATTTATAATATAACTTTCTGATAGTAAGAGCAATATGTATTATAAAATTTACCCCATTCTAAACCATCCATCAGAGGTCACAGCTTCGTTTGTTTTTCTTGCATCAAAATAACCCTCAAATCCAATGTCGGTTTTTACCAATACTTCTCCCTCTTCCCCAAACTTTACTGGATGTCCACTTTCATTTACAATCTTTATCTGAAATAGAACATGTTCCACAAATGGGTAGCATCAACTGCTTTATGAGTTGTTTCAATTAATTCAACTTGGTAATAACAGATCTCCTTTAAAAACATTTCTTCAACAGAAACATGTATGTTCTGCTCTCTTCATCTTTATCAACTGCCTTATTATCTTTCTGCTATTCATGGATTCCTGCGAATTTGGCGAACCTTTCGTACTTCTCTCAAAGACTCTATGCTAACAGTCTCATTCTCCACATTCCCAAAAAAATCGTAAATTCCACCTTTTAATTAGTAAATTGTTATGTTCACTTGTGTTCTAATTGCTTATGTCACCTGGGTATATAAGGGTCATTGTCGTTTGTTTGTGTCTCTGTCTCTCATATCAGTCTTTCTTTGTATTGTTTATCTATGTTTTTGTGATGATGCTATTAGCAATAAAAAAAAAGAGAACAACATGTCATTGTTACCGAGTTTCCGTACTAAAATGCTCAGTGAACGCCCCTTTTCTTTCGTTGCATCCCCTCTTGGGAACAAATTCCCACTTTATGTCAAACATTCGCCCACTTTCCATTATTTTAAAATTCATATAGAAACTTACTTCTTCAGCACAATTCAATATACAATGCGCATCTTACATGTTTACCTTGTTGTTTCCTATGGGTTTACCGACTGTTGTGCATGATTTGTGACCTTCTTGGACATAAACGCATGAAACGTCAAATATTTCTGTCGATCCATATGTAATCTAATTGCAAAATGTAATTATTTCATATAAATAATTTATATGTTATACTATACATATTCAAAACTAGAGAAGAAATTGACAGAAAATACTCACCATTATATCAACGTTTAATTTCTTTGATAGAAGAATAGCAACTGATGGTGGAATCGGTGATCCTGTAATAAAACCTGTAGCAAATCGTTATTGTATGATTTATTGCATATATTTATGTTCTTTACTGAATTTTAAATTTATTTTATATAATAATTCATTAACACATCACAAACATAGGCACATATAATTGGTATCCTGATTCTTAAAATACTTATTTACAGATAAAACATTCAACACCGCAGAATTCTCATGGCATACATGCAAAGATATAATATAACAACAAATTATGTTTTGAATGAGGAATTGAATACACAAATGATTTTCTACATCAGCTGATTTTACATTTCAAAGGAACGATGAATCCCTTACTAATAAAATAGATGAAACGTTAATTTGAAGATAGGTCTACTGTATCTGCCTGGATATTGTCGAGATCCGTATTTGAGGTTGATTAAGGGTCGGGTCTTTTGTGGTTTTGATAGTGGATTTACAACAGATGAATGCAGATGAAAGGTTATAATATGTCACTTCCAAACTCATCAATTGCTGATATCAAAGTACTTTTTCAAAATGTGTTTAGTATAGAGTCTACCTGCTTTTAGAGACGACAAATCATAAAGTTTGAGTGCTGGGTCATAAACCAATTGAATCAACCAATGGAACATTAGCATAAAATGAGTAGCTCTGGAAGACAAATACACAAAACTGTTATATAAGAAACAAGTATTTTGAAAGACTTTTTCATTCAACTCGGCTCAGTTTCCGCCAATATTTCAACTCATAACATGTGCATTTAATTCGATTCATGTTGAAACGCTGGAAACATCTGAACACATCCATTCTTGAGCCTGTTTGTTGGAAGAGGATGGGATCTGGATAGTAAAGGAAATCTAAGGTGGAAAATGATTACATGGAGTATCGCACCAGATGCTCTTCTAAAAGGAATATGCTGCAACTGCAAGGAAGGCGATAGGCAGTGTCAAGGACTGAAATGCAGCTGTATTAAGGCAGGATTGTCATGTGTTTCTGCATATGGGGTGTGCTGTGGGCACTGCTCGAATGATTCAAGTGCAAACGAACCTAGTGATGAAGAGGGAACCGATTACCAATAAGTAACATGTGTATCATTATTATCCTTATGTATTTATTATTTATGCAAATTGTATGTATTATATACAGGTATCAATCATTTACAACAATCTGTTAAATGACCTTTAATAAAAACAAAACCATGTTCCAACTTGTTTTCTCTCAGACCTGAAGTCATACATAATTTAGTAAGTGTTTTTTTATATAATATACTGAAATTCTGGACAGAATGGACTATCCTAATTTATGTGGAAAACACAAAATGGGTATATTAACCTTTGACCTCATTTGTAACAGTAAAGATATAGTCATAATGGACCAATTTTATTTGTGGTTCATTTCTAGTATAGTTCTGTGCATTTTGACACTAAGATCAACCCTATATCATACCTTGTTGCGAAGATACAATTTTTAGTATTTTTAAAGAAGGTCAATGACCTTTAACACGAAAAAAAAAAGGATTTCCCCAACCCCTATTCTTCCTTACTTTTTTTGATATATCTGTATACCCATACCTACACAAATCAGTTGACATGCACTTTATAATGTAATATTTGACTTGATAGTTCATTATAAGTATGTGTTAAACCAAACAAGGCCAACAGCCATTAAGTCGCGTGCTACAATGCATACCGGACCGACAGACAGACCGACAGACCGACAGACAGACAGACCGACCGACCGACCGACCGACCGACCGACATAGTGAACTATAGAGTCGCGTCCACGCGACTAAAAATGGGTATATTGACCTTTGATCTGATTTTTGAAGGTCAAGATATGGTCATAAGTGTCCAATTCATTTTTTGTTTAATTTCTGGTATAATTGTGTGTATTTCGACACCAAGCTCAACCATATACCATATTTTGTTGCCAAGATACAATTTTTATGAGGTCAATGACATTCAGATTCAGATTCAGATAACATTTATTCAGATAATAATGAATGAACATATACAAAATAGAAAAAAAGATATTAAAATGAACATAGATAAAGCAGTAATTGGAAGTCATTATTATCATGGATCCCTTCTAGAAGTTAAAAACTTGTCTCGCAGGGACCCACAAACAAAACACATTACCAACAAAAAAACACCCCCAACAAAAATGTTCTCCACCCATATCCTTCCTTTTTTTGGTATATCTGTATACCCATACCTACACAAATCCGTTGAAATAAGCTTCTTTGCAATTTTTTTGCAGATGAACCTTAATATATGGTTACTAATAGGCCATTTTGTAGTTTTAATTAATTAATTTTAAGTTAATCACTTAAAGGGAAAAAACGAAGAAATATTTTCACTTATAAAACGACAAAATAAACAGTCAAAATTGCATATTCGGGTAGAGATTTTTTTGCGATCTAACTTTTGTAAATAACTATTATGTAACATTAAAATGACATATTCAAAATTAAAAAATATTCAGGAGGACAATATATTTAGACGATTAAGCGTCAGTAATGAAAATAATATGATAATTCAATAAACAAAGGAAAAACCTTTGCTGATCATTTGTTTTGTGGCCGGACTGAAAACATTGAGTAGGCCTAATCTTCCGATTGGCCAAGCCAATTGAAGATTGTTTTTTTGTTATTGTTTTTATATTATTTTTGTTCTTATTGATGTACAGCGACGCTGATAAATAATCATAGAAAGTGCGCTATAAGATTTAACAAGGTGCAATAGTGAGGAAATCTGCAAGAGTGCCGTATGCCTAATTACAATACACAATCATGTTACCTTTCATCTTTGATAGTTTGTAAGAATTTCTTGCAATCAAAGGCATCTGCATTAGGGTATATACACGTTGAACCAATAAGAAGTGGACAAACCTGTGTTTGTACAGTGCCATCCACAAATGCCATACTGCCACAAAACACTAGTTTGGTTACCTTCAATGAATAATAATACAGTTTTACATTTTATAATATTATTAATTATTACTAATTATTATCAACAAGTTTTATTATTAATAACATCTAGCATGTTTCTCTTAATCATATCTTGTGCGTTTGACTCTTTCTGTAGAGCAGCAAATAAAGTGCTTTAGATTATTGAATGAATCTCACTCTTTCAAGATTTAAATTTGTATTCATACCTTAAAATAATATGTTAAAACATAAACAAATTTTAACATTCATTAATGTTATATAATTTATTTACTGTATCAGTAATTATTACCTGACTTTCATTACACAATTGGAATAGGCCATAGGCGGGGTTCAACATTCGAAAATGTGAATTTTTTACCAGCTTTGGTGGTCCGGTTGAGCCCTGAAATAAAATACAAAGAATATAATATATATGTATTCGTTGAAAACGGGTACTGGAATGTGTACATTAATTGGTGCGAGTGCGCTGAAACGGTTCAGTTACTTTCAAAAATATAAAATTTTCCGCCTTCAGTTTTTAATTTAGTTAAGAGATATCATACTTTGGAAATAGTACAAACCGATGTCATCAATACACAGCAAATGTCATCAATAGTGACCCTTTTGGCAGCTTCTCTAACCGTGTCTTCATTCCCCGCAAGATACAAATCCTCTAACTTGGTTGTACCACTATAATTCAAAAATACTAGTTCATTCACTTTGATCTTGAATCCAACATGATCTATAAATTTAATTGTGGGGGCTGTGATTGCGGGGAAACTTCCCGACATCTAAAGACAAAGATTCAAGAACATATGGGTAGGGATAAAAATTCACATATATACAAACACATTAACAACAATAGGAATTGCGTAGATCAATGCAGCAAAAAAAAATTCAAAATTATCGACACAGCTACCAATAGCTACAAACTAAAAATAAAAGAAGCCCTACATATAAAATAGAATAACCCATCTCTAAACAAACAAATAACTTGTTACAAAACCAATCTGAATATTTAAATACTCACCTGTATAAAGTTAAATATAACCAACGTCTACGACCGTATTTCAGTGCACTGATGATGTTGTTGGGCGTAACAAATGTTTTTTATCATACTGAATTTTTTTTAAATTTTGTTATCCTGTCGGAAGTTCGGCAACATTATTCACGATATCACCTTAAACACTTCGGTGTCAATCAAGGACTTACAAAAGTTGGAAAAGCTATCTGATCTATTTAAATGTCATACCTTTTATGATTGATGCCTGTAGCTACGATATACCTCAAGTCCGGGAAGCTTAAATAAAAAATATTGCTGTATTTTCCAGTTTCTATTAATTTTATGATTTATAATCATATATCATAATTACAGGCATAAATACAGTTTATCTGCCAAATAGGAATCACAATTACGATTTCAAGAATAATTTTTTTAATGATACTAATCTGCTGTAGATAAATTAAAACAATTACACTTTATGATAATTAGTTAAGGAAATTCCAAAATATATGTACGTGATTGTTAACCTCAAATTTCCAACTGATTGTTTACCTGGATTCTATTAGATTATTCCCCAGATTCAAGTTACTACCCATTATATACAGTGTTCAGTATGCTTCCTAAATTTCAAGTATTAAAGATGTTTCCTAAACATATTTTAGTTACTGTATATTTCTCAGTGTATTAGACAGTTACCTCCATTCACCAGTACAAAAAACATAATAATAAACAATCATAATGATCAGATGTTTTCTCTACTCTGACGCTTGTAGGCCTATGTACTTTCGGTATAATTCAGGTCAATGTAGAAGCCAATGCATTAGAATAACAAGCTATAGATAATTGGCATTTATATTGGTTTTAATTCAAAGATTTTTGTTCGGTCAACGCATATATGTTTTAATGCATTTACATAGTATATATTAATTGTGTTAAAATATGGTAATTTCGGAATTACTATGAAATCATCTATTTTTGGCAAACCTTCTGTAGTGACCATGATTAATAATTGTTGATAATAATGTTGTTAAAAAACATAAATTAGAAGTATTTACTTATTTGATATTATGCTACCAGAAGTGCTAGAGCTCAACCCTGGAATCAGTTTACAAATGTCTGTATACAAGTTTTCTGGACTTCGAGTGAGGAACAAAGCCTTACATGATGTCTGAATAAAAAGAAATTAAATCAATCTTATGTCTATAATCTCCTACTAAATGTAAAAGAGTAAAAAGCTCAGAACTGAAACTAAATGAATACTGTATTCCCTCTTACCCTCTTTTTAGAAGTATAAGTAAAAATTAATCCAACCTTTAGATTGAAAGAAATAGGGCAAAACTTACACATCCTTCCTTGGTGAATGTTCCCACTTACAAAGAGTGAACTGAGCACTAGAACTAGCTTTCAGCAGTATCATATACCAATCCATAACTTAATCTTACATGATAATGTGATACACACGCTGTATTACCGAATTTTTCCATGATACTAGGAAAATATTGTCGTAAGTGGAGATACACTACTGAGAGGCAATTTATTTTGAATTGAAACAATTTCACCAAGTTGAAAATTCAACTGAAATCCACGCAAGAATTCTTTCATTTCGTATTCACCTTTCGTAAAATGTCTCCTATTGTATGCAGGGGATAACCTACTTGCAAAAACACCTGTAAAAGAAAGATAAAGATGATTTTATTTGGTCTAAATTGAAATATATTAATGATATCACTTGTAAGTCAAGACAAGATGTCTAGGCCTATGTCTATTACAAGTTATTTTGGTCATGTTTGTTTTGAGAATTGTTTTAAGAATATTCAAACACGACATAATGCTTATAACCTACAGTAATCTAACTTACTGTTGTTAATCCAATTGCCCTTGCTGCACCAGCGATCAGTGGCAATTCCATGTGATTATACCCAATAATAGCTATGTAATCGTCTTTACTAAGACCAATATCCAGTAGACCAGACGCTAATTCCTCTACCTAAAAGCAACGATTCTAAAAGTATATATTCCTGATTTTTAGGTTCAGGCTTTAGCTTACAGACAGGAATTAAAAAATCATATTTAAATTGATTAAATGTATAACAGAAATCATTACGAAAAAAAACATGAATTCCCAATCAAAGAACTTTGCAAAATTCTTCTATCAGTCAGTCAGACCTTATTTAGGTAGTTCAACCTCATATTACCAAATCTCTAAAAATAAATTCGTTTAATTAATGAAAGTAGCAAATATATAATTTGTTAAATTTACCAGTTAAAGTTACCAGTCATCATGTGGCCGTGGCTTATTATTCACCACCATGAAGGCCAGTAGCTCCGTGAAGATTATAGACAATGCGACAAATGAATAGTATTTAAATCTGTTAATATTAAATATATTAAGTATTAAGAGTATTGACTGATAATAAAACAGCGTTCCATTGAGCTATTTATCTAACTTTATCTATCTCTTCGGATCAATTGGTTCATAAGGTTGTAGTGGGCTCTTTCTACTGGTAATTTACCCATTTATGGAAATCAAACAAATACATCTCTAATTGTCACTCATTATATGGGTTAATACAAACTTTCGACTTAACTAGTTGCATCTATCTCTATCTATTCTTTTCAGATCCAGATGGAATCTCTCTTCTTGTGCAGTAGAATATAAAATAATATATAACGTACATGAACATGTTACATTTCTTTCTTTTTTTTTTCATTTCTAAAAACACAAAAGGTCACCAACAATGCAAAAAAAGTTCTCAAAATGTACGTTTGTTCGAATTACAAAAATAATTTAGGAGGTTGATCATTTAAGACAATTATAGTTATTAATAAGTGTTATATAATATGTAAATTAACTTCTTTAAACGTTGTTAGATGAGTGTATACCTTTCGATGGAAATCTAAAAAATTCAATCTCTCATTATCACTAACAAACACATGCACTTCTCTGTCAGGATGCATTTTAACCCGTTCTTCTAGCAACTCATGCATAGTACGTCTGATAGCAGTAGAGGTTTCCATCATAGATTCTACAAAAAAAAAGTTCATTAGTGAATTGCCATATTATTCTTAATAAGCAAAAAATAAATTTTATATTTCTTGTTCATATTATGTTTAACACGTCCTCTACTGTTAACCAAGTAAGTTAAGAACATAACGCAACGTGATTTGACAAATCGGAAGCTAACCAAGTAATTTCAGAACTCAAAGCAACGTGATTTGACAAATCAGAAGCTAACCAAGTAAGTTAAGAACGTAACGCAACGTGAGTCGACAAATCAGAAGCTAACCAAGTAAGTTAAGAACGTAACTTAACGTGATTTGAACAAATCAGAAGCTAACCAAGTAAGTTAAGAACGTAACGCAACGTGATTTGAAAACTCAGAAGCTAACCAAGTAAGTTAAGGACTTAACTCAACGTGATTTGACAAATCAGAAGCTAACCAAGTAAGTTAAAAACGTAACGCAATGTGATTTGACAAATCAGAAGCTAACCAAGTAAGTTAAGAACGTAACGACTATTGATACTCTGGTCTCTGTACTGCTTTGGTAGTAGATTTAGAAATTATTTCCAGTGCTGAATTTAAGGAATTAAAAAAAGCGAATGCATTAAATATCACGTGAGACTATCACTAGCACTATGATTATGGTAACACACTGAAATATTATATGAGTGGGTGTATTGATGGACGATATATACAATGTTTCTACAGAAAACAAAATAAATTATAACTATATGATAACCATTCTTTCTTTGATGAAAATCAAATGACGTCATGATCAATAAGAGCATTTTAATGCTTTTATTGATACTATTAAACAAGTCGTTGTATCGTATGAATTTAGGAGCTCGGTAACATCTCGTCATGATTCTGTGTTTACATCCTGGATTTCACGATTTTGAACAACCCCCAATAAATTCCACTTTGTTTTTGTAGAACAGCCAACTTCAAAAAAGATAGTGAACTTGCCTTTGTTAATTTTCCTAGAGATAGAAGAGAAAGAAAATAAACACATTGACATTGTTATAAAAAAACTCACAATTTGCTCTCAATGAAACCGTGGATGTAAATGTGAATCAAATGTTCATAAAGTAAGTGCAGCCTCAGTGTCCAAATATTTCAACACAATTATCACCAATACAATAACTTGTATAACAGACAGGAACACATCATTCTTCAAACATATACATAAATATATATAAGATTGTACCAGTACAATATAAATCCTTGGCGAGTGAATGAATATTCAATAAAGTTATATATAATTACATTTCATGGCAGCCAAGGTTTGTCTAATTGTTTACAGAGATAACTAAGAGGCAACTTTAATACGCAACGGTTTTTTAAATAATATTGTGTATATGTAAAACAATTGTGTTGCGTAGCACTGTGTAAATTATATATACTGTCAAATTATTGAAACAGTGATCATATTCGGAACATGATCTCATAATCGCCCTGTATCAACGGTTTTCGGCAAGCAATTGTCTGGACTTTAGGTTGTGGAACTGGTTTTTTAAAATAGTGAATAAGGTTAGTATATCTAGGAAGTAGGTCGGCTATTTAGAAAGATCTCATGCATTATTATATCAGTGAAAGTACTTGGACAAAACAGATTATAGATTATAATTATACTGAATAAAATACTTGTCATTGATGACTGAATAAGCATTCCATAATGGTAATATAGAAATTGTACTGTGTTATCTAAACACTACAGTAAAGTCTATTATTATCTTTTAATAAGTACAATACAGTTGAACCTCCAGTAAGCGTCCACTCTCGGGACCGGGAAAAATGGGCGCTTATGGGAGGTTCTGTCGATAGAGGGCCAAAATCACGTTTTATGGCTATCCAATATTTCTTAAATTCTTAACGCAACGGACCTCTAAATTCTCCAGCTAATTGTATTTTATTGTTTATGATCAGGTAGTTTAGTATCATTTATGATTTCAGACAAATTTTAAAAGCTTTTATCTTATGAAAATGGTCATTCAAATCATCTGTGTAGTTTTCTCATATCTCTTCCTAAAAACACAGGAATAGGCTTATAAATAAAGCTAATATATAAAGCACAAGTACCAAAATTGTATTTTCGGGTGGCCGCTTATGGGAGGTAATTTACCATACAAAAATTCTAATTTTGAGTAAAAAAAAATGGCTGCGGCCGCTTACGGGAAGGTGGCCGCTCGCGGAGGTTCAACTGTATATGATATTTTAAGTAATAGTTTTACTTACTTTTACATACTTACATAATATTTTTGAAGCTGATTGAATATCAAATTCACTCTCATAAACCTTCAAACTCTCCATCGACTTTATTTCCCAACGATATTATTTTCAACTTGGCTGTCTACTGAAATTCCATCATTTACCATTCCGGATTATATCAGTTAGGGACGGCGACGACCAATTGAACGATTTTCTATTATCCTTTATTTAGTGAAAGTAATCTACTTGGACAAAGTAGATAATATAAAAGCAGACAAGCGCTGCCCCTGAGTGAACTGGAATAACAGAAATGAAAACAAAGGAGGCACAAGCTGATGAATAGATATATCTGCATATCAAGCAGAAGGTTCCGGGTTAAAATATCGGTTGGGGCTTGACTTTCGAAGACCTAGGCATTTTTGTCGAACAAATAAATGAAATTAAATGAAAAATACCATCCAATAACCTAGCATAGCATTACATATTTTTGGTATCACACTCTCACATGGGGCCTGTAGCTGAAATACGGTATCGGTCTAAATCTAACAAAGCTAACTTTTACCATTTTTATGCCCTGATTCGCCACTGCTCACTAGGACTATAATACTGCTTAACGGTTTAACTGTAGCATGTTTAGCATTGGTCCTTTATTGAACTAATAACCAATTGTGTTTGTTTGCTAGACCTTTTTTATCATTCGACTCGCAAGTTCATTCTTTCACGTTCGGAACAAAATCCCATGCAACCTGCGTAAATGGAATTGTGCATACTGTAATACTTTTGTTGTAAAGATTTCTGTCGTCCGTTGAGGGCGCGCATGTCATAATATGCTTCGAGTATCGGACGATGTTGAGCGCGCACTCGTTCACAGTTATTGTCATATAAACATGCCTGAAGCGTTCCAATCACCACATATATTATTATGAACATTATAGTGTTTTGGTGAGTTCTGAAATATTATTAACCTTATTACTTGTTTTTATATAAACCAGAAACTGAAAATCAACAGACGTAATGCTAAAGGAAATCTAACCAGACAAGGCAACGCACTGAAGAGGATGCTTGCATCGGAAAACCCAGATTTGGAAGAGATTAAAAGGAAGGCAGATTTATTAGAGGACTTCTTTGCCGCAGTAGAACGAAAGCATAACGAATTAATCGAACTTGTGGAGGGCGAGGAAGACTACAACACAGAAGAGAAATGCAGGATTGTCAGGACCAGTTCTTGATTGAAAAGGAACAGACAAGAAACAGTATTAAATCTTTAGAAAAGAAACTAAATGAGACTGTTGTTTTAGTAGATGACAGTAATGTGAATAATAGTAATGTTATTAATGATGAAATTTCAAGTAATCAAAATGATATCCATGATGATAATGTTAGTGATGTTAATTTAAGTGATCCTGCTATTGATGTTGATAATGTGAACGATAATAATGTCATTAACCCTAACTTATCCACAGCCAGTAGTAGTTCGTTGGACACGCCTTTAATTGGGAAGGCTTGTTACGGGCAATTGCTCTACCCCGCAGCCAACCGAAAAAATTCAGAGAAGACCCGCTACGGTACCATGCATTCATTACAGCATACAAGAGTACTGTTTCTCAAGTCCCATATGATATTGTCAAATTACAACATCTACTCTCTTTATGTGAGGGTGCTGCATATTCTTCGATACAGTATTGTGTCCTTAAACCAGCTGAAGAAGGCTACATAGCAGCCATTAGAAAGCTAAAAGAGAAGTTTGGGGACCCCAACATAATAACCAAGGCCTGGACTGATAAAATACTGAAGCGAGAGATAGTCACCCTCGATACACTCGGAGATTTTGCAGATGACCTAGGAAACTGCTACGGAACCCTAGAAGCTTTGGGGAAACTCTCGGAACTGGATACCATGGAGGGATTATCCAAAGTTGTGCAGATTTTACCGATATTCCTCCGAAACAAGTGGAAAGACGTCAATATCAAGTTGAAAGAGAACCATACCATCGCTATACTCAAGCATCTACTTGAATTCGTCCAGAAGTCTAGGGACAAAGAGGAAGATCCAGTATTTGGAAGGGTGCTAACCGCTAAGAAACCAGAAAAGGATAAACCTATCTAAAGGGATCACACCAAAGAAATCACCGACCACCAACAACTATGACCCTTACAGATACAAAAGACAGCAAGAAACTACCTCGGATGTTGGGCCGATGAGAACCATGCTGCTCACTGATGGAATGAATAAACTACACATAAAGGGCCACGAAGACAGCATTGTTTTGAAAACTGTGGAACACGGAACAACCACTGTTCCTGGACGGAGTGTAAACGTACAAATATCGGCAAGAGGTGAGACTCACAACAGATATTACCTTGACGATGCGTTTTCTTCGACCTTGTTAACACTGGGGAGCTACTCGTACCCCACAAGAGAGATCAAAGAGAACTACAATTACCTGAAAGATGTCCCCTTACCAGAAATAACTGACGCACTTCCTTTAGTCTTGATAGGAGCTGACAACGTACATTTGCTTACGCATAGAAGCCCAATGATACAGCTAGGCATTAACTCTCCAGCAGCAGTACATACAGTGTTTGGATGGACATTGCATGGTCCAGTTCCTATGCCTTTGACCAAGCCACCGGTCACTGTAACAACCTTCACCCTATGCGAGTCATCACAACTGAAATCTGGTGTTAGAAGGCTTTAGCAGGTGGAAGAACTTCCTCCTAGTAAGGCAGCGACTCGTTCTCGACTCGACCAAATGGCAGTGAACAATCTCGAACATTCCACACACTTGATTCAAGTAGATGGAGTGAACCGTTATGAGGTTCCCCTGTTGCGTGATAACATCGGTACACGATTCCGATCTGGTGTTGAGTCGGTGATTCCACACATGAGGAGAACGGAGAGGTGCTACAACCAGAAGCCTGAAAGACGTGAGAAACACAACCAATTAATCCAGAAGCTAGTCGACGATAAACTAGTGGTTACCAATGGTTATCTCTGTTATTTGGATCTACCTGCAGCCCGTGCTGCGCTACTTATCCACTCCAGAAACTAGCTATAGAGCATGGTGGACATTATCCAGAAGTGAAAAGATCCGTCATGGAGGCCTTTTATGTTGACAACTGTTTGGATAGCATGAAATCTACAGAATAAGCTGAAATCTATGTGCATGACATCAGGACTGTACTGAGCATGGCTGGCTTCAACGTTAGACAGTAGGCTAGCAATAAACCGGAGGTTTTGAAGGGATTACCTGAAGAAGCACTCTCATCCTGCACTATATTAGAGTTCCAACAAGACACTAATGAAGCAGATGCGCTGGGATACTGGATCTGACTCACTTACATACCGCCAGAATCACGACCATCAGATGTTGTAACAATGCGATATATTTACCGGACACTGGCAAGATAATACGACCCCATTGGCTTCCTGGTTCCATTCCTTATTAGGGGTAAGCTTATAGTCCACGATTTGTGGAATATGGATAACATCGATTGGGACAGAGAAATAACTAACTCCGAGCTTCGAGCCTCCTGGGTCCAATGGGATGAAGAACTTAAGTACATCGATTGGTTCAACATCTCGAGACGATATCTCACACTGAAGGATGCCACTCACCAGTTACATGTCTTTTGCGATTCTTCCGAAAGAGCTTATGGTGCAGTCGGCTACATTCGCGGAGAGCGAGATGGAAAAGTGGAGACCGCATTCGTTATTATAGCCAAATCCAAGGTTGCTCCTAAGAAACAGTTAAGCATGCCAAGATTGGAACTCTGCGCCGCACTGGCTGGTGCGAGACTGATGGACTTCATGGAACAAACCATAAAGATTCCTATTAGTACGAGGCACCTGTGGAGCGATTCCACAATGGTACTGACGTGGCTCACTTCAGAAACCTGTAGATTCAAGGTCTTCGTCGGAATTCGAGTAACAGAAATAAACCACTTAACCAAAGACATGACCTGGCACTATGTGCCCACACAAAGCAGAATGTGGCAGATGATATCACGAGAGGCAAGCGACCACAGGTGGAAATATGGACAGTCCTTTCTAACTCAGGCTACAGACCACTGGCCAATGATGCCCAAACTCCAAGATCAACCTGGTGACACAGAAGTCAAGAAAAGTGTTTTCTGTGGGCTAATCAATGTTGATGCTACAGATGAGATCAGCCACCTAAAGGACTTTGAAGCACTGTTGCTCCACCTCGGCCGGAAGTTTGATGGGGCGGCCCCTCAACAAATTGAGAATGAAGCCTGGAAAATAGTACAACGATGCTGTTTCCCAGAAGACGTTACAGCACTGAAAACTGGAACCTCACTACCTACAGGTAGTAGACTGAAGCAATTAAGTCCAGAATGGGACAATGACGCTGGTCTTATAAGAGTAGGTGGACGATTGAGTGAAGCAAATGCTATACAAGAGCAAATGAAGCACCCAATCATTCTCGATCCAAAGCACTACATCACAAAACTTATTATCCGACATACCGACGCTACATCCTGGACCAGAACGTGTTTTAGCGGACCGGATTCTCAGAGGTAGAGAAGCTGTTAAAGGACAGCAACGACTATGTCAAGAATGTCAGCGGTGGCGAGCAAAGCCTACCATTCCTCGGATGAGAGACCTGCCGGCCGCAAGATTACAAATATTCAAACCCGTTTTCCATTGCACCGGGATCGACTGCTTCGGACCCATGTCTGTGAAAGTTAGACGGAGAACAGAAAAAAGATGGGGAATAGTCTACAAGTGTACGTGTATGACAGTTGGCGCCATCCATTTAGAGCGTTTGGATAGCATGAATACGGAAGAATTCTTGTTGTCGTTCCACAGATTTGTTGCGCGAAAGAGCCAACCAGCTAAGATTTTCAGTGATTGTGGAACTAACTTCAAAGGTGGAGACAAAGAACTCCAGTCAGCCTTCGACCTGATGACAGCTGATCTTCGAGACAAACTACGACCGTTTCAAGTAGAATTCCTTTACAATCCTTCTAACGCTCCTCACTTTGGAGGAATATGGGAGAGAGCGGCGAGGAGCGCGAAGACAGCTCTCAGAGTAGCACTAAGTAACCAGCTAGTTACAGAACCAGTTCTAATGACCCTGCTTATAGAAGTTGAAGGTATACTAAACTCAAAACCACTAGGTTACGTATCAAATGACTCTAAGGATGTCAACGCGGTTACACCCAACATCCTTCTGATGGGGCGGCTAGATCCAGTTATGCCACAAGTAATATATACAGAACATGATCTTCTGACAAAGAAAAGATGGAGACACAGCCAGGTGCTGATTAACCATTTCTGGAGACACTTCATCAGGCATCACTTGCCGAACCTGCAGGTCAGACAGAAGTGGTGGAGGGAGTCGGAGAACTTGCAAGAAGACACGGTCGTCCTTATCATGGACAACCTACTTCCCCGAGGCCAATGGATAATAGGACGTATAACCAAAGTTTTCCCGGAGAGGATGGCAGAGTGCGCTCGGCCGAAGTACTCGTTAAGGGCAAGACATATGTACGCCCTGTTGTAAAACTGATCAAACTCCCAGAGCTTCAGTAACCGTTCAAGAGTTTTTTATTAGATACCTTGTATTTACAGGTCTTAAAATGATAGTTTACTTAGTACCTAAATTTAGGGGCGGCTGTTGTAAAGATTTCTGTCGTCCGTTGAGGGCACATATCATAATATGCTCCGAGTATCGGACGATGTTGAGCGCACACTCGTTCGCAGTTAATGTCATATAATAATGCCTGAAGCGTTCCAATCACCATATATTATTATGAAAATTATAGTGTTTTGGTGAGTTCTGAAATATTATTAACCTTATTACTTGTTTTTTTTATATGAACCAGGAATTCTGGTAATAGGCTGTAATTGTTGATAAGAAGATTTAAAAGTTAAATTTTAGTCAGTTTAGGTGACGTCTTCTCTAGGCCGTCGCATGTTGTTTCCATTGTTTTGTATTCAGCGAGAGCCTCTATCGCTCGGACAGGTTGGGTCACGTGACCCGTATGCTAATATTACCGGTACTATTGCTAATTATCCGTTTCTATTTATTTTGTATTTGTAGTGATAAATGAACACACACACATTGCCAAATTGCCACATTGACACCTTGCCACTCTGCAACCTCAACACCAATACTGTAGAGGATTACCTATTAAAAGTTACCTTGAGTTGTACATGCTGACTACTTGTTTCATTCCGTCTGTCATTCTACCTAACTACTACCTAACCAAATATAACAGTACTTACATACCTTTCTACAACTTTAATTGTGTTTTTAGTAACCAAAACTTTCGTTTGTTACAAATGTAATGTAGTGATATAGGCCTAGATTTATAATTGAAGAATCAACCTTAGTATCACAATTCAATTGAGTTCACCAATTTGCCCCAGAAAGGTCGAGAGAAGAGATTGTCCAGATGTTTTAATGTCCACTAGGCATAATAATTAGTTCTCCAACGACCACAGTTGTTTTGACCTATGATCTTTCCCATCGTAAAACTATTAGATATTGTTACTTTTAAAGCACAGATTTGACATGGCCAATTCGTCATTGTAACCCAACACATCCAAAATGTGCCTGGACAAACTTTAGATCCAATGGTTAAGCCCAGAGATGATGTAATGACATATGGTAATGAACAGAAGCCGATATACCCCCAAGTTTCAGAAGAACCCAGACACCAGATACCGACACTTCTTCAGAAGCACATCTACAGCCACACCTCACTTACAGCATCATTTATACTTTGTTCCTGTTTCTTTATTACCATATTATCCTGTATCATTCCTGAATTTATATTATATTGTGTGGTATACCGTATTACTGAAAAAACAATTGTGATATTTCAATCAACCTAGCGAGTAGATTCTTTAATACAGTAAAACTTCATACATTATAGTACATGGTGGAATATTATTAAATCGTTATTAATGATTTTGTATTTGTTCAAGATTACGTTTTTTTCGTTGTTTTCGTAACATTCTATCCATTAGAGGTAAAATCCGATAGCAAATGAAACTCAATCATTAGATGATTTTAGATGTCCTACGAAAGAGTGTCAATATTATAAAACGTTGAAGATGAGGAAATATGTGAGAAAAAATCGCCTCGTCCGAGATTCGAACCCGGACTATTCTACTTGATATGCAGACAACTGAGGGCTTCGTGGTACTGTATGAATATTTCACACATTTCTTAATAGCTTTCTTCTTTGTTCACATTCTTTCATAATTAAGGTTATATGAATAGTCCCACACACCCCGCCCCCATCATCATCAACAACTTTAATCATAAAATGATTATCATATTGGCCATTATGCGGATTTGAGGTATTTCCATGATAACTTTCTTGAAAACGACCTCTATTGACTTGAATGTCATTTAACATAATTATTTACTCCACTTATCAGGATACGGTTGGTACTTAATTCAAAACAATTACTTATTGACCTGGTACCAGACCGTTGTACAATTGTTAACATATATAGTATCACAGGTTGCGACTAATGGCATAATTAGGTTCTCTATTCAGAGATGATTGATCTATGGCTTTGTTAACTAGGCGTGATCCTACTTATATACTGAATTAAGTACTCAGATTGTCATTGATGACTGATACGCATTCCATAATGGTAATATAGAAATTGTACCGTGTTATCTAAACACTACAGCATTGTATTAATATTTATTTTAAGAAGTATAGGCCTATATGCTATTTTAAAAATAATAGTTACTTTTGCTTATTTACATAACATTGTTGAAGCTGATGTAATATCAAATTCACTCTCATAACCCTTCAAACTCCCCATCGACTCTATTTCACAACGATATTCTTTTTAACTTGGCTGTCTTGCCCACCGAACTTCCATCATTTACCATTCCGGATTATATCAGTTAGGGACGGCGGCGATTTTGTATTGTCGTTTTATTCACCAATATTTCTTGGAAATTTGTAAATAATATTTTAGTTTTATAAAGCGCATACTTATTATAATAATATTCCAATTAACTTAATTTTAAATTATTACTTTAACAAGATGATTTTTTTTTTACTATTATATTTTTATGTCAACAATTTTAATGTACATATTTTATATGCTATACATTTGTATTGAATATCCAATATCGTATGTGTTTGTGTGTATTTGTATGTTTTATCATAGGCCCAAGATCAGGTCCTTCATTGAAGTGACTGGATACCACCACAAAAAATTGGTAATAAATATAACTTAAACATAACTAGAATACTGTATTGCATTACCTTAATTAAAATAAAATATTTTTTTCATCATTCTAACAATGCAATTGAATTAAATTAGAATTAGATTAGAATGTAGATATATTTATTGTTATACAATTTGATTTGATATTTCACGTAGTTTATATTGTATATCTACGTTTTGTTATTGTTTAAGCATATTTATTATACAACCACATTCGGCTTTAAAATACCTGAAACCGAATATTATATTATATTGTTTATAATAATTAGTAGTATTTACACGATGTTATTGCTGTTGAAACAAATAAATGAACATCTGGTTGGTAGTTGTTAAAGTACCAGTGCTAACAATAATTTCACTGTCCGAATTACCTTATCATAATTAGGCCTACACTTATGCTGGTTGTATAACTGTCAAATATTGAATTCGAAAATGATTGCACAATTGATGCACTTAAAGACGAAATAGTAGTGTATTGCGATGTGTTTACTCATTTAAGAAGTTAATACTTAATGCAAGAAACAGATAAATGTTCCTAATTGGTTTATGTAATTACACGACAATTACAGACCTAATGGAAAACGCAATAGGAGCAAGTAAATACAAAACAAGAAGACAACAAGGTTATTCTCGATTTGTTTTTTACAATAGTCTCGTTACTAAGAGGTGTTTGCTATTTAAATAGATGCCAATTCAAAGTCAAAAGAATACCAGTAACATAGCACTAATAATTAACCTTCTACCAATTGATAAGTAGGCATATAGATTGACTTTTGTAATATAACATAATTTCTTGCACATCTGGTGTGTTTATTGGGTGTTTTGTTTGTTTGATAATTCCCATTCAATAGATGTATTACATTTACGTGTAGGGTCTATAATAAAAAACATATTTTAAATATCACTTGTCAAATAATATACATAATATAAATATAAATATTTGAAAATACACAGGAACAAAAAATCATTTTTTTATTCCTATCATTATTAATTATTACCCCAATGTTTTTTTCAAACTATAATTTACAGTTCTAAAACACTTTGGGCCCTAAAGACATGACAATGTACAAAAGTTCGATTTCTACTCTAATTCAATATCAGAATTACGGATTTATTTACGTTCTCTATATCGTCCATACAGTGTTCACTAATGCGCATGTGTATTAATATTTTTATCTACTTTTCGTGAAGTGGAAAAATGCGCAACCATTTATAGCTTAGGAATGTTCAATTCGCGCGAATATTATTCGCTAATGGAAAAGAGGCTTTATTAGGCGTGATTAATATTTAAAAATTCCACTTATATAGAATACGGTAGTTCATTGTAAATTTTAAACATATTCGTTAATTGCAATCTGACAGAGTAATGAATAGTACTAGTTTATTTTAGATTAATTACATCAACGGAATTATTTTCATTAATCCTTCACTTTAATTAAATTAATCTCAATAAACACAGCTTTTTGGACATTCATTATTTTTGGCTGGATTTATGAATATGACAATAAGCGCAACGGGATACCCGTCGTCATTGGCTAACATCTGACGGCACTTATGTCCTACAAGAGCCAAGCCTCTTGCTATAATGGCAAAATCTCTGTTTATTATCGACCCCCATGTTGCTACTTAACGTATACTGTTAACAAAAAAAGCAATGCTTTACTTGGTTTGACTTCTAAGTAGCGCCATAGAAGCCGGATTTCTTCCAGTCTAGTCGTAGTGTTATGCTCCGTTTCGACGAAACTAGGCTTACAGCTACATCTGGTTTAATTGCGCCCACCATTGAACAACACACTAGGCCTAGAGAGAGTCTTACAGTGTCAAGTACCGTGCTTAGTTGGGTGCGAACTCCAGGCCTAGCCTATGATATCATAAATATACACAGCACACAATTTTAATAACATATTGACAAAGCTAACTGATAGTGGAAGTTGTTATTAAAAGTGAATTATAACATTTATTTTGTTTGTATTTCTTAGTTGATTTATTCTATAGGCCTATTGGATTAAATATTGGGAAATATATGTATGTAGATCTATGTAATTGTGGGATTATAAGAGTTTATTTTGTGCATTTAGTTAAGGTAAGTAGTTTTTTTAATAATGTTAATTTACATTTATTATGAACATCTTGCATAATAAACAATATGTACTGTCTTTTATATTCAGCTTCAATACAATGCAATTAAGTACGTCTCTAGCAGCCTAATCTAGATCTTTTTAGTCGCGTGGACGCGACTCTATAGTTCACTATGTCGGTCGGTCTGTCGGTCGGTCGGTCTGTCGGTCCGGTATCACTATGCGTTTTAGCACGCGACTTATGGCTGTTGGCCTTGTTCTACATTACGTCTTGTCCATGATTTTTACTATATTTGTTAAATTGCGCAATTAAACACACAACTCATCTGAACAGCTAGCAAATCTACAATCAATGTTGAGAAAGACTAACCAAAATGGTTATTCCAATCAAACATGGAGGTATAAGTAACCTCCATGATTCAAGTAAATACAATTATTGTAGGCCTATAAAAAATGTAACTACGTTTCGGCTATTTATTTTAATGTTATGTATGTTATTGTGATCGAAAAGTAAAATAAAAAATAATTTTACTCTTTCCTGGTTATTTCTGATAATCGGGACAATCGGGAGATTAGAATGTCTGCCGGTACATAAAGCATTCAAAATATTACAGTTTTTATGGGTATGTGTGGGTCAAAGAGTGGCTATGAAAGACTTTCAGACTGGGAAGTTTGCGCGTATTAACTCGCATTCTATTTCCTTGTGTAGACCAATCACCTTTCATCTCTACTTGCCAATATTCTCCAGAAGACGGCTGTACATAGCAACATGAACGTGGAGTCATTTTCAACTATACTTTCCTTTTGGAAACACACATTAATTAAATGTGGAAGTAGTGAATTCAGAAACTAACTTTATTGGAAAACATTGTCTGAAATGCAAACTATAAATCGTCTTATTGTATTATAACAGTCTTCATAATTTAACTCCTAACTATCTCAATGATATATTTAGATTTTGTAATAATACATTCAACCTTAGGCATAGTTACTTAGGCTAAATGTTGTTCTGCCTTAACCTGAGTCTATATTTAAAAAACTTAGCATTGCATATAAAGGTGTACTTGAATGGAACATAATTATAAATACTTTAATTGATGATTATTAGAAATTTCGAAATTGGAAAATGTATACTAGTATAGATATATTTCTAAATTAACTTTACAAAAATTAGATTACTGTATTCTTACACCTTGATAATGTAAACACAATACAACTAAAGTTGTATTGTATTCCACAGTGACTCAGTCGGTTAGCGCGCCGTTATACAGTACATGGCTTCGCCCTCACTAATTATAATAGTCCTAGACTTCAATGAATTCTATTTGATGGCAAATAATTGTAACAAAATTTGCGACTACATTCGATTGTTGAACCAAACTATCTAATCTGTACGATAGTAAAGCCTCCTGAAGAAACAAGCAACGTTTCCAACAAGTTAATTTTTGGTTTTTCCAAAAGAAAAATATACTAATATTTATTCTGTTTAAAAAAATAAATAATTAGTAAAAAAAATCGATTTAGATGTTTAGTGGTTAAACCTGTTCCCCAGTGGCTCAGTCGGTTAAACTTAATATTTTTCCTAATTAATAAATCATGTAAATCATTTTTTAGAACTTGTCACGTAATATGAAAACAAAAATCTTTGTGATTTGAGATATTTTTTAATTATATGTTCCCCAGTGGCTCAGTCGGTTAGCGCGCCGTACTTATAAACCGTACATGGCTTCGCCCTTACTGGTAGGTAATGCGGAGGTCGAGAGTTCGATCCTCTCCTGGGGAAAATGTTTTTTTTATAAAAAAAATTATTTTAAAGAAAAAAATAAATTAAAAAAACCTTGATAAGTGGAATTATACTACCTTATAATAAAAATATGCGGTTTATCTGATCATTGTCATTTAGCATAAAACTATTTAACTATTTAATACCTTCTGCAAAAGCAAATCACGTAATACATTACACACACGTTTTGTGTTGTATTGAGATTTTACACAGGTATATGTTCCCCAGTGGCTCAGTCGGTTAGCGCGCCGTACTTATAAACAGTACCTGGCTTCGCCTTTACTGGTAGGTAATGCGGAGGTCGAGAGTTCGATCCTCTCCTGGGGAAAGTAATTTTTTATATTAAAAAAATTATTTTTAAGAAAGAAATGAATAACAAAAATCCACGATAAGTTGATTTAAACTACCTTATAATAATAAACGGTTTATCTGATCATTGTAATTTAGCATAAAACTTAATACTTTACCTAATTAATATATTCTGTAAATAATTGTTTTAGTGCATATTACGTAATACTAAACAAACGTTTTGTTGTATTGAGATTGCATACAGGTATATGTTCCCCAGTGGCTCAGTCGGTTAGCGCGCCGTACTTATAAACAGTACATGGCTTCGCCCTTACTGGTAGGTAATGCGGAGGTCGAGAGTTCGATCCTCTCCTGGGGAAATCTTTTTTATATATTGTAAAAATATTGTAATTATTATTTTAAATATTCCTTACATAAATTCCCGCTATTCGAAAGTGTTGCTGCATATTTCCTCATACTTTTTGCGATGATGATAAAACATGTGGAACCTAATGTTAAGGAATGATCGATTCCCGCGAATTGCCTTGAAAAATCACTGTTACCACGTGAAAATTCAGTTCATTTTTTGGCCTATGTATTCAATGTATTCATTTTAATGTGAAAGTCAAGATGTGTTTTAGCCTAATCTATTGAAGAAATAATTTAATTAATTAATTTTCGTTAAAATGAGACTTTTAAAATAGCAGGCCTAGATTTTATTACAGATGTTCAAAATTGTTTCGATCTACTCAGTGCAATCATGGACCTATAGGTCCATGGTGCAATCTTAACCACAATGACAAACTGGACCGTTAAACAAATCGAATTACATGGCGTTTTACAAGGTTGCGCCTGCGCCCTCAATACAATAACTTTTTATTTTAACCAACATTTTACTAGAAATCCAGCATTTAATACTCGGTTTTAGTATCATAGGCTATATGGTTAGGCCTATAATAAAATTTCATTTATTATTTTTTTATTTTATAGAAATACACCTTTTTTACACCCTACATTAAATTTGTGTAGAAATGTAGATTCAAGTTTCCAATATAACATTTTGTTTTAATACTAAATATATTTGTATCTGAGCAAACCTGTCTGTACATTACTCTACAACCTCTTGCGCCCTCAAACCTAAACAGAAAACATCCCAGTCACAGTGTAGACTATGATGTGTTTTCAGGCTATGGAATATCTTTTATTGTAAGTGATTTTTGGTAAATTATAAAATTTTCCTTTGTATTAGTAACAATAAATAAGTTTACCCTGTAATGTTTTAGGTTTATTGATTATTGTATATAACTGTATCATTGCAGTTGATTGCAGTATTATGAAAGAAATGGCATTTATGAAAAAGTATTTTTATGGCTAATCTGCTCTGATATGCAACTGAAAATTATGTAGAACACCAAACATACAATGATTCTTTCTATCTATAAAATTGATTTTTTTTAAATGTTGACCCTTCTATACACAATACATGCAAAATGAAGATTAGATAATTTTGCAGTTATTTAATTCGATGGAAAATAAAACGGGAAAAATGGTTTCACTTAGGCCTATAAAATAATAAAATAAACATTTACATTTAATCGAAAACCTAACTTTTGCTTTAAATTTCAATTTCAATATATTTTTGTTTTTATTCAATCATTTGAAGTAAATAACTATCCTATGTGGCATATTCAACAAATGGGGACAATATATAGTTTACCAGTTTGCCATTGTGAAGTATGTAAGTTTTCATCTGTCGAAGTTTGTTGTAATGTTATAATGAAATTTTCTTATAATATCATTATTTAATAGTATATTAATTCATTGGACGTGTCTATTATCTTTCTGTAATTCTGAGGTTGATGTCCAGCAGTTAAGAAAACGTCCGAAGTTAAGTCAAGTTACATTTCTGACCGCCGTAACATTGTCTTAAACGTTAAATTTACCACTGCATCTACAATAATATAATGTACTAAAAGATCTGATTTCTTTGCACAAAGTACTTTCACCCACATGGAACAGTAATACGAACCAATCTCTAAAGAACTTCTTAATGCCGCTTCCATTCGCCGTCCCTTTTTGTCTTTGAATTTCTTCAAGAGTTTCAGGTGTGCCATACACGTTTTTCTTAACTGTCGGCGTTCCTTTTTATGGGATTTTGTTACCTGGCCTGAAGGTCGTAGGAATTGTGATTGACGGGTCGTGATAATTATTAACTAAACTATAACCGAGCAATATTAATGAGCCAATATTCCCACACTCAAATTTGATTTTATTCAAATTGTGTCAAGTCGTATAGCTTACGGCTGGGCATGTTCTAATTCATGTGCGGCTTAGGCCTAGTGTTTCTATAAAATTAAAATAATATAAAATAATGTACAATAAAAAATTAGGCAGTCTAACCAATAATTTCTGTTAAATAATGTAAGCCTACAATAAAAACAAAAATGAGGTAGGCTTAGGCTAACCAATCATTCTTTTTAAAACGAGCTTCTTCTTTACATTTCACAAAACAAACAAAATCAGGCACACACTTTTACCACCTGGCTGCCTATTTTGTATATATTCAACATCTCTCAACTGAGCTTAAAGATGTTTCATTAATATATTTATACACATTCAGTAAGACCGTAATCATTCTTTAGTTTGTATGTAGTTTCTGAATGAAGATTTGATTTCTTCGTTTTTCTACCAAACTAAAACGGATTGCTAAAAATGATTTATTTAGATCACTCAAACGTTAAAAAAAAGACAAGTTAGTAATAATTTCATTTGTTTAGGAATGTAAGAATCATTATTATTTTATTAATTATAGTTTATCAAGTAATAAAACCAGTGTAGTTTAGCTGTTATGATACGTATTATAGTTTGTCTACTTATTTCAAAATAGCAAGACAATAGTGTACAAAGTACCAGTAAATTACCAGTATTTTGTGTTTTCCATTTCTTTACTTTTAATAAAGAATTCTCTTCCACTTTACAACTTCAGTTCGTCTCATTCAGATACTTAGTTTCGGTGACACATATTTTGGCATGATTTAAAATACCATTTGTTATTTCTTATTTGTTTTTATTGGTTTCCGCAATTTTGTAGGCCTATTCATACGAATCTTCTGTCGTCTTCCTTTAAAAGGTGATTCACTTTCAGTTTCAGAGACCACACTAATGTCCTAAAAATACTTTGGCAAAGGTTGTTAATTTCAAACATTGTATTCTTAGCAAATTACTAAAGGTTATCAAACTTGATTTTAGTCCCACCGTGTTATTACACTAACTTACCTAAACGTGTTTTCTTATTCCTTTCTGTGGGCCTAGGGGGAGTTACAACAAGGTAAACACACGAGCAGGGAGCCGTCAATGTTCACTCAAAACTCTGCTTCGAACTTCTTTCAGCTGCTTGTGGAGAGAATACGTTAATTGGTTTAATGTAGGTAATACCACAATTATTCCCGGAAATATAATAATTCAATCTCTTTATTAAATAATTCACTAAATAAATACATATTAATGTTCAATTTTTTTAAACCTACACCTACAAATTGCGGGATCGTTCGTTAGTAGGGAATAGTGGAATTACAATTTTAAATTGTACTTTCACTTTTCCCTGGTTTTAGTAATAATTGTTTACAATTTTTTTAAATAATACTGTTTGTGGATATAAAATGATACAAGAAACCGGTTTTTTGTGGTGGCATAATTTTGTTAATTGTACTATTTCTATTTATAACGCTTATTTAATGTAGGTCTGCATGTCTGATAGGTCTGTCTTTATTAGTTTTGTTATTTTTCCTATGTTTATACTAACTCTTAGCTTAATGATTTTGAATACCAAAAGTACTACTGTACACTTTTTGTTTTGTTATGCCCAATTCTATAACAAGGCTCGCCATTTGTTCTGCCATTCGTAATGTTGTTTCCTTAGTATTAATTGAACATGGTCGACCATATAGACTTATGATTAATATATAAACTAATTACAGGCCTAAGCCTACAACTTTTCAATTTTAAATATTACTACTTATCTTTATTGTTCGGCTTACTGTTAGGCATAATAGAGGATCCATGCTTAGAACTACATTGGCTAATGTGTGTAAATCGCATTAGGCTAATGAATCTTTGCCTTCTTGATTAATATTTTTATATTCATCGTTGTATAGTATAGGAATAGTATTTTGACCTTACATTTAAAAAATTTAAATTCTAAACAAGAGATTAAAGAATAAATCCTGTCATTTTAGGTCTAAGAAATTCAATTAGCTATGAAAGCAACCGAGTTTTAAGGAACATTAGGTTCTCTTGTCCTAAGAAATTGAAAGAAAAACATACATATGGTATCTTAAAGACTATGAAATTGAGAATATAATGTAATTCCCGTTGACCTTGACATTACTACAATATTTGATGGTGTCGTATGAAATCCCAGCCAGGCCATGTCCGAATTTGGCTATGAAAACAATATTCTCAGCGTATATGATTAATATGATATGAATCAAAAACAAAAACATGCTGGCAAATTACGACTACGCCTGAGGAGTATAACGCAAAAAGCCCCGACTTCCCGTAGAGTGAGGTAAAATCAACAAAGACGCAATTATCCATTCCATGTAAGATGGCTGAATCAGCCTCCCTTTAGACGGAAGTAATTTCAGTTGTGAGGGTTAGAGGGCGCTGTTTAGATGACCCCCGCCGATCAAAAATTGTAGTACCAATCCAACTGCGCCAATTTGTGAACAGGGTAAAGGTTAAGAGTTTGCTCTACCGGTGGCATATGTGGCTAGTTATGAATTTATAATAGGAGTTAATAAGGCCTGGCCTTCTTTACCATTGAAATGTACATTAATTGGAGCTTGGCGCCATTACGATTAGCAATCAAACATCATGTCTAAAATATGACAAGCAAAAACACAGCTTGAAACCAGATGGACTAAACAATAATTTTTAATATGCCGTCGTGATATCCTTACAAATGATTGACCCAAGTATATTAATTTTCAAAAACGAATGCACGTGAAATAATGAGATGGGGGAGGTGGATCCGTATAGGCTTACTGTTACTAGATACAGTATGACATTTTAGTTTACAAACAGGTAAATATGTATATATTATATAAATACAACATTACTGAAAAAATGACAATGTTCAAATCAAAGAAATAAAGTAAAACAGCCATAAAAGAGTGTACCAATATGTATATATATTTTGTTTACTTCAGTATGTAAAAAAATCCAGGTCAACATTAAGAGAACGTAAGAAATAATATTGTTTTAGAGCTTCCGAATTAAACTTTGATAATCGAGCATATCGTCGAATTTTACTGTACTACCTTTGGTTTATGAAACTCCATATGGATATATCCAAAGTTTAACTGCATTACAGTACATTCTCAGTTATTTTTGTAAAACTGTGTTGTTTTTCTTTGCAAATTTATAACCATTTTAATTTATATTTGCTTGGGATCTTTAAATTCTCCTAAGAATTTGACTTTCTACAATATTATTTAATTTAAATGTATATTAATTTTATACTAGTAATAATAGAAAAATTGGTGAAACAGATTCTACAATTAAACAACAATTAATTATCATTGATGATAGTACAGTAATAATTTTATGTGGAGTGTAGTGGAACAAATCAATCGGTAGTGTATTTTAATGATATTAAACCAAAACAAATACTAAAGGTACACAACGCATTTTAACAAAAAAAGGCATAAAGGAGAAAGAGTAGGCAGGAATAAAAACATAAAAACTAATTTTAATAATATATATTGATAGGTAATGTTGATTAATTGTTGAAGGTAGGAGTCATTCTTTCATGTGTACATTTGTTTTCTCTTAATCGGTAGTATAACTATTGGTATACGAATTAACAATGTGTTGCTTTCATCCAATGCTACAAAAACTCAAAAACATTTCTTTTTCTCAGCCTATTTTTAGTTTTCTCTATATTGTATATGGAAAGAATAGGCCTAGATGCATGATTATATGTTTAGAGTAACACATTTGTGCGAGGAAGTGTAAACCGTTTTCCTGTTTTCGTTATTTGATTTCAACTCATTCCATCTAAATCTTTTAGTTAGAATAAACTAAGTGCATCGATCGTAATCCTGTATTATTATTATTATTTTTTTAACATTTATTTTTTATTTATTTCAGTATAAGAAAACATATATAGGCCTATACAAAAGGCAGCAGAAGCTGAAAGTATTGCATTTATATAAAAACTGTATAAAAAGTACTCAAAAACATCAAACATTAACATAGAAAAAATATCAATATATATATATTATATATTTCATCGATTACTTGACGATTATCTTCTAAATGTCTAAATAAATCGCAACAACAACCGCACAATTAACATGCATCAAATATAACTATAACATTTACTTTCTGTTAACAAATTAATAATGTTTTCTTACAAATTAAGTTTGTAGGCATATACCTCCTGTTAATAATACAATAAAAAGATGTTGGCCAAAACTGATATACATAAGGGAAAATATCTCAAAAGATACAAAAAATTATGAATGTAAGCTACTGTTTTGAGTCTAGTTCCAAAAAATCGCAAACAGAACTGATCTAGGCCCATCAAGACTGGCTATGAATTTCCCACGGCGTTACTGACCCGACATACGCAACTCTGACCTTGGTGGCGGTATCCTGTTCGACCGTGTCTACCTTAATTAGTGATAGGAAACAACAATTGTATTTTCTTTATAAATTGGAATTCGTCGCTGTACTGCCACTCAGATGAAGCGATATAAACACCATTTTAGAAAGAATTATGTAAACAAAGTAAATTATTGTTTATTTTTAAACTTAGAAACTCAATGATAGATTATCGATTCTGTTTCTTTCTCTTGTTGCTATGGTTATCAACCAAAATTACGCGTATTCGGAAAGTATACCAGTATAATAGTAGTGGTGACGATGGTTATTGTTACAATACAAATTTAAATGTTAAAATCTGTTATTTAAAAAATAATTCAATCAATAATTTTCCATGTGTATTTTCCTTTATCTATTTATCATCTTACTTATCTACATTTAATGTATCCAATAAACTCCACAACATTCGGAGAAACAAGTAAAAGTGATCAAACATTAATTTTAAGATTGAATTCATAATGTTTTATTTAATTGAATTTTTATTTAATTTACTGGAGAATGTATGGTTTTTATGTTCTCTTACTCCTGGCCTCTTGCAATTTTTATCCACTTAGAATAACCTTTTCTAATTTGAATGTATTTAATTATTTTCTTGTTAATATTCACTTTATGATAATTCAAAGTCAGTAAAAAATAATGAGAAAGAAAAAAGAATAATTAGAAAAAATCTAAATTCATATGAAAAAAATATACTTATTTCTATAAAACAACAAATAAAATGTTAATATATTAAGCATTTTATAACTTTTCATCATTTAGTAACCTGATTGATTTGAGAACAACAGATGTATTAAATCCCTCACATTTTACTCTTCTCCTGTCTTATTATTACATTTTTGAAACATATCTTTCTGTGATTAATAATAGCCGTTAAACATGTTAGATATATACTTTTTCAATATAAATACTCAATGGCTATATACAATTAGAATAAATTATCATAATTATAAGATCGAATTAAAAAAAGTGTAAATGTTTTCTTCGAATATGACATTTTAAAGTCACATAATAGTTATTCACTTTTACCAAAAAATGGATTGACAAAAAAAACCTTTACCCGAAAAACTGTTTTTAAAGCCAAAAAATAGTAAAATTGACTGGAAGTAAATGAATTTTTTGATGAATTTACCGTTTAATTCTTCCATTTCAAGGAAGACAAATAATTTTTTTTTAGATTTTTTTCTACGGAAGTTATTATCTTTATTAAAACTGCGGAATTTCTTTTTTAGAAATGAAATCATTTTTCATGTTTTTGTCTTTAAACCACTGTAGATAAAATAATTAGAATTGTAGAAACAGCAAAGTAGCAAAGTTTTCTTGAAGGTCAAGTTCAACATTTAAGTAAATCAATTTGTAAAGTAAAAATGTATTTTTACAAATCAAATTGCTTAGGTGCGCGTAGTTGCATATTTGCTTCCTAGAACTACATCATGCAATAAGAGTGCCCGCTGTCAGTATACGTAATTTTAATGTTATGCAATCAAAAACCCAAACACAAACTTGAACCTAACACGACAATATCGCACGCTATCTATATTAAACGCCAATTGCATTCTTCGGTGGATAGTAAACGTCCCGTTATCGTATGGGTCGGTTGTCGATTCAGCAGCCTGTATAGGCCTAATCATGGATGAAGTAAAGGACTGGAGAAAGAACGAATGCAGATACATTCTCCATGACATAGGTAATCATGATTATTATATATAAAAATAGATAAAACACTTATATCAATAATCAATCAACTATTTATCTGATCCAAAACAAACAAAACAAAAAAACATTTGTAAAAAATGTGAAAGGATCAGGGAAACTTTCATTGAAGCTAAACAATGGCCGCAAACATGAAAGCCATCCTGCAATAATAACAGTCTTTATAATATTATTTATAATAACATTATAAGAATAAAAACAAATCTTATTCAACAAATAAATATTTTTCATTAAATAAAATTGATCGATTAGGAAAGCATTTTACAGTTTGTGTGAGGTGTTATTGTTTGATTTATTTACATTTTATCCAAAAATAATTTTGTAAAAAATGAAATTAAGATTACCGATCTTTAATGTCATTACTTTATCTATTTAACATTGTTACGGTTATGGATTACATGACTGAAAGAAGGCGTTCCCATGGATAATGCATTTGATATTTAAAAGTAATTGTTTCTCATTTTTTACATTAAGATAAAAGTGATAAACGAAAAAGCATGATAGAAACTGTATTTTAAGGATGTACTGAGATAATGCATGTGTGACTCAAAGTTATTGCTAAAGATCACCTCTGAATTTGACCCTCTTTCTAACGTATTTCGGCTAAGCTATTCCTACTGAGAAGTAAGCACCACATAAGGGGAAGGGCAATCTTAACAAATTTATACCAGCGGCGGACTCATTATATTGAACATCAAGGTCCACACGCTATCATGTGAGACTTTCTACTTTTTACGCACCAGACGACAGCGTCAGTTCTCGAACAGGTGGCTTAGGGATATTGGCGCCAAAGATGGACCAAGAGAAATTTCAATCAAATAGATATCACTCGATATTAATTTGGAATCATAATTATTTTAAATTAGCGTTGGCGCAACAAAGACGGGTTGGTTCAGCATATGGTTTAAACCTTCATGTGTCAGGCGAAAACAAACCACAACTCACATCAATGATTACTAAAGTCCAGAAACAGTACTTATAATATAAGTCATAACATTAACACGTAAATACGTGAATTATTAAAGAAATGTCATTTGAATAACATAAATATGAATGTTTCTATACGATCTATGCATATATAGATGAGTTCGTTTGATATAATCTGGACTAAAGTCTTAATGAGATAACCATTTTATGTACTGTATACGTTATTTACTAATGTGGTTTACCGAAATGTGTATAGAACAGTTATGCTTTGTCTAGGCCTACACTATCAAACTAGTTTCACAAAAAAGTGTGATGTACCCAAATATGGTAGTGATATGCCCAAATATTGTAGTGATACCGTATGACATCATTATCCAAATAGGGGCACATTACATTCTTTTTTTGTCACATACAGTTTGATAGTGTAGACACTTAGTGTAAAAGTTTAGTATTAGATAGAAATAACAATATTTACATATTCAATATACTGTATCAGAAGACATATGCTCAAGATACAGGAAATTGTATTGGTCCATTTAAAATTGAAATTTACTCTGCTTGGCATAGGTAAAAAGCAAAGTGAATTTCTATCTGGTCCAAAACTACACAATCATATAATTTAAAAAATTGTTACATTTTTTTCTGGTACGTCAAATCACCCATTGTGAACATATTACTTATATTGTGAATCATTTTGAACTTTGCTCACTGTACTGATTAAAGAGCAAAACACATATGACGATCGCAGTGGGCTAAACAAGAGCCAGCGATTCTTCCCGTTTTTACTGTAATGTTTCTTGACGGTAGGCTCTGCACGATTTTGATAACTTAACGTTTCGTGTTGGAAACTCGAGGCTAGGAATCTTTGATCTCTTACTGAGTAGACATCTTCATGGTATGTGTGGTCAAGATATCTGCTAATTTTTTAACAGGGTTAACTGAAATTGGGTCGAGGCAATATGTACGGTACTATCACAAAGAAAATAACTGTTGTTTGAATACAAAAAATCCTATATTAGTAAAAGACAAGCATGCCGGATTTGATTAGAATTGTAATATTAAAACATTATAAACCATTGCGTTTATTGTTGTTTTAGTTACAGTATTCTTAATCCTTATCATTCAACAGCAAAACAAAACACTATAGAAAAGTATGATTTCGTTATAAAAAACTATACTACAATTGCGTTTAATATTAGAAAATCAACTATGCCACTTTCTTTTGAACCAGTTTAGGTGTGCATCTATTAATGTGTATGTCTCTGTATTTAAATTAAATTAGGTAGGTCTTTAGTGCTTTTTTCTGCAAGTACGTCGACCAAATTAAATGTAGTTTTATATAAATTATCTCTATTTAATTTAGTAGCCTACTATTATTTTTTTCTAATATATAAAGACACAATACGGTATCTAGCTTTATATGTACAAGCAGGGAAACTCTTTCCTGGTACAAGATACAAAGAACGATGTAGCAGATTGCCAATAATTATGCTTTGTTCTTTCTATGGAGTTTTAGAATATACATGGAAGAAAATGCATTGTAACAATGTGCCATGACTTTGTTTTCAATACGAAACATTTATCCATTATTAATATTTATCGTAGTTTATTTTGGTATTCAGTTTTACTGACGTATCATAACATTAACATGCAATCAGAATATAAGCCGCTAGCTTTGACGTGTTACCCGAGCCCTAAGTTTTCAAACTAAGCGGCAGGACTTCAATAAAAACTCGGTTGCATGCCGCCGATAGAGCATCACCTCACAGTGATAGCTTATGTAACCTCATCTCATCTAGGCCTAACATCCATGCACATCCCGACAGCTGTTTCGTGTAAAGGTTTACAGGTAATTTCGTGAACGAGGCTGAGGTGTATTGCGTGACCCTGCTGTGACCTGCCAATCACAAGAGACGACTCTTTGCTATCAATATTTGACAACTTTGGCAGCCAATTGTGTTTGTTCGAAAGAGATCAGTTTCTGAAAAGTTTATTTGCACATCAGTAATAGCCAGGCTCGTTCACTACGATTAAAAAGTTCTGGGCTCCCGTAGTGCAGAAAATAAACAAAAAGCCAATTAAATCAGGTATCAACAAGTGAAAATAAAACCTCCTATAGCAATAAACCGTAACGAAACTCTTATAATCAAATTCGTTTGAGTCCTTGTATTAACATACCATGATATTTTGAGTAATAACATCGTAATGTGGGGCTTCTAAATATTTCAGTCGAATTTCGAATTATCGGGAATCCAATTGCACAAAAAATCTACCATAAAAATATACTTAGTTTCTGATGAATATACAAAGTGTTGCTTACCTGTCTCTCTGGTTTCAAACCGGCAACCAACAATAACATTCTCCTGTATTGTCACCTCCGTGAAATATTATTTTAAAAAACACATGCAAATTGTATTCTTGAGCTTTCTATTTGTAAATATTAATGTTACGCCTAATATCAATTCGATTATGTCACTGTATTGTTTTCTGATAATATGAAATAAAAATTTCATATGGTTAAAGGAAATATTTATATTTTTAAATAAAGCATTTAGAAAAACAATCGAAATTTTAAAATAGTAAGCAAACGTTAAATGAAAATAATCATGTATTAGGCATATACAATGTTGAATAATACAATACTGTTACTTATTTCACATTATATACAACTGTTACAATGTTAAACCAAAGTTGATCATTCAATTACCAACTTTTGGTTTAACCAAGGAAGCGTGAAATTGTAGTGTTATTTCACTCTTCCGTGGTTTAACACAGGAATTAATGTCGAATAATAATTACTACTGTATTTTCTAAGCTAGTCAAATATTAAACAAAATAGTTTTTTAGCAAAAAGACATTATCGTATGATTTAACATTTACCAATTATCATTAAATGTAATGTTTGACACACGACAAACATCACTAACACTCTTCGGTAGGCCTGGAGTTTAAAAAACCCATTATGTCTACTTTCACTGTGAATCGCGCTGTGCGTTTGAAGCCCCCAACGGCTTGATGGAATAATGATGCACGGGACAGACAATAATTGGACCACATTATTAGTAAATTACTTAGTTGAGTCTTGAAATTTCCCATTTAAAAGAAATACTATGACATCTTATGTTCTCTAAAGAGTTAAAAACACAGCTGATACATTTTAGCGTAATGTTGACCAATACCTTTATGTCAGATAAGTGGAAATGTTGACATGCATTTAAATCCGTTAAAAGTAAATTGTAAATTGATTAATAGCCTGGATTAATATTAAGCAAAGTTTTCTTTTAGATTAAGGTTTCATAAATGGATCCAATGTCTAGTTCAGTTAAGACTAGGAATAAACATAGAATCAACATGTGATAGAATAGAAAAATTACCTAAGTGACATTGTCAATTCTGTTGATGTTCCAAGCAAAGTTTTCGCCTGAATAAATACATGAGATCTCTTACAGCTTGAGGTGTTTATCACCTTCCTTAGGCTTCCAATTTCTTCTTCAAGTATCAACTCTACTATCAATCTTCATTCCTGCTATACGATACCAATTTTCACCTGGTCGATTTACCTACAAATTCTTTAAAAAACCTATTGCTTTTATCACTCGTAAAGAAAATATTCAATTCAGGGTTAGCCTACACTACGTAACTGATCTGACTATCGGTAATAATAAACACTTAGCCAAGAGTATTTTGGCATTTTAATTGACCATACACACATGTTTTTGATGATAATGTTATAGAAACTTTACCCATTCTGCCTACTGGTAATGTTATTTAGAAGTTATACCGAAATGTATAGAATTCCTAAGAGTAATATGCTTTGAGAACATCGGCCTATATAGTTGTGTTCGATCCATTCTAGACCTATTTTTGGGTGATATTTTTTTTCTAATTATAATGCTTATACATATAATATTTAATATCTCACGTAATGAAAAGTACATTTGAGGTATATGCACGCTAGAGTAGTGATATAAAACTCGTGGTTTCGAGTCACACTCGATAATTATTTTTCGAATTGTTTCACATGTATTTTTCAAATTCATGTCGGAGTAGGGCAAACATCTAATTAACTTAGTTTTCTGAGGCAAAGCTACTCCGAAGTAAGTTATTAAAATAGCAAATAATATTTAGTTGGTTTTAATAACTTATATAGGGTATTAGCTTGGCGTACGACTGTATTGTTGCATGGAGTCAACTCATGAGTAATGTTCGAATCAAGCGACATGAGCCATACATCTGGTAAAGACATAATGCGTTATTCTAACCCGACATATAAAATGTACCTTACATTAACCAATCTATTTACGTTCTTAACCATTTAATGGAATTATGTTTTCACAATATTTACATAGCTTTGGATACAGCAACATAACTTGATATTAAATGTCAACCACAGAGGACGCTGTCTAGACAAAATTTGACATTTTCAGAAAAATGTTAATTAGAATAAATGGTTTTCTACCATTTTAAATTATACTAAAATGAAATATGTTGATATCTAATCTTACAATCACATCTTATAATGCCTTTTAAAATGGATGTAAAGCATCTGTTTTGTACTTTAACCGTATTATGCCTACACGAGCGTCCAATTGTTAGTTATCTGTCTACATGTATGCAAATGTCTTCTTACCTGATTCATCTTCCGTGCATATACTATTTCATCCATGAGCCGTAGTACTGTACTGTATCTCAAATACATATTCAGTTGTACTCAACAAACTGGCTCCTGTCAAGAACAACAATAGTAGAGTATATTGTATTGTATTATAAAGAACAGTATTCATTATCTGTTGAATTGTCACCGCCGTTTGGTGACTTTTTTTTATCTTTTGCACAGTTTTTGTTATACTTTTTTATACAGTTTATATCTTTAAACTTTATTAGAAACTGTCGTGATATTTTTTATGTCCCTTCCTTTTTATCGATGATTGGTTTTTATAAATCTAATGTAAATGTTTTATGAACATTAAACATTATTTGGATAGATTAGTGTTTGTTGGAATATTTTAATATATAGCAGCCTTTTGTTAAATTGCAACTTTGTGATTGTTTGCTATAAATAGAAAATATACCTAATAGGCAACTTTACTAATATTATGAATATTATGTACAGTTACTTAGTCATCTAATTTAAACATGATCATGTTCATTAAGATGTTTAATAGGAAATTCTTTTCAACAAACGTGTGTTGTCTAGTATTGGTTCTCAGAACTTGTTATCTGATTTCAACTTCATACAAAGATATTTGAGTTATGCAGATGACGTCATTGAGTTACTATTCGATGACTAAATGAAAATATGCCTATCGCGTTTCATGATAGTATTTATGAATAATGCTCTGTCATTCTTGTTTCATTTTTATATTCACATTTTAAAATAATGTTTAACTGTCTTAAATGTATCATTATGTATAGTGTATTATAGCTTGTTGCCGCGCTGAAATACTACTGCTTAGGCCGCCCTCGTAATTTGGCGCTTGGGCGGTTACTCACCATGCGCACACCGGACGCCATAGCCGGAAGGCGCGAACTAGTGCACCATGGCGGGCTATGTTTGCGTAGAGGCTGGTTATGTATACTCTTTTGCGATCTTCACTGTCAGAACAGTCTAAATTTTATAAGAACGTATTGGATCATTCTGTGAGGTTAATCCGTGGTCCCTGATGATATAACTGAATGTAACAATTTACTATAGTAATTGAGAATCACTGTCGTGTCGATTGTTTTTCTTATGTTTCAAGTAAAGTAATTGTTTAAAGATTAAGAGAATATTGATGAGTCAATTTATAATCATTTACATATCAGCATGTTTGCATTTTTCATTGTATATAGGCCTACATATCTAAATTTACAATACTTGCGGTAAGCTTAACTGTTGCTATTTCTGATAGATATGTTTCAAAGAACAACATACACTTTTTTAAAGTTATCACTGAAACAAAATTAAGAAGAAAAAAAACCAGAAGATAATCTGGATACCGTTTCATTAGTCAAAGGTATAAAGAGTATCACAACTTTTGAAGAACGTACATCTAACTAGAACATTCATTTAATTTCCATAGCCCGAAGATACATTTTCAATCAACTTATAATGAACATGTCAAGAAAGTATGAAACTGTAAATGAAAGTAATGTAATAGCACAAAGTTCAAATTGCTTTTTTGCTCAATCTTTCGGTATAGGGAATATAAAGAACAAGATAACGGCGTATCGTGTGAACAAACCAAAAGGTCATCGGAACAGGTCATCCAGTTTCCGTCCAATCAAAATTCCAAACTGCCTTTTCATGATATAGGTGCAAAGATGAATTCTTGTTTGTAAAAATATTAATTTTCATAATAAGGTAAAGTTTATCCATTTCACGTAAAAGATACTACTGTATTTACATTTACCAATTTCACTCTTCCCTGCATTTACTAATGTATACTAAGTTTTATCAAGAACAAATCACGAAGGTTAAAGAAACCCCGTTGCCAATTAAAGCTATTTACACAGTACACAATATTGCTTTGGACCACGTGTACCTTATCTACTTTGCAGAAAGTACAGTCACTCATACATAGCATACAAATATAGCATATAAGGCATATTAATTTCCACTGGATAAATAACGCTAACATGCCTTGGTAATGGTCTGTGTCCCAGTTGGGAAGTTTTGTGGTTGACATTACCCAGAGTCGGTCGTCACCAAACATCTTCGTGGGCGGCGATCGGCACTTCTTGAAACTCTACACGGTTACTTTCTTCCAAAGATCTTACTGTAAAATATTAAATCCAGATTATTCTTTATGAAATTGATACGAACAATTCAGTAAAACTCAGAAGTGTTAATCAGTACCTGTTTCTTGAATTATATTTTATGTGACGTTAGTTTTAGTTTCTAGGAAAGATTTGTAAGTCAAGACGCGATGAATTATAAATACAGAAATACGATACTAAATCATTATTTGTGGGTGTTTCTTTGGTGTTTTAGATTATATTTTAATGAATATTTGAAGACTTTCGTCAATCTGTATGTTTTGCTAGTTAAATATAATATAGGCCTACCATTTTCATGCTTCCGGTGACAAATTTTGTAAAAGATCATTAGATCCTTGAAAGTGTGATCAAAAGATTCTCAATAATGTGTCCAGTCTCTTTATTTGGAGATATTATTATTTCATTTCATTTCAAGAACATTATATTTATTTTAATGTATACATTTCATAATTTGCATAATATAGTAATTTTTTCCAAATGTTTGTACACAACATTGTTACTTAACGTTCTCAGTGCAAGGTTTTTACATTTTTCTATATAATATTTACAATGTTGTAATGACTGCCAAGATGTATTATGCAGTATGTTGAAGGTGAATGAAAATAATAAACACACAATTGTGGTTCTACTATATGACTAATGTTTGAATGATTTTGATTTTTTTCAGAGAAGCTGGTTTTATCTTCTTCTTTCGCCGGCCGTAGTATTTTTTTTATCCCGAGGAATGAGTTATTTTAGTTTCATTTCTTTTGTTAAAATATTTAGGGAAATTGCAAAATAAGTGAATTCAATCATTCGTAAATATGGTAATATTGTTTCAAGATAAACATTATACACAAGATGCTCTACAAACACTTAAATAAGTATTTGGAAATATTATACTGTCATACGATAATCTGATTGGATTTGAGTCCAGGACGCCGAAACCGAACATCTTAACCAACAATGTCTAACTCCATTTTGATGTTGTGTTCAATCAAACTAAAACTTCTCAATATCTAGTCTTATTATTATAAGAAGATTGTTTCAGGAAGGTCATCTTTTCCACAAAGAATTGTGATATAAGATAACACAATTTGCAACAAACATTCTCACTTTAAAGTAATTATGTTCCACCTGTGTTCTTTACGCACCAGCATAGGTGGCACCGGGCCACAGTCTATTATACATATCTGGTCTTAGGATACTTCTATAGATATGGAAAATGATTTTTTCTTTTGTGACACTGAAGGACAGGTGATAACATATGCCCGAATGTCATGCGGAGAAGACTCTAAGGTTAAGATAGAGTATTCAATTGACTTTCTGGATTAGATACTGGCTGTCAAACAGTGAATATAATGGTTAGTATTTATTGCTCTGTTGGAACACGTACTTCTATCGGTAGAAAACGTCGTGAGACCACAAATGCAGTGCTAATTACTATTGCTATCTTCGTGGTATAAACATTTCACTGCACAGTTACTTAATCTACGTGACATATTATAAAAATACAGATGGATGAGCCCATGAAACCAATTGTCATGTATCACATGTTTTTAAATGGAATTACTTAACAAATTAGTATATCACAACATATATACTATTACTATATATTTACTAGGCCTACTACTACCTTTACTATGATTTCCACATACTACTAATACGTATTTGTAAAAAGGTATAACATACGTTTATTCCTAAACTTAATTTATTTCCTAAACATGTATTCAACAATATGTATAAGCTACTGGCCGATCTTATAAAGTTATTACATACTGATCGTTCATTTATTAATTTATGTGATTGCAAGTTATTGAACTATGTTCAATAACTTTATTGAACTATGTTCAATAACAATCCAAGACAAATTACAAGATTACAAGCAATACAACGGAAATTTGAGTTGTGGTAAAAATCGTCAATACAATTAGATTATACAATACAATAGATAGAAACAAAGTTTTCCATTGTTCTTTTCAAGAATTAGGCATAGAATTAGAGTTATATAATCACACAAATTATTTGAAAGGTTTTTATAAATATTTTAGGTTTTTATTTAAGTTTTAACATTTCATAAAGTTTTCAAAACTCTATCTATTTTATCACACACGTTGTGTTAGACTTTTGATGTTTTTATGTATGTTATATATATATAATTTCCAGATTATGGACGAATAGATAATTTTGAATCTTGAAGTTCTGATATTTGTACTAATAATTATTGTTTTGAGATGTTTTAAATTAGTATTATTTTGTCAATAACATTCTGCTGGAACTAACAATAACTAGGCCTGATACAAAACTATTTCGTTCTGTGAACTAACTGTTTTGATTGAAAATATTATTTTAATGAGATAGATCACATCATTATATTTTCTTACATTACTTTATTAACAAATTTATTCTGATATTGTAGGAGTTATTATGCATTGATTATTATTATTGATAACTAAAAGAGAATGTCTATTATAACAACTTTAAGAAAGCAGTGTTTTTGTTCTGTATAATACAGTATTAGGAAAAAAGAAACACTAAGAAAATGTGGTAACCTTATTTCTTTGATTTCGGTTACCGCAGACCAGTAAACACGTCCTTCCCTCTGGGTTATACGTCACACAAACTATGAATCGTGTAGACACTACGCATTTCCATACAACATTTCCGTGATTCACGATTTACAAAAACGTGAGATTTGGTCAAAAGGTACGAAATTGATATAATATTCAAAATTAGAATGTACGAAATATGAACACCTGGGCACCACTGGAGTTCAGATTTCAAAAAAGTTAGTCAAAAGATCATAGTTCCAGATCGGCACGTCTTTGATCTTTCATCACGAGACCTTTGTTACAAAAAATGGACCAGCCTGAAAGCAAAATCGATTTGATTATATCTTTACTTAGCATGCATCGAGATAAAAATGTCCAAAAATGGTTCTCGGTCAGTCAATTGGGCCGCCATAATTCCAAACACGTTTCATATTACTGAAGTTCAGTTTTTCTATCAATTAATAATAATAATACTAATAATAATAATTGGTGTGTCTTAACAATGTAAACCTTTATTTCAATAGAGTTATTGAAATAGATCAGATTGGATAACTATCTTAAAAAGCTGACCTCTGGTAATAATACAGTACTTTACGAAATGTGGACCGGTGATGTCTGAGATCCGAAAACAAACCACGGTTTTTAAATTTTAAAAATTCTTAGGAAAAGCGCCATATAGGCCTACATGAAATAATAACAATAATAATAATATAGATTGTTTTTAAATGATCACCGGTAGCCTACTAAACTTTGTTATTATCTTTTTAGGCCTACAGTTTTTTTTTGGTCACCGTTTTGGATATATTTCTGTCCAGTTTTCTGTTGTAAGTAATATTTCTTTATGTGTTGATATATAACATATAACAACATATTTTTCATTTACTGATTGTAATCAAGATTATTTGATTGATATCAGATTATTTATTTAACAAAAAATAAAAATATTGCCTCAGTACAATCAGCTTTATTTAATTATTTGCGTCAATATAACTAATGGTAAAACGAACTTATTTTTAGTAATTATCTACTGTCATTAACCAACGTCCAGTTAGTTTATAACTGGTTGCTGTACTAGCTGCTGCAGCACTTAAAGTAATTATTGCCTCTGTTGGGCACTAGTTATTGTTTACTACCTACAGTGTTTAATGGAAATTGATGAACCTTCTAAAAAGCATACTCTAATCATTGTAAACATTGATAAGCAGTAGCTAAAATTATAAAGTTACTGTTGTAAGGTAATATAGATAATATAGTTTAAAGGTAAATAGTCTATCTGATGTTGAAATAGTTTTTAAATATTATGTTAATGTCACACCTTTTTTGATGATAAACGTAATTTACCTAAAAAACTGTAAAACTAACCAGAATAGTCATCGGAATCCCATTTGCTGTCAGACAACTTTGTTGGTTCTGGTTAAATCGAACTGTTTATTTTGTTTTGTTTTTTATTCATCTAAATAAAAATCCACTTAAAAAACTAAAAAGTAAGTCACTCATTTTATGTTGTTTTCCCTCTACAATGGACTATTCAAATGTTTCCCCTTATTTGTAATGCTTTGGGAAATAGGTGTTACACCACCCTATTTGAATAGCTTTTTCCACATTCGTAGTAATCGTATCATTCCAACAAGTTAAACAGAAAAAAGAAATAATTATTCAATCAATATATAGTTTATCCGCAAATACATTGTATTAAACTAGTTAACGTTCATATACCTTTATAAAAACAAGTTTTTTTTAAATTAAATTCTCAGCGTTACTAAAATCAAAATATAAAACACAACAAATTATACGGCAATTTTATGCAAATAAAAACAATTAGAAGAAGAAATGCTGTTAACGATATATTGTAGTATTTCGATAATATTGAAATCGATAATAATCAAATATGCATATTTTACGATTTTGTAGGCCTATACATTTCAGCTATGAATGGCCAAAATTAAAGTAAATGTCGATTTTTTTTAAATCTGCACTGAAGTATAATTTTTGTACTGAAAAAAAACCTGTTAGTGACTGTTGATAAGTAAAAGGTTATTACATTGATATCTGTTCAATGTTTCCATACTACGGAACGAACTCCCATTTTTGTCAAACATTCAACCATTCTAAATTCTTCAGAAAAATTAATACCTTCTTTGAATCAAATGATTTGATAAATACTTAGTTATTATTATAAATGATTGGGTGACTTATTAATTATTGTATATTTTTAGATTATCGAGAATCTTACTCATAACTGAGTCTGTAATATATATATATATATGTTTATCAATTTTTATATTTGAAAAAGAACTTCTTTTTAGATCTAGAATCGTTTTATTTTAGAAATATCTCTTTTAAGATGCTTTGTTTAAAAATGTTTGGCAGACACTTTTCACAACAGCTGTAATTTTCGTCTGTCTGCTGATACGTAATCGGAGATTCTTTTTTTAATTCAATAACTCATTTTGGGCAATTGTTATAATATCATTACATCAGATTGCAAGCTCTTATATATTGGGTGGATTTCTTTTTTAAAAACATGTTGAATTTTGCCATAAATGGTCACTAACATAATTGGTTGCACGCTGTGATATCACTTCAGTTGGATATACAAAACAAAGGTATAGAATGATTGTAAGTCCAAGTGGCCAGATGTGACCGTCATTTGTTATAATGTAGATAATTCAGGATCAGTTTCATCGGTGTATCGTTGATTAAGGTTGGCTATTTTGCACCTAAATTTAGAAATATAAATTTACAAAGCGGTTTTACGTATTTACATTTAGGTTATTATGCAAGTAAGTTTGAATCGATGTCGAAAGCAATCACTAGCTTCAATTCACAGACGAAATTAAAGAAAGAATTGTAAAGGAAAGAGTATCTTGTAGAGTCTATGTTGCGTTGGATTTTTATGACATGCTTCGAAATATCTCCACGCGCCTGTCATGAATAGCGTATTTAGGCCTATATTGAGAAAAAAACCCACAAACGCATGAGTAGCCTACTGTAATACTTGTGTTTAAATCAAAAGAGACATTTTATAATAATCGGATTTTAATGGAAAAATTATAAATCAATCCACAAAAATGTTTAGCTAAGTAATGGAAACAATAAAGACATCTCGAAAGGAAAAATCGCCCCCAAACCTGCAGATTCGATCATGTATTCGGGTTGTTTTATTTTGTTTTTGAGATGCACTTATAGGCCTATGACACTTACGATGGAGATTTAAAAATTAGTTTTCTTCTTTCTAATAATAAAAAATAAAAGTATTCAAATTTCATTGTTAATTTGCATATAGAGTTTGCACTTTTGGAAAGAAATACTGGTTCAATATGCTTTCAATATTTTGACTTTGTTCATAATTACGAATAAGGTGTAAAAAAAACAGTAATTTACTGTCGTAAGCAGAATAATTAACACAATTCTAACAAAAATTCTTACAAATTTTACAATTTTCATGACGGGTTTTACACGAGAGAACTTGTGTGTCCATAATAGCGCCTAAAAGCGATAAGACCACTCTTTACGCTATTTGTGATAAAACCTATACGTTGATATTAACATTATTGGTCCGAAAAAAATGCGAACAACCTATAATAATTATCAAAATAACGGTATCTGGGTCTTTAACCGAATTGTATAAGTTATATGCCTAGTATTTCGAATGGATATCAACACTGCCGTCGTCTATTTTAGGCATTTATGAAAAATTGTGTATATTATTTTTAAATGCCTGTGAATGCCATAGAATCCGTTTTTTCTAAACCTGAAGTAAAGTAATACAGGATATGTCACGCATTTATTCTACCAAATATTTGCTGTTTTAAACTTTGGCCCTGTAGGAGATGAGTTACCGAAAAGATGGAGGTTTGAGTACACGTTTCATGTCAAACAATGGCCTTGAACTTGACAACATCAGCAGGTGTCGCCATATTGGCTTTTCAGAACTTGTAAGCTGGACATAATTACACCTTTTCGTGATATTCCACAAACAAAAACAATCGCAGCCGCACATTTTGCGCACGTACTTGATTCATGTAATTTGTTGCAGGACTGCAGAGAGCAAAGCGTCACGGCGGGGCCCAAAACGTTGTAAATATATTGTTTTTAGTTATTAAAGTTTTCTGATTCTTATCGTGTATTCAGTGAAATGCAAGCCCATATTCATTAGCCCGTCATAATAGTTTTCAGATATCCTATCTGTGACAAGAAACATAGTATAAAGTAAGTAATTAACAAACAGCTGATCTCTCAAAGATTTGACCTATCGATATGAAAAAGTCTAATAATGATAATGTTTTATATTATACTATCGAAGACATAATATTATTTGCTCACTAATGACATTTCCTTAAAGTTTTTCTGAAATAAAAGTAATTATTTATTTATTAATTCAAACAGTTGATTGGATTACTCACTCAAACAACAAAACAATGAAATGCAACACATAAAAAAATCTAGTTATTAAAAATTTAAATTCTTGATTTGCTGCCACCAATTTTAAATTAAGCCTATTACCTATTAACTATAAATTTGCAAACAATTTATAGTGGATTTACAGCAATGTTTATTTCTTTAAACATACTGTATTTTAATTGATTATATAAAAAATAATATGCATTTGTTTTTGCTATTACAATGTGCTAACAACATATTATTGGTCGATCTTTCAATCATAATACTTATAATATTTAAATAGTCAATTTAAACATACATGTGACAGACATTGCTATTTATACGATGATGAGATTAATGATTAAGCGTCATTGATGTAAATGTGATAGTTCAACGAAATAAAAGAAAATCTTTGGAGATCATGCATTTTTTTTATTCATGAAATATTTTTTAAATTTAGCATTGATGTAGTACAGCTGATTATTTTTATTTGTTTGTTTCAATAATATGCACTATAATAAACTTTAATATTAATATGAGCAAATTACAAAATACAAATATAAAAGAATGACTGTGATTTGATGGGCCTTATCTGTATCCTTTTGTAAATGTACTTATGAAAAGTATTATTTATTGTTTAAAGTACTCCCAATGATCGATTTATAGTATTGTATTGTTGCTTGTAAATAGTTTTTAGTTTAGTTAGGCCTATTTATGTTTATTTTTGTGTTGTTTCTTACAACTTTTCAAAAGGAAAATGGAGAGTGCGCCCTCTATTGTATTTGTTTGCGTTGTTAGCCTTCCTACCATTTTTATTGCGAATATTTTACTCAGATAAAAAAGTTTCAGACAAAATCATAGTTGGTTTATTCTTAACTTGGCCTAAAGTATAAAAATTAAAATATGTTGATCACACAAATATCAAGCAATATCTAACCTCGGATGGACTTGAATGTGAATAATTTCATAGTTTGCCCTTTAAGCTATCGTATTTCCCAAATTCAGAAAAGCGGTCTCCGTAATTATTTACAACTGGGGTAAAGGCTCCAAACTTATAATTTACATCTTGTTTCACTTAGCTGGATGCAAATGATCAAATGACATTTAGGTATTTTCAATTATTGTATTGATTAATTTAAGTTATCTTATCATATACCTATCATAATAACTTGCCGTTGCTGTTTGATATATCACAACGGCCATCACGCAATGGTGAATGCTTCGCCTCTGATGAAAGGGTAAAGGAAAATATATTAATTTACTGTATGCTAATTATTGTAATATACTATTAGTACTATAAAAGACTGTTGACACAATTTGCCACGCCGTCGGGAGGTTTTTTTAAATATTTTTTTTTTCGTATGGCAATCATAAATAATTATTATATTCGTTTTGATTTGTTTTGGTTCAGAGTTTTTTTTTTAAATTAAACTAAAAAAGTATTTTTATTGTGAAATAAATGATTGATCAAATAAAATGCCGAATGTGATATCGATTTTGAAGCAGAAAACCGTAAAATTTCGTTATTGAATGCAATAAACAAATATTTCGTATTATGCCTAAGCAAAAAAACTTCATCTGATATACGTGCTGTATCATGTCTAGCGACATAAAACATCACGCAGTATCGCGTCTTCTGACAGCAAAGTTGAATACTGCATTGCTTTTCCTGCGGAGGCAGCCTCTTATTGGAAACTGTCAGCTGGCTTATCAACGCTTTAGCATTACCGTTAGACATTGGTTCGTACTACGGCTAAGGCTTTTCCATAATTATATAGCAGTTACGTGGTAAATGGTCGTATGGGCCTGTGCAATCAGAAATACCGGCGTGTACGAGACTTGCCTGCCACTTTCTATATTCCCACTCCTGAAGAATACCTACTTTCTAGCCATCATCATTTATTTTATTGCCATACATCAATATACATTATTATCTAATTCAAGGTTTCCACAAACTTTTTTTATAGATGGAAAATTCATGTTTTTTATATCATCAGTTTAAAAGAAAACAATTAACGAATGATAATTAGTTCTAATGTGTTGTAATTAATTGTCAACTGCACTGTGAACACCTTTACGAATATAGGAAATGTCAGAATTTATGCGTTTGATAGTACGCTCTCACGCCGACATACTAATCATTTGAAACCTGTAAAGTAATTTAAAGAGTGTTACCTATATATCAAATATGTTAAACTATGGGAATCAGGCGTTGACAAGCGCTGCAAGCCCTGGTTTGAATCATAATCGAAAACCATCCTTCACTCAACACATGTTGTCCTTCAAAAATCATGTTAAATCGGTCATATTTAAACAAGTTATTTCCCATATTGCACACTGCGGCAAACCTACGAAATTAATTTGTATAAAATAGAATAAAATAATGAATTATTCGATAGAAGCATAATTCAGAAGTTATGCCTATTATGTAAACACATTTTAGCGAATTTAGGTTAATTTAAATGATATTGTTTGTAAGAATTTAATATATTCCACGATATGACAACCACCAATAAAATCTGTCAATAACTGGCTAGACTGATTTGATCAGTACATACACAACAATAAAATAAATTGTCATTTCCATCGGAAACAATGATGAGGACACTGATGACAGATGAAAGTCTCACATTGGTTTTTTTATAATTGTCAAAGATTATCCTTAAGAAAAAAACTGTAATATTTAGTGATATCCACATAAATAAAGCAGACAAGATCAAACAACATGTAAATCAATGAGTTTAGTTAAGGAAAAAGAAAAGTTGTAATATGGAATAGGCCTACCGTAGCGGAGGATGATCGAAAGTTTGTTTATGAAGAAAATTATATTTTGAAGAATCATTCATTATACTTTGTTTACACATTATGAGTTGTCAAAATAATTCATGGTTGGATTATTAATAGTATTTTAACCAAGCAAGTTTACAACTAAACATGATTGATTGAATAAAGCGCAAAACGAAATTTTGTAGAAATTATGTGAACTTTTTTCAATCAATCGTAAATTCATGATAACCATAACAACGTGTATATTACAGTGATTTTTACAAAAATATTAATTATAAATATATACAGTGATTAATTACAGTAATGAAAAAAAAAAAATACGGACTATTAATTGAATTATACTGACTAGTAATTATTGAAAAAAAAATACAGAAGTTGAATAATAGAATACTAAATATATACAAAGTTTCATTAGAGGTTTACAATCAATGGAAAAGATGAATATATTATAATATTGTAAGTATCAAAACTAGCTGCAGATAGTGTTTAAAGGGATTATAATTATTGGCAAATGCCAATTATTATTTTTCCTGTCGTATTAACGTCTTAGGCCTAATCATTATTAATAATTAATGTATCTTCCAAAAAAAAAACATCTTATCAAGTCTATTATCTAGCCTGGCCTAGTTTGTACCTCTTACCGGAACGAATCAAGATTAGAACTCGGTTTTGATTTTTTTTAAATAAAATGGATAGCCTAATCATGATTTTAATAATTAAAATCTACATCCGCAGTATGTTTTTGAGTCAGATGGTAATGTATTCAACATTTTATTTATAAGCTTATCTCAGCTTTCTTAACACACAACTAAAACCATTTCCATAGGCCAACGAACGCAACACTTGTATATTTATCATCCGCTCTCTGCCTGCTCGTGGGTTTACAACAGTGTTCAATTTTCCATTGTTTCTATATGATAGGTTATTCTATTTATAGTCATAGTCATATATACTTTATTGTCCATTAAACAGAAATGTGATTTGAAAACTGGCATATATAAAATACAAAAACTATTAATTGCTTAAAAAATAATTGAAATTGCATAGTAATAGTCAGGAAAGAGTTATTGACACTTCACCGGTATAATAACTTTCAAACAATAGCCTATTTAAAATATTTTATGTATCAGCTACACTATATTTTTGATTGAATAGCAATGATAACTAAATTGAATTACAGATTAAAATAATATAGAAAAAATAGGCTATTTTAAATAGAATAATAGTAGGCCTATAAATAATTATTACCTTTGACACTGGAGAAATTCCCCATGCTTTGATCGAAACAAATTTTTCAACGAAGTCTAACTGCCCTGAAATGTAATGGCAATAATAGTTAACCGGATTGTCACATTCATGGTTAATTCAACCATTTGTTTTTTTTTTCATAAGCGAAATAAGTATCCTTTTGGCCGAAATTTAATAACTTTATAAAAACTACAAAATGACACATTAAATGTTTGATTCTATTCATATTTATTTTTCTTTGTGAGAAATATACGTTTTATTAATACGGTACGGCATTTTAATAATATTGATTACAATACAAAAGAAATTAAATAAAACAGTTTAAACATTAATTTACCATTGAAAGAGAAGAAACTCTTAGGCCTATAGGCCTAGATCAATTATTTAAGATAATCCATACCCTAGCGTGTTTTCTATGCGTTTAATATGCTTATCAACGGAAAACCTTCGTACATAGATAGGGCATTTGAATAATGTTTTTCTCCCCTGAAGTTAACATTATAACAAAGAAAATAATTCATGTAAGGATGACTTTACAAAATTAAATATTTTCATATTCTATTGAATTAATATCATCTTTAAATAAAATTCGTTTAAGATTTATCAGAAGTCTCTCCAACTGTGAACTTCAAAAGGTCTGCAGGTGGCGGCGTGCCATAGGCATTAAATGGTAGAATGTACGTTTGTAGGGTGTGAATGCTTCGCTTCACAATGTTACTATATCAAAAAAACCACTTCATCGTTATTTGTTTGTGTTTTTATATGTAGAAAGTTGTTAAGCAACTTCAAGAACACCCAAAATAGAAACAATGATTCCCGTGTAATTTGTTAATTTGTACGGTAGCTACCAACAAATATTAAAATTAAAATTACCGTAGATAGACCTAAGCCCCCTACAAAAAAAACATAAAACGAGAACGGTAAAAAATATACTCCTACAAGTCCTACCGGGTGACGTGTAGGCCTAAAAAAAACCCCCAAAAAACTGTTTTGTACTTTTCTATAAGCAATAATATGTTGAGGCCCAATTGGTATAGGCCTTAAACAAATGTTTGCGTGTTCTCATGAACGAATTTGGGGGAGTTACTAAGATGACGTAGATAGATATATTTTATTTCATTTAATTTCTCTTTATTCGAAATTCAAAATTTACTCAACAATCTAGACTAATTGCAGTTAAAAAAAATCATTCCATTTTCTCGATTCAGCTAGAACATTCTCGTTTACAGAACTCAATTTGAAAAGTACATTCGCACTAGGTCTACAATATAAAAGAAAGGAAATTTCGATATGAAACACACAAAGACTTCCTACATTTTGGTCACATTTTGTACACCACCTACAGTCAATGACATGATTAAATGTTGATCATAAAGAAGTTTGTATTGAAATATTCTACTTTCATGACAAGACGTGCAAGCTGCACCTGCTTTTCTAATTAAACATTCAAAGAAATTTTAGGAAAACATTGTTTTTCTCTTTGCGGGTTCGTGCTAATGATGCTAACACATTTTAATAAACTTAATTGTTTGTCATCTATAATCGTCTATAATTATTTCTTCTTTATTTAGGTCTATTATAATTATATGCATTTGTTATTTTTTCCTTATTTGTTTTATTTTCTCGTATCTATCATGTTACACTTGCCATATCATCATGTTTTTTATATTTTAATATCACAATATACCTATCGCGTTAACTTTTGTTTACCCTAACTTCTTAGTTTTATATTTAACAATATTGTTCAATTTACTGTTTCTTGTTTTCCCGTCTACCTTTACCATGATTCGTTATGTAAAACAAAATATAGACATTATTTAATTGACTGGTTTTTAACACTAAAAGTAATATCAACGATTGGTAGTTTTCTAATGTTTAACTTGTCCAAATATAGGCATATATTGAGTTTGTAACATATTTCATAAGTCTAAAAAATAAAACAAAATCATGTGTTTTTCATTTTCTACTACTTCATTTATTTTCTTGTGCCTTTTATTATTTGATACGATTCTACGAAGAATTTAAAAATTAACCTCCGCTCATGGTTGTTGTCCTTTACTTCTTGTACCTTATAAAACCAAGTTGAGTTCCAGTCAAAAATTGTAATTTTTATTTTTGATAGATGAATGGCTGAAAATGCCTATTCAAAGCATATAGCGTAAAATCAATTGTAATTTGTCCAAGTCAGCAACCTGTTGGATCGTTTTTGTAATTAAGTTATTTACTGAAATTTAATGACTTATAAATATATATCAAGACGGTTATATGTAAATCACCCATCTTGATTTGCATTTAATGATATTAAAATAACACACTTAACACTTGACTTTTCCCGGCGTCGATATAAGTTAAAGTATTCCACAGCTGTTGAAAGAGGCTTGCCAAAACAACATATTGAAAACCCTTTACCACTGGAGTACCGGTACATGCCGTGGAAATGAACGTATGGATATCATATAGACGGAACAATATAGACGTATAACCGATAGTATCGACAGATTACCAGATTTAACAGATGTTTATATGTCCATCGATTATATCATAAAGATATTATAGTTCACTATAATATATTTACGATTATAATATGGACGACAAGCTCATGTGATTATCTCCCCTGCAACTATGCCTATCTAAGCCTACTGTTAAGGGTATTTAACTAAGTATACATGTATCAAATATTGAATAAGAAATTTAGCTATGGGCAATGCAAACATTGTGAACCATGAACCACACACACTGTGACATGTTGGGCCTAACAATCGGCCCGCTGCTTAGTAAGCCTGGCTATGGGTACACACACTGTGACATGTTGGGCCTAACAATCGACCCGCTGCTTAGTAAGCCTGGCTATGGGTACCCTGAAGTTACCAATTGTCATCGTAATAACACCAATGGTGTTACACAACGCCAAACCAGCAGGCCCATTTATATGGGCTTTAATTTCGAATAGAAAGACAATTTAACTAATGTTAAACAACAGTTAGTCAGTCATTCTACCTTTAGGTACTGCTTGGCGAATAAAGTCGCATGTATCAACCCAGAGACTCTCTAATAAGCATTGGCAATTGAATCTCTCCAGCCTACAACCAGCATTTTCAAAATGAATATTCTTATACATCAGTCTTGGTTTTCTTTGTGTTTATTGGGGAAAATACATTCGAGTTTATTACAATTATAACTGAGTGGATTATAGATTATTCGTTGAGTAGAAAACGTGAAGGCCTATCTATATTTGGAGTTCCATTCGACCGATACGACACAGAGTATCACCGACAGCGCTTACGGAAAGCGGCAAGCTGTATTTCATTAATGTATAATTAATGTGTAGGTAAACATTGTGAAATGTCTAATTTTGTAAACATTTGTTTTAAGAGTCATTAAAACTCTATCATCTTACAAGACCAATTTGTCTTCAACGATATTTATCAAAGTTGTATTATTCAATAGTAAATTTAATCTAATGTTTAAATTACTTGTTTAAATGTATAACAATAATGGTACCGGTATTGATTAGTATTACTACTCCAATTATATTAATATAATGTTGTAAATATAAGTATGATTTAAATAATGATGATATTTATGTATATTTTGTATGTTTGATCATATTATAGTGAACTGTAATAATATCTTTTGGTTTGATGTACTGTAGTAATTTTGTGAATTAAAATAATGCAATAATGCAATACTTTAGGCTTTAATATTTATTTTAATTCGTTTAGGCCTACACAATAAGTATGACGGAAACGACTTTCCATTTGTTTTGAAAAAAAACCCTGTAAATGTTTTAGGTTATACTTCAGTTAAGTTAGATTCCATTATACAACTATTTATAACAAACCGGAACTTCATGTTATAGGCCTATAGTTTTATTTTTATTCAAAAAATATCTTATATATCTGCGGCTTATTATTAGCCTGTCATGGTTGACCTGTACCTATCTTTTCGATACTTCCTCCTTTAAAAAATGTATTTATTCATTTTTATTTATTTTTTTATTTACTTAATTATTTTTATTTACCGTATTTAGGCCTATTTATATATTTATTTATTATTTTTCTTATTTATTTATTTATTTATTTATTTATTAAGGTTCGCCCACTTCAATATGTTTGTCTTCATCTTTCCGGGCATCTGCCTTCATTCTCTGACCTATTATAATTATATCATTTGCATTGTATTTTTCCTTACCTTTTTTGTCAGAGTTTGTAAATAAATGTTATGAAATGAAAACATTAGGTGTATTTTAACTTATAACAAAATACAGTGTAAGCATATCGTAGTTATACAAATAGTTAATCCATTTTAAGATACTTTCGGGACCCAACCCACTGAGAAGTTACTATCCTCTTAAACATAGGGATTGTCCGTAGTGTTAAAACATATATAATTTGTTACAGTTTCTCTGAGACCTGTGTTAAAACATATAATCATCCTTTGTTCCAGTTTCACTGGGAATTATTCCTTTAGAAGTTGGCTGTAATACTAAAATACGAACGAGAGGTAGTACCTCTCGTTCGTTTTATGCGAAAGTTTCCTCTTGACAATAATAGTGTCAACTAAAACGGTATGATTACTACTAATGACAGACCAGAATGAGAAATTGATCTTGATGAAAAAATTCCCTACACTTAATGTTTCTAAATGACATTCACATATTCAGAATTGCAGAAAATATCATTGCCAAAGTCTATTTTCACTAATTAATTAATAGAATAACTTGTTGCATGTTTTTAATTAAGGGTTTGCTTTGTTTAATATGAGTTGACCTACGATTCGATTTTTTTACCCAGTGTGACACTAATTAGTAATAAAATACATTTGCACTTTTCAAAAGTCAAGTTTCTGTACCTGACTGTTTTCTGTATTTGTAGACCTATTAATGACTTTCTAAAATGCATTATTTCTTTGTGAAAACCTAGAATTCGACATAATTTACGAGTTTAGGGGGATTCGCTCTAGGCCCAGGACCTCCATCTAATACGCCGTCGAAGGCTAGCCCAAACGGACTTATTGTCCGCGTAAGAAATCCAGCTGAGTCGCTAAGCTTAAGGCTTACTTCGGCCTGTTTAAATCTATTAAAAAGTGTAAGAAAGAGATAACGAATTAAGACAATTAATCTTTGGGAGGTATCATATTAAGTCAGAAATGATTGGTAACACAGGTAAACGGCATTAAACATGTACTTGAAGTAACTTCTCGTATTGTGGTTCTCATCCATTGTGATTGTTCTGAAATAACATTAACTGCAGCCTAAAAATATTGCTGACGGCCACGTCTGCGTAAAGCATGGTCTGTCAAACTTTCTCCAAGGTGCAATATCCGTGAGATTCCACTATGGCATTGATGAATCCAACCTGCCTTAAAAACAATAATTTAATTGTCCGAATAGAATTTAAATGTCTAAATGTTCGTTCGTATGCCTACATAATTATGCATGCAATAATATCAGTTCAAATATCTATCCATGTAAGCCCGATAAATAATACATTTCCTAAATAATTAAAATAGAAATAAATATTTTACCTCTGTCAAGCACCCAGTTTTCTCTCACAGTATCATGCCTGGAAACAGCCATGTAGTTTCTTTTCCACAGACTGCAAAGTTTCTCTCTCAATACTGGTTATGTCTTGGTTTAAATTCAATCTCATCATTGAAATGTGTATAGTTTACAAGAAGTTGTTTTCGTATGTGCATAATGGGAAATATTTAATAACATTAGGGTTAAATGTTGTTGTTTAGAGAATAAAAACACGAACTAGTGATGTATTAGTTAATAACATCTGTTGTGTATTCATCAATTAAAAAAAACCAAATAGACCTAAACTGTTTTATTACTTTTCAGAAGAATATGCTCAGATAGCGCGTTGGACTTCTATTGTTCTGACGACATTCAAAGGTTGTGGGTTCGAGTCTCACTGGAGATGTATACTTAAAAAAAAATCCTGACTAAATTGTAATTATTTGCTTCATTCTAAAAAACAATTAATGATGAAATATGTTTATTCCAAACAATAATTGTCGTGTAGTTGTCTCCGTGGCGCAATGGATAGCGCGTTGGGCTTCTATTGTTCAGACGATATTCGAAGGTTGTGGGTTCGAGTCCCACCGGAGATGTAAGCTTTTTTTTTAAATTCCTGCCCAGAGTTTGTCTAATTTATAAATATTTGCCTTATGCTAAAAAACAATTAATGATTAAATAATATGTTTATTCCAAACAATAACTGTCGTGTAGTTGTCTCCGTGGCGCAATGGATAGCGCGTTGGACTTCTATTGTTCAGACGATATTCAAAGGTTGTGGGTTCGAGTCCCACCGGAGATGTAACCTTTTTTTTTAATTCCTGCCCAGAGTTTGTCTAATTTATAAATATTTGCCTTATGCTAAAAAACAATTAATGATGAAATAATATGTTTATTCCAAACAATAATTGTCGTGTAGTTGTCTCCGTGGCGCAATGGATAGCGCGTTGGACTTCTATTGTTCAGACGATATTCAAAGGTTGTGGGTTCGATGTATACTTTTTTTAAATTCTTGCTCAAGTGTTGGCCTCATTTTTAATTATTAATTTTGCTAAAAAACAATTAATGATGAAATATGGTTATATCAAACAATAATTGCCGTGTAGTTGTCTCCGTGGCGCAATGGATAGCGCGTTGGACTTCTATTGTTCAGACGATATTCAAAGGTTGTGGGTTCGAGTCCCACCGGAGATGTATACTTTTTTTTTAATTCCTGCTTAAGTTTTGGCCTCATTTTTAATTATTAATTTTGCTAAAAAACAATTAATGATGAAATATGGTTATATCAAACAATAATTGCCGTGTAGTTGTCTCCGTGGCGCAATGGATAGCGCGTTGGACTTCTATTTGTTCAGACGATATTGAAAGGTTGTGGGTTCGAGTCCCACCGGAGATGTATACTTTTTTTAAATTCCTGCTTAAGTTTTGGCCTCATTTTTAATTATTAATTTTGCTAAAAAACAATTAATGATGAAATATGGTTATATCAAACAATAATTGCCGTGTAGTTGTCTCCGTGGCGCAATGGATAGCGCGTTGGACTTCTATTTGTTCAGACGACATTCAAAGGTTGTGGGTTCGAGTTCCACCGGAGATGTATACTTTTTTAAATTCCTGCCTAAGAGTTGGCCTAATTTTTAATTAATTATTTTGCTTTATGCTAAAAAACAATTAATGATTAAATAATATGGTTATACCAAGTATTAGTTATCGTGTAGTTGTCTCCGTGGCGCAATGGATAGCGCGTTGGACTTCTATTTGTTCAGACGACATTCAAAGGTTGTGGGTTCGAGTCCCACCGGAGATGTAAGCTTTTTTTTTAAATTCCTGCCCAGAGTTTGTCTAATTTATAAATATTTGCCTTATGCTAAAAAACAATTAATGATTAAATAATATGTTTATTCCAAACAATAACTGTCGTGTAGTTGTCTCCGTGGCGCAATGGATAGCGCGTTGGACTTCTATTGTTCAGACGATATTCAAAGGTTGTGGGTTCGAGTCCCACCGGAGATGTAACCTTTTTTTTTAATTCCTGCCCAGAGTTTGTCTAATTTATAAATATTTGCCTTATGCTAAAAAACAATTAATGATGAAATAATATGTTTATTCCAAACAATAATTGTCGTGTAGTTGTCTCCGTGGCGCAATGGATAGCGCGTTGGACTTCTATTGTTCAGACGATATTCAAAGGTTGTGGGTTCGATGTATACTTTTTTTAAATTCTTGCTCAAGTGTTGGCCTCATTTTTAATTATTAATTTTGCTAAAAAACAATTAATGATGAAATATGGTTATATCAAACAATAATTGCCGTGTAGTTGTCTCCGTGGCGCAATGGATAGCGCGTTGGACTTCTATTGTTCAGACGATATTCAAAGGTTGTGGGTTCGAGTCCCACCGGAGATGTATACTTTTTTTTTAATTCCTGCTTAAGTTTTGGCCTCATTTTTAATTATTAATTTTGCTAAAAAACAATTAATGATGAAATATGGTTATATCAAACAATAATTGCCGTGTAGTTGTCTCCGTGGCGCAATGGATAGCGCGTTGGACTTCTATTTGTTCAGACGATATTGAAAGGTTGTGGGTTCGAGTCCCACCGGAGATGTATACTTTTTTTAAATTCCTGCTTAAGTTTTGGCCTCATTTTTAATTATTAATTTTGCTAAAAAACAATTAATGATGAAATATGGTTATATCAAACAATAATTGCCGTGTAGTTGTCTCCGTGGCGCAATGGATAGCGCGTTGGACTTCTATTTGTTCAGACGACATTCAAAGGTTGTGGGTTCGAGTTCCACCGGAGATGTATACTTTTTTAAATTCCTGCCTAAGAGTTGGCCTAATTTTTAATTAATTATTTTGCTTTATGCTAAAAAACAATTAATGATTAAATAATATGGTTATACCAAGTATTAGTTATCGTGTAGTTGTCTCCGTGGCGCAATGGATAGCGCGTTGGACTTCTATTTGTTCAGACGACATTCAAAGGTTGTGGGTTCGAGTCCCACCGGAGATGTAAGCTTTTTTTTTAAATTCCTGCCCAGAGTTTGTCTAATTTATAAATATTTGCCTTATGCTAAAAAACAATTAATGATTAAATAATATGTTTATTCCAAACAATAACTGTCGTGTAGTTGTCTCCGTGGCGCAATGGATAGCGCGTTGGACTTCTATTGTTCAGACGATATTCAAAGGTTGTGGGTTCGAGTCCCACCGGAGATGTAACCTTTTTTTTTAATTCCTGCCCAGAGTTTGTCTAATTTATAAATATTTGCCTTATGCTAAAAAACAATTAATGATGAAATAATATGTTTATTCCAAACAATAATTGTCGTGTAGTTGTCTCCGTGGCGCAATGGATAGCGCGTTGGACTTCTATTGTTCAGACGATATTCAAAGGTTGTGGGTTCGATGTATACTTTTTTTAAATTCTTGCTCAAGTGTTGGCCTCATTTTTAATTATTAATTTTGCTAAAAAACAATTAATGATGAAATATGGTTATATCAAACAATAATTGCCGTGTAGTTGTCTCCGTGGCGCAATGGATAGCGCGTTGGACTTCTATTGTTCAGACGATATTCAAAGGTTGTGGGTTCGAGTCCCACCGGAGATGTATACTTTTTTTTTAATTCCTGCTTAAGTTTTGGCCTCATTTTTAATTATTAATTTTGCTAAAAAACAATTAATGATGAAATATGGTTATATCAAACAATAATTGCCGTGTAGTTGTCTCCGTGGCGCAATGGATAGCGCGTTGGACTTCTATTTGTTCAGACGATATTGAAAGGTTGTGGGTTCGAGTCCCACCGGAGATGTATACTTTTTTTAAATTCCTGCTTAAGTTTTGGCCTCATTTTTAATTATTAATTTTGCTAAAAAACAATTAATGATGAAATATGGTTATATCAAACAATAATTGCCGTGTAGTTGTCTCCGTGGCGCAATGGATAGCGCGTTGGACTTCTATTTGTTCAGACGACATTCAAAGGTTGTGGGTTCGAGTTCCACCGGAGATGTATACTTTTTTAAATTCCTGCCTAAGAGTTGGCCTAATTTTTAATTAATTATTTTGCTTTATGCTAAAAAACAATTAATGATTAAATAATATGGTTATACCAAGTATTAGTTATCGTGTAGTTGTCTCCGTGGCGCAATGGATAGCGCGTTGGACTTCTATTTGTTCAGACGACATTCAAAGGTTGTGGGTTCGAGTCCCACCGGAGATGTATACTTTTTTTTAAATTCCTGCCTAAGTGTTGGCCCAATTTTTAATTATTAATTTTGCTAAAAAAACAATTAATGATGAAATATGGTTATACCAAACAATAATTGACGTGTAGTTGTCTCCGTGGCGCAATGGATAGCGCGTTGGACTTCTATTGTTCAGACGATATTCAAAGGTTGTGGGTTCGAGTCCCACCGGAGATGTAACTTTTTTTTTAAATTCCTGCCCAGAGTTTGCCTAATTTATAAATATTTGCCTTAGGCCTATGCTAAAAAACAATTAATGATGAAATAATATGGTAATACCAAACAATAATTGCCGTGTAGTTGTCTCCGTGGCGCAATGGATAGCGCGTTGGACTTCTATTGTTCAGACGATATTCAAAGGTTGTGGGTTCGAGTCCCACCGGAGATGCATACTTTTTTAAATTCCTGCCTAAGAGTTAGCCTAATTTTTAATTAATTATTTTGCTTTATGCTAAAAAAACAATTAATGATTAAATAATATGGTTATACCAAGTATTTATTATCGTGTAGTTGTCTCCGTGGCGCAATGGATAGCGCGCTGGACTTCTATTTGTTCAGACGACATTCAAAGGTTGTGGGTTCGAGTCCCACCGGAGATGTATACTTTTTAAAATTCCTGCCTAAGAATTGGCCTAATTATTAATTACTTGTTTCATGCTACAAGACATTAAATTTACTTTGTTTGACTTTTTTTTAACAGAAAGTCTTAAACACCGGTAGTCGTTGAAACGCTGTTCTATGCCGACGACAGTGATGCATTTTAGAGTTTATTAACTTTATAAATTTTGTTTAAATTATTTGAGCTTTTGTGTTATACTATCAACAATACTGTAGTCAATATTAGGCCTTTTTTAAACATTTTACATCATACCTTTTGCTTACAACTTCCCTACGTACTGTCCTCATAGTCTAGTTGCTTTGTCCAGTATTCGATCATTGTAAGATAGCCAGATTGAGGCAATATTTTGTACAAAATGATCAACTTCGAATGTTATTATATAATGAAAATGGGATTAATACTTGGATTAAAATCAGCATGTGCGCAACTGCGTCCCATCGTGCGTACACTTCACATCGACCAATCATAGGCAAGCATTTGCATTTTACTGCTGTGCCGCTTCGTTTTGAATTTTATGATTTAAGCTTGCGTAAAATGCGAAAGTTCAGCCACAAAACGATGTGCGGATTATGATTATAATTATGATTAATAAGTACTGTTGTCTTGTCTCCTCCTTCTTCGTTTCTCCCCTCTGAAACCATTCTCCCGGGACGTCCAGAAAACTTCGGAAAAGCAAATTTTATTATATCATCATCTTGTATAGCGGGATGGACATGACAGTGTTTTACTGGCAATTATTTAGCATTGTTGTAGGGATTATTTTGAATTATTATACCATACAGATTTTGATTTAAGGATTAAACAGTTTCATCAAGTTATTAAACAACCAAATGTCAAATTGGTTTATAAAAAAACAGGTTGATGTAGTGCCATTGTATACCGGACTCGGCGCATTAAAATAAAGTGTGTGTGTGTCAAGTTAAGATTACTTCGTAAAGAAAAACACAATTAAGACCAGGTTTGTACCACGTGCGTAGGGCAAGTTCGTGTACAAATACTTTATCCATCGTTTGTCTAAATTCATGTAGAGACAGTGATTCAAAGTTGATTCACCGGCCATTCTGGATTTCCTCGTGGAAAAAAGTTCTTCACGGTAGAAGTACAAACATATTAATTTTTTCAATGGGTAAACCATAGGCCTAGACCCAAATGTACTAGTTTTTAACTAATTCATGTAGGCCTAGAACAGGTTTCGTACCGTACCGTACCGGACGTTGTCTAGCCGGTTGAGTTACCTTAATAAGACAAAGATGGAATGAACCAACATTTCGGAATATAATCAAGCTAATTTCTGCAATAAATTAATTTTCTATCTGTCGTTGAGGTGTTAATTCAGACTGTCCAGTCGAATTAAAATAGAAGAAAATCAAATTTAATAGCTTATCACAATTACCATACGGATTTTAAAAGTGTCAACGGCATTGTTTTATGTCTCCGCTTAACCAGGGATTGACAACTGAATTTTTCAATTTATAGTATAGTTTATCTTAGGTATAAATTCTTATGATATACAGCATTGATTTATATCATTTTACCAGTAATATATCAAAGAATCACAGTTGATTAAAACTCATTTGGGTGGCATGTTTACAGTTGAAATAGTATATATTCCAATCAATTAAATTGAATAGCTGTTTATGTAATTATGGTGCTAATTATAAGATTTGGATGTTTTATGTTAATTTATTGTAATAAATGTGATTATCTTCAATTTAACTTGTGTTTCTTTCAACTCTAGAGGGAATGTACTGGGGAGTACTAAACCCGCCCATAATTTCCCACCAAAAGAAGAGAGCAATTTAGTATAGGATATTCTTCTTCCAGAAATCAACCCAAAACATATGACCCTGACAACTTCGTTGGCGGAGGCAATAACTAAAATTAACGGAAGTACTCGGAGGTAATCGGAAATAATCGGAATTAGTGAATAAATGGTCGCAATTCGGCAATGCTGTTTGTTCATTGATGTGTAGAACACGTGTTTTCACTGAAAATTAACATTAACATAATTATTAGCCTTAAAATAATTTGTCTCGAATAAAAAAAGTTAAACCAACAGCATAACATAAACATTCATCTCCGGTGGGACTTGAACCCACAACCTTTGAATATCGTCTGTGCAATAGAAATGGCAACGCGCTATACATTGCGCCACAGAGAAACTGTAAGCCTAACAATAATTTGACTAAAATAAAAATAAAGTTAAACCAACAGCAAAACAAAAAAATACATCTCTGGTGGGACTTGAACCCACAACCTTTGAATTTCGTCTTCTGTAGAATAGAAGTCCAATGCGAAACCATGTTTATAGGTCCATGAACATACGCACAACAAAAGCATAACATAAAATACATCTTCTGTCCAAGTCATCCGTAGGGAGATACTGTAGCACCTAAAGTTCTTAAAATTGTTCAGATGTCCTAGTGGCAAACAAGCCTTAGTAATAGTAGCTAGATGATACAGTATTGGCGATGTCCAAACCAGCTTAATTAACAAGGAAGAAGCCCTAAGCTAGCAGACTGTTTTGGGAGTTGGCGTTCCATAGGACATAACACTTCCCGTTCTATAATTTTTAAGATTGAATGTATCACGGTTGGTTTGTGACTCCTTTAATAAGAGAAGATTATACAAGTGTGAGTCGGATCGTTATTGAATTACAGTCATCATTATTAATATTCCGCGTGTCATGATTTAAAAAATTACATGACCTGTATAAAGTGTTTTTCTATAAATGACAAGGTATTACGAATTATTAGAACATATAACCATAATTCCAAGATATAACCTACAATTACTAAAACCCAGGCTCAGATCTGTTTTATTGGTCCGTTTTAATCTGATTTTATTCGTTATTGTCGGGTTACCCACAATGTGTGTAGGCAATAATGTGTTCCATAAGCCCTACACTTTTTTAATACTTTTTTTCACACAAAGTGTGTCATCAATTTGATTTGTCTAAGTTTTCCAATGAAATGTGTAAGTTTGTATTTAGTTTTCGAATCTTAAGCTCACCTGAGATTAAAATTTATTCTTACAGGTGACGAAAATCGAAGATAGGCCACATGCATGCGTCAATGGTGTTGCTGAGAAACAATAAGATGTTGACGCTTGCTGAATCTATTTATCTTGGGCCAGACATATAATGATTAATCAGATAAATACCAATGATTTCTTTCCAATACCGGTACCAAAACAGAGGCCCAAAAAAAAATAGTTAAAAAAGTAACGGTATCTTGCAATATGAAATGTAGTTTAGTTTAGTTAATATATACAGTTACGATAATAAGTATACAGTTAATATAGAATTTATACGGCGCCGTGTGGACGTAGTTTTATCATTTACCCGGTTTAATAGTAATTGCAACATTGCACTATAGGCCTATTTTGAATTTTTATTTTATTTTAAAATTATTATTTACGCTGTTGATTGAATGAAATAAAAATAATAATTATTAAATGATAGAAATGATGTATGAACCCATACTATTTGGAACCACGTGGTTATTATGTATTTCGATAAAGGCAATGTGATGACATCATGTGACAGGGACGCCGACGATGTGATGCAATAAGGAGACGATGACATTCATAATGTTGATTACATTCACAATAATAATGATGATAATGATGATGATGATGATAATGATGATGATAATGATGATGATAATGTTGATAATGATAATGATGATGATGATAATGATGATGATAATGATGATGATAATGATAATGATGATAATAAAGATGATGATAATGATGATGATAATGATGATGATAATGATGATGATAATGATGATGATGATAATGATAATGATGATAATTATGATGATGATGGTAATGATGATGATAATGATGATGATAATGATGATGATAAGGATGATGATAATGATGATGATGATAGTGATGATGATGATGATGATGATGATAATAATGATAATAATAATAATATTTATTTCCACAAATAATAAAGCAAAATACAGAGTAGCATAATACTGTAAATATACAACTGATAATGAACATAAATAATATAATGCAAGAAAAGAAGTTGGTAAGTGGAAAAGGGACGCCACAGCAAGCAAGCTTTAATTTGGGCGCCCCTCTCATAATAATAATAATGATGACATTGACGATGATAGGGAAGATGATAACTTTCAATTACTAGAAAAACGAATTTAAAATAGTTCGCTAATAATCAAGTAACAAATTGTAGCTAACATATATCATGGACTGAATAATTCTATTCTTTAGTCCATGATATAAAAAATTTAACTTGTACTGTGTCACCAAGATTCGTGTATCCCTATCTTCTGATGTAAAATGAATGAATGGATAGCGCATAAAATATCTCCATGTTCTCAACATCGAAAAGAGAATTACTGTAGCCCTTAATGGTAGATGTGATGGACGATCTACCGACCCTATTTTCTCGTTATCCACATTGATAATAGTTAGTTAAGGTATGCCTACTACAAATCATCCTTATCGTTTAGTTAGAAGACGCAATGTCATTGATCACAACATATCAATGCACTTTTAAGTTTATTCAATCAATCAAACTGACATTGTGCCGGAAATTCAAATTATGCATGATATGAAATTAAATTTAATCATTTAAAATTCAAACTAGTTTTCATAAACACACCTTAAGTATACGAACGTTAGGTTCCTAGAAATTCAATAATAAAAGCAATTGAAGCGCCAAAATATCATAATATTGGTTTCTCATTTTTTGTCTGACTGTAACCTACTTTTAGGCATAACTGTTCTGCGTTTTGTTCTTTTTCGAAACAAAGTTGTATGATACATTCTTTAAGTTGTATTACCCGTTAACATCAGCGCATGCGCAGTAGAATAATCATTATATGCCCTAAACGTTTCTGCTTTAAAAACACACTGTTTTACTTTATCGTTTTGTTAACTTTTTGCTTATTTTATTTGTATATCCATTTAGATGCAACTTTTATGCTCAATTTGAATCAAAATACTCAATTCAAAATGCTCAGAAGATTTCAGAGTGCGCAAAGTATTTTTCAGTATTAGGCCTATTTGTTAAAACCAATAATAATCTTACTTATAATTTCTGGGCTTACATTGATAAATAATGGAAGTAATTATTAATAACTAACATAATATAATGTTATAAATATAAAATAAAAACGATTTAGACCTACCTAGGCCAATGTTTTTAATAAAGAGATACGATAAACTTCAGATTGCGCAAATGGTTCACATTGCGCATAACACTGATCTCCTGAGCATTGTCATTTTCCCAGTAACTAGGCTTATAAGCCTACATTTAGAAATATATACTATACCAATTTCAGGCATATTTCGAGTTTCTATGAACATTTATTTAAAAAATATATATTATAATATTAAACCTGAAAATACTCTTGAATGTGTGAGCATGGCTAAACAAGTTAGCTAATTTATTTCTCCGTGGTGTGAGTGAACATTGGCAAGCCGTGTTTCTAGTAAATCCACAACTAAAACGTACAATCTAAAACATAATGCAAAACGGAAATATATTAAACGTACGTCCCTTGTCATTTTATTTTATAAAACATTCTTTTTAAGGACTCAGATTGAGATCGCCACACGAATGGGAACACAATGAAATCAAATATTTCAGTTGAAGTCATAGAAAAAAAATCACATTTTATAAAAGATGATGATGAGGAAACTCGTAATAGGCCTATCGACACAAGTACACATTATATAAAAGAACAAATAAATGAACAAGAGAAGGATTAAAGACTGAGAGCCTAAAACTTTTTACGACAATACTTACTGCATAGATTATTAAAATAACAAATGACCAACAACCAATAAAAATTGTAGGCCAATTATAATGGGCCGTCGTTACTTCATGGACCAGGTCCACATGGTTACTTCACCATGTTTCTTTGATACAAATGGAGGCATACATTATTTGTATTATTCTGTACCAGGGAAGAGTGAAGGGTTAGGGTTATACCTTCTTCTCTGATTGTACTGTATTTACTTTCCAACCCCTTTAAAGAATCTTTACCCTGATGACACCTAATCGGTAATCCACATTTTTAATTCAACGTTTAAATGAACAATTCTTTAGTAAAATGTAGTAGATTTTCATGTAATTTAAAAAATGCTAAACAATGAGGTGGGAGGAGGTGTTTAGATTTTTCTATTTTAAAGTCCATGAACTAATAGACAGTACAATCGATACAAACCAACTATAATATTCAACAATGGCTCATACAATACTGTTTTTAATGTTCGTTTGTTTTTAGAATTATTTCTCCATGGTCAAGGCAATCTAATTAAATTACACGTTTTTAATTTTACACACCCCAACTCTTTCAAGTTACCGGCTGGTAGGATTGATTTGTAATTAAAAAAGTGTATTTGTAGAATAGTTACGGTACGGTATCTCAATTAACAACACATTTATCATTAACTTAATGTATGGCACGCGATCAGAATGATACAGGACTATGTGCCGTGTAAATAACAATAGTAATGGATTGTCTCCCTTAAAAAAAGAAAATAGTTTGTTATGGTTCAATGACATAGGTGAATTGAAAAAAATGAACAATAACACAATAGTTATTCAATTTTAATACAAATTAAATCGATCAACACATTATTTTACCTGATAAAACCGTAATTTAAACAAAACAAAAGTTTTTTTTTTAAATTATTAATCAAATGTTTATTTATTAATTTTTAGTAATTATTTAACTTTGTTTTATAAAGTTAGTTTTTTGATATTTTGATATCTTTTTTTCATTTTTTTGGAAACAGCGAATAACTTATAATAAATTATTATAAAGTTTGCAAAATGGCCTATTCAAATTTTGTTTTTTGTTTCTTTATTTTCATGTTTTGAAAAAAAAAAGAAACAAACAATATTTTATTATTGTTCTTACTAAAAGATTGATTGATATGAATAAATTGAAAATTCTCCGAACCAAGAAAAAATCTTCACCCCGCATCTTATAACACCCTAGGTCTTACAAGAGTTTGAAAAAATAAAGAAAAGATTTATGCATAATCCTCTTGGGTGAGCCAATGCAGTGTGATCATGATTTTAACCGAATCCGGAAGTTTCAGATTAGTATTGTTTGAACATGAATAAAATGAATGAAATCTACAGTTGTGGAATTCGTTTCTTCAGTAGCTGTCAAGGGCTACAACACTCTGCCAAATCGATCGTACGCTCGTTAAATTTCGTTACGGAGGAAAACAGTGGTTATGCTTGAAAGCGTTGGCGATGACTTGAACAGGCGAACATGTGTTGAAGAAGCGGTCCGTCGGCCTGTTGACAAGCGGCTAGCACGAGCCACGATGATTATCACAAAGCTGCCGGGTCTGTCTGGCTTTTGACCGTGAGCTTGCCTATAATTGGTCGAATGTTTTAAACATATATTTAGAGACTAATTAAAAACCAACATTGTTTTGGACCGTATAAAATAAATAAAAGTAAATTACTGCCGTACCATGTACATCAGCAATTGTACTAATAATAATAATGAGATTCGGTATTCCTTTATTATCGTTTAAAAAATAGTATTAATATTTTTCACCTAAAAAGAAAAAACATAGGCCTAGTTTGACAAAAAATGATATGCATGGAAAAATAGTCAACCTAAAGACCATGCCTGGAGGCCAATGAGTTGCTGTTTAAAAGTAATTGTTTATATTGTCTTTTTATAAGAGTTCATTATTTATGGCACTGATTGTTCTTATGCCAAAGGTTTATAACTTTATAAAAGATTCATATTCATTTTTCATGTTTTGAGTGGCAATACAGATTTAATAATGATTAAATAATAAACAGGTTTTAATTACTAGGTCACATCCTCAATTGACATTCAGTCATTTCACAAAATAACCTGCATGTTAAACAATAATTCTTTCCAGTGATACTATAATGTTGTATTAATCATTGGCATAGGGCACACGTACTATTATGTATGCTTATTACAATGTTACCGCCTTTGTTAGAATATTGTCGTTATAGTTATGTTTGTTTTGTATATTAAAATATAATTAAAATCTAGACAACCGTAGTTTAACAGTATAAGACCATGTAGTAATAATTAATGAACAATCATTACTCCATGTTAAGACCTAATGAACTGCACCCACTGATTTAAACGGTTATTTTCGTTCAAATTTAGCAGAATTGCTGAGCAGAATTATGTTTTTAATATAAACGGTTTATTCGGCGCTATTCAACAGAAAGAGACCCTTCACACAAAATATACACGGTTGAAAATCGGCGATCAGAAAGAGGATTGAATGGTTGTTGTAATTATATGCGTCATAAATATTCAAGGTTATATAGGGTAGGTCCAATTATTATACTTGTACCATGGTAGGTGGTTTATATTTCTTCAATACTAGTGAATTTTAGGATACTAGGGAGCCGTAACATATTCGTGACGTAATAGATCTGTGTGCCGTTGTTTGCCTTTGTTTTAAATGATAAAGACGCAGGTTAGCTAGATGACAATAGCCTAAATAAAGTACGGAAGCTTAAAAGGTAAAGTTAAATAGGATAACAAACAGCAAAACAAACGTTACAAACACAAGTAAATATACTATATTATTATCATTTTCAAATTATGAATGTCACGAAAATGCACAGACTGGCAAGAAGCCATTGCTCTTACTGAAGCACTCCAAATCCTGGATAGCAAAATGTAGGTCACTCCGCAGTCCTACTTTTCACGAGTGGACGACAAGTTCCTTAAATTATTATTATTATTTTGATAATAAGCAAACTCATGTAATTTTGCATTTCAGTTCATCTATTGACCTACTAGTTTATATTTTTAAATAAAAATCTATCTTTACGGTACAGGGACCTTGAAATACAGAATTGTTTTGAAATACAGAATACCTGACTCTTAGTGCTATAACTCCGCATATAATATTTGCACAGTATATTATGAATATACAGCATCTCATTTGTATCATATACAGAACCTGTAGCATGTAAGGGGAGGTTAAGAGTTAGGCTATGGTCTATGATACTATACACGTATAACACATGTGTTGCTGTATTACCGCATACCTAAGATACTGCAGAAAGATACGGAGCGAGGATCTTGTGAAAAGAAAATGTTGACGATTTCCCGTGTAGAAATGCAGCTCTGGAACGATACACAGCTTGGCCTGGTATCGAACTCCAAACCTCAAGGTCGGCATTTCTTCTGTTCATTAAGTGAATAAAATTGGTAGTCACTAAAATCTACAATTATACATTGAGTTGTTCATTTACAATTGACAGGTTTTACACCTGCAATGTAATAGATATAACTCTATTTATGACATTAGTTTATCTGCTATCAAGTTGCTTCACAAGCATTTGATATCATAGTTTAGGCCCACCTATAGCCTATAGGTAAAATAAAACCATGCATGAAGTAAAATAATTAACGTTGCAAATGTAAAAGTTTTCCTCTGAACGTTTATCAACTCTACCCTTTTTTGTTTATTTTAACCGTAGATTTTGTTCATAAATTCTATTTCAGTGAGTTTTGTTTTTGTTTTGTTAATACATTAATATTGCATTTCACGGCAATAGATTATTCTACAAGTGTAATGAATATAGTATTATTTATTTATGGAAATAACGTTAGAGTGATTGTATCGGTCTGTTTAAAGTAAAACACGTTAGAGATTTACAGTAGTCTTGTTTATTTGTTATTAAGCAGATTTGTAGAGATAAAGTGGGCGGTTAATCACTTGATTAAAAGCGCCGACTGTAAGTAACAAAGCTTAATTTGATTACAGTAAACAAAGATATTAACAGTGTTTAGAAAACAATTAAAATAATTTGTAGTGACTCAAACATAAACTTTTGTCTTTTAAAAGAAGGACTAATTTATTTTATTGTAACTTATAATTATATATTTCTTGAGTTTCTTTCTTTTCTTTTCCACATTTGGACCTAATTTTCCGTGAAGGATATTTTTGTATATATTACTGTTGAGAATTAAAAACACTATTTTACATTGGCTTGCCTCGTCATTTTTGTGAAAACATGTACATACTGTAGTATGATTTTCAATTATTGTTAATAGACTTATTTCGTTTTCTGTTGTTTACTTATACAAAATACATATACGTGCAAGAGGAACCGTGCAAGAATTATACAATATCGTCTGTTAATGGATTAGTTTAACACCAAATACCATGGTTATTTATTTTAAAGAAAACACGATCCATGTTTTGTCGAATATTGAAAACAGAATGCGTTATATTAAAAATTACAGTTGAATTAGTTCATTACATTTACTTGAGCGAATGACTGTAGAATTAGATTGGCTTATTAGATGATTACGGGTTGTATAGCTCTTGTTTCTTTTGCAATTGACAATAGAAGTCATATTTTAGTTTCCAAATTTTCGCTCCAGGGGTTTTCAATCAAAATTGGCTTCCTATACCCAAAGGGCAAAAAGCCAAATAAGCATAACCTTCTATTTTGTTTACTTTTGAAAGGTAACCCCTAAAACAGAGCCATGTTGAATGCACTCCCTCGGCGCATTACAACAACCCCCACCGCGGTTTAAGCCTAACTTGTATGGCACTTTTAACTTCATTTAGAGTCCCTCGAGGGCTGTTGTGTCATCCACACCAGGGTAGGTGATATATGTATAAAGCGAAGTTATTGTTACTAAATGGTTCAAAAAGGCAATTACAGAAATAAAAGGGATATTTTAGTTAAATAATAAAAGATCAAAATGTATACGGTTCAAATCTGTTTGCTAATACAGGCCTACTGGAAGCAACAGTAACAACCTGTTCGTCTCACACTAATTTCTGATAAATTGGCATCCCATGATATCCAAAGAAAAATATTTTGTTTAATTTACAAGATAGCTTAAACAGAAAAGGGTTTACACTGCTACTTTGGTAATTAAAATATTTGAACAATCAGTTGTTTTTTAGACCTATAATTTAAATACAAGTCAAAACCACTATAATTATGTCAATAATGTTATACATGTGCAATGGTTGCTGTCCCTTGATTGAAAATCGAATTAAGTAAAGTTACTATACATATAATATAAATAATAATTATAAATAATACAACACTTAAAATGATAATTGTTTATTTGTGGGTGTTGAAAAGGAAGTATAAAAGCATGGAGGAAGAAAGCGAAAAATTGAAAACCCTCGTATCAACACGTGGCTTGGTGCTGTTACAATGAAAACAAAAGACAATAACACAAGGTTATTGCTTTATATGGGGGAAGATACACCAAAACAAAAAAAGAACACCTCGATTGTGCCTAAAGACCTGTAAAGAAACACCATGAACAAACATCAAAATGTAGTATAAGTAACATGAACCAATGAAAGGTTTATATGAAGATATTTCGTAGGTTTTTCTATTGACTATAACTATAACTCCATGTATAAATTATCTATTGATGTATTTCGTTTATGAATATAGGCCTATTCTGCACAATACACATTTAAACCTAGTTACACAAAAAAGCACACAATTACTACAAACACTTGCTATAGAGGGGTCCCTAAATTTAACCAGATTACCGTTTAGCATTGTACTTTTCAATCGAAAATTCAACTTATATGAATGGAGTTGTGGCTTGGTGTGATGCTTGACTACCAATCCAAGGGTCCTGGGTTCAAGCCTGTCATATATCAGGATTTTTTCTAATGACAATTTACAACTCCACTCCCAACGACTTTGTTTATGTAGAGCATCTTGTGTATGTTTGTCTTGTCTTGCCACCGAAGGATAGTGAATTAATTCGCTTATGGTTATCCCCCCCCCCCCCCGCACCCAAAAAAAAAAAAACAGTATATTTTCTGCACGTGTTATTCACACTGTTATTTCTATTGCGTATTGTTTTCTTTTACACGAATTTGTGTTGGTTCCAGAGATTTTTGTAAAATGCTTACGGTAACTAATTAACAGTGCACCAATAAACTGTTTTTGTTTGGCTTATTTTGTTACCGGTAATTCATTTGTACCAATTAATTAATTCGTTCTTGGGCGCATATAGAGTTTAGTTTTAATTCCACTTATAAACAGACAAAATAAATCAAAAACTTGACTTAATTTTGCTTTAAATTACAGGATTTTTTGGTAAATACTTTTAAGGAAAGTGAATATATATTATGTAACATTAGAATGACATATTCAGCAAAAAAGATATATTCAGAGGTAACTATCTTTAACATAACATAATCGCTTATATAATTGATTGTCTTATGGTGTCAAATGGATACAAATGTATCGCATAGGTTACACTGCGTGACAATAATGAGAGGATGAAAAAGTGATTCAGTTTGATACTACAACTTCCATTAAATGACACTCGTTATCTGAGTTATAGCATTACTGTTATCAGTTAACGAATTAACTGCTTATTCCAGAGTGTGCCTTTACAATAAAAATATACCATGTTCAAAATAGGACACCAATATGGTAGTATAATTGCACCCTTTAGGCAATTAAGGGAAGGGTAAAATCTGGCCATAATTGTGTTTCTGCCAATACAACACCTCAATCATTGAGAACTGATAAGGTGATAGGTACATTACCTCGTCATCTTCTTCTCTTACAACTGTGAAGGTAAGCTGATAGGTATATGGGTATTATATAGCCATTTCGTGTATTTTCAATGAGGAATTGAGGTAGAAAGATAAATAAAGAAATCTAGGCCTAATATAACACCATAACACTCTCAAAAAAATCAATTCAATTCAATTAAACTTTATTTAACCACTGAGGCCCAGATCAACACTGGTTGTTCTTCTTTCCTGGGGTCGTGCACCTATAAAAAACAAATACAATTTCAACAATGTTTTTACCATATTATGTATAGTATATAAATATATATTTAACAGTTTATATTTAGACGAGTGTAGGGTCCTAGACGAGTGAATGTCAACCCCCGATTCTCTACGTGACAATAAACATCACTACACCTGCGTTTCTTGCTGACTCTACAACATTTCTCCTACATGGGGTGCTGACACTTACATAGCCTTTTTCAAATAAGTTACGGTAGGCCTGTCATGTATTTTCTGCAAATCAGCCTACAAATTACCGTATAAAATACAAATATTCGTATGCCAGCTTATTTCATTATGATTCTAGATCTGTAGAATACATGTATCAAAACAATAGATAGTAGTAGTAGTTACACGGTATTAATTAATATTAATATAGTGCTTGCGTTAATTTTAACCCCCCACCCCCCACCAACCCCCCACCAACCACTGTAAACTGGAAAGACCGCCTTAACCACCCTAAAATGTTGTTGAAATATGGAAATAAATTTGATTTCATTAAAATGTATCATTGGCCTAACTTATATTGTTAAATTCTTCTACTAATTTTTAACTCATATTGCTTATAATTTGGTTTAAATTTGATTTTTCATTGTACCTAATTAGAAATGTGACACCGGCTTTATAAGCTCAACAAAATAGTTATTCATTCATTTGTGATTTTACACGTTGTTTACATGCATAAAGGCTTATACAAATAACAGTTTATAAAAAAACCTCTAAAGTATTCACTCTTGCCGACGTCACACCATCGCCTAATTATCTAATGAGTTAATTAATGTTAATTGACTACCGCCTTTGAAGTAGCAATGATATACCCTATTGAAATTAATCCCGATTAAACTGCCGCTCTTTCAAAGAATTTTCTAAACTAGGCAAATAGTATAATAGTGTTATTAAATAGATAAGCATAATTCGTAAATAATCAAGAAATAGATACCGTACGTCATATAATAATGTAAGCCTACTAAACCCAGGCAAATAATCGCATAGGAGGTGGTGAAGCTTTTGCGTATAGGTATTGAAATGAAAACAAATATCAATACTAAAGTAGGTAACTCTTCCCTGGCCTTATTAAACAACATTTAACCATGCCAACACATGCAGCTTTCAGTGCCACCTTATTCAGCAGCGATTAGACCATAGTTGTCTTTCCGTTCATCTCTATACTTGTTAGTCTTATTAGGCCTAGCATTTGTTTTGGAGGAACACAATTTCGTGGTAGGCCAACTAAACTAAATCATTCTGCACTTTCTGTCTTAAAAATAAAGGGTGGCCGCCAAGGTTACTGAACATATTTTAATTTTCTTTGTTTAACTTTTGCTACGTTTGTTTTTTAAACATTATTTTGCATATTGGGCGCACCTCATTGTAAAAATAAATATATAATGATCACAAGTAACTAACAGAAAAAAACTTTCATTCATATTTCAGCTCTTAAACAACCATTAAAGTATTATAGACATATTTATTATTCTAGGGAAGAGTAAAACTCTCTGGTTATTCCTCACTGCACTACACTTTACCATGCGTTTATTGGCTAATTATCAGTAATTATCACCAATTATTTCTACGTTTATTTTAAATCTTACAATAATTGTAAACAATACAAAACGCAAATAGTAAACAATAGCCCTTTGACTAAATGCGGTAGCGAAATAAGATCAAAGCGGCGGTAAGTGATGATGTCGACTAAGAAGTACCAGGGAGGAGTTAAATTACAATATAACTTTTCCCTGGAAGTACACAAAATAAAAACGAAACAACAATCTATTTCACAAATAATTTTTTTAGACGTAAAGTACAGTCTAGAATAAAAATAGGCCATTTTGTAGTTTTAGTTATACACTTCCGTAGGAAAAAAAAAAAAATAATAACAATTAAAAAAACAAGATAAACAGTTAATTTTAAAAACCGTTTTTTGACAGACAATATGACTCTCTTTTGCTTTGAAAACAGTTTTTCTGGTAAAGGTTTTTTTTATATCTAATTGGTCAAAATGAATAACTATTTTGTGACAAAATGGCATAGGCCTAACATAAAAAAAAATTAGTTTATAGTGTGGACAGAGCTTTAAAGGATATTCGTCCACACACACTTACGATGCAAAATTTATTAAAAGCAAAGACATCAAAACAAAAAGTAGAGGCCTATATACTATTACTAACGTATTACTTAATTTCTTGTCATTTGATTAATTTAGGCTATGGATTGATTTTGATGAATTATCATATTGAATGCGTGCGAAATTGATTATAACAATTATTCAAGTTCAAGGATGGGGCGTGGGGTGGGCAATACCTGTCAAACATACTTTTGTTAGGTCACATTATAAACAAACTCTCCTCGATTAAATATCTATTGTCATTTTTTTTTTCATTTTTTGTCGTAATTCAAGTAGTTGGTAATTTAATTAAACAATAGTAGATATGCGGTACCCATGTTACTGAGGAAACCATGTAAATGCAATTTAAAATACCGCTACACAATGTTATGAGCATGACATCAATAATTTCCGATTTGGTGTTACTCCTTGTGAATGGCATTCAGCAACAAAGGAGTAACCATAAATTAAACGAAACGATATATTTTACATTACACACGTTTGCTTAATTTTACGGGTGATGTAGGCCTACCACCCGTACCGCAAATTAATTTCTGTAACTTACATTTAACGTTCAACCACCATCACTACGTAATATCTTAATCCCGTATGAACAAAACACATGAATTGATTAAATTGCAGTACTGGGTTGTCTTTTGTTTGAATGGAAAATGTACATCATCACTTCCGTTAACCTGGGTCTATAATGGCTCCTCTGCTTTTCGTCCTTTTTTTGGTTATTTTAGGATATTTTATGGATCATTTTTTTGTGCTTAGAAACATTGTATTAAGCGCTATATAAGACTACAAATATTAGGCTTTAAAATATTGGGTATAATTTCTTTTAACGTGAACTCGACACACTATACCTTAAGACACAGTTAACGCGATGAATCTAAATGAAAATAATTCAATTCAATTTTATTTCGGAACTGCAGGTCCATATCAAGAGAAACAAGCAACAATACAAATTGTAATAATACAAATAAATACTTGCATAAAGAGATTCGATAATGAACCATTAACGTTTTATTAAATCAAATCATTAAAAAGTTTATACAATATTGACTGTTAATTATTTATATTAAACTCTAAAATACAACTATTAATTACCGTATTTAATTTTACACATTAATGTAACTATACTTTATTAATTACTATGTTTGGATGGCACAAAATTAATGAAGTATAAATATAGGCCTAAATCCTCTAAAATTAAAAAAAGTCACAACAATTGTTACAAGATCTTCCGTATATTGATCTACTTTTCATTCACATAGATGTTAATTTGAGAGTATCAATGTATTCTATTTATTGTGAAGAATTGCGATAAGATAAAAATTGAAAAAGTAAATGAATGAATGTATTTCAAAATCGCAACAACATAATAAATATGAACGAGCCTGTCAATTGATTCTTTTATTGATATATTATTTATGTGGTTATTATTTATTTATTGGTTTGTAAAGATTTAACCTAAATATGATACATTATGGTATTCGGTGACAGATTATGGTTAATCATGAAATGTAAAATTAAATCCTCAACTAATGAATTATAATAAAAGCGGCAAGTCTTTTATTAACCAGATCATGGAGAAATAATTCTCCATGACCAGATAAACATTGATAAAATACAATAGGGTTACACAGAATATGAATGGATCCATGCTAAGAACGGGAAGGGGTTGAATTAGCAGCTAATAAAAAAGGCTTAATTAGGTGTCAAGTAGGATGATTTAGGCATAGAATGTTTACCAATTAGGACTGTTCCATATATCGGTGTATGGACCACATCTTATAAATACATAATCACATGATTTAAATATTATATAGGCCTAAGTACGATATATTGTTCTAACGTGATATAATATTTACAATTAAAATAAGAATGACTATAAAATGATGTATTTGGCACCAAGACACACTGGAGTGCAAACATTATATAAAACTAAGTATAAGTCATTATCAAAAATAAGCCTTTTATATCACATTCTGCAAAAATCAATCTATTTTTGTAACGTTGATTCTTTCCACCAATCAATCGTGTGTACCATTCCAAAATCTCAATAAGAGTTACAACAAACACCATGCGCCAATAATCATTCAATCAGGACGTACAATAACAGTATTTTTCGAGGGTAAAATCGCAATGCATCATCATGTACCCAGTGTTTGGCTTTTCGATCCGACAATTGTTTGCCAGCCGTTAGATAAAAAATAAGCCGAAATAGAAAAGTCTACATTTTCCGCCGGATTGAGTTTTGTATTGACGGGCATGTTATTTCAAATTCGCATGGATGAATCTTTCTGTTTTATGTAACGCAAGTCGATTTAAGAAAATTCAATTTTTACACACGCTACGATATACTAAATTGGTGTAAATAGTATATAAACAGTATTGTATATTGAACTATTCTTTGTATTTCATTGTAAAGAAAATCGCAGTTACAAACCGAATTGGATAGATTTTTACAATGTATAAAAAATGTAAAGTAGACTTATATGATAAACAAAATATATTAAAAATAAAAAACGAAATGATATGCCCTTCCAGCATTTGTCAAGAGCCAAAAGAAACACCCGAAACAATATACTACACACATTTAAATTATAATTAAAAATATACAAAAGACTTCAATAACAGGTAGGCCTAAAGGCATATTTATAAAACATGCCTACATTATCAAAACTCAATACACCTAGAACCTACGCGATAGATAATAATATGCTTAATAAAACAACATTATTATGTTTTGTCTTATGTAGGTTCGACCCACTTTTATTTCAATAAAATGTTCGTTTACATGCATTGCACTTGATTAATGTAATATTACAATACAATACAACTGACATTAAATAACTTAAATAAACAACATTATTATTATAAAATAGAATAGTTTATATTCCGTATACTTATAAACATTGTGATTTGATTATTGACATTCTCACATGGGCCTTTGCGCAGTTGGATCATGGAAGTAGCTCCATGATTGGAGAGTGAAGAACAAAGAGTGAACTAACATTAAACAAAACCCATTACAGTAGTGTGTTTGTTGTCTAAGGCCTGGCATCATTCATTGTACTCAGAATAAATACATTTCCTATTTTGTATACATATTTAATATCAATCAATATTCAATATTCCCCTATTCCGTGATACAGTTTTACATATTAAGGAATTATTTTAAATTTTAAGTTAAGGTTACATCACCTACGGTATATGTGAAACTGTATTTGTGAATTAGCCTATGATATACTGTAGGCTACCATATAAAACTTTTGCCTACGGTATAAATGTGAAACTGTATTTGTGAATTAGCCTATGGTATACCGTAGGCTATCACATAAAACTTTTGCCTAGATACACAGGAATCTGATAACTCATGTGAACAAAAAGCACATTGGATATTGAACCGTTACAGACAACAAATGAACGGAAGGGAAGGGAAGACCGCTTTTACTGTGAAACAAAAGATAAAACTAGACCGTATAGAGTTTTACTTTGCGTATGTATTAATAATTGATGTTGAGTTCGCTTTGGAATCCGAAACAGGAAAACAACAGGAAGAAATAAAGATAGAGACGAGTGTTTGCTGTCTCTCGTGTGTCAGTTTCTCGGTTAAGGCTTATAAACACTACAATGATACACATTATTATTTGTGTTTTCAAAAAAATAATTCTTATTGGCAACTTACAGTGGCAGTCAATATGAATGGCGCGTCAAAAAACACAACACCAATTACCAATGTGTAAATTCTAATTAGGCCTACGTACTAACATTAGTTTGTTAAGGCCTGTTTTCTTTGCATTTCTCCTTATTTAGGTTGTTTTTTTTCTTTAATTTATAATTTAGTTACTTTTTATTTTGTTTTGGTTTATAATATTAGGAAGAGTTATTCTTAAAGTTATTATCATTATTATATTTTATAATAAGCACAATAATCTAATCTAATAATCTATACACAACGAATTGTTTTGTTATAATTTAATAAAAGCGATGGGAGCAAACTCAAATCCTTAGTCGAATGAACAATTTAAACAGTCGACTTTTTACCGATTTACAGTAGTTTACCTATTTAGATTTCGCCAAAATCATATTCGGGAAACACAGCATCGTCATATTATATTTGTTTCAAGTGTATCACATCATAGATCATAACCCATAACCTTCCGTGATACAGGCATCACATGTGAAACAAATGAGGTGCTGTATTACCAAATATTCCTATGATACTGGGAAAGTGGTCGTATGTGGATATACATCACTGGGAATCGTGTAAATTACTGACATGCGAAGAAAATTATTACGGCACAAAAAAAAACAGACATATGGCCTCTTTACGTTTTTAAAACTACCGTAATTATTAGACTAAGCAATACGTTATCGTCCATGGTGAGTTTGATATAATGAAGTCTATTATGCATAATTATCCTATTACAATTGGTGTACAGAAGACTTGAATAATAAGACATTAGTGCAGATTTAATTTATTTTAGAAAAATACCAGTTACTGAGATAGGAAACTATAATACTATAATTGTCTGAATTTGTTTCATGAACTGGTGGCAAAAACTACAAAACACAAATAATTGTTATTGTAAGTAATAAGCTACGGTAAAGTTTGTGTTACGGTACTTAACGTGAATGTAAGCCGGAGCATGTAAATAAAATACTGCGGCCTAAATAAGCAAAGTTATTATTGTACATTATTACAACTCAGTAATAATGTAGTTTAGTTTTCTTTCTAATTATCTTTTTTTTTTGTTAAATCACTTTTATTTTACTTTATTTTAAACAGCCCGAAAGCCTGTCACTGATTCAAAAGTTTAGATTCTAAATAAATTAATATTGTGTTATTACAAACACATTTCAGAGTTTTTCTTTTCTTTGAGTTTTGAGAATTTCAGTTAGTTGGTTTAATTTATTCTTATGTTGTGTGTGTATACTCTTTTGTTTTAATAAAATATTCGAACAAATTCAACCGGTTCAACTGAACGTTCTGATAATCCAGTAAAGTGTTGAAGTGCCTATTTCACGCATGCGTGAGCATTATTGGTCTGTTTCATTGGACGTTCAGAAACTTGTCACTCACAAAAGGATCAGCCAATCACGCGGAAGCTTAATTACCTTTAATTCAATCGTATACTAATACAAGTAATAAGTATTCTAGCTGAGTTGTATATTAAGTATCACTTGGAGCGGTTCGCTCCAGAAGTATATTTTTGACCAGTTACAAGTTAAGTTCAGTATACTACGGTACAATTTGCACTCGAAAAAATTGAAGAAAACTGTTTGGAAAATGACCACCGAGGCGTTGCAGACCCCTTACATGGATCATTCTCTTGGGAAGTGCAACCTTAGATATGCAGTAGACGTAGGCCAGAATTTTAATGTTTCTGGGTTTGGTATAACCCATCCACACCACCCAACGGCAGATACCGGCGGTGATAGTATCACATTGAATCCTTACAGTATGGAAGGTTCGCATCTCGGTGCTCTGAAACTTAGCCCAACGCATATGACGGAACATACGAATGTTTCGCAACCAAACTACAGCAGTCAACAAGTCAACGGCTACGTATCGCACCCTCACCCCCATCCACATCATGGAGTTAGTGGTTATGCTCCACAGCCCTTCGCCACAGGACGTGATTTCCTATTGAGAAGGGACCCACTCTCAGGTCCAATGTCGCGTGGCGGACTACCAACACACGATGGAATGACAACAAATTCAGCAATGTTTCCAACTAGTACCTCTTATCATGGACCACATACAGACGCTGGCTCGACAGCCCATGTTATATTTCCTGGTCTGCACGAGCAGGCCCCAACTGGTCATCATATGAATGGACAAATGCGGTTAGGTATTCCCGGGGATATCCACCCCAGACATGACCAGTATAATCCGATGCAGGCCACAAGGAATGATTATCTTACGTCTTCCATGACATCACAGCTTCATAATACGCACATGAACCACATGAATGCAAACATGAACAATTACATGAATATGGGGGCACATGGACCTGGTGCATTCTTCCGATACATGCGTCAACCAATAAAACAAGAACTTAGTTGCTTATGGATTGATCAAGACCAGCCTGAACCTAGGAAACCGTGCAACAAATGTTTTACAACAATGCATGAAATTGTAACACACATAACTATTGAACATGTTGGCGGACCTGAACAAGCCAACCATACATGCTTCTGGCAAAACTGTCCCAGAGAACAAAAACCATTCAAAGCAAAATACAAGCTTGTGAATCACATTCGAGTACACACCGGCGAAAAACCCTTTCCTTGCCCGTTCCCAGGATGCGGAAAAGTTTTTGCAAGATCAGAAAATCTGAAAATTCACAAGAGGACACATACAGGTATGTGAAGTTTACTATATTTTTTTCTAATTTCTCATATTATTCGTATATTGAGGCAATTTGTTGCAAGACAATAAGTAATACGTTATTTTAACGGTATATGTATATTTTAATTTTAAACAACAAATGCTTTAAAATGTGTTACAATGCTGTCTCTGAAATCAAAACAAAGATTAATTTCTCCAAAATATTTCCTTTTTATTTCAAGTTTAATAAAGTAATCAAAAGTCAGTTATTCTAGATAGTTCAATAAAACATTTTGTTCCGCAAAGTTAAACAGTTTATTTATGTTTACTGGCTTAGTTACTAGGCCTCCAGGACAGGAGAGTTTAATTTCAAAAGCTAACGGAAAACTGACATAGCTTTTTCTTTGGATGAGAGATATCTGAGAAATTTTAGCTCTTGGTTCCTCCCAAAACGTCATTCCAGCGAAGCTGCCCTTCAATATTATATTTCAATATGGCTGATAAGTTCGAATCAAGCTAAAATGTTAAAACTTTCTAGTTGGTCCTACAGTTCTTCAGTGCGCCAATAAGTTAAAAAACTTTACTCTGATTTATGGGCGGTCTAAAACGACAGATATATCTTTTATAAAAAATATAAAATATTACATTAAAATTAAAATTTAACCGTGCTTAATTACTAATACTTAATTGTTATTATTACTCACTGTTAAATAATATTGTATACCAAGATAATCAGTTCACAGTACATTACATTGTTATAATACAATATTTCACAGATTTTACAGAGAAAAGTTTATTGTCGTAAGACCCTTTGAAAAACAAAATATAACAAACAAAATGAAAGAAAGTTTTAGTTGCAGATATAAACGCTACAACTTGTATTGATATGAAATTAATTATGTAAGATGTATAATTATTATCTATTGGCACTCGAGGAAGTTCACATGGTTTATTGTTGGTAGGCCTATTCAACTAATTACATACGACGAGGCTATGGTGCTAATAAATTATCAGTCAAGACGATTTAATGGGTGTTTTACGCGAAAAACTTAACACCTATGTATACTTCCCAACAAATCAACTTTAATTGACAATTAGGGGAAACACATTATGTTTAATATCAATTAGAGTGGCTACCACAATTGAAACATTATTAGTAATTTTTCTTTCTTGAAAATTAACAAGACACAACAGCAATGTATATGTAATGTGAGTAGAAAGAAAGGTACTTCAGACAGAAAATGTTCAGTCAGCCATGACTTTGGTGAATTTCCTGATTACGTAATATCGGTCTAGTCAGTCGTGGTTATAACAATGGTTAACAATGGGGATAGTATTAGACAATAGAGTATATCATTTCACTAGAAAAATGCCGACATAATCCAAAGACATAAGTTATTTGATCCGGATATTATAACAATGACTAAAACAAAAAGATAAGAATGAATGAATTTAAATAATAAGTATGTCTTGATTGAACTTTACCGACAGGTAATTAACCATCTTCCGGATTTGTTAACATTGAAGTAGTGGAGGTAAATTTAAATGAGGGTAAGTATGCTTATTGCAGTACATATGCATTTGTTCCGAGAAATGTTAACACATAGGAACATCGGCAATATAAACAAAAGGTGTATTATATAAGTTAAAGTGGCGGTAATTTTAAAAGATTTAAACAAAAGGTGTTTTAATATAATTTACAGTGGCGGGGTTTTTTAAAGTTAGGCCAAGGTGTCGCGGTATAGCCCAGTAAGGGTGTTCGAGGAAGTGACGTCAATTAATCCTAATTCAGTAAAATTAATAAAACAAAAACAAAAACAAAAATTAAGTAGGGACGCTACTTACTATAAACTTAGTGTATATATACTGGAGTAAAACATCATTTTGGCTGAAAAAAATTTAGTAAATGCCGAATGTAATCTTTTGGAAAACGGAACGGATTGATGATCTTGAATTGAACAATTTTGGAAATGGGAGTACCCACTTACGCTACAGCCTGACAGACTTAGCATATTCAACCAAAAACCAACAACTAGTTACTATGGGTTCCGTGATTGAACTTACTATGGACTGTGTGGGGAAGCTACTTAATGAAACAAAAGATACACGGCGCTTCGACACAATGTTCCGACAGGAAATACAACAATGACAATTGACTGAAACAAATTCAGTAAATGCCGAATGTAATCCTTTGAATGTTTATAACTCTCGAATATTTTGTCATCTTTACCTCATTCTACAACGCTACAACCTGACAGACTTAGCATATTCAACCAAAAACCAACAACTAGTTACTATGGGTTCCGTGATTGAAATAATTGATCTTACTATGGACTCTGATGTCGAAGAAGATGTTATATAATATAAGCAGTGATTCAGAATTTGAAGACAAAGACATACTAGCTATGACTGGTGCCTATTTTACAGCAAAGGAGGAGGAAGAGATGAGGGAAGAGATGGGGGATATGACGTGTTTAATGGCGATTCAACCCCCACCTCCAATGAACGTTGATTTCAATAATGTATCTAATACTGAAGAAGACGAACATTATAGATCGAGAATAATTTCTGAAGAGGAGAGGATTGTATACGACGACACGTCATCGGTAGTTGACTACCACCTATTTCTGGCAAGAAAAGCCGATGTAGAAGATGAGGTAGAAGATGGGGTGTTTGCGGAAGAGTACCTGAACCCTGTGCTGGAGGCGGAGATTAAGAAAGAAACTACCGAACTTGAGTACAAAGAGATAATGAGAACAATTGAGAAGGTTTTCATAGAAGAATTTATATTCATTCTGAAGGACATGGTTTGAACGTTATAACTTTCACGGCTCAAGATATGAACAACTCCTAACATTTTTTCGACCAATTCTGGCATTGAAACTTATGGACAATAGCGCTACCCATTTTGAATGGGCGCTAAACTACTTTCATTTACGTTGTATAAATGTTGATGCGTTTGCTAAAGCCATAAAGTTGATTACAAATGATTCAGAACCTTTTAATAAGATTCTTTACCAATTGTAATTTGTACAAATTTAAAATAATATCTTAACACTTTTTTTAATTAATGTTACATTATATTTTTATATTTCTTATTTCTTTTCGGTAAATTTATTATTATTATGGTTGTAAATTATATTGAAATAGAATATGTGTTAAAATAAAGGTTGTGTTTTTTCTTTTAAAAGCAACAACAACGAAAATGAATTTGATCTTTGCGTGTTATTTAAGTATTTTATTTATTTTTTTAATTTTCATTTGGGTGAATGAGGGTAATGAGTATGGATGAGTACTTAAGAAAAGTATATTATTACGATCCTAAGCATCCTGATAGTTTTGGTGGTGTGGACCGACTTTATCAAAATGTAAAATACGATTTAAATATTACCAAGAGACAAGTTCAAGACTGACTGAGCAAGCAAGATACATATACATTACACAAATCCATTCAACGTAAATTCAAACGAAACCGGGTACTTGTAAGTGTTATTGATGAACAATGGGGAATGGATTTGGAAAAATAACGTGTATAAAATTTGATTCAGACAAACTGTTTGACTTTAAATTTCCAAAAATCAAAGGAAGTCAATTTTGAAATAGTTGGTAGCATGGTACAAGGAATCGGACTGGAAAAAATAACAACAACTAATCCTAACAAAATAACCCGTAAACCAAAATCTCACTCTCTACCATTCAAAAACAACATTTTTGATGTAGCGATTTTTTCAAGCGGTATTGTCATGAACGTATTGAAAAGAAAATAGTTTTATTGTCAATGATTTGTCAAGTGTTTTATTTTAATTTCAATTACTGTTGTATTGTATTTAGTTTTACCCGTTCATGTTGGCATGATCAATATTTGCTCAAACTCCATTTTATCGTTATGTTTGTAGTATTTTAGAGCTTCCCGACCATCGTAATAATGATATAACTAGAATTCGTAACCGTGTGTTAGATTCCACGCGTATTATATACATATTGTCTTACTTTAATTCCTTCTCTCGTTATTCACCCGATGTAGTTTGATCAAACAATTGTACCTGAGCCTGAAAGGTTAGTTGTTATGGTACAAGGAATCGGCCCGGAAAATAATTTGTTTTCTTTTCTGTTAAATTATTATTATGTTTGTGAATTGTGTATTGCAATAGATTTGTTTAATGAAATTAAATTAATTAGGCCTATGTTTTGACTTAATTTACTGTCAGTGTAAATTTGTAAAAGTAGTTTTCCTACTTTAATTCACGGTAAATTTATTTATCGACTTAATTTAATTTGTTTTCTTTTCTGTTGTTGTTAAATGTAATTGCAAACACACATAATAAATGATTGTGATTATAAATATTCTGTTTACTTCTTTTAATTTTAAACAGTACAATAGATCTGTAATGTAAAGTTATATTTTATATATAATAAGTAATATTACAAAAATAAACATACAAAATGTATAAAGCATAGATTAATTAAATTTAAATACAATTTCTTTATTTCAAAATGAATTTCATTTTCTACGCGTTTTCAATTTTAAATCTTTTAAGAAAGACACAATAGGTACTGCTAAAAAAATAAAACGCACACAAAAGAAAACAAATTTGAGACGCACGATATGTAACGACGGTTTCAATAAAAAGGCATATTATAAATGTAATTTTTACCAAATTTATAAAGTAAAGTGTTATTATTGAGAAATATACATTTTAGATAAATGATAACACATCTAAAATTAATTAGAGAGATCAATACAATATGGTGTTCATAATAATGTTTTGATGACTAGAGGAAACATCTGAAGACATTCAACAAAAAACAAGCGTTAACACCATACCAGTCACTAAGAATGCTACTACTCTGAAAAAAAAAAAACATCTCCCTTCAAGCACAGAAACAAATTCTGAACGAAAATAAAAAATAAAAATAATTAGTAAACGAAACACGCGCATTATAAATAAAATGAATAATTTAAGAATATTTGTTAAAATACCCACGAACAAAAAAAAGAAAAAAAAAAGAAACATACTAACCGATTTATCGTCATTACGAAGTTCAAATAACGAAAACTTTTCCTTGAAAATTCCACAAGAGACACGTTTTACATTTTCTAACTGCATTTCAGTGTCACATTGTTTCGCAACACATGTACATAAAACGAGTCCTGTCACAAATCTGCCGACATTTATTTTTTTATCGCTCATCATTTGTTCTAATACATAATACAGCGCTTCCGAAGAAATATCTTTACACAATTCTAACACATTAAAATTGTTTTCCAACTCTTTACAAGCACGAATAGTACTCTGGATGATGGGTGAATCCAAAACAATTAACCCCGTCAATTTATATTCAATGTATTCTAAAACTACTTCCTCTAAATCAACCATAACGCTCGACAAAACAAATGATAATGGATGTAATTACCAAGAAAGTTACAACTTAAAACATTTATTTTTGTTTTTAAAAAGAAGTTGTAACATAGAAACTAATTTTGTCAGGAAATGTGTTTTTATTATTTATGTGATTTATTTGTGTTTAGAAAGTTACAACATTAACATTTAATTTTGTCAAAAAAAAAATGTGAATATACGGAGCCGAATGTAATTTTTAATCCTTAGTATAGTGAGAGATTTTATATAAGAAAAAAAAAAGAAAAAAAGAGCGAACGGAAACTAATGATTGCAGATTAGCCATATAGAAATGGATTGAAATTGGAAATCCACATGATCAAAGAAAAGAAACCATTGTTCCGACAGAAGCTAATGACAATTACAAAGGATGACACAGTTTGAATATAGTAATTACCGTAAAACATAATTAAATGTTGTCAAGATAGTTGTCAAAAATAAATAAAATATAATAAAAAATAATGATTCAGTGTTATAATTTTATTTACCTGTCATTATGTTAAATAAAACATATTCTAAATTAAATTTATATCATGTTAGATATATTTTCAAGAACATTTGTTACATAAAAATAAATTTGTAAAGAAATTTGTTACATAAGATAAATTTGTTAAGAAGTTTATATTTGTTACATAAAAATAAATTTGTAAAGAAATTCGTTACATAAATTTATTTTTTACAAGAAGTTTGTAACAGAAAATTATTTTGCTAAGAATTAGTTGCATCAATTGATTTTATCAACCGTATGTAACATAAAGAATTATTTTGTTGAAAAAAATATTTTGTCATTCAGTCCATTTGTTCAATAGGCCTAGTTCGTTTAAGTTTTTAAGAATTATTTGTGTAATATTCTTGTGTATAAGAGAATTTATTTTTAACCTTTGTAATTATTTTGTAAATATCATTTATGCAATATTTTTGTGTGTAAATATTTGAATTTATTTATACTTTTTTGTATGGAAATAATTATACTAATATTAAATATCATTATTTGTTTATAAATTTATTTGTGATTATAGATTTATTCTTTATAAGTATGTCGATTAATTTCAGAATCAAAAACTTGTTACATAAGAAAAAAAAAAAAATGGTCATGAAATTCGTTAAATAAAAAATAATTTATCAAGAATCTTTTTACATAAATTTTATTTTATCATTAAATTTGTTACATAAAAATAATTTGTCAAGAATCTTTTTGCATAAAATTTATTTTGTCATTAAGTTTGTTACATAAAAAAAAAAAAATTGTTTCATGAATCTTGTTACATTTTTTAAATTTTTGTTTTCAACTACTTATATGAAAATTCAAGTTAAGAAAGCAGTATAATGACAATGACTGGGCGTTTAGTAACACCTTTCACCGCGGTGATTAGCGGACAGACTTCCTCCGGTAACTCGGTATTTGTTAACATTGTCACAGGTGTTTCATGGTTGGAAGATAAATTAAATAATAGAAAGCGATGGGATAATATTAGACGGGGTTTTAATTTACAAAAAGAAGCGGCTGAAAGTCTTTTATCGAGGGCTGGGGTAGATGATGGTCCTTGTGGGATAACCCAGCTTAAGCGTTTTCAGGAAGCGTTACCAAATTATCAAATTATTGTTTCATTCCGTTTTTCCAAAAGATTGCATTGTAATTACGGGAACTGTTTTAACCAATCGTAATTGTCATTCTGGTAACTTTTTTTGGTCCGTGATTCTAGAAACTTAAAAATGAGTACTAATAGATAAGTTCAACGTTCAAGTGATCATCTTACTTAAAAATATATAAATAAAAATAATTATAACTTAAACTAATAGCTAACTACTGAACTAATTTACTTGAATTTAAAATCCTAAGAATAAGTAACAAAAAAAAAAAAAAAAAAAATTAACATCTAACGACAGAATTCATTTTTTTTAAAAACATGCACAGGTGTTTTCAGTTGTAAATTTGTTTAATTATGAACAGAGAAAAATAAATTTATTTATATCACCGCGATAACCACTTCTGTATTTATTTTATTTTATTGTCGCGGTGATATAAATAAATTTATTTTTCTCTGTTCATAATTAAACAAATTTACAACTGAAAACACCTGTGCATGTTTTTAAAAAAAATGAATTCTGTCGTTAGATGTTAATTTTTTTTTTTTTTTTTTTTTGTTACTTATTCTTAGGATTTTAAATTCAAGTAAATTAGTTCAGTAGTTAGTTATTAGTTTAAGTTATAATTATTTTTATTTATATATTTTTAAGTAAGATGATCACTTGAACGTTGAACTTATCTATTAGTACTCATTTTTAAGTTTCTAGAATCACGGACCAAAAAAAGTTACCAGAATGACAATTACGATTGGTTAAAACAGTTCCCGTAATTACAATGCAATCTTTTGGAAAAACGGAATGAAACAATAATTTGATAATTTGGTAACGCTTCCTGAAAACGCTTAAGCTGGGTTATCCCACAAGGACCATCATCTACCCCAGCCCTCGATAAAAGACTTTCAGCCGCTTCTTTTTGTAAATTAAAACCCCGTCTAATATTATCCCATCGCTTTCTATTATTTAATTTATCTTCCAACCATGAAACACCTGTGACAATGTTAACAAATACCGAGTTACCGGAGGAAGTCTGTCCGCTAATCACCGCAGTGAAAGGTGTTACTAAACGCCCAGTCATTGTCATTATACTGCGTTCTTAACTTGAATTTTCATATAAGTAGTTGAAAACAAAAATTTAAAAAATGTAACAAGATTCATGAAACAATTTTTTTTTTTTTATGTAACAAACTTAATGACAAAATAAATTTTATGCAAAAAGATTCTTGACAAATTATTTTTATGTAACAAATTTAATGATAAAATAAAATTTATGTAAAAAGATTCTTGATAAATTATTTTTTATTTAACGAATTTCATGACCATTTTTTTTTTTTTCTTATGTAACAAGTTTTTGATTCTGAAATTAATCGACATACTTATAAAGAATAAATCTATAATCACAAATAAATTTATAAACAAATAATGATATTTAATATTAGTATAATTATTTCCATACAAAAAAGTATAAATAAATTCAAATATTTACACACAAAAATATTGCATAAATGATATTTACAAAATAATTACAAAGGTTAAAAATAAATTCTCTTATACACAAGAATATTACACAAATAATTCTTAAAAACTTAAACGAACTAGGCCTATTGAACAAATGGACTGAATGACAAAATATTTTTTTCAACAAAATAATTCTTTATGTTACATACGGTTGATAAAATCAATTGATGCAACTAATTCTTAGCAAAATAATTTTCTGTTACAAACTTCTTGTAAAAAATAAATTTATGTAACGAATTTCTTTACAAATTTATTTTTATGTAACAAATATAAACTTCTTAACAAATTTATCTTATGTAACAAATTTCTTTACAAATTTATTTTTATGTAACAAATGTTCTTGAAAATATATCTAACATGATATAAATTTAATTTAGAATATGTTTTATTTAACATAATGACAGGTAAATAAAATTATAACACTGAATCATTATTTTTTATTATATTTTATTTATTTTTGACAACTATCTTGACAACATTTAATTATGTTTTACGGTAATTACTATATTCAAACTGTGTCATCCTTTGTAATTGTCATTAGCTTCTGTCGGAACAATGGTTTCTTTTCTTTGATCATGTGGATTTCCAATTTCAATCCATTTCTATATGGCTAATCTGCAATCATTAGTTTCCGTTCGCTCTTTTTTTCTTTTTTTTTCTTATATAAAATCTCTCACTATACTAAGGATTAAAAATTACATTCGGCTCCGTATATTCACATTTTTTTTTTGACAAAATTAAATGTTAATGTTGTAACTTTCTAAACACAAATAAATCACATAAATAATAAAAACACATTTCCTGACAAAATTAGTTTCTATGTTACAACTTCTTTTTAAAAACAAAAATAAATGTTTTAAGTTGTAACTTTCTTGGTAATTACATCCATTATCATTTGTTTTGTCGAGCGTTATGGTTGATTTAGAGGAAGTAGTTTTAGAATACATTAAATATAAATTGACGGGGTTAATTGTTTTGGATTCACCCATCATCCAGAGTACTATTCGTGCTTGTAAAGAGTTGGAAAACAATTTTAATGTGTTAGAATTGTGTAAAGATATTTCTTCGGAAGCGCTGTATTATGTATTAGAACAAATGATGAGCGATAAAAAAATAAATGTCGGCAGATTTGTGACAGGACTCGTTTTATGTACATGTGTTGCGAAACAATGTGACACTGAAATGCAGTTAGAAAATGTAAAACGTGTCTCTTGTGGAATTTTCAAGGAAAAGTTTTCGTTATTTGAACTTCGTAATGACGATAAATCGGTTAGTATGTTTCTTTTTTTTTTCTTTTTTTTGTTCGTGGGTATTTTAACAAATATTCTTAAATTATTCATTTTATTTATAATGCGCGTGTTTCGTTTACTAATTATTTTTATTTTTTATTTTCGTTCAGAATTTGTTTCTGTGCTTGAAGGGAGATGTTTTTTTTTTTTCAGAGTAGTAGCATTCTTAGTGACTGGTATGGTGTTAACGCTTGTTTTTTGTTGAATGTCTTCAGATGTTTCCTCTAGTCATCAAAACATTATTATGAACACCATATTGTATTGATCTCTCTAATTAATTTTAGATGTGTTATCATTTATCTAAAATGTATATTTCTCAATAATAACACTTTACTTTATAAATTTGGTAAAAATTACATTTATAATATGCCTTTTTATTGAAACCGTCGTTACATATCGTGCGTCTCAAATTTGTTTTCTTTTGTGTGCGTTTTATTTTTTTAGCAGTACCTATTGTGTCTTTCTTAAAAGATTTAAAATTGAAAACGCGTAGAAAATGAAATTCATTTTGAAATAAAGAAATTGTATTTAAATTTAATTAATCTATGCTTTATACATTTTGTATGTTTATTTTTGTAATATTACTTATTATATATAAAATATAACTTTACATTACAGATCTATTGTACTGTTTAAAATTAAAAGAAGTAAACAGAATATTTATAATCACAATCATTTATTATGTGTGTTTGCAATTACATTTAACAACAACAGAAAAGAAAACAAATTAAATTAAGTCGATAAATAAATTTACCGTGAATTAAAGTAGGAAAACTACTTTTACAAATTTACACTGACAGTAAATTAAGTCAAAACATAGGCCTAATTAATTTAATTTCATTAAACAAATCTATTGCAATACACAATTCACAAACATAATAATAATTTAACAGAAAAGAAAACAAATTATTTTCCGGGCTGATTCCTTGTACCATAACAACTAACCTTTCAGGCTCAGGTACAATTGTTTGATCAAACTACATCGGGTGAATAACGAGAGAAGGAATTAAAGTAAGACAATATGTATATAATACGCGTGGAATCTAACACACGGTTACGAATTCTAGTTATATCATTATTACGATGGTCGGGAAGCTCTAAAATACTACAAACATAACGATAAAATGGAGTTTGAGCAAATATTGATCATGCCAACATGAACGGGTAAAACTAAATACAATACAACAGTAATTGAAATTAAAATAAAACACTTGACAAATCATTGACAATAAAACTATTTTCTTTTCAATACGTTCATGACAATACCGCTTGAAAAAATCGCTACATCAAAAATGTTGTTTTTGAATGGTAGAGAGTGAGATTTTGGTTTACGGGTTATTTTGTTAGGATTAGTTGTTGTTATTTTTTCCAGTCCGATTCCTTGTACCATGCTACCAACTATTTCAAAATTGACTTCCTTTGATTTTTGGAAATTTAAAGTCAAACAGTTTGTCTGAATCAAATTTTATACACGTTATTTTTCCAAATCCATTCCCCATTGTTCATCAATAACACTTACAAGTACCCGGTTTCGTTTGAATTTACGTTGAATGGATTTGTGTAATGTATATGTATCTTGCTTGCTCAGTCAGTCTTGAACTTGTCTCTTGGTAATATTTAAATCGTATTTTACATTTTGATAAAGTCGGTCCACACCACCAAAACTATCAGGATGCTTAGGATCGTAATAATATACTTTTCTTAAGTACTCATCCATACTCATTACCCTCATTCACCCAAATGAAAATTAAAAAAATAAATAAAATACTTAAATAACACGCAAAGATCAAATTCATTTTCGTTGTTGTTGCTTTTAAAAGAAAAAACACAACCTTTATTTTAACACATATTCTATTTCAATATAATTTACAACCATAATAATAATAAATTTACCGAAAAGAAATAAGAAATATAAAAATATAATGTAACATTAATTAAAAAAAGTGTTAAGATATTATTTTAAATTTGTACAAATTACAATTGGTAAAGAATCTTATTAAAAGGTTCTGAATCATTTGTAATCAACTTTATGGCTTTAGCAAACGCATCAACATTTATACAACGTAAATGAAAGTAGTTTAGCGCCCATTCAAAATGGGTAGCGCTATTGTCCATAAGTTTCAATGCCAGAATTGGTCGAAAAAATGTTAGGAGTTGTTCATATCTTGAGCCGTGAAAGTTATAACGTTCAAACCATGTCCTTCAGAATGAATATAAATTCTTCTATGAAAACCTTCTCAATTGTTCTCATTATCTCTTTGTACTCAAGTTCGGTAGTTTCTTTCTTAATCTCCGCCTCCAGCACAGGGTTCAGGTACTCTTCCGCAAACACCCCATCTTCTACCTCATCTTCTACATCGGCTTTTCTTGCCAGAAATAGGTGGTAGTCAACTACCGATGACGTGTCGTCGTATACAATCCTCTCCTCTTCAGAAATTATTCTCGATCTATAATGTTCGTCTTCTTCAGTATTAGATACATTATTGAAATCAACGTTCATTGGAGGTGGGGGTTGAATCGCCATTAAACACGTCATATCCCCCATCTCTTCCCTCATCTCTTCCTCCTCCTTTGCTGTAAAATAGGCACCAGTCATAGCTAGTATGTCTTTGTCTTCAAATTCTGAATCACTGCTTATATTATATAACATCTTCTTCGACATCAGAGTCCATAGTAAGATCAATTATTTCAATCACGGAACCCATAGTAACTAGTTGTTGGTTTTTGGTTGAATATGCTAAGTCTGTCAGGTTGTAGCGTTGTAGAATGAGGTAAAGATGACAAAATATTCGAGAGTTATAAACATTCAAAGGATTACATTCGGCATTTACTGAATTTGTTTCAGTCAATTGTCATTGTTGTATTTCCTGTCGGAACATTGTGTCGAAGCGCCGTGTATCTTTTGTTTCATTAAGTAGCTTCCCCACACAGTCCATAGTAAGTTCAATCACGGAACCCATAGTAACTAGTTGTTGGTTTTTGGTTGAATATGCTAAGTCTGTCAGGCTGTAGCGTAAGTGGGTACTCCCATTTCCAAAATTGTTCAATTCAAGATCATCAATCCGTTCCGTTTTCCAAAAGATTACATTCGGCATTTACTAAATTTTTTTCAGCCAAAATGATGTTTTACTCCAGTATATATACACTAAGTTTATAGTAAGTAGCGTCCCTACTTAATTTTTGTTTTTGTTTTTGTTTTATTAATTTTACTGAATTAGGATTAATTGACGTCACTTCCTCGAACACCCTTACTGGGCTATACCGCGACACCTTGGCCTAACTTTAAAAAACCCCGCCACTGTAAATTATATTAAAACACCTTTTGTTTAAATCTTTTAAAATTACCGCCACTTTAACTTATATAATACACCTTTTGTTTATATTGCCGATGTTCCTATGTGTTAACATTTCTCGGAACAAATGCATATGTACTGCAATAAGCATACTTACCCTCATTTAAATTTACCTCCACTACTTCAATGTTAACAAATCCGGAAGATGGTTAATTACCTGTCGGTAAAGTTCAATCAAGACATACTTATTATTTAAATTCATTCATTCTTATCTTTTTGTTTTAGTCATTGTTATAATATCCGGATCAAATAACTTATGTCTTTGGATTATGTCGGCATTTTTCTAGTGAAATGATATACTCTATTGTCTAATACTATCCCCATTGTTAACCATTGTTATAACCACGACTGACTAGACCGATATTACGTAATCAGGAAATTCACCAAAGTCATGGCTGACTGAACATTTTCTGTCTGAAGTACCTTTCTTTCTACTAATGTGTAACGAAAAAGTCAAGCAAACCGAATTGCGTGCCCGACACCTTTCAAATACTTACGTAAACGCCAAAGAATGTTCAATTTATGAATAATAATATTATTTAAAAAACATTTTATTAACTTGTATATGAGTTATTAAATATTAATGTAAACTAACTTCAACAAATAGGCCTACTTATTATAGTAAATAACGTTTATCTTCGTTCCAGTATGCTATGTTTTGTCACATAACTCCCAAGCAATTTTGATTGATGAAAAATGTGTGTTATGTTTTTTTTCTTAATTAGGCCGTTCGCCTGTAAGTTTCATTGCGTAATCCCGCCATCCGTAACAAGGATTAAATACTCTCTAAACTAATCTGTGTCTTTCACCAAGGAATTAAAACTTTTAAAATAAAGTTTGCAAAGAAATAAACAGGACGAGTAGTAATAAACATACCGAGACTACGTATACAATTGTATAGTTTATCATGGGTGTTTGGATTTTAGTTCCTAGTGAAGTTCATTGTAGAATATAGCAAACGAATCATATCCTATTTAATTTTAACCCACGCCCCTCACCCCCTCCCCCCCCCCCCGATACAGTATACTAGAATAGTATATGATTTGTAAACACAGAAACATATATTTCTGAATAAAAGCATTCATTAGCGGATAACGAAACTGATTACCGGATAAAGAAACTTCGTAACAGTGACCAGGAAAATCCACAATAGGCCTACGCTTAATATTTAAAAAAAAGTTTGCACAAATAAACACAAATAAATAAATAAATTGATTAATAACTTTAAAAAATATCATTCAATATCCAGTCGGTTGGCGGCGTATTTGTTTTGTTTTATACCATGATAATTGGATGTCATTAGATTAGTGACGTCATCATGACAGCATTGTGTATTATTATCACATCAAGTGCTTTTTTGTATATTTACCTCTTGTGATTATTATTCATCCACAATTAAATACTAAAGTCAGTCTGTTAACCAAACATACAAAGGTACACACACAATAGCATCAAGGGCATGTTTCATTAGAAATACCAAGTAATATACGTGTTCAACGATTCTACTTATACGATAGGTACTTCGATAATCAATTTATTATAGTTGATTAATAAATAGAGTAAAAGTATTAATTAACTGTAATAATATTGTACTGATATAAAAGTGTTTTATCCAAATAATTTACAGTATGTATAGCATGTCTCTATTATACAGAACACTTACAACTGCAGAAATAAGTCAATCTTTCAACACTCCATTGTTAGTTATTCGGATATTATTGTAGGACTTAAGCCTACATGTATCCTATTTCTATAGTGATTTACACCTTCGAAGTGATGATAGGCGTGCATGCCTTGTTATTTAGTACGCGTCGTTGATTTTACTGTGGGCCTAGCTATGGCTGTAGGAATGGGCCACTTTTGGCAGGCCTTACAAACGGGTGACAATCACTCAATTAGAATTAAGAGATCATAAGTTTTGTTGTATTCTGTCACAGATGTATTGTAAAATGTGAAGTACTTCCACAGATGGGATAACTAATCTGTTTCTTTACTCTTCACAAGTTTATTGAAGTAGAACAAGGACCAAAATGATTGACGTTTACAATATATTAGATTATCTTTAATATATTATCAAATTTGAATAATTAACTTAATAATTTACTAATAATAACTGGTAAATAATATCTGTAAGATATCTGGATATATATTATAAATTGTGCAAACTTAAACAATAACAATACTGTATTTTGTATTGAGACAAAATTACCCCATAAAGTAGGCCTATATTTTATGAGTGATGTGCCAATCGTCAGTTATAAAATGAATGAAGTAAATAACACTATGTAGTAAATATAGGCCAAATACATAATGCACTTTCTAAATTATAATTAAGAAGTAGATCATAAATAAGAGTATTACTTAAATATGTACTAGCTGATACGACTTCATGAACTTCATGAATAATACTAAACATACATAAAATATATCAATAAACACAATTTAATTATTATTTAAACGTTTCCAATCCATCTAATTACCAATGAACTTCGTATTGACAAAACTTCAAGCCATCAATCTTACTAACTTTCAATAGGCATGTCAAAGAACTTCCACTTTATCCTTTGACTCGTCTATGTAACGTGACAAGATAATCCACTAAATCCAGTAAAACAATGGTAGAATATAAAACAAAACGTTACGAGACGTTCGTTACATCTGATTATTCTGACGAGTTCATTAATTAAATGTTAAAGTTATGTTAACGCCTCCGTGTGAGCGACAGGTTCCATGGCTTAACTGACTACGAATGTAGTGTTAACAACACCATTGAATTAAATACAGTTGGTTTAATCAGGGAGAATAACCATGGTTTAATTATGAACCTTGTTCTTTATAAAGTGTAGGTTGCTATGGCTATGAATAAATCTCAGTTCTTTTTAGAAAATATATATAAAAAAAGAAAAACAAAATAATTAATCAAGAGACAATAATGTTAAAATGAACGCAAAATGAACCAATAATATAAATTATTTGATAATTGTGTATTTATCGAAAGCTCTCTAAATTTGTAAAAATATAAATATTGTTTGTTGGTTGATATACTCGATGAACTTTCAATCATGCAGTGTCATACAATATACTATAGCCATGTCTAGTGACGTTTAGATTATAATTTTGCAACGGAGTTTGCAGGTTTTCTTTTTATCATAATTTATCAGTATTTTGGCCCTATTATATAAACTTCGTTACTTAGCGGAAGTATACCAACTAATTGAGATATAGAAATTATAGTTAAGACCGAATATTAATTAGGTATAAGTTAAACCTATAGGCAAAATTAAGTACATCACCATACCTAAATCGAGTGCTTAACCGTCTTTATACCTTTAGACCCTCTGGCGTAGATTTTCTTTTAATAATTGAGATAATATTTGCCTCCTACTGTCTATGGGTTTCCCTAGCATTATTTCTACGCATGGAAGCTTGTAGAGTAAGCGTGAGTCAGCCAGCTCTCATAGCCGTTCCCCGCTGGTTGTCAACTCGGTTTCAGGCATTGGGTAACGCATCAAATCGTCTGCTTAAAGTTTGTATGGCTTACATGATCGTCTGCTCTCATGCAGAGCTTGTTTACCCGCCATGTTGCTAGATACAACTTTAAGTTGAATGTAGCTCAGTTGTTCGTCCAACAATATTGCTGATGTTACTTCGAGGCTGAGAATTCTCACTCTTCTCATTGACATAAGAAATGTAATACTGTAGGCATACTTTATTCATATACCTAAATTTAACAGTTGATCACTATAGGCTATACATGTTTTTATATACAGACTGTCGTGGAATTTAAAATAGGTGGTTGCCACCGTAAACTGAGAGTTCCGTCTTTATATTTCCGCACATTAATATTTTTATAATAAACAACTAAACACACACAAAAAAAATAAATAATTTAATCATCACTATAATTTGTGCAATGTCATTTTTAAATCAATTATAAATAATATAAAGGACAGATATCATGTGGTGATTATGACATGTAATAATGATAAAAGTTCGTGGCGTTTAAATCTTTTACATTTGCAAGCTACAGTAAGTTAGTTAATCCATCTAGACATCATTTGTCAATGTCAATCAATCACAATTTTAGGCATGGGTTCCATGTAAAATTTTGTTTTCCCATCTTTCAGTAATATGCGCTGAAGATAAGATTCATGAATAGCCTATAGTTATTTCGCTGAGAGTGAAATAATAATCACAACCATGTTATTTCTTGTTTGATAAAGAAATTTACAGACCACGTTTACTGTGGCTGACCGGACCCAAAATTTGGAACATTCATTAAAAATTAATGACTGCAATCAGTTTAAAGACATGAAAAACATTACTTGAAGCAATGTTATATAGTAATTTATATCATGTTATCCGCTAATTATGATTAAGGTTATAAGTTGATCAAGCATTATTATCATTATTCAACATTTCCGAAACGAATTAAAATTCCCTAGAAATTGATTTATTTAGGAATAACCAATGCAAATTGTATACAAAATACAGTAACTGTACAAATTTTAACCTCGTGATGACGTTTTTTGAAATACAGTACACTAATTGATTACCGCAAATCATTATTGCACCTACAACGATTAATCAATTCATTTACAAACTTTAGGGTAACGAAGCTTACACTGATGAGGTGTACACACTCTGATTGACGTGTGTTAAATAACCGGTTATAACAAACTCTTTCATAACAACATCTTTCATACAATCTTATTTTAAACATTTATTTATTATTTGTAAACCATTTTGTAACATTAAAATATATAAAAGTAGGCCTATATTGCAGTTCTGCGAGACTTCTTAAAAATATTCGACTTATACAAATAAATGATTACTTTTCAAAGTGAATCACTATCCCGACAAGTTATACTATGAGACTCAATTTTGTTTACAAAAAAGTTTATTTTACTTTAGGATTTGCATGCGTTTAAAAAATGAAAGTTATTTTTTAACGTCTGAATGTTGAAGCATAGAATTACTCTCAATTTACTCTAATCCTCAATTAAGCTGGAGAAGTTTTGACAACTTCTACCAAAGAATGTTTTCAGACCATCTGTCACGTCACACATAGGTCTCAAGAGCTATAATTGATCCAACTTAAATATCCTGTAATTAATTATTGACATCAATTTGATAATGCTGTTAGTAGAACATTCTCACAACCGGTGATAATGTAATAATGAATAATAATCATAAATCATAATTAAAACATGATTAAAGTGTAATAATTCGTTACATTCCGTAGGCTACGTTTCCAGTATGTTATTCGTTACGGTATCTCAAAACCGGAAATAGCGAAAGGCAGTCGATCGTCGTCTAACTGCGCTGCCACAACACCAGCGTATTTTGACTAAACATGACAGTAGGCCTAAGGTTAACCAAGGCCAACGTTTTTATCTAAAATTAAGAAGAAATATGCCCTGTCATTGCTAAGATTCTCTTTCTGTAAGCAGACTTCTTAATTTCCTGACAGATGAATTCACAATTTAATTTCAAAAATTAAAATAAAATGTCTGTTTAGCTTGCCTGGAGTATCTAACAACTTGACGATTAAGCCCCTTCTTAACAGTCATCGCAATCCCCTATCTCCGGTTGAAGTAGTCTGCAGATCTCAACATTGTTTAATTACAAGTTGTATATAAAGTTGTAAAAAGATGTATGTTTATTGATAGATGGTCATTATGTTCTATTGAGAATCGAGTAAAGCACGAGGGCCTGAGGGATAGTGGCAGTAGATTTACATTTCCTGCTGTTGATCCTTTTTTCCTCTACTATTTTTATAAACCTTTATTTTGATTGGTCCTTGAGCATGCGTGAATTATTATTGCAGGTTAACGAAAAGTTATAACATGAACACTTGTCGGACAGTAAAGCCGAATCATTCTACCCATGTTTTTGTATATATCTATAACAACAAAATTACTATACCTACAGTGAATGTTTAAAAAACATTTTACTAAAAATGGCATGCACAATATTGTGTAGGCCTGTACCCCCACAAGTAAACTGTCACCAATGATAGTAACCATGTCTATCTTGTTTTCTTTACTATAGAGATACGAACAAATTAGTACTGTGTATCCCAACTCATGTATGTTACGGTGCTTATAATTAAAAACACTTTAAAAAACCTTTTTATTACAAAAAATATAAAAATCTATGCAGATAATGAATCGTAGGCCAAATTGTGCACTGGTTAAGTACAACCTTCAATGTTAACAATGAAGATGAAACAGCTGTCGCGTTTGCTTGAAAATAATATTTTGTATTTAATATTACACATTAAGAATTTTTCCTATATAATATAATGTTTGTACTAAAATTGTAACACCAGTGTTGAGTCTAATAAATGTTACCACTTCTGTATTATAATAATTTCGTTATATTATTTGTTCATGTTTGTTGTTTATAAAAAGTACATTCGTTTGCCGTTTTAAATACAGTACGGTTCTAACAAATTCTTTACTTGTTTCTCAGGTGAAAAACCGTTCAAGTGTGAATTCGATGGTTGTGATCGCCGTTTTGCTAACTCGAGCGACCGCAAGAAACACAGTCATGTACACACCTCGGACAAACCTTACAACTGCAAAGTCCGTGGATGCGACAAAAGTTACACCCACCCTAGCTCATTACGCAAACATATGAAAGTACACAGCAAGTCTCCACCACCACCCGGACTGTTTGAAGATTCATCTCCAAAAGCTTCACCCGACGCGACGCAAACGGAGGACATCTCTATCACGACGGTACCGTCAAATCCGCCTAACATCAACGAATGGTACGTCTGTCAGACGACGGGTGGCATGCCTACACCACCCAGTAACGAACATTCTCCTGTTAACTCGAACTCTACATCATTAACGACTGGATTACATAATAATAATAACAACTCAACGACGGTAACAAGTTTGATTTAGAAATATTGTTTACAAGAAAAATGAAAGCTGCAATTCTTGTATACATAACTAAAGTTTTGAAACTAATGATTTCTTAATGTTTTTACCATATTTAAAGAAACTATTGTACTGTTAAATATCAGGCTACTTTTTTTTTTTACAAATCTAATTGCTTTTCCAGTCCAGTACATTTTTATTACACAAAAACTACTATTTATATCTATTATTTTTTAAGGTACAGACAACATATTTTAAATAAACTTATATCCTAATTTTTATTGATCAGATTTTTTTTTCATTTTGAAAGAAAATACAAATTATTTTGTTTAATTAGGCCTATATTTCTGGATTAATAATGAATACGAATGGTTTCAATCGTCTTAGCATTCATAGACAACATTATTATTAAAATACAATTATAGTGATGTCCGAGAGCCGCAGATTGAACATCGTATCAAATTATTGTGGCAAATTATTGGTTTGGGATGATGACACAAAGTGGTAAACAGTGTACTTTTTATTCTTGTTATACACATTTATTTATCAACCTGTTTACTGCTGCAACGTCTACTGCAGTTACTGCAGTAAATACGGTATCATATATTTTTAAATATCTTAATCTAACATATTTTTTTGATGATAATGAGTAGGTTTATGCCACTTATTTGATATAGGCCTAAAGGCCAATTAACACAGACGAGAGGTAAACGGAAAACCGCATATGTACCGTATCTATTCTGAGCGGAAACTGCCTGTCCGCTGTGTAAATGGTCATAAGAAATAACATAGGCTAGATCCTATAATTTATTACAGTTACCGCTCGTCTGTGTAAATTGGCCTTAAACTTAATCTAAAATTGTTATTTATATTATTTACAATTGTATTTCATTGTTAAGACATACTTATCTAAGTTGTATATTCCAATAACTAAAACTGTGGATGAAATGGTTCTAACAACTTGTTTTTCCTTTGTCAAAGAATGACATTGATATACTAAACAACATGCCAATTACATATGATAATAAATGAAAATTTGCGGGCTACGATATGTTTTTGCGTTAATTTTCAAACCATATCCCATTTCATTAACGATACTCTATAAACAACGGTGAAATTGAACCGGGCGGTTAGAAAATCAAGTACGTTAAAAAACGTCACAAGTTTCCTAGCAACAAAGTTACGTGGTTTGTTACGAAAATATCCCTCTTGTTATCATAAAAGGCGGGTTTTTGAAGGCCAGTTGTAATAAAGTTAAAAAGATTCCCTCAACATAGTACAAAGGACTGCTCCATCACTGTTTCTAATTATGGGTTATCCTTTCTTAACAATTAATGAGCACCAATTATACAGTCGCAAAATGTATTCCTTTGAAGTTAGTATTTTACAAAAAAGTATTATTTTACCTCGTTACAAATAAAAATGGTATTAATTATAAACTGATTTACAATACACACTTGAAACCGAATTCTTGCCAATTATCTAAAAAAAAAGAAATCCATATAGAAATTCGAATACATTCCAAAGTGAATAACATAATAACTTAAAAGAGTATTTTTGCATACTGTAGAACACATGCCTACATTTTACAAAGTATTATGAGTATCTTCAAAAATAGATATCAATTTTATTTTGAGAGCATTGATATTTTCTATATTACATGTTGCAGGACAATTGTATCATTTGCATACAGTCAAACGTTTGATAATAATATCACTTATTTGAAAGAAATTTCATTAACAAAGAACAATCAATTGTAGTTTTAAAGATGTATAGTTGAGTGTAAAAAAAACTCAACATTGTGAGTTCAGTTTAAATATAAATGTGTAAAAGGTAAACTTTTTCTGTAAGAATGTTAGTTTTTTTTTTATCTACATTCCGTGTTATTGTGATTGTACATACTGTCAAACAAATGTGAATAATGCCGTTGTACATTAGAACAAAAAACTTTTTAGATTTCGTAAATTAAATCTCTTATTTATTATTTCATACAAACAGAGTGTTAGTTTTATTAGAAATAGAAATTGTATCCCATAATATCAATTAGACTATCAATGATTGTATTATAATTTATATTGCGTTACCATGGAAACATTCGACATGATCGAATTCTGAACCAAATGTAAAATCTATACAGGTATTCCAAGACTTATATTATCGATTGTAAAAATGTGAATAAAAATTTGAATATTTTGTTTGAACCATTACAAATCTGGTGTTTAGTCTTTTATTTGAAAACATTAGAGGGAGCATCCAGAACAAGAAATACAAGTTTCAAGAAGATAGTTTCTTGAGATTGTCTTTAGTTTTCAATGCAGCAATAACTGAATCACCACAAAGAATAATAAAAATAAAAGAGCAAAAAATAAGAAAAAAAACAAAACAAAAAAAACCCCCGAGAAAACCGGAAAGTAAGAGAACGAAAGAGAAGAGAAAAGAAATTCCAATCGATCGGTATTCAGTATAGGCCTATGCTGATTATCACGTGATAAAGAAACCTGCAATACATTTATAACCAAGGAGAAATAATATTTGTCTACAGACCTTTGAAGGACCAAATCAAATTGTCTTTTCACCATAAGCAGAGCAATTTCTCTCTAAGAATAAAAATGTATTTGTTTTCGAACCAAACACTTACTATATGCAATCATTTTAGAAGAATAACTCAGATGGCGATTATAATACTGAAACTTGAAATGGCAAAAACTACTGCTTATGTTTAGGATATTAGTTACTATGATAAAATAATATTAATGTACTTATATTTCACCATAATACACATTTCTAAAAATAATTCAGAAACTAGGCCTTTGTTTCATAAGTAAGGCCTGTTGGTGATTTTGTCTTATTTTTTAAATTCGAAGCAAAATACTCAGAATCATGGAAACATTTCTATGAATCCGGAGATGCTCAGTTATGCAATACAGCTACACGGATTTAAACGAATGTCATTGTTATTTCTAAGAAAACATTAAATGTGGTAATTTTACGATTGAAGACACACTTTCACAATACAACTTTTTAGAATTCAACGAACTGTTGATTATTCTGTGTGATGACTTAAAGCCTACCGGTACTAGGCCTACTTATGTTATGATAAACTTGGAAAGATGACGAGAAACAACGACGATGGAAGGAAGAAAATCACGAAACCACGTTTACACTGGCTCGGTCATTGACCCTAAAATAGTAGGCCTATGATATTATGAGTAGTTTCTTTTAATTTTACAATTGTGATATACCTTACCCCTGTTACCTCGAGGTAAACGATCAAGTTTCAAGGCGGACACCCTTAATATTTCTCACCGAAACTGAAATACGCAACGTTAAGTCAGATTATATAACATTATAATTATGACTAATGCAAATTCCAACGCCCATTTTTCCTCGGAAAACAAAATGAACAGCCTATTGCCCAAAACTATTTTTTTGGTGGAAAATTCTTAAATGATCGTACAACTACTGTAATTACTGTAATATTTCTTGAGATCTTAGTGTTGGCTTATGTTTGGATGAGGCCCATGCAACTTAACGAAGACGCTCAGAAATAATGCTCAAAATGTATAATGATGTGAAAGGATTTTAATAATTATTTTAGGCTAATAATATACATACAATTGGGCACATTTGCAATAATTTGCTCACCTTTTTATTATGCAATAAAAGTCAAAATAATTGATTTTATTCAAATGAAATATGGCCTACACAAATTAACGAAAATATTAACTTGCATTTCTGATCAAGTAGGCCTACGGTTTATGCTAACTGCTTGAGCTCACAGTAACAAATATTAAACAAAAAGTTCAATGTCAGGCCCAGTATGATTTCTGAATGCAGACTTGGCCTACAAGTTGCAAATTTAGCGTCACTTTCTTGGCCTGAATTTCGGTCATCCACCTCACAATAGAGCCTGAAGCATCGTCGTTGTCGTCGGAATCTGAATCTTGACTACTATGATACGAGATACAGCTCATTTACACAGACAACACAATTCTAAACAATTATTATGTACTGGTACCGTATATAAAATCTAATTATATGGTGTTATTTTCTGTCTTTACAACAAGAGCACATTAATGATGCCGAAGAATTAGGTAGGCTAGGCCTTCATATCTATTCAATATGTTTGATTCGAAATTCAAGAGAACTTTAATACAGTCCTTTTTTTTCATGGAGAAATCTCTCCATGGTTTTCATAAGTAAATTTACGTGTTTTTTTGTTTGCCAAGGAAGGTGATTTTCGTTTTGTTGATTATAAACAATAATGTTTGTCTACAATGTCTATCGCTTCGACAAGAAGACAAACCGCATGAGACTTCAACTTGAATTTGGAATTTTTGTTAATTCCAAGTTCTCAAATGTGTGTAAACTAATACGAAATGCTGTAAACGTCGTTAAATTAAGTTTTATCTGGTTCAACGTATTTGTTTTTCTTGTAAACGACTTTTTAAATTCAATACTAACGACAATAACAGTTTAGGCCTAGTTATAAACAATATCAAAAATGACGGTAGCAAACTATAACACAACAAGTGTTGAAGACAATCCAATCATCATCTCAGTCTTCATGGTGGGTTTAGGTAGTCGAATGCTAATTTATTTTCCTTCATTTGTTTACTATTATTTACTTTAAAGAAATCACGGATTTGATTTAAATTACATTTAATTATATCCTATGTATTTCGATCATAGAGTAGGTGCCTGTATCCATTGTTTAGCACAATAGCCAGTGAGTGTGAGCGACAGCAAGAAAATCCAAACGCCCTCTACCGATCTATTCAAATGAGTTGTCTGTTATCGAAGATCCATAAGATTGACAGAATTTAGACAGTGGGGCTGTTCAAAGAAAGTATAACAGTACAGGCGTAGAACAATAGCTAACTCAGAGCTTAGCCTCATTTAAAGAAAAAGAACAGACAAACCCTTTTGAAAATTATCACACACTTGTGAGAGAATTGTAGCGATTCTTTTGGCTTGATAAATCGTAATCGGAAGTGAGCTTGAATGGGGTGTAACGCATTGACAAGACATGCTGACTGCGACTCTCCATGTGCACCGTTAACTTCTACTAAATCACCCAGGAACCAAAACATTGCTGTTTAGTGTTTTAGTATATCTATTATTTACGGATTACTTTTAATTTGTATTATTGTATAAAATAAAGACAAGAACATAATACCAAGGCAATCCTTATAATACAATATAATTTTGGTTTGTGTATGGTGTTTATCCAAACAGAAGTCCACTGGTTCATGTAGAGACTGATCCCCGGACTAACCATTGCATAAACCATTTACAGATTTAAAATGATAGTTAGCATAAACATAAATCTTTTTAATTCCCTGTGTACAGATGTTAGGTTTTGACAAGATGACGTCGGACAGAACAGGACAGTCTTGAACAATACCTTCATGTTCTATGTTCTTTTGTCCAAACTGAAATTCCTTGTTGTTATTATATCATTGTTAAAAGACACACCACTGTGAAACAACACTTTATTATTGTACTGTAACTCATTAGGTAATGATGGATTAGGCCTATATCATTAAACGAAAGAAAGTTAAATTAATTTTCATCAACAGGAGATATTATCATTTAAGTTATTATTTGTATTTGATTGTATGTTCTGTATTAAAAAAATAAATTAAAAATACTTATTAATCACTATCAATAACAATATTAAACAGAATAGCATTGTACTATATACACTTCACTTCAATTATATATAAGAATAATAAAAGCGTTTATAATGCATCTTAAATCCAATAAAATGGCTCATATGCGCAAATATAAAAACGTCAAAAAAAAAAAGAAGAAAAACATGATTAAAACTACAATATTAAAGTGATTAATTATGTTATAATACTTAATAAAAACAGGGAAGAGTGAAATTGCAATGTAATGTCACTCTTCCTGATAAAAACATCAAACAAATTCATACAAGTAAATGAGTGTTTAATAATAGCCATAGTAAAATATAAAAACAATTCGTTGAGCAGCAGCCAGTGATATTAAACATCGTTTACACCCCCTTGCTAATTGCTGATGCACCCCGCAAAGTACGCTAAATGCGGGTCCTCCCCGACAATTTAATACTAAAATGACTGTATATCCTGTCCAATAAAAATTCCGATATAACCCCTACGACGTACAATGTTGACAGTTAGCAGGGAACCTTCGAATTATGAATGAATGGGGATGTTATAGTATAACATGTAAGCACACGATTAGGGTAAGTGGGTGGGCTATTCTTTGCTAGTAGTATCTAAAAAACAGTGAATAGGGTAAGACTGATGGACGGGTTACGCTACAAAGACGACTTCCAAGAGGGCAGTTTGATTAGCACTTGATCACATTTACCCCTTACACATTAATGAGGTAGGCATAGGACTCTGTATTTTGCAAATAGTCTGATGGTAACAGATTTCTAACTTTATATAATTCTACTTTTAAACACAATCATATTGTTTTTAATGTTTTTGTTGAATATGTCATTTATAATGTCACATAACAGTTATCTATTTTGTCGACCAAAAATTGGATCGAATAAAAAAAAAACTAAATAATTATTTACCTACCTGAAAAAATTGTAATTTGAAGCAAAAAAAAAATCAAATTGACTGGAAGTCATGCAATGGGGTTTTGGTTGAATTTAACCGTTCATTTGGTCCTTTTCAGTTTTTAAAAGTGATCAATTTGATCAAAACTGCGAAATGGCCTACCGTCTTAAAAAAAAAATCTTCATTTTCATCTCTTAAAAATTGCAAGCGAAATTGTAGGCTTATTATTCACAAACACCAATTGCAGGCGTGGATTGGAAAATTCCGTACGTACGGTATACGTCAACTTACAAAAACGAAAAGAAGTACACATTGTAACACTAACAATATTATTTAGGCCTATTATTAATTTTAAAATAGGCCTAATTATAGAAAAAACAAGGTTTTAATGTATCGAATTGATCTAAAACTATAATGTGCTTCTGTGATTTGGTTTTGTTTTGCTAATGAATTACAGTTTTTTTTTCAAGTAGGCCTAGGCCTATACATTTTTCGATCAAATTTTTGGTCAAAGTGAATAACTATTATGTGACATTGCAATGGCATATTCAACATTTTTTCAGGAGAACGATGATCTTACCTTTGCTAAAAGCATAGAGATATTATATTCACTATAATATCTCTATGCTCAAAGGCCTACGTTGATGATTATTTTTGTCATGCTTATGATTTTATTCCTGTTTTGTAGCCTACTAGAGACCTTGAGCCAGATTTATATTTCTAATTTTATTCATAAAAAGTACGCGTTATTTACCGTACTATGCGTTTATGCACGAATTGTACATTTATTTATATATTTTGACAGAGGGCCTAAACCTCATTACAATATTTACTGAAACTAAACAATGTATGATGCTATGAGAGAGGTTTGTATCTTTTCAGCCAAAAATTAACTTGATACGGTAATAATACCTTACCATCATTATATTTTAAATAAAATATTAACATAGTTCGTATCAAACTCTGCCTTTCGCAAGTTATCATCCTTCTTTCATTTTTTGTCTATTTTCATTACAATGTTTTACATAATTCGTCTCTTCTTTAATCTATTACAAATCTTTTAGTGGACTCATTATTATATTACATAATTGTATTCAACTTTCATTATTCAGTAATGTCTTACGTATTATTAGACAAAATAAACACACGTATTTTATTCGGTTTTTGAATGCGATCCATCCGCAAAGGACTTGGGCTCACCGGGGAGAGGCTTGCGTGAGATGGCCTGATAAGACAACGATCCCCTCGATATCATTTAATTTAAAAGATGAAATGTGATCGTCAAACATTCGTAGACCTGTTTGAGTTGCTTTCATTTCAATTGCTAGGCCTGTATTACAACTGTAGTATATCCTGGTAGGGTGTACGGGTTCTCCAACGGAGGTTAATTCTTAATTAGAGACTGGGTCAAAATGCAAAGCTTATGAAGGCTTACTATTACAAGCCTATTTAATTTTAATCAAATGTTGGTGTCAACTTAAGTAGGCCAAACATGCCGGGGCGACAGAAACATATTCTAGTCTACAATCGGTAATTAATTTCTTATTTTTTATATTTCGATCATATCTAATAGATACTATGAAAACTAATTTGTGATAGGCCTATTTGAGAATTATGTTTTACATTCACAAAACACAAAAAGCTACAGGTAGACTGAACATTACACACAGTTTAAATTGTTCAGTGTATGTAGTCGTAAAATACATGATTTAAAAAAAAACATTTAATCGAAAGAACATTTTTTGTAAATAATTATGAAAATAATTATTTGGTCAATCTCTTTTTTTTTTTGGTCAAAAAAACGAAAAAAAAAACAGGTAACAAAAAAGAAAATAAGAAAAATACAGGAGAGGAAATTATTAGGCAGTTACACTGTAATTTCACTTTTCCCTGATTATACTATGGAGCAACGAGTAAAGTTGGTCTTTTAATGAACGGTGATGGCGCTGTTTTGAAATGAAATTCGTTCAGTATTTCTTTTCTCCAATTATTTCCAATACTAAATATATATTATGTATTAAATGCAACCATAAAAATACTTTATTAATAAACGGTACAAATAAATCGATTAAATCGAAACCGCATACAAACGTTTTCTAAACCGTTCATGATTTTGATATTAGATAAAGAAGATGATATATAATAACACAGTCGTATGATTATATTGCATGCAAATTCATTTGACTTGGGTTCGTTAGATATATTTTAATGATAACACTCTTATTTTTACATTATAATAGTTATTTAATAATTAAAGAAGAATTAAAAGTAAGAGTAACCATAGATTTGTAACTTAAGAAAAGGTGACATTTATTTCAAAGTCTAAGACTTAACTCGACAGTAAGGAATTGAGTGAATGAAAAATACTTAATACAGTATTGCATTTACGTACTGTTTATTACCATTTTTAATGTTTAATTTTAGTTGTTTAAATTTGTTTTCCTTTATTTGTTCTTAAACTTAATAATATTATACAAGAATAAGTTTATATATTATATAAATGCAATTCTTCAACTACTGTAGTACCTCAACAGAGGGCGACAAACAGTATTGCATAATTTTAAGACAAGTGAAAATAAGCATCAGCTCAAAATAGCTTTAAAGATTTCATTTTATTCTTTTTTTATGGAATTTATTTCAAAATATAATAGGCATGGCCTTTGGACCTTGTATTTATATATAAATTATTCTTGTTTATGTTTTGAAGAATTTTGGACTCAATTTTGCAACTAAAAATCTCCATATGATTAGAAAAGGCAATATAAAATAGAAAACTCAAGATTAAATAATAAATTTTAATGAATCCTAATTTTTTTAAACATAACATTGCCATTCGTACCAAGTTTCCTTAATGAATGTTGATTGCCATCTTGTGTTCTAAGCATCATAAGGTGTTTGTTAGTTCTTTCCGTTTGCAATACACCAAGTCTGGTAAGGAGTCTATCACAAAAACTTGGAATAATAGGCTGGAGCAAGAGGCTACATATTCTAAGTGAATCCATAGCAACATGAATAACAGTATCGAGCCACGCCCTGTTTTCATCTGTTGGATTTTTCACAAGTGTCCATGGTTCATGTTGCTGAATGAAGGCATTTGTAAGGCGAAGGCAAGACATGATGGCTTCTATGCTTTTATAAGGTTTGAAATCTTGGTAATACTTATCAACTAATTCTGAAAAGAAATAACAATAAATAATGATTCTATGAGAACTACCTAATGGTACAATTATAGCACATTAAATAAATCGTTGTTGCCAAATACAGACATCTATTGTAAAAAAGGGTCAGTCGTTTTTTTTTTTATTCTAATCCTGGTACTGAGGTTTTGCTAAAAATGGTATAGGGCCAAAATCTCAAATAACAATAGAGGGCGCTATAGAAAACTCTCATCTCATGCATGCAATTTCTACTAACAATTTTAAATCTTGATTGAAAAAGAAAGCTGGCCTTAGATTTCATCAAATTTTGAGTTGGCTGGGATTGGTCAAAATAACTTGTACATTGGATTTGAGAAAACATTTGTTCATTAAAGACGGAAAAAAAAGTTGTCATAATAGTTCTGGGATGAAAATTGTTCTTTTGTTTTCTATAGGAAGATAAGTCTCTTTATCGACCTAGTATAAACAGGCTTTTTTAAGGGTGTGTGACGCAGTGTGTTGAACATTGGACTACTGATTGTGAGATTATGGTGTTGAATCCAATACTTGTCACATTGCTTCTATCCTTAGGCAAGACACTTTACTTACATTTGTAAGGTGTACACATGAGTCAAGACACAACTTTGATTACTAGCTGCATTATGGGAGTATGACTGGGGTAATAATATCTGCAGAGCTTACAGGTTTAACAACATTAGGCGCTTTATAAATCCAGGTTGTTATTATTAAACAAATTTGCATGAATACTTGAGTTACCTGGCAAATGTTCTAGTTTTTCTAACAATTCATAATCCTCTTTTGTAGCTCTTGATCGGCAGCTACCATCTGGACGAATTGGGAATAAATCAGTGTGAAACTCTGGAAATGTTTGATCAGGGTTTAGTGACCTTGCTGTGACCCTTGAAAGAAGATTTCCAAAAGTGTCTGCTAATTCCGCATTTAAAATGGCTGCAATTTTGTCTTCCTTATAATCTAATGAATAAACATAAATGTTAATATCACTGAAAAGAATTAAAGTTTCGATAAACAAAATACAGTTTAATATCAATATTTCTACCTCCGTCAGAGTGTAGTAGATCTTCACGTAGAAGACAAAATCGAAATCCATCACAAGTTAATTTCTTAACGCACTCATTTGGATCAACAACATTACCAATACTTTTCGACATCTGCGAAGAAAGAAATATATGTAGAGTTTAGAAGCACCCACATGACCAGTTTCTGTGGACCAATTGGACCTCACTGTTATTTCAATTGATATCAAATATTATTGTATTTGTTACCTTTCTTCCTATTGGTTGAATAAATGTTATTATATTACACACCTGAATAAATTCTTGTCATTTGATTGGAGGATTGTGAGTCACATGAAAATTCCATAAATACACTATTGAACTCTTACATAATCAAGAGTGCAATTTCAGTATATGCAGTTCATTCTTGTTACACAGTGAGCAACCAGTTTTGAACAAAAACGATCCTTTGGCATTTTTAAATAAAAGGCCTTAATAGTAAAGAAAACAAAACTGACCTTTGAACCGTCTCTCGTCCAATGGGAATGGCAGACGATGGATGCAGGAGGTTCCATACCAGCAGCCATCAGAAAAGCTGGCCAGTAAATAGCATGAAATCTAATACAAAAATCATTCTAATAAAATGGTCTATTTATTTATTTGAATCTATGCTGCACAATGTAAATTCTGAAGAGAGGTTGGCAGTATAATCACTAAATCCAGAGCGGATATATTGCATGACCTTTGACATTTATGTTGTGCTGTCTCATTGGTTGCATAATATGTATTTTATTTAGAGGATTCCTTAATATTGAAGTTGAGCAGACCACTAAGAAAAACTGATTGAAATATCAGATTAAATAAATGTTTATAATTATAATTCATTTCTGTCAAAAATAATCAGAAATTGTAATAAACCACCCACACATCAAACTAGTTTGACAAAAAGTGTGATGTGCCCAAATATGGTAGTGATTTGACATTATCATGTCCCTATATGGGCACTTCACATTTGTTGTCACATAAAGTTTGATAGTGTAGACAGCGCTTAAAGAGATCATCTCCAATTAATAAGCTACTCCTCAGGGACTCTTTGTGAGACTTCCTAGTGGCGTAGTTTACCATTAAATACCATGGTGGTGGGTTGTATCTTTAGTAAAGAAAAACTGCATGGGTGATCCTTTCTAATGATGGTTAATAAAATAAGTCCATTATTAGATTGCTTATATTCTTTCATCCGTTTTAACTACGGTAACAGTGCGTAACTTTCTAAATACATACTTTAATATATCCTTGCCAATGATATGAGTGGCTGGCCAAGAAACTAGTTTATCTGGATATCCACTCACTGTCAGATAATTAACCAGAGCATCAAGCCACACATATATCTACAATAAAAAAAAGTGGAATATTTTATGAAGCAGTTAAACATACTAGACAGAATATTTAAATCAAAACATTGGTGGAAAAAAAACCATTTTATAATAATCATATAAAAAAGTTTTCAGAACATCTTATTACACCTACTTAAAAGTACACAAATAGAAGTTCAATCGTCAAATCTGATTACAATAGGAAAAATCCTATCACAACTAAAAAGGGATTCTGTCTACAATATTCTGTAGTGATGATGCATTATATGTCTACTTGAACAATCAACTACCACACACAACATAAGAGGGGCTGGGATGATTGACAAAGTTTAATGTGTTTAATCATTTTTATGATTTTAAAATAATCAGTATTTTTTTTTAGTTAAGTCTATTTAGATGCCTGTTTTAAACTTCACTTTTTCCCCTAAAATTTGACCTTTCAAAGTACCGAAATAAAATGAAATACTGAAGAATAAACACCATAAAACAAATTGACGGTTGTAACACAGCAAATAGTATGAATTTGTCTCAGCCAGATATAAGACAAAAAAGAACTGTTATGAGTTCCTATCTTGGGAAGTTGAGCACAGTGTCCTGTCATTAGCTAGCCTTTATAGATTATTGATACAGTATTATAAACATTAAATTGACATTTTGAAAACTATATTATATTTAACAATTAAAATAAGATATTGCTAAAAAAACATTTTGCCAATTCAAAAACAAGTTATAGTACTAACCGTTTGGGAAGGATCATTCGGAACTTGTATTCCCCACTGTAGACGGTTCCGTTGACGGGACACTGATAAATCTTGTAAACCAGTTTTAATCCACTCCTTTACAATGTCTGCAAACATGCTTGGATAAATTGCTACAAATATAATATATAGATAAATATAATAAATGAAATAAATGACAATGGCAACAAGATCCGGCACAAGTAACAAAGGGAGTGAGTAGCCAAGTGGTAAAGACAGTGGATCTGTAATATATATAATATTGGCAAGGGTTCGAGGCTCACTCGTTCCATTGTTCTGGTGGTAGAACCGAGTATGTTTTTTTTAAAAACCCCTGTGTACTAGTTCAAACACAGCCACTGTCTTAAGTAGGCCTTCTAGATCCGTGATAATCAATATGTTGATTGTGGAACTTGCGACTATGAAGATGGCAACAGCTTTAAATAATGTATATTGAATTTAATATATAAATCCAAAGGCAAATTACTGAAAAAATGACAATGATGTTGGTATCAGTGGCTGGATCTCAATGGAGATACAAAAAAAAAGCGAAAAGCTAAATTAAAACGATAAAGTAAAACAGCCAGAAAAGTCAGCAGAGCTTTCGGGCAACACTAGCCCTTCCTTGAATTTAATATATATAAAGGGAAGTGGACTAGATGATGTCTTTCATCTCTTCTAAGAGTGTTGAGCTGCCACCAAACAGCAATCATTCAGTCCATGACAGGGGCTGAGGTGGGCCAGGGTAACACCTACTCTTCAGACCGATACACTAGGCACTGCACCACAGGTGTACACTGGAAGTCCATATCAAAGAAGACTTGTTCTACCAACAGAACTATGTTTGAGGAGGACTTGAACCTGTGCCCATATTAATGATTTGGTTTACACAAGTGCTGCTGTCTAACCTAAGCCATGCCACTCAGCTTATGAAAGTAATAATAATGGAATTTACTGGACCAAATGGCATTGTTTATTGTAATAAAAGAAAGAAGGGGTAGTCATTAGTTGATGAAATATAAATATTACATTAACATAATTACACTGTACCTCTCTTATTATTTTCAATCCATTCCAACAGCTTTGTTTCAAACTGACTTAATCTAAACATGTAGTTGTGTTCTGTTGTCCAGTGCACTGGATGGCCACTTTCTACAGACAACTTAAACAAAAAATAAAAACACAATTAAAGACGCATGTCCCAAAAACATGAAAAAAAAAATGTATAAAACTTTGATTAGGCAATTATTTATATCAAATCAAATGGTTTAGGCCTTGTTAAAAGTATGTGCTTTATAAAACAAATAATGAATGTTTTTTACTTGTAAAAAGGAACAAATCACTTGATTTGGTGAAAGATAAAATTTGATATTTTGAGTTCATGGAATTATTTGTAAAATTGCACTCATAAACATTCATTACTTGTATGAGAATACTATATTTAAAGAGGGTGATCCATCTAGCAATTGCTGATCATTAGGGCCCTCAGAGGTTCACAAGACAAACATATACACAAGATGCTCTACATAAACAAAGTCTTATTAAAAGTCTTTGGGAGTGGAGTTGTAATTTTGTCCTTAGAAAAAATCCTGACATGTGACGGGACTTGAACCCAGGACCCTTGGAGTGGTAGCCAAGCATCATAACCACCATTAGCCACAACTCCACTAAACACTTTTAGTTTTCTAGCAATGTTATATCTAAATTGTATTAAACTCCCTTGTAAATAAGAAATCTACCTTTCCGTCTGGTGTGTCAATAACTTGAGAAGGTGTCAAAAATGATTCATCTGAAGTGCTGTACCAGCCTTCATACTTGCCCTTATAAAGGTAGCCAGCTGAATATAACTTGTTCTATAAAAAGATATGGATACAATTAACGTTAAGTATGGGTGTGTACAGTAAGCAGGCCTTAGAATCAGTCTTAACAAAATCCTAAAATGCCTCTTAGAGGGTCCTAAATACCAAGCCTTACCAATTATAACCAAGCCTTACCATTATAAAGTGTAAATTATACAAAATAGGATATGTTTATAGAGTGTTACTGTTAATTGCATTATCGTTTAACAAAATCAAACTTTTGAGGCAATTATGGTGTTAAAAATGTTAAATAATCGATCAGCCTCGAGAATGTTCAATGCGTCAACTAGTATGTTTGCGTCGACATATTATGGAAAATGTTGACGAGAATATTAAAACATTAATTTTCAACATTTTTTACAACAAAATCGCTCTAAAAATGTTAACTTTATTGATGAATATGCAATTAACACTCTAAATAGATCCTATTTTTTATGATTTACACTGTCTGGTAGGTAGGGTAGCAACTGGTTGGTAGGGCTTGGTTTTAGGAGGACCCCTTCTGATATGCTAGATAAATACAAACAGCACACACAGTACCCCTTGAGTGCAATGTGTAACACACTTCTGTGAAAGTACATAGTATAATAAGGGACAAATCAGGCCTTAAATTGCAGGTGTGTTACAAATTGCACTTCAGATGTACTGTGGGTGTGCTGTTTATACCTTGATGTGTAGAAGTTTAAGTGTGCAGTAACTCACACTGGGTGGTTTGATCACATTTCCACACCTCAAAAGACAAGGCTTGCAAAAGAGGCCTACAACATAATTATTACTGACTTATTTTGAAGCTTCACAGTGGTGAATTATTACATTTCTTACCTCACTGAGATACTAACCCAAAAATGTTCAACTGCCTTTTGATGACGATTGTCAGTTGTCCGCACAAAATCAGTGTATGAAATCTCACAAAGATCAAATATCCTCTAAAAAAAATTTAAAAATTAGAAAACAAATTAAAACAAAAAAAGTGAGGGCCAGTTTTGTTTTGATACCAAAACTAAAATAAACTAGATTTGAAATCAAAGTGCAGTATTGCGTAATCACAAGTGGGAATCGACGTCGCAATAGTGCTGTAAACACTGCAGGTTTGATTTCAAGCAATTACTAGAAGGGCATTTGCTGATGTTACAAAGATTGCGTTACATTGCGTCGCTAGTGGGAATCACGCTTTAGGGAAGAAGCATATAGTCAACGAGTGTAAAATCACATTCATTATGTAAAGCGCTTTTGAACATGTTTATTCATGAAAAGAATATGGTATTTATTTTATTATACGAAAAAAAATTAAATTTAAGTACTTTGAAATCTGATGACACCTTGTCACAAAAGATCTTGGGTTGACAATTATGGAAATCTGCCGATTGTTGAACCTTCTGTCCATGCTCATCTGTTCCAGTTGAGAAGATTGCACCTGTGTCTCCACATATCACTTGCCATCTGTGAGTGACATCAGCAAGTAGAGCAGAATATATATGACCAATGTGAGGTGCTTTTTAAAAAAAGATGAATTATTTATAATGTTACAATACAGTTGGATATAGTAATAAATAAGTGGATTCTAATAACTTAAGTAGGCCGCTATAAATACCAGAATGCATAGAACATGGATTGATATTTTCGCTTTGCTTCTGTGATGCAACAAATTTCGATCGTTTGTGAATGAAAACAAATAAAAGCGAAAATATGGAGTCTTCCCTAATTTGTATTAACAGATTCTGCCAAAAAAGAAAGACAATAATTAATTCAGCAACAAGACAATGTCAGGCTAGGTCTATAACAGCTAGTCTACAATGTCCATACGTTACCGCTTTTTAAATTTTTAGAAAATTATTCAGTTTCAGCAAGGTAAATATATATCAATTTTAATACATTTTTTATTTCTTTAAATTTTTATTTTATTACGCAAGCAGAACTCTTACATAACATTACAAATAACCAACACAATAGAAGTAGTGCTGAGGAGGGTTAAAAAGCATAGAGACCACAAGCACTGGAAAATGTGTGACCTTTCCAACTTCTAGAATATACTGTAAAGAATTCGGTCCGGCATCCTGAGAAAAATATCACGAGCATTGAGCGTGCTTTAACACTGTTGTCAAGCGAGGTCATTCATGCTCACTGTTGATTCATCAAAAGAAAAAAAAATCTACAATTTCTGGAAACAAATGGATATCTTCATCCATCGCTCAAAAATTCGGAGTCCGAATCAGGTACGAAATAAAATCAACCATTTTCCACAATTTTGTTGTCAGAGAATTGGACCGAATCCGGGCATGATGTTAAGCAGCTTAAGAGCAAAAATTAGTGAAATGGTCACTGCATAAATATGTATTTATTATCGTTATACTCTATTCTTATAAATTGTCATATTGAATCAGTGGCATAATGCAGTGTAGGGCCCCGAAGGGAATGATCTCTTGCATGCTGTGGATGAACGATTTAAATAATTTAATAAGCAAGCTTAAACTAATGTACTGTACTTACATGCATTTACATAGAATATGGGAGTTGTTATGAATGATGACTGGTGTTTGAATCGTGTGAGAATGCCAACAGCGATTTTGAACATTTCAACTTTTTTGAAAGCACCAGATTTTAAAACTGTTGACACACCAAGAAGATTTGACCAAAAATGCATGGTTTACAATAACATGCGAGTATCTAATGATGTTACAGTACACACCTAAAATTAACAAAAATAAAATAACATTATGGTAAAAAAAGGTAAACTGAATATCAATTATAGTTTGCCTATATATACTATTATAGTTGGAACTCTCTCTAGGTACGGTAGGCTAATTATTGACTAAACTTTGACAGACAGTAAGGCCCTAAGGGGCAACTTTGCGATGGGGCGACTTTGTTTTTGTGTTGGGGCGCCTTTGCTATGGGCGACTTTGCGATGGGGCGACTTCACTGGATCCCGGTCTGGGCCTTCTACTTGACTACAGCCTATAGCCAAGTAGTACTAGGCTAGTAGGCCAGGGCCTAGCACTGTTTTAGTGGGTAGGCTAGGCCTACTAAATAAAGGCCTCTAGCTAGGCTAGAAGGCCATATTCACTGTTTAAGTAAGGCTTACTAATTGTAGGCCTAGTGCTACTAGCTAAGCCTAGGCTACACTACTAGGCCTAGGGCCAGAGTGACAGAGGGGGCTAGGCCTAATAAGGCGCTGGTTCGGCCCTAGCCTGGCCCTAGTTAGTAGTAGGGCCCTAGCTAGGTTAGGCCCTAACTAGCTAGGCCTAGCCTTGCTAGGCCTAGGCCTAGTTTTTTTAGGGCATAACAAAACCTTACTCTATTTATTGTTACAGTATAAAAGATCACATATCATGGATACCTCCATGTATGTCACTTTAATGTGGCACACATGTGGAGTTTAGGTGCTGTTTACAAATTATAGAGCCAGGCATGTCATTGGAACCAAAAAATGTGTTGTATATAATAGAGATTATTGTTAGAATGTAACTAAAGAGGGCAGTATATTAATTTATTTTAGTGCAAAAAAAAAAGAATTTTTGGTGCAACCAACAACTTGTTATTATTACAAGCGGCCAATAAAAAAAAATATAGTAAAATTATTTTCATTTTTTATTCTCATTTATTTGACCATCAAACCATAATGTAAAATATACAATGGATACGATGGAGATCAACCTTGAATTGTCAGACTTTCATTGTATCAACGTTAAAAATATTGTGACGTCGTATCGACGACGGTAGATATATCGACCTTGAATTTTCAGACATCAACTCTCGATTTAAACGTTGATTAAACACACAACATGTATGAGAGATGAGTAAATTTAGTGCACATATTTTACCATTGGTCTTAATATGATTTTTGTGCGAGACATACTTTGGCACATCTGAAAACCCAATGAAGTGATTCTGGTGATGCACAATGACCTATTTTTTCACGCAATTTTACCAATATCTTTATTTTATGGCACAGTATTTGATGAAATGCATCAATTGTTTTGGAATTGTGTTCAATGTAAAGCTGATGAATCATACTACACATTGATTGTCATTAAAAGTCATTTGAGTCATTATTTAAATATATGGAATATAATCTCATTTTCTTATCATCTTCATATTTTTATTTTAATGAATAACAAATATTTTTGTAACATATGCTTGCATTTTTTCAAACAACGTTTAAAAACTGCCCTAACTATTTGGAAGTGGTTTTAAAAAAGAAATTTTAAATTTGCCTTACAATTAGAGCTTTTATATGTAAACTACTATAGGCCTACACCTATCATAAGTTATCATACATTTTAAAAATACTGATTTGTGACTGTGCCTTCAGTAGTCAATATGGAACGTATAATGCTTTTCGGTTGAATCTATTGTTTTCTACTTCAATTCTACTAGAAATTATATCGGTTATGCTGGTCTGTCTGTCAATCTACGGTATGTCGGTCTGTCATACGTTTCTAAGTATGCGTATTCTTAATAATTAGTTGTACTCAAAACACTAATGAAATACGGACAAATATAATATATAATAATTTATTCAATGACGTGTGGCTTTAAATATATAAATAAGGCGGCAAGTAAAGTGGGTTGAACTCGTATGAATATAACGGCAGGTTTCATTTTAGCTCGACAAATTATCGTTTAATCGCTCTCCGACAATATCCGAGACAAGAAGCTTGGAAATTCACATAAATGACATTAAATGAATGGAGCAGGCCGATGGGCCTAATGGCCAGTTATCTACACACAATTGCTTAGTAGGGGTGTGAAAAAAGCAAACCATTCGGTAAGAGAGCTCAGAGCAAAAGGATAAACTGTTTTGTTGATTAGATGTTATTAAGCAGAAAAACAATGATGGCTGTTTTTGTTAATTTTCGTTCGAATTTAGATGATGTTTTAAAACTCTTTCTATTTCAAGTTTGGCAATAAATACATGTATTTTGTCCTCTGTTTGTGCACAGTATGTTACGTTGATGTTAAGTACCAGTACCATAAGTCAGAAAGGCAATCTCAGGTTGATCGTCAGGTGAATCGTTACAACTAAAGCACAATATTGAACCAATCTGTTGCCAACACATACCCATGGTCCAGGCCTAAGCACCTTGCCCAATCTCTGATAGGTCAAATATTAAAAACATTAACAACTCCGATGAAATATCCTGTTTATCCCTGTAATGCAGATCACCACAATAAGTATAAAGGAAAATTTATTTTTGGAAAAAGTGTAATCCGATTGGTTTCATAGGGAGATAAACAAATGGACAACCCATTAACTGCGCATTCATACGTTGCATCAATGCATCTAAGAGTCAAAGAAATCCCATGAGATTCAAAATGAAGGCACCTCTAAACAACCACGACACAGCAGATAAAGACCCATTTGACATACGCATTCGGAATACAATTGGGTTATAGACCACTCGCGTCCATGTACACACCCACTGATGGTAGCTCTTCCCAGTGCATTCATCCGCAATGTCAAATAACCTTTGTCGTCACAGACTGCCTACCGTTTGGCACTATGATCCATACAATGATGGGATTTCCTTTTGTTCAACTAACAAATAATATGTACTAATGTACATTATAAAATAAAAAATGTTAAACAAACAAATTGCCTTTGTACTAATGTACTATCTTTAGTTCACCTGGTAAAAACGTTTTAGCATGCCAAAACAGATTTGTATAATTATGTTGTTAACTAACAAATCATATGCACTGCATGATGTTGTACATGTCTGCATTAAGACCCTAACAAACCATTGCCAATGTGCCTAATTCTGCATTATGCCTTCTATGGCATGTTATGATATTAAAGACATCTTTTTTACCTTCATATAATTTGCAATGTTTCACATCCCTATTTCAGCAAAAGTAAGTTAATAAAGGCACCACCAAATCCAGCAGTCATACCCCAAAACAAATAACATAACCCGTGTTGCAAACCGCACAAAAGACAACAAATATGTCAAAATTTGAAAAAAAGAGTCATTGATTTGTTTCAAAATTCACCTACCCAAAATAAACACACTTATCTCCCCCCACAAACAACCGCCATTAAGCCAAACAAAAACCACTCCTGCAAAGAGAAATAAATACAACTTTTTAAAATTAGTTGTTCAACGATAACAACTTTTACATTTTCAAAATAAGATAACATCAATACTGACCAATTAAAGTCATAACAATTTTAAAATTCATTTTTCACATGTCTCACCTTAACTAAAAACTTAGAACATTCCAGAGGTGGCTGCATCCACCCCTAGAATGAAGTTGCCCACCGTATCTCTTTGGTTTAAAAGTGTTGTAGGAGGTCCTAAGACTGCTCTACGGCGGGGCACTGACTCAATATCTTCATTTAATATATCATCGAATTCAGCCTAAATAGAATAAGTATAATGAAAATTGTAAATAAGCAATATTAGTTTTACCAATATTTAAGTCATCATTTTAAATCAATAAGTTCTATATCAACAGCTTTTTTTTCATTGTATACTTACTATAAATGTGATGGTGTTGGTATTGTTGTCTTTAAATCCTAGTTTTCCTCTTAATGCATTGAAGAAATTAGTTTTTGGTAATACAATCTCCTTCACTTCCTCATTTCCTGTCCATGCATTATATGCTGCTCCTTCTCGGCCAGGCTGTGCAGTAGAAGGTGATTGTCCATCCGACTCTTGTTTAGAATCTAAATAGCAGATTGTTATGTAATTTCTATTAATATTGTTATTCACTATAAAAATCATAACTATAATTTATTTAAGAGATGAATAATACTATCATCATACCTTTTCCCTCCCTTTTCTTCCCCTTCTGCTTCTTCATTTCTTTCTTCCTTCCTATTCTTTTCCTCTATCTTCTTCTCCTTCTTTTCCTTCTTCTGTTCTTTCTTTTTTTCTTTCTTTTCCTTATTCTCCTTGTCTTTCTTTTCCTTCTTCTCTTTTTTCCTTTCTTTTTCTTTCTTCTTTTTTTCTTTCCTCTCTTCTTTTTTGTTCTTTCCCTTTTTCACCTTCTCTTCTCCCTCGTTTTCTTCCTCCTCAACAAATCTCTGGATTGGTGTTAAGGTAATGATAGTGTCTGCCAATTCGGACTTTAGTAAGTAAACAAAATAGTTATGTTCATCTGTAATTAAATTACCATAAACAGTTATAAAAGCCAGATAAGTACTAATAATAGTATTAATTACCGTGTTCTTTTGTCCTTTCTTTTTTTCTTTCTTTTCCTTCTTCTCTTTTTTTCTTTCTTTTTCTATCTTCTTTTTTTCGTTTGTTTCTTCTTTTTTGTTCTTTCCATTCTTCTTCTCCTTAATTTCCTTCTCGTCTTCCTCCTCCTCAACAAATCTTTGGATTGGTGTTAAGGTAATGATATTGTTTGCTGCTTCGGACTTTAATAAGTAAACAAAATGGTTATGTTAGTCTGTAATTAAATTACCATAAACAATTATGAAAGCCAGAGAAGTACTAATAATAGTATTAATTACCGTGTTCTTTTGTTCTTTCTTTTGTTCTTTCTTTTCCTTCTTCTCCTCATCTTTCTTTTCCTTCTTCTCTTTTTTCTTTTCTTTTTCTTTCTTCTTCTTTTCTTTCCTTTTTTCTTTATTGTTCTCTTCCATTCTTCTCCTCTTCAATTTCCTCTTATCTTCCTCCTCTTCACAAAATCTTTGGATTGGTGTCACAGTAATTATATTGTTTGCTGCTTCGGACTTTAATATGTAAAAACAATGGTTATGTTCATCTATAATTAAATTACTATAGAAAATTAATGAAAGCCAGAGTAGTACAGTACTAATAGTAATTACCGTGTTTTTTTGTTCTTTCTTTTTCCCTTTCTTTTCCTTCTTCTCCTCTTTCTTTTTTTCTTTCTTTTCGCTAAGCTCCTCATCTTTCTTTTCCTTCTTTTCTTTCTTCTTTTAATTTTCCTCTTTCTTCTTTGCTTTCCTCTCCTCTCTTTTGTTCTTTTCCTCCTTCCTTTCCTCCTCGTCGTCTTCCTCCTGATCACATTTTTCGATTGGTATCACATTAATGATATGGCCTGCCACTTTAGACTTTTAGTAAAACAAAATGTTCAAGTTATTTTCATCTGTAATTAAATTTAATATTATAATAAATGAACAAGTCAGGGTATTAATAATATAGTTATTAATTACCGTGCTATTCTGGACTTTCTCCTCTTTCTTTTTTTCTTTCTTTTCCTTTTTCTCCTCATTTTTCTTTTCCAGCTTCTCTTTCTTTTCCTTCTTCTCCACCTCTTTCTTTTCTTTTTTTTCGTCCTTTTCCTGCTGCTTCTTCTTCTTTTTATTCTCCTTGTTATCAACTCCTTTCATTAGGTATGGATTAGTCAGCATGCTACTTGTGTCAATACTTGTGAGAGAACTTGGCTATAATGCAAATAAAATATAAAGTTATTGATAATACTTACCAGGCATAAGAAAATGATAAAAATGTAGGCAGGCAATTGTTAATTAAGGCCTTATTATTATTTGTCATACCTTTTGAGCATACCCATCGTAGAACATTTTAAGCCTTTTTTCAGCTTCACTTGCAGTTGCCAAAGTCAACTCTTTGTCGTAACCATGACCAATAGCTACCAAAGCAGCAGCAAAGTTGGTGGAAAATGCAGCGTTGGTGGCAGATACATCTGTAGCGCTGATGGAAGGTGCAGGGGCCACTGGTATCACCTATCAAATTAATTTATAACTCATCATTTAATAAAGTTTAATCAATTCATGCTTTTAGTAATTCGTTGGTTACGTATAATAAGTTATTTTAATAATTAATATCATCGTACAGTATAAACAAACAATTCATTCAATGAATAAGACCAATAATACTATTTAAATTAAATTTTATTTAAATGAAAATCTAACTAAAACAAAAAAGCATTAATATTTAACTAAGAATAACTTATTAAAAATGTATGATTCAATTTATCATTAGTTAATTGAAATAAATGCTAAATCACTAAGAAAAATTCAAATACAAACTGTTATGCACGTTTAATTATGAAAACATACAAGAATTAATAAACACAACATTGACAATTATAGTTTAAATTGTTAGTAATATTAAACCAAAACAAATACACTTGGATAATTATGATTATTATTACAACAGTAATATTAAAGAGAAAAAGAAAAATGTAACAATAAAACACACAAATATAAATACACACAGCAACACAAAGTTTAGTTCATTCAATATTTTATTTATTTATATCAAATTATTATTTATTAACAACAGTAGAAAATGCTGTAAAAAATAATACTTTATTACTATTATAACTACTACTATATTCAATGACAATTACAGCTAATAATGCGTATTATATCCTAAACATTCAAACACAAAAGAAAGCTTCAATTACTATACAATAAACAAAACAAAATGAACAATTCACTCAAAATCAAAACAATCAAACAAACAATATATTTATGCAAAATAAAGATATTTTACCAGTAGTGTTGTTTAGTCTTGATCTGGAAATATCTTGCCAACATAGAATAGGCGAATATGACTAGCCTATTAAAAAAATAATTATACAAATGGCAAAGAAAGCAGGTTGTACGTACATAGTCATATAATAGGCCTTCATTTGTAGTACCTAGTAGTTTTGTTAAAATCGTTCACTCGACTTGCATACAAACGCACTTGAACAAATGTGATGATAAGGTAGTTTTTTTGGTTGAAAATATATAAATATTACAATAAAAGTCACACCAATCTGAAAATTAGGCTAGGGCGGCCTATTATTTATTGTTTAAAAATACCAGAAGCAGTTTAGCCTAGAGGCTACGTTCCTAATCATAATTAGGCTAAGCCTAACTAGCAGCTGCGCCAACACCAGTTGCGCAAGGATTTCGCATAACAAAATCAAGCGCGCCGCTCTGAGATTCTGCGCCTTCCGTAAAAGAGAGACAACTGTCGGGCCTGGCCTGGCTCTCAAACTTACAGTTAATTTATCAATTAAAATAATGTCTGATCTGGTACTACATTAAATATATTTAATTATTATTAACTTACCAAGTGGACATTTGCAGAACTTTTTGTGCAACAGAACGTCATTATTCAGAGTAGCAAAAGATACAACACAAGACAAGTTTGTTTCATCAGCAATAAAAGTAAAAATGATGTAACCAGGTAACAAATGTGCGTTTTCAATCAGTACATGATGCGCGCGCGCTCAAGCTAATCGTCGTTGTATGTGTGACGTGTAACTTTATTATATTTTGCCATCCATGTTCAATCAATGCACATTATCAATGCGACATTATCAATATCAATCGACTTTTAAATCTTGAACCAAGTAAAGAACGAGAGTATAATTCATTGGAAATTATTTTAAAAATGTCATGATCTCTACTTTAAATTATCAAAAAGATATTTTTTCAATAATATTAATAAATAAAATACATTGCATGGATAGAATATGTCGCATCGCGCACCTATTAGTGCGCTCCACACATAGCAACAACGCGCAAGTAGTTTATTATTAGCCTGCCTTACTTTCTAGCTAGGGCCTAGCCTAAGCCTACTATTATCGTTTCTTTATTTTTCTTATACCTTTTTTTAAATTATTATTATTACAAATAATTAACAAATTGTTTATTGTTTTTATTGTAACTATCTGTAGATTCACGTTCCCAGACGAAGACCTAGGCCTCTGGGTTGTTACATAAAAAAAGAAAGGGCTTCGCGTACACAAGTATCGCGAGCGCGCAGAGATGTTCTCACTGAGCAACGAAAGAAAACAAGAGAGGATATCTCGGCACCCAGGGCTAGCATCAAATGTTTATTTTTGAACGACTAATTACCGTTAATTATTGAATAAATAATATCCCATCTGGAACTACATTAACAATAATTTAACTATCAACTTACCAAGTGGACAGTAGTCGCGTTCTCCTTACAACAGAGCATATTTTAAGAGATATAAGTAACAATACGTGTGTTCATCAAAAAGAAAAGTAAAAATGTGAAATAATAATTATAACATTATGCAGTAAACATAAGTAACCAAGTAACCCACGTATATAAACTTGCGCGCTTTTCATCAGCACATGCGCAAAGGCTGTAGTCTTTGTAATAAAGCGCGATTACGTAACTTCAACTATGGTTTGACAACTTCTAACTTTCTTATATTTCTTTGTTGAAAATGAAATAATTATTACAATTAGGCTATCCGTTTTAAACGTTGATCAATCTTTTATATTGCTATTGAACATGATTAGAAAATAATATAGAAGTTTTCCTGTTTTAGGATGTGCTATAAGCCTAGTATTATATATATTTAAAATGATACTAACTTAATTAGGCCTAGTAGGCCTACCTGAACAACTCAACAACAACATCGAGAGAAAAAATGGTACAGTAACTCCGATTTTCACCCAGCGTTACCAGCGATAAAATTTAAATTATGCCGTAGCCTGTCTCAAATAATGCCAGATTGGGAAAAAAAAAGCCAACTCCTCAAAATGTGGCCCTAAATAGCACGTGGCCCAAAAACGTATGTAAAACCCCAACTGACACAACATAGGGCCTAAAATTGTATTCCCATGTCGTTCAAAATTTATATTTTTAGTTTTGTGTGTAATAACTAATCATTCCCAAAATGTGGGGTACGAAAATTGCAAATTACACCCCCCACCCACCACCACCACCAATAAAAAAACCTGTTACAGCCACGTAAATTGAGACATTTAGAGCTGAAATATGTTCGGAAATAGCACAACAAGACCTCAGCCCATGTTTGAAAAACCGGAAATTGCCCTATTAAGGATTGGGGTACTAATGGAGGAACTATTGTACAGAAAAAACCTGACAGCCTGTTTTGTACGATATGACATTGTGTAAGGTGATAGACCTCTGTACGAAATTGCAAAATTAAACAAAATATTATTTTTGTTCTGTGGTATATTATTTTTTGGTTGTTCAAAAAACACAAAAAATGCCAGATTATGCTAAAAACGGCTACATAATGCCGCGGCATTGTGCCAGATGCCGTGGGCCTCCAAATAATGCCAAAAAGTATAATAATTCCAGAAATGGCTACTGTGTGTATAGCGCCGCTATACAATCTTTGGTGGTACAGCAGCACAGTGCACTTTTGATGGAACCAATAATTTTGATGGAACGACCAAATTCATGAAACGTCAAAAATAACAAAATATGGCATGTTCATTTGATTTATTTGACAGGTCTCTGGGTGTGCTTTAATGTAAAAATGTGTTTTGTTTTATGAATATTATAATATAAAGCTTTACTTAATGAACAATGAACAAAAATGTTTTGTCTGTACCTAAAAAAAAATCGTCAGCCTCACCCCCTTAGTTAAAAGAAACCGGAGGGTGGGGAGATTACTTGTCAAAAATGATACCTTTGCGACATAAGGCATGAATTAATTAATCCATGCATAATGGAAGATCCATGTATAATTTCAACACTTAACAAGGCTATCAAACCACAGGATTATCTTGGTTTAAATACCTTTTACAAATAAGAATCTTTTTGGAACCGCTAACGATTTACAAAGTACAAACATGCTAAAATTATTTTACCAAACGCAAGACCTAATGGTTTTATGAACGCTGATGGCAGACAGGACCAACCTAGGTTATCGAGAATGAAGACGATGACATTGATTTAGTTATGTTTAATGTTACCACTATGAGAACGATGATGTATTTTCATTATCATGACGTCTGATGCATTGTGTCTTCACTATCCTCATATACAAGCCACACCAAGACGGAGAGCTGTGAAGGTGGGAAGGAAGTACCAAACTGTAAGTTTGTACGCTTTGCCGATGCCCTCGGCTTGGACCCAGAGTTTTTCGGAACTAGAGATAGATGCCATGTGTTGCGTCTGGCCAGATGAAATGGGCTACATTTATAGATTTTGTGCCGCTGCACAATGATTAAACGATGAAGGTGACTAGGTACAATTACGTTGGCTACATGCAGTGTTTGCTGAAGGCACGGTGAAGGGATTTCAATCTACTGGTACATGTCTTGCACTGTTTTGATGTTGCACATACTTTTGTGTTATGTTCCTGTGCTTGGATGATGACTGTAGTTGACGAAGGATTCTGGTGGTGAGAGGATGCATTACCCACCCATACGGGGAATGCATCCTCTCACCTACCGATTTTGATGTTGGAAGTGAATGTTGGGATAGTGTCTGTACTCACATTGGTCATGTATGTGGCATCGTTTTTTAGTCTAATATAGTGCAACTATCTGTCTGACGGTACTTTTATCAACTATGAACTTGTCTTGATGAAAAAATAAATAATAAAACTCGTCCTAAATATTAAAAACCTAACCCTCTAAATAATCTCTCTCAAACTAAAAAAAAATATTTAAAAAAAGACAATCTATCATGCAATCCCCTAAGCCATAGCCTCAATACAAGCCCACTGAGCCATCCAGCTCGTCGATCCAATTGGGTTTTACTTATATTATACGTAAGCATTTTAATCGATCAGAACAGAGTTGACAACTTTTCTATACTCGTAAGTCCTATCCATCGTCTTCATGATCGTTTTGAACTTTTTTTTGGGTGACATTTCCGAGCATCCCAAGACGTTGTACCAAAGACATTCCGAAGATGACGTTCGTTGTGACGGTCACAGGTCTTTTAATTAAAATCATAACATTCACTTTTTGGCTCAGATATATACTGTTTCGTATGTTTTTCATCGTTTCCAACCCTATTGAAACCATTCTAAGGCGTTCCATGCGATACAATGTCAAATGTTAGCTACAACAATACGAAAGTAATTGAGTGTGTCCCGTTAAAGCTCTAGTCGTGTACAGCGCCACCTACCGGTGGTTCCGGGAACATTGCGTCTAGAGATTGTAAAACGTAACACATCCTAGAAATGGAATAATCACCGCCAAATATACCAGAACATGTATTTAAAATTTTAAAGACTATAACTAATCATGCAAAAGCTCGCCCTAGTAATTGGAGAACATTTACTGAAATATCAACTATTTATTTCCACGGCTCTGAAAATGGGCCTACGGACCGCTTCTCTTTTGGATTTCCTATACCACGAGATCTTGCCGAAGGTAGTTCCGTATATTTTGCTGTCAGGTACGATGTTACGGGAAAACATATAAATAGACATGGGTGACATAACACAAAGAAGATGATATAAGAACAACAAATTAGATTTGCAATACCCTCATGGACAGTGGATTGGCGATTCAATTATTATTATTATTATTAATGTAACGCTTGTAGTAAGGTAATTTTTCTCATTCTCGCCTATTTCCTCATCTTTTTATCGTTTCAAATTACTTAATTAAATTGTCAGTATATCACCAGGCGGTTTAGAATTAATTTTCTGTGTCTGGTGTGTTTATATTATATAAAAGTATCTCTTCGGAGATCACGCTTCGTGAATAAAATATTGAAATATGAGGGCGTATCAATTTTATCTCTGGTGCGCGTGCGTACAATTGAGGGATTAGTCAGTTCTGTTCCGCCGTACCAAGCCGAGAGTGTTATTTAAATAAGTTGTCTGCTTATTGTACAAAATGGGATGTAAACTGTCAATGTTAACAAAGGTAATAATGTATTCCATTAAGTAACAATGGAAATACATTTGACATTGTTAAATCCTTTAAATATTTAGGAGTTGTCTTCAACTCAAACGGAAAATGGAATAAAGCCAAAGAAAGCAATTTGTCAACAAGCTAATAAGGCTTTGTTTACATTACAGGGAATCACTTATTGGCGTCTTGATTTTGTATGTTAAGATTATGCCAATTTTACTTTATGGTAGTGAAATATGGGGGTTGAATAATTTATCAATTTTAGAGAAAGTTCACATAAAATTCTTTAAATATATCTTAGCGATGGGTAATTCTGCATCAAGTGTTGCAGTGAGAGGAGAATGTGGAAGATTCCCTACGAAAATTTCAAGTAGGCCTATCATTAATGTAATTCGTTAATGGCTGAGAGTAATCCACAAAAATAATGACAAATTCATTAAATTCATTATTAAATTCAATATAGAAAAGCTCAACGAAATGAGCCGAGCCATGGTGGACCAATGACGTAAAACAAATATTATGCATAAATAGTCTTAAGATAATATTAGAACTAGAAATTGAAAAAGGAAGATGGAATTGTATTAATAGGAATTAAAGATTATGCAAATTATGTTCTTTACAATCAATTGAAGATGAATATATCATTTTATACAAATAATCCATATAAATTAAAATATATTTATCTTATGTCTACTACAAACACTGATCTCTACTAAGCTTGGAAATATTAATTGTTTTTCATTTAAACGTAAACAGAATTCTTAAATGTACTCTAATGTTATTTACATAATTGTTACATTGTATATTATTTGGGCCAAAGACAATACATAATAAATGTTTTCTTGGATCATTCCAAGAAAGAATGAAAGTTAAAGAGTCGCTATCTAATCGGATTTGAGCAATACAATGAAAATGGTTAGAACATCGGCATACAAGTAGAAGGTTCCGGGTTTTAATCTCATTCTCACAAATTTCCTCATCTTAATCGTTTCAAATTAATTAATTAAATGTCAGTATATCACCGGGCGGTTTACAATTTATGTTGTGCCTGTTTATATATAGTTTTATCACAGATGACTAAGGGGTTTCTTTCCTTTTGAAAGCTTACGACGACTCCGTACACTTTTTGTAATAAACCTTCTTCTCATGTTGTCCAAAAATGTTGTATGCAGAGTTCCATTTTCGTTATCGTTTTCGTTCTTTTCTGGCCACGCAGGGTATTTAAAAGTTATGTTATTCAATGTTGACCACCGACGAAAAACAGCCTTTTCAGTGAAAAACAGATGACCATTCCGTTTCCTGTACTCACTGTTGTTATAATAGGTACATTCTTGCGTACTATTCTCGTAATAATGATATGGCACACTTGCGTTGGCGGTAGAACTGTAGAAAAAGGTTTGCAAGAGTTAATAAGGGCATTTCAAGGTTCGTAAGGGTTTCCTTTTCCTTAAATGCCCTTCAAACCAAACATTAAGACCAGCATACAAAGTGTTAAATATATAGGACTAGCTCTTGCACATGTTTTGGCCAATCCCTACCAGCAGGCAAATTTAACATTCTAGATCAAGCCTGAAACATGCATAGCTTTTAGCATCCTGTCCTCCTCTTTGCTTCAAAGAGAAAAAAGAAGAACCCCTCCCATTCTCAGCAAAAATCCTGTATTTATACAATGCAAAGTTTCACCATTTATATATTTTTAAAACTATAACAAAGATTTACAGTAGAAAAGTACCGTACTTTACGAGTAGGGTCTACGTTATATTATATATCATAACGCCAAAGAGATATAACGATATAGGCGTCTACATAGTCAGACGTTGAGAGTTTTGAGCCGCAATTTGGGTGACTTACTTGCAATAACTTTCATATGCCATACCGTATACAGTTATACTAGGGCATACTTCCATGGCAAACACCAATGTATACCATCCTGTTGTCAACATTGTGCGAGCTTTTTTTCTGTTACCATTACATAATATAAACAATGATATTATACATTAGTAGCATTGTATAGAATGTGCATAAATATGTTAAATACTGTACAATAATTGAAATATTGTATACTGTATACATTACGATATATGTTAGAAATAAAGGTGTAAAGGTTGTATAATAATAAATTTACGTTAGGGCAACATTCGGTAAATGGTGCGACTAAAATAATTTAGCATTAGGTCCTATGCTAAATCCTGATATAGGCGGGTACAATTAAAAAATTCAGTTACATAATAACCAAAGATTGTATACAGTCTCGGTTACTCATCTAGCTATCTCGATAGGTAGATTTGATAACAGTTTATTCTGACTATACAATATTGCTCAATATTTGTCTTGTAGAGCGAAGGTTTTCAATCAAAATCTTTCATGTGTCGTGTCTACGACGCGTTTAAAAATAAATTTCAAACGGTGAGTTATATTAAGCCTGTTTCCACTACTAGGCAAATTTGTTAAAAAATTAAAAAAAAGAGTCGCAGGAAGGGATTTGGAAGATGGAAACACGAATCCGCATGAGCATAAGATGAGGCTTTCGATTCGCGCGAACAAATTCGCCTAGTGGTGGAAAAAAAGGCCCTCTTTAAAGCTTGTTGACATTTATTTATCCCGTACTGTTTATCCAGATTGGTTACCACAATTAATTCCGAGTGTTTGAAAAAAATTATGGTCAACAGAAAAGATTTTAAATAATCGCCAAAGAAATGGATTACATAAAAATTACTTATAACCTACTTCTCAATTAAATTATAACGACGATTGAATTACCTTGTAAAACCTGTTTCTTGTTTAAATAAGTCTTCAGCTAAAACCATTCGGTCTGGTAGAGATGAGTATATTGGAACATCTTGGTAAAGGTAGGCTAGAAGAAAGGCGTAGCGGTATTCTTCGTTTGTGAGCTTCGGAACTTCTTTAGTTATACTCATCCAACTAATGATAATCATCTGAGTTCGAGTTGTGTTGTTTACCAAGACCTCCAATAGTACATTCTTTTTGCCTAGCGATTTCCTAAAGTTCCGATGGCCCACAACTCTGACGGTCGTGCGAGTGCCAACATCATGTTCAAAGCCAACCACAGAGGCTAGATTCATTCGTATGACACAGTGGTGTTGATCAATCTCTCTTCCAGCGTTTGATCCTAATAAATGACCAGAGCTTGTCACAACAGCACAGTTATTGCAAGTAAGACGAAGACTCTAAACAGAATAATTAATATTAGTATTAGCAATAATGATTATATTTAACTAGTTCGAATTTTGCAGTAAGTCATTAAATTATTTAATGATTGCTATTGATATTACCTCCGGCCGCTTATACCTATTTTTGTCTGAGATATTTGCGTGACACATTGTGTTCAAGGACGACTCCATTCAATTTTGGAGGCAATCCGGACCAGGACCCCAATTCGGGACCACTTTTTATTATTTTACTAATTTTAGGCCAAAACTACAAGACTGATATATATCACAATTATTTTTTTTTCTCGTTTTACTCCTGGTGGAAGTGGTTGCAACCTTCTGACTGCTCTTGTTAATGTTGATTTTTAAATGTTAAAACAATTTTAAACAATTTTGTCTATTTGTTTTATTGAAAAAAAACATTTAATTTTTCTTTTATGGTTTTTTTTTGTAAAAAAATGTCTGTTACATTTCACATGATTACACGACGATACAAACTAATTTTGATTGAGACCAAAGCTGACCGTTAAATAAAATAATGAGTTTCATTTTGGTACCGCCCTCTGTAATCTGGTGAACTGAAATATCTTGAATTGCGAATGATTGCAATACGGAAATGAAGAAAACAGTTTGAATTCGGGAGGTTCAACCCTATACATTTGTGTAAATAAATATAGTCTAGATACTGTTGTTTTATTTTGTAGGCCTACTGTATATCAATAAATAAATTAAGTTCATTAATATGTCATAAAACATAGGATAAAAAAACCCAAGAAAATAGAGAGAAAAGTCATTTAAAAAAATAGTATTGCATGACAAACATTAGTGAGAAAGAAAAAAGAATACATATTTATGCAATACCCATTGGCAACAATCCCAAGGTGATCCGACCGGCAGAGGGGGGCTCACCTAATAAAGTAATACCTTATTAGTAGCTAGACTGACATATCCAGGAAATTCCGGTTCTGATTCCACCAACGTTGGCTGTATTGATGCATTGAAGTCTTTACGTAACATCGTTGTATTAATTGTAGTTATACGTTTCCTGATGATAGAGGTATCATGAAATAGCAAAAATACCGTCAACACACAGGAGTAGCTAATCAACATCAAAAATACTGCTGGCTGGATAATTCTGGTAGAACTAACCATACATCAAATTAATGAGAAACGACATACGAGTTTAAACCTTTTAAAAGACAATTTCAACTCCATAATTGTTACTAAAGTTACTGTATTATTCAAATTTCAAATTAAAATTCAAAAGACATTTATTTACGTCCAAAAGAGAGAGAAAAAAAAAAGTAATAGGACTATAATCACAAATTGTTGAAAAATGAACGAAGGCAGGATCCCAAAAAGATGAAAATCTTGTGGCGGGAATGCCTTGACAAATTAATAATTAATAATTGATAATATGAAAAAAAAATGAATTAATTAAAAATAATGAAATAAAAAAAAATATATATCAGTAGATAAAAGTTGAAAAAAATTAAATAAAAATTATGAACAGATAAGAGTACAGCTGCAGAGGGCATAGTTAACGAATAAGATGATGAAATGAATACATTTATCTAGCACATTATATAACACACCTGAGTGAATCCTATTTGACTAGTTAATACATATCTATCACGTGTCATTCAAAATTATCTATGTGTGGTTTAAAAGTGATATTTAACATTTATTTTACTATTGCACATCCGTCGTCAGCGTTTTGTGTACTTTGTTGTTCCAGATGCCAGACGCGTGACTGATTCGCGTTCGAAAAGCTGTGAATGTCGTCTTACCGAATCTGAGTATACTGCACCGCCTTTTGGAAATAGGGAAATGAATAAAAGTTTTTAGTGCATATGCGCATGTTATAAAATATGCAATAATTATTTTTTGTATTTGTTGAATTCATTGAATTCGTTGCGAAAGATTGAACAATCAAATTTTGACTGGATATTGACAATTGTGTGATACTGTTTTACTAAACCTCGAAAAATTTAACCAGAGCGCTCCGCTGCTCTGTGTCCTGATTTATCGATTGCTAACAATGGTAGACGTTTGGAAACAGCAGAAATGCCATCCAAATCGATAGATTGCATTTGTAAACACTCTAATAAATAATATTGACCTATGTTGAAATAGAGATTAGCAGTCATTTACATCAAGTTAATGTAGGCTATATATGGCCCAAAAATTTAATTTTTCATTGTTATACGTTGACATTCCGGCACCGTTCACCACATTCAGTGAAAACAAAGATAGGGGAACGGTACAATATAGGTTCACACGGATTGTGCTATAGAATAGGTTATAATCATGGACACAATGAGTAAGAAGAACTATGGACTAGTGAATTTACATATATACTTTCAAGAGTTAAACTTAAAGTTCTGTCTACACTATCAAACTAAGTGTGATGCGCCCATATATGGTAGGGATATGCTTAAATATAGTGATATGACATCATCATGTCTATATATTATGGGCACATTACATTTTGTTGTCACATAAAGTTTAATAGTGTAGACTTTAAGTCGATTCTTGGTTGTATAACAATACTGTATACGCTGAGTACGTACGTAAATGAAAAACCTTTCGCACTTTACACAAAAAAAAAAATAAATAAATAAATAAAAAGGTGGAGGTGGGTGGGGGGCCACTCGAAATCCGCCCCTGACAGTATTTTGACAAAGTGTATTTTAAAAATGCAAAGTATAGCGTGTATACTTGAAGCAGTGTTGCATTTAGAAGACAACAAACTGGTGCTGTTATTTTTCTCTAGACATAAGTACAGTGATACGTGGACAAACATAATACAAAGGTTTATTGTCCTAGATTTCTTTCATTCGCCTCAGGTAAAATAGATCACTCTGCTTGTTCAGTTGTGTCAACAATATATTGTAGTATTATCCCACGTAATGAAATTAGAATGTTAACATACGTGAAATTATGACATTAGAAAGAAGCCATAAAATGCATCTAACTGAAAATAATTTTAAAAAAATTCCAAAAATAGTAGTAATAGTAATACTGTGGATTAGTTAAAATTGAAGAAAAATTAAATGCATCAAGCAGTGTTTTTTATTAAGGGAATTCTTAAGTTAGTCTAGTGTGATTTGTGCCACGGCCACTGCTGCAGTTCAGATTGAGGCTACGCGCGTATCGAGCACTAAAAAAACAAGGCCATATACATGGCTGCAGTCGCGTGCTCAAGTTAGTGTTTACCGACCAACCGACCGACCAACCGAACGACATAGTGAACTAAAAAATTGGCGCACAACCACGTGGAGCGTCGTGGAAACGAAACATTGAGATGCGATTGTATTTGCAGTTATGAAAGACACTTGTGACTTTTAACATTATTATACCAATAACGTTTTAAGACTATACAATGTCATTTTAGCTTTTCATCCATTCGATTTAGCTATTCCTATTGTTTTCTTTCTTATTTTAATTTTACTGAAAATAGAAATGAAAATGTCACATTATACTTACAAACATTGTGTACTTTTATCATACGCCGTCATCTGATAAATAAAAAAAAGTCTATAAAATAACATATAGGTAACACTGGAAATAGGCATATGCCAACGAAGGAACCGTTAATGGCATATATATGCAGATAACGGTTATAGAAGAATATTCCCAATCCTTGTTTTCCGATATGAATTAACCATACTGTTATGTAAATTTATCTCTCGAAGAATCATCTCTAACCGTCAGTAACCTTAACTTGTAAATTTATGAGGATTACCAAGAACTTACGGCATCAAATAGGCCTATAAATTATATAATAGTGATTCCTTTTCAAGTTTGAAAAGTAGCTAGAAATAATAATATTCTACAAAAATATCATATCAAATGTTACCTCAAAGGAAAATCATCTCAGGCTAGCTGTGACGAATTCTGTAATCTTTAACCGAATAGTTTTTCGAAAATGTCCCTGTATTATGTTTTACATACCTCTATAATGTGTGATAATGATTCGCTTCAGTAAACTCGCAGCAATTCAATACACGTGATTGATTAGTTCCAGCGTATTTAATGTGTACAATCCAAAAAGGATGTACTATTGACCAATACATTACTTAGTCTTTGAATCGTATTTATAATTTTAAAAAGTAGGGCACAATAATCCCATCGAAATGTTGTAACTCTCTTGTAATGAGTGAAATATCATTTTCCTAGTACTTTGAAAATAATTAATCTAAATAGTGTAAGTAGCAAGATTGCCCGAGTGCGTTTGTACTGTAAATTATTTGTGGATCTATAGGCTCGTGGGCCAAAGATAAATGAATTCAGGCAGCATTGCCTAAAAATGAGTGATATTAATTAATTAGATATTCAGGAAGTACTTTAATCGCCAAACGAAATGCCATGTAAAATAATGACCGAATAATGTACATAAGCCTACAATGAGGAGACAATGCAGAGTGCGTTTTATTTTTTCACAGCATACAAGCACTACATTTTCATATTCAATTAGCTATTATGCAGTATTATTATCAGTATTTCTAAACTGACTTTCCAAAAGAGAGATAAAAGCGAGAGTAACCTTCTGCTAGATATGCAGATGTCCTAACAATTAAATCACCGTCATAATAATAAATATAGTGTGGATACTGGGTGGATAAAAATACCCTTTTCGATACGCAGTTAGAAAGGATACACACTGTTTGCATGGATTCTGATTCCGCTTCGCTAACCCTTAGGAAACTCGATTAAGGTGGAGTGTAACAGGAAGAGACCATTCCTCTTCGAATTTTAGGCATCATTCGATAAACATACTATTCGTCTACTCTGATATAATAATAGCCTAATCCTACCACATAAATATAAATATAGCTATCGAAATTTCGACATAGTATTTTTGTTTTATTATATATTTAGACCGGGCGCCCAGAAAGTTCATTCCTGTGAAAAGCCACAAAAGGTTTGATGTGCTGATTATGTAAATATATGGCATTCAATAATCAATATTGCTGCCGGGTCATATCCTGTAAATTTTGCCTGGGGATACCAAATAGGAGGGGTAAAAATCGACTCTTATTCATGTGAAAAGCCACACGGATAAAAGTTATTGGACATTGTCCCCATATGTGTATACAATGTTAAAACAGCAATGACAACAACTTTATCCTGTAAGTTGCCCGAGACAGTAGCCCAAAATGACCAGTCAAAAATGGTGTTAATCATGTCGAAAGCCACACGGCTAATTCCCTTTGTATTGTAACTGTTACACATTAGGATGCACAACAATACCATTGACAGAAACTTTATCCTGTAAATTGCCCCATACAGTAGCCCAAACATGCCCGTTGGGCCATACAGGATTTAATTATGTCAAGAGCCACACGTCTAATTTCTTTTTGCATTGTAACTGTTACACACTGGGATGCACAAAATTACCATTGACAGCAACTTTATCCTGTAAGTTGCCCCAGACAGTAGACCAAACATGCCCGTTGGGCTCTACAAGGTTTAATCATGGGGAAAAGCCACACAATTCCTTTTACATTGTAACTATTATACTTTGGGATACAAAAATACCGTTGACAACAACTTTATCCTGTACCACCATTTTATCTCTCGGTTATTAAATCTATCTCTGTAGCTAATGCTTGCAATAATAGATTAAATAAGAAACCAATAAGCTATGATGATATTATTAATCAATCATTATGGGGTAATGCATTTATCTGTATTAAAAAGAAGTCGTTATATAACTGTAACTGGATTAGATCAGGGTTCTTAAAAATAAGTGATGTTATAAATAATAATGTGTTTAAGCCTGCGATAGAGATAAAAAGAGGGTTAAGATGTACACAAAATTGGATCAGTGAATATTCTTGTATATTGAAAGCCATTCCAAAAGAATGGAAATGTATTCTAAAATCAACATGTGACATTAATGTAAATGATGATATACCTATTACAAACAATAAGGTCTTAAATATGACGTCTAGACAATTATATAGACTCATAATAGATGCTCAATATTTTACTCCAACGGCACAGGTTAAGTGGGAATCCATATTTGGTAATCTGCCATGGAACAAAATATGGGTTAAGAAAGTTTCTGGACTTAAAGAAAAAAAACTGGCACATTTTAATTTTAAATTGTTGCACAGAATATTGCCAACAAATGAAAGATTACATAAGTGGAGCCTTGTAAATTCTCCAAATTGTCACACATGCAATGTTATTGAGAATGATGAACATATGTTAGCAGAGTGTATAACAGTAAAATGTCTATGGAGAGAGATAAACAGAATAACTAGAGAAGTAAGCATACATATTCCCGTTTTTTCCTTCAAAAGGCTTTTATTTGAAACTGACAACAATTACGTAAATAAATTATACACTTTAGGAGCATTCTGTATTTATAAAGTAAAGATAATAAGTTTAATGGAAAAAGAAAAAAAAATCAATCTCCTACAATTGTTTAAATCTGAAAAAGAGATAAGAAATATGTAAATCTGCAGGTATACATGTGTATGTTCAATCAGATTACATGTAAGAGAAAATGTTAATGAGATTCAATGAATGATCTATTATGTTTTTTTGTTTGTTTGTTTTTTTTGCTTATATATTGTATGTTTTGTAAATATGTCTTAAAACTGGATGATTTGAAAAAAAAAAGACAAAATGTAAGAAGCGTTTTATAGATTGATGATAAAAAACAATGATGAAGGATGAGAAGGTTTATGTATAAGTTGTGAAATGTGTATTGATCAAAGCTTTTATGTATGTACAGTATATATATGTAAATATGCACATTCTTAATGCATGTGAAATTTAAAATGACAAAATTGTGGAAAAAAAAAATGTCTAAGTTTATAAATAGATTATTAAACATAAATTTGGTTAAATGATAATGTATGTGTAAACATAAGAATATATGGAAATATATTAAAAGAAAAAAAAAAGTAAAAAAAAAAAGTGGAATGAACACACATAAGAAAAAAAAAAGAAGACAAGGTAGATGAAAATGTGATGGGTTATAAAGGGTAATCTGTGGAAATATATTTTGTTAATATTTGTTAATATTATTAAACAAAAAAAAATCAATGTTGAAGGATGTGAAAAATATTATGTTTACAAGGTTAGTAATTTATAAGAAAGAATATGTATTGTTAAATGAAAAATATGTTTGCATAGATAAATCCAAAGAAAACACATAGGAGATATTAAATTAGATGGATTTATTAAACATAGAATATATTATAATTGTATGAATTAAATATGCTATGTAAGAAAAGATAAGCTTTGTTAATGAAAATGTATTATAGGTAATATGTATAAAAAGAGGAAACTATGAAGAGAAAAGATAAAAACAAAATTGAATGTGATAATAATTATGTAAACAAATGAAATATAATAATATGTATAGTGTATTGAAATGAAAATGAAAAATATATGTAAAGAGAACATTATATATGGAAATAAAAGATACATAAGATAAAAAAAAAAACAAAACTTTATCCTGTAAGTTGTCCAGATAGTAGGACAACAATTTCCTATTCCGACCTCTACAAGATTTATTAACTCAAGAGCCACACGGCATATTTTTGTAACTTTCCATTTATACGAAAACACCATTGTCAGCAACTTTATTCTGTACGTTGCTCAAGACAGTATCCTACAAATTTCCCAGCCACTACAACCATTGACAGCAACTTTATTCTGTACGTTGCTCAAGACAGTATCCTACAAATTTCCCAGCCACTACAACCATTGACAGCAACTTTATTCTGTACGTTGCTCAAGACAGTATCCTACAAATTTCCCAGCCACTACAACCATTGACAGCAACTTTATTCTGTACGTTGCTCAAGACAGTATCCTACAAATTTCCCAGCCACTACAACCATTGACAGCAACTTTATTCTGTACGTTGCTCAAGACAGTATCCTACAAATTTCCCAGCCACTACAACCATTGACAGCAACTTTATTCTGTACGTTGCTCAAGACAGTATCCTACAAATTTCCCAGCCACTACAACCATTGACAGCAACTTTATTCTGTACGTTGCTCAAGACAGTATCCTACAAATTTCCCAGCCACTACAACCATTGACAGCAACTTTATTCTGTACGTTGCTCAAGACAGTATCCTACAAATTTCCCAGCCACTACAACCATTGACAGCAACTTTATTCTGTACGTTGCTCAAGACAGTATCCTACAAATTTCCCAGCCACTACAACCATTGACAGCAACTTTATTCTGTACGTTGCTCAAGACAGTATCCTACAAATTTCCCAGCCACTACAACCATTGACAGCAACTTTATTCTGTACGTTGCCCTAGACAGTAGCCTACAACTACAAGATTTAACCACACGGCTAATTTTTTTTTGCATTGTAATTATTACCCTTGGGATATACGAAAATACCATTGAGATATAAAACATACATGTGAGCCAGCAGCAATGCTTTCCCCCAGACAGTAACCCAAACATTTACTATAACACTAAGATTTAAGCGCATGAAGAGACGACTAATTCCACTTTATACTATACGAAAATACTGATGACAGCAACTTTAATCTCTAAGTTGGCACAGACAGATTTCATCATGTGAAGAGCAAACATGGCTAATTCTTTTGTATTGGAACTGTACATATTCGGATACACTCATGAAAGCTACAACTTCATCCTGTTAGCTTCTGAATTTTCGACGTAGCATACGCCATGATATCATAACTCAAAAGCACTGATCTTGAGTTTAGTCAGTGTACAGGTTTCCTAACATGCAATTCGAAATAACAATGCTTTTACTAAACGGACTTGCTTTAGATATTCATCTATCACTATAATTATCTATATAGCCATAGCTTTAATTCCGCATAATATCTATTTCACTGTGAATACACACCCCGGCCAAGAATCCGCATCCGCTGAATTTGGGATTTATAACGATGGCATGAAGTGCCTAGAAGTGCCACAAACATTGACAGGAGAATAAGAGCCGGGAAACGTCGGATATTGGTTCTGATAATGAGAGTTATGGATAACATAGATGCAGTATGTAAGCAATTCATGGAATGATAATGGGACAAAGAAGAAGAAGAAATTTAGTCATTATTCGACACATTAAATCATTTAGGCATCTATGGTTTTTAATCATTAATCTTGAAGGAGGACGGCCATTTTTAAGGTTAATCTGTGACACAATATATCCCAAAGGGTCAGATCTAATGCCGTATGTTTTCACATAATTACCATATATCTATACTGTAATTATTATAATTTCGTATAGCTCAATGTGTAACAGTTAAGAAAAAGAATTAGCCGTTGTCTTAGATTTATTAAATCTTATAGGGAAAATTTGAGGCATTGCTGTCAATGGTGTTTTCGTATATCCCAAAGTCATGGGTAATAGATACAATGCAAAAAGGAACTAGCCGTGTGACTCTTCGAGTTATTAAATCTGGGGCGAATCGGAAATTGTTGGGATACTGTCTGGGGCAACTCACATGGTAAAGTTGCTGTTCAATGGTGTTTCCGTATATCCCAAAGGGTAATAGTTACAATGTAAAAGGGATTTTGTTGTGTGGTTCTTCGCATGATTAAATTTTGTAGGGCCCAACGGGCATTTTTGGGCTACTGTCTGGACTTACAAGATAAAGTTGCTGCCATGAGTATTCTCGTATATATCCCAATGCGTAACAGTTCCAATAAAAAAGGAATTGTTTTACATTTTTTTTAGTAATTCACACACCTTTATTCACAATTACATTTACAATATTTAATAGTATACCAAAAGAAGCGAGTGCTTGTCAGTTTGGTAACCATTTAAATACATTTACATTTAGAGGTATGAACGCCAGGCTAGTGATCTGGAGGTCGTGGGTTCGAGTCTCACCTGAGAACTACTTGCGATTTTTTCGCAAGTATTCTCAAATGTACTTAGGCCCTAGTATGAAGTACAAATTACGTCAGAGTAGGGCAAAACATCTAATTACTCAAATCCCATGACGCAAAACTACAATTACAATCCTGTTGGTGCAGTACCCGCTGCTTACTTGGGCTCGAATCTAACCACAAGCCATCAGCGCAAGCTCGGTGGTCTAGAGGTATGAACGCCAGGCTAGTGATCTGGAGGTCGTGGGTTCGAGTCCCACCCGAGAACTATTCTCAAATGTACTTAGTATAAAATACAAATTACGTCAGAGTAGGGCAAAACATCTAAATACTCAACTCCCTGACGCAAAACTACAATTACAATCCTGTTGGTGCAGTACCCGCTGGGGCTCGAATCTAACCACTAGCCATCAGCGCAAGCTCGGTGGTCTAGAGGTATGAACGCCAGGCTAGTGATCTGGAGGTCGTGAGTTCGAGTCCCACCCGAGAACTACTTGCGAATTGTTTCGCAAGTATTCTCAAATGTACTTAGTATAAAGTACAAAGTACGTCAGAGTAGGGCAAAACATCTAATTACTCAACTCCCTGACGCAAAACTACAATTACAATCTTATTGAAGTAGTCATTTTAAAACTTAATAATTTTCAATAAAAACAAACTAAAATTTCAAAAGATCACTTAATATTTGTTTTTAATAATCTATTTATTCTTCAACTACAGTTTAAGTTAAAAAATCAAGCTAAGATACATAATTTGATAGAAATACAGATCTATACAGTTTATCAACATAGTAGCGTTGAACGCATTTTTTGGTTGGAGCGCCCTCTATCATTGTGACGTCCCACCGCGACGTTAAGACGTTTTCTTCCGATTTTAAAGGAAACCGGGATTTTTGATATTACGCTTGAATGAACGCCCTTGCGTCACGTTTCTTAGTCTCTTACGAAAGTTGACTTGAAGTCAACTTTCACAAGAGACGTAAGCACAATCGTACGGTGGCCTATAAGTGTCACGGCAACTTTCAAAAAATATCACGGCAATTTTTTCAAAAAAAGCCACGGCAATTTGAAAAAAGCCACGGCAATTTGAAAAAAGCCACGGCAATTTGAAAAAAGCCACGGCAATTTGAAAAAAGCCACGGCAAATTAAAAATAAAACATCACGGCAAATTAAAAATAAAACATCGCGGCAATTTAACAAAAATACCACGGCAACTTAAAAATGAAACACCACGGCAAATTAGTATTGAAACACCACGGCAAATTAATAATGGAACACCACGGCAAATTACAGAATGCCACGGCGGAAGTGAGTTACCACGGCGGAAGTGAAACCTTTGGAATCTTCGATTTTTTCTGAGGTAAGTAATTATTTGTGCATTTATGAGTGAATTAGAGTGAATAGAAATATGGGTCTTCGGAGTAGTTTGGCACAAAAAATATTCCAATAAACCCAGTAGTTTTTTTTTTCTCTTTTGTGGCGTAAACACCACTTTATTCACATTCATATTATCTCATGTCATTACATAAAATCCTATTATTTAACACATTTTTGTTAATTCCAAATGTCGTTACAATTCATCAGTAACATTTTTACATTTTTGAAATTCCGTATTACCTCCTTTTTTCATTAATTTTCTTATATTTTTCCATACACTTGACAATGATCATCATTATATCAAGATATTGTTTTAGGGGGACAATACATCTTTAAATTTCGACCAGTTTATTTCCCCAATACCCCCATCCCCCAAAGGATTAATCCTTCGCAAATTTATTACAAAAAGAAGTTGAGAAATGGCGACCTTCACTGCCGAATTGAATTTCGGTACAAAATATTGTCGTAATAATTAACCAATCAAATTGCAAGAATACAAATCAGGTGTGTTATAAATATGTATTTTATAGAACAAAGAAGAAATCTTGCTAATGTGATTGAAACCGAAAGTGAAACGTTTAAACAGAGTTGGCTATGTTTTTTCTACCTAGGCCTATTCAATCCTAATAATTATATTGGCGTGGACAAACCAGTTGTAAAAAAGGTAAGGTATATATTTTCATTATTATCTTTATACTTGTGCAGCGCCACAGTAAAGAAAAAGCGTATTATTTACTGCATTGTATGTTGCATGCATGATACACTTGAACAAACTAATTATAAATTCTTGTTATTAAGTATCAAATCATCATGGGTGACTAGTTTTCTAGTTCACAGTTCACAGTTCATTGTTTTTTTTTCTTTTGTGGTTCACCACCACCTTTATTCATTCAATGTTTCATTACATCATTTCTAAACATTTTCTACTTTTTTCATTTAATTATGTGCAACACCAAAACAGCTCAAGACATGTACACCAATACATTGAAATCCTTCACCAGGCCATGCCTTCAACAAGCACTACATGTTAGCCAAAGTAATTGTACCTGGTCATTTTGCTAACACCTTCATCTTTTAATTATTGTGCAGCGGCACAACATCTATAAATGTACGGGTAGCCCCTTTCATCTGACCAGACGCAATACATGGCATATATATCTATTTCCGAAAAACTCTGGATATGCAGATATATTAACCATTAGACCACTGGGGCTTTCATGGTATAGTTCAAACCCGATTGGATAGTGACTCTTTAGCATTCTCGGCGGAACAGCACTAGTCCCTTTAGTGTACGCACGCGCACCAGAGATAAAATTGATACGCCCTCATCTATAAGTATTTTTATTCACGAAGCGGGATCTGCGGAGAGATACTTATATATATAAACACAATAGGCATAGAAATTAATTCTAAACCACCCGGTGATATACTGAAATTGAAATTTTATTAATTAATTTAAAAAGATTAAGATTAGGAAATCTGTGAGAAAAAGTCGGCCCAACCGAGAATCGAACCCGGAAGCTTCTGTTTGATATGCATATGTATAATAACCATTAGACCACTGGGACTTTCATGGTATTGTTCAAACTCGATTGGATAGTGAAGTTGAACAGTTCAACAAATTAAGAAAACATATTATGCAAAATTACGGACAAGGGAACAATTACAAAATCTAAGTATAAATTTTAATATAAATCTTAGTACCCGACTGCGCAAGAAAAAGCATCTACCAACCATTAATAATGATCAAGTTCTTTGATCTGTTTGTATTGCACTTTGGTAGAGGAAATTCATTGACTGATCTTAATTTATATGGTACGTGACGCAGTTGTGGAAGTAGGTTGTGGAGAATGGCTAGAGGAAATTTCAGTTTTCAAAGTATTCCTTGCACAGTCGGGTACGTCGGTCCTCAAGCAAAGGAATATTTTAAAAAGAAAGTGCCTCATTGTACGAAAACCACGGAAGTGTAACTCTAAAAGCCGTCCTCCTCTGAATTTGTTCAATAGCATAAATTTAAATAAATAAAAAGGATATTGGTGTGAGCATTTTCGTAGCTGATTTGTATTATTAGTATAATTATTTCTTTGAACTCAATTTAGCAATATTGTTGATAAGGAAAAGAAAAGAAAATAATTGTTGAAGTTCAAAACCAAAACTTAACATACTCGTTACTGCAATACAAAAGTAGAAAGCGATATCGTGTTTCTTGTTATTTCTTATTTAGAAATTCTATAAACGTAAAAACAAAACTCAAATTTTATTGAGAATTAAATCAAGTTTTTGTTATTACTCCATAGCGAATAATATTTAGTCTTTCATGTAATCTATTACCTTGATAATTGTCTCTAGGTGTTACTAGGTATACCGTACTCTATTTATACGGCCATACTGCGTTGAAACACCGGTTCTCGTCAGATCACCGAAGTTAAGCAACGTTGGGCCCGGTTTTGTTCTGGATGGGAGACGTACCGTCTAGAAATCGCGGCGGGTGCTGTATATACCAGAGAGTGATGGTGTAATGGTAATATCGGACTAGCATGTGATAGGCATGGGTTCGAGGTTATCTGTACCATACTAATTGCATCCTTAGGCAAGATGCTTACTCTCATTGCCTCGTCCTTCGGATGGGATGTAAAGCCGTTGGTCCCGTGTACTTAATAGTGCACGTTAAAGAACTTGGTACACTATTCGAAAAGAGTAGGGGATCGTCTCTCGGTGTGCTGATCTGGTAGGCGCTGCACTGCTGGCTGCCGTGTGTCCGTAGAGGGCCTAATCCGAATTTCCTCAGTTTGCAGTTAAGCTTGAAGGCTTTACCTTTACCTTTGTATATACTAAATCTTAAATGAATATTCATAAAGAAAACATTTGTTTATCAACGTTTGTACATGATGACAATGACAACTATACCGGGTTGGTATTTAATGGCGATTTAGACTCTTTTTTAAACGTTCAGCCTTCATACAGGGGTTCTGGCAGTCAATATTCACGATGAGTGTTGCATGTAAATTAATACAAGCATTTTTAAATGTAACAAACTAACTTTTTTTTAAATACATTGTAGGTACAGTTTAAACGTATTGTTGAACCATTAAGTACGATGGCAGGTAGGCTTACACAATTAAAGATAAAAACACAATATTAAAACTGTTCTATAGTAGGCCTGACCAAATTTATGCAGGCCTTCATACAAATGTATTATAGGCTAGGCAATCTATCAAAAAAACAGTCCAAAGTGAAACAAATTGCAGAGATTTTTCTTTTTTAAATGGTCATATATGATGAGGAGATCAAAATTTGAGCATCACACCTCTGTCACTCATCCCGTTGATATGCAAATTAGCTTAAATATGCAAATTAGGGTGAAATCACAGAGTTACCATATTATGTCAAAAACTACTAATCCGAGAGAGTTGATTTTTGACTGATTTATTCAAAATGTATATATTTATATTTACTCTAATGGAACATTTTACGAAAAATGTTTTACCAGATAACAGCACGGTAACGGTGACAACTGAGATTTGTAATTGCAATTTCTGTAGATACAAAGTACTTTTTCAAACCATTTTGCTAATCTTTAGCAATCATACTTTTGACAAGGCTGAAACCAAAACTTAACATATCGCACTTCTCAAGTAACGTTATTGTTATTGTACAATACGAAACTATTATTAAAAGGAAAAATAAATAATATTAAGATGATAACTTAAAAATTAATATAATTAATATACAATATTAACAGTGTTGTTAACATTCTTATTAACAGGTGTGTGCATTGCTATTTTTGGTACATTGCTGATGTGTAATGCAATATGCGCAGTGAATGTACATCTGATTGTTGAACCCAACGCCATTGTTGAAAATCAGATGATTAAATTGAATTGCTCCTTCAAAAGGTCTAGCCCAACATCTGTCCTGGACCCGGCAATATTTTGGTATAAGAGCAGTACACCTAACTTACTAATAGGAAAACGACAAGGTACATACAATGAAGTTTCAGATCCTGATAGAATGAGCATTGATGATTATGGTGTTCTAACAATACATCAATTAAACCGATCAGACGCTGGAACTTACAAATGTGTGGTTTCTATAACCGATGATGATCCAATAATGCACTTCAATGTTGCCGCTGTTTCAGTATTGTGTAAGAAGAAATGATTGTCATTATAAATTGGTTGCCCCAACAAAATTAAATACAACTTTAAAATGAACCGATGGTTTGCAATAGATCCACATACATAAAATATTTTTACATTAAGTGAGCAATAAAAAATCAATTAAGAAATTGACAGTGAAAATGAAGAAAAAGAGCCTAGAAACGTATTATGTCCAATAAAACATCAACCTTTTAAACATAATATGAGGTTATATTGTACAATAGGCACTTAAAAACGACAATATATAACTTTCTTACTTTTAGTTCTGGATTCCCTAAAAATGTTGGTACCTACATCATTAGTGTATGGTGATGTGCTGGAGATTGTCTGCACCAGTGGTGAGGCTTACCCAGAACCATTTCTTGTCATTTACAAGAATGATAACGAAGTAGCTTCCACAAAAGGGATTCAATTAAAGTACTCAACCAATGTAACTTTCAATGAAGCTGGTAAATACTATTGTAGAGCAAGTAATGAAGCGAAAAACATGACGACTGAAACAAATTATCTTAGTGTTTACTGTGAGTTTATAATTTATTTCTAGTTTTTTTTTTAATTCGAAGAAATGAAAATAATGTGTGTAGCTTTGATTATGTTATATTTTATAATTATCTCTCGTACCAGCCAAAAAAATCAGTTTCCTTTCTTTCTAGATTAGGTCTATAATTTTTAATTAAAAGGAAATAAAAAAGGTTTCTAATCTGTTTGATTATTTTTACAGACAAAGATTGCAATAGGAAAGTAATTCTTAACAATACGCTGGAAGGGCATGAAATGTGCATTACTTGCAATATACATACAAAGGAAAATGTGAATTATACACTATTGAAGGATGATTCTGTAATATTTAGTGAAGTGGGAAAGGATCTGATTTATTCCATTGGCAACGTGACAGAAGATAATTTGGGATACTATTACTGTGTGGCAGTAACAGAAGGAACCATGGCTATGGTGTGTGGTAGCCTAACATTTACATGTACGTGAAACCTATATTTATGGCAAGGCGCATTATGATGCTCAATTTGTTTGTGTTTCGGTCCAATCACAAAGAGATATCATCAATAATGTATTCTTGAACTGCTACATGTAAATTTCCTGTGAAGGATGAAATAAAGATTATCTGTACATTGTTAATAAGACACTACAATCACGCGTGTTTTAATGAAGATGTTTTGACACATAATTTGAAGCCTCTGCGACGAAAAATATTTCATTATACTACAGTAGAGCTTATTAAAAAAATTGACTCGGAATTGACCGAATATTAACAGACATACATACTCCCATACTCCCCTCTCTTATTTAATACGGTATTATACTTAATTAGTAATATAAGACTGGTTGATTTATTTTGAGACAGTTGCGATTCATATTTCACATTATAGTATTTATGATTATATGTTTAATGTTGTGATAATTAATTTTTTAGATACTCTCGTAAACAGGCCACCAGGATATGAAAATGGAATTCTTACATGCATTGCTAATGGTAACCATCTACAAACTGCAACACTTATCTTTGTGTCAACTGGAGAAGGCACATCATCTTATATTTTAAGTTCCTTTAAATCGGATTTGACCACTGAACGTCGTTTGAATAATGCAAAAGGTATTTCTTTATTTGTTTATAGTTAATAATCGTTAAATAATATGCTGTAGATATAGACTTACCGTATGTTCGATTTATATGTCTTATTCACAGCCTATTTGATTTCTTTTATTCGTTTCTTTAATTAATGACTCCTTAGAGATAATTACTGTAGTTATTGCTGAACAACCTTTACATGCACAAATAGTATATAATACAGCATAATAATATTCCTAACACCAATATCGATATAATCTCATAACTATAATAAAAGTTGAAAAAGTAACATTTTTATATGAAATTTTATTAAACAAATAATAATTAAATAATATCTTTATATTTTTGTTTAAGGTACCATAGATTCTCCATCTTTCGGTGATGGTATGTAAATTCCAATAATTAAATAATGAGTATGACCATAACATTAACATTTAACTATGTTAACCACTAATTTGGAATTTCAATTAGCCATTTTCAAATACAGTCATATTTGCATCAAAGGCGTTAACGGCTAATATAAAAAGTTCCATACAGTAGATTATTGTTAAGCTATCAACAACTTATTCCTTCTGAATTTATAACCGATATAACCGATACAGGTTGGTCAAAAGATGCATGCATCTTGATGCAATGGTTTCCTGACAAACCATACAAAAAAAGGAATGACTTTATCTTTTCCATATTCTCTAAGTGTGTAATTGTGAAGATATATCTATATAACTATAATAGCTCTTCTGCAAACAAATGTATGTGTTTTTGTTGTAGATACGAAAATTGTACTTATTGGAGTCAGTGGTTTGTATGGAATTTTCTTGATTGCATTACCGGTTTGCTTTTGGTTCATTCGTAAGTACTAAACTATACATGCTGCATACATTTATACAACATTTAAATCCATTTCAATTGTAGTACGCAGTATATAATGTTGACATGCCCATACTTTTGAAAATCTACCTGCGAACATTCGATAATACACAGATAGTCCACCCTCTTTTTATGATAAGGTATTCTTTAAAATAAAGAAGGTTATAGGTTTAATGATAACAATAGACAACTGATAACGTATTTAAGTTAACATCATTTTATAATTTTTTTACCATTAACAAAAACAAACATGAAAAAGGGGAAAAGGATAGGCCTTGTGGTCCAGCAACGGTAATGACTTGTATTGTACCACAACCTTCTTATTCACGACCCTAATTAAAATCTAGGCATAATTGTACTAAATCAATGACCACGCAAACAATACCATATCATTGGTTTTCATTCTTCGTCGGACAAAAATATGACAATCAAGGTAAAATATATTTTATTGTAATAATGTTTTCAGAATATAGAAGAAATGGTACATGAAGGTTGACTGGAGATTCGCTAGATCCACGAATGGAAACATAATAATTGAACGTTGAACGACGACTGAAAAAATAGGAGCTTTCGGTAGAGGAAAATAATAAATATGCGTCTTTTGTCACTAGTGGTCTACATCGTTCAGTTTAATTTAAGATGTTGTGTAAGATTGAGCACACTTAATTGTTTCTAAAGACACGTTATTTCAAAATATTAGAATAATTAAAATAATTTCATAGCACGGTATATCGACGTCTTACGACAGTAAATTAATTCTGTAAATACGCATATCTAGATATACAGGTTGAAAGTATCAGACCGTTAGGATAGATACTCAGTACCAAGGTAGAACATAAATAAAATAAAATAAAATAACAGCAGAAAACTTAGTTATTTCATTGTTTTAATCACTACAACTTTGTTTCGTATGACCACATGTAGCTGGCCGCACTTTTCAATATATATTGAGGGACAATTACAATTGAGGGACTAGTGCTGTTCCGTCGTACCACGCCGAGAATGTTAAAGAGTCGCTATCCAATCGAGTTTGAACAATACCATGAAAGCCCCAGTGGTTTAATGGTTGGACACAAACACGGCTTCTAATCCATTCAATGTCGAAACTCTCTCTATATATGGCTCTGGGCTGGCCGGCCCAGACCCATATATATAAAGAGTTACGACATTGAAGATTAGAAGCCATTTTTGTGTCAAAAAGCGTCTATTTTGTATAGCGTTTTCCTGTAGTTCATGCATTATTTTTATATTTTTTTGTCTATGAAATAACGCTTATATTTCGTTTTTATTTTAGCAATTAATTTGAACGAGTCTCTGAAAGTTTGTGTCAAAAACACACAGAGAGACATATACTGTATAAAAAGAGGGGTGAATTTGTGTGTTTTTTGTATTGGTTCATGCTTTGATGTATCCCGACTTGCATGTAGGCCCTAGCATTTATTCTTTTGTTATAATAGACACAATATATATATGTTACCAAATTAAATCAATTACTAAAATAAAAACGGAATATAAGCGTTATTTCATAGACAAAAAAATCTAAAAATAATGCATGAACTACAGGAAAACGCTATACAAAATAGACGCGCGCGCCCTCAGCGTGCGAATTCTTTGACACAAACATGGCTTCTAATTTTCAATGTCGTAACTCTTTATATATATGGCCATAGTCAATAGCTATTGACTCTATGATATGGCTCTGGGCTGGCCAAAAGTCTAGCGCCCTCGGACCACAGGCTGGCCAAAAAAGAACCACAGACTGGCCGTGTGTTTCACGACCCCTGCTCACATAATCAGCCCATCAAACCTTTTGTGGCTTTTCACATGAATACACTTTCTGGGCGCCCGGTCTAAGAATAATTAATAATAATATATTAATACAAATAATTATAATTAATGCCATAATCAGTAGGCTAAATCGTATAGTTTTTAGGGAATAAGTAATTCGGTCTTTACTTACCCTATTTAGAATACGGTAATGGAGCTGGAAGTATCCTAGGCTTGAAGTAAATAAACTATACCAAAGAACTTATAAAATAAGAATCTCCTGTTCGTCCGAAGCGCGTAACAATTTCGAAAGGCATTGTGGGATAGAATAGAGCTATGGGTGGCGCCATTGTGAGCCATGGAGTAGGGCACCCGCATCAAATTAGAAAGTCAAAATCATAGAGGGGTTCTGCTAATACTCTAGGGGGGTAGAGTAATTGACTGAGGAGTAGGGCGCCCGCATCAAATTAGAAAGTCAAAATCATAGAGGGGATCTGCTAATACTCTAGGGGGTCGAGTAATTGACTTTCTAGTTTGGAGGGGGCGCTGCTCCAGGCTGTGAAATGGCGTCGCCCAGTTTGACCTTTTAACCCTGTACTTCCGATACTGTGTTTTGAATGCAAATTGAAGAACAGGAGATTCTTGTGTTATAAGTTCTTTGACTATACGGAGTGTAGAAACCACAATATCCACACGAAGCGCGTAGTACGTGCGCAGTGTAAAGCCTAGTAGGCCAGTTCAGGACGATATATATACAACGGTACAATAATTGAATCACGATAACATACAGTAACACGTAGTAAAATATGTAAAGTTAAAACGCTAAATATCAAAATCTAATGGTGCTAATAAAAAGGACAACTAATTATTATCGTTACACTCGTAAAAACTCGCTAATAGTTTGCTCATTAAATGTCGATGTCTTCTCGTTGAAAGATCGCTCGTTGCGCGTTCGCTATATTTACAACAGCAATTTGCATAACTTAACTTCTACGCGTTGAGCGCACACACGCAAATATATGTGTGTAAAGTTTCTACATAGCTCCCCCTAGCTCTTTGCCGCTAGGTGAGAGCGATAGAAAAAATGAGTTCATAAAGTTAGTAAAAAGTATTCAGGTACAGTCATGCTCATTGAATTTTTGTGGCCAATGTACGTGTCGTCCAGAGCGAGTTTGGCGGGGTAGCGGCGGTGCGATTGCAATGTGCGTCTCTGTCGTATGATGTTGCTGCCTGACTAAGTCCGTAGAATTAGTTTGATCCGTATCTAAGTAAGCTGGTTTCAGTCTATCGAGACTTACTGTGTCCTGTTTTCCTGCGAGTTATACAACGAAAAATTTGTCGCTCCTGCTAACAACTTTAAACGAGCCATTGTAAGGCACTGAAGAGGCTTGCGGACTTTATCACAGCGAATGAAAACGTGTGTACATACTTAGCTAAATCTGTATGGACGTGTACCTTACGAGAATTGTGTCGCGTCGGTGTTGGACGTATGTTTTGCATAATGCGCTGCAGTCGATGAATATAGTTACTAGGGTCCAAGTCAGCATTAGTGGAAGAAGGCGTAACAAACTGCCCTGGCAAACGTAACGTGGTGCCGAAAACTAATTCTGCTGACGATAGCCCCAAGTCTTCCTTGACCACCGTGCGAAGACCAAGAAGTACAAGCGGTAAAGCATCTGACCATAGCTGAGGGTCGTCGAGGGCCTTAAGCGAACCCTTGAGTTGGCGATGGAACCTTTCTACTAATCCATTGGCTATTGGCTGGTATGATGTAGTGTGTATGCGTTTCGTACCCAGTAAGTTCACTAGCGCATTAAACAGCGATGATTCAAACTGACTGCCACGATCGGTAGTAATGGTCGATGGTGCCCCAAACATGGACACCCATTTACAAACGAAAGCTTTAGCGACGGTTGCTGCCGAAATATCGCGAATAGGTATGGCTTCTGCCCATCTCGTAAAACGGTCAATGCATGTCAATAGGTAGCTGTTGCCATCAGACGGTGGAAGCGGACCAACAAGGTCGATGTGGAAACGCGCGTCTGGCGTGGCAAAAGTTCCCAACGGTGTAATAGTGTGGCGATGTACTTTTGCCTTTTGACACTGAACATAACACTTCGCCCAGTTACGTACGTCTCGATTCATGCTAGGCCAAACGTAACTTCAATGTAGCCCTAATTCCAGGATGCGATAGTGAATGTAACGAATCGAAAACGGCCCTGCGCAACTCCTTAGGGACGAAAGGTCGAGGAGTGCCCGTACTTATGTCACATACGATAGTTCCATCACTGGTGGCTATTGGTGCGTCATGCAAATCAAAAGTCGACTCCTGCAAATGACGAAGTAACTCCTCATCATTCTTCTGCTGCTCGGCCATGACTGTGAAGTCAATTACATCTGACGACGTCGCAGTAAGGACAGGTGTGTTAAAGGTGTTAAGATTGATGCGAGATAATGCGTCTGCAACTTCGTTTTGCGAACCCTTAACGTGTCGGACATCGGTGGTAAATTGTGAGATGTAATCTAGGTGACGAATCTCTCGAGGTGAGTAGCGGTCCGAGCTTGCTTTCAGTGCAAATGTGAGCGGTTTGTGATCTGTGAGGATGAAAAATTCCCTTGCTTCAAGCAAATGACGAAAATGTCAAAAGCAAGGTAAGCGGCTAACAGTTCTCATCTGAATGTGCTGTACCTTGTTTCAGCTGGATTCATTCTGCGCGAGAAGAATGCGATAGGATGCCAGACGTCTTTTACCATCTGTTGTAGCACACCACCGACCGCAAAGTTAGATGCATCAACCATTAAACATAATGTGGCGGATGAATCGGGATGCTTCAGATAAGTTGCCTCTGCAAGTGCTACCTTAACAGCCTCAAAGGCCGTTATCGCTGTCGGTGGTAATGTAATTGATTTTCGAGGTTTACCTGCCAGTAAATCAGTCAACGGATGAACTATATCTGAACATCGAGGAATAAAACGCCTGTAGAAGTTGATTAATCCTAAGAATTCACGCACTTTACGGACTGTGTCGGGTACAGGAAATGTTTCGATAGCTTCTATCTTGGAACGTAGTGGTCGGATACCCATGTCGTCGATATGATGTCCCAGAAATGTCAAAGACGAAACTCCCCATTCACATTTGACAGGATTAACTACAATACCAAATTCTTCAAGACGGTCGAACAACAACTTGAGGTGAATTTCGTGTTCTCGTTCGTCATTGCTGGCTATGAGAAGATCGTCGATGTATGCGTATACAAAATCCAAACCACGTAAAACTTTATCGATGAACCGCTGGAATGTCTGTGCTGCGTTTCTAAGTCCAAACGGCATTCTTAAAAATTCGAACATCCCAAATGGTGTCGTTATTGCGGTTTTCGGCACATCTTCTGGTGCAACTGGTATCTGGTGGTAGGCTCGTACCAGGTCAATCTTAGAGAAAAATTTCTTTCCCTGAAGCGTAGCTGTGAAATCGTGAATATGGGGGATTGGATATCTATCCGGAACTGTAGCATTATTGAGGGCTCTGTAGTCTCCACATGGTCTCCACCTTCTGTTTGCTTCGCAACCATGTGAAGCGGCGATGACCAGCAACTTTTTGACGGTTGAATAATGCCCAGCTGAAGCATATGGTCGAACTCAGCTCGTGCGATTTTGAGTTTCTGTGGAGCCAATCTCCGGGGTCGGGCAGCGATCGATGGACCTTTGGTAGTTATACGATGAGTGACATCATGCTTTAGTGTGGCCTCTTTGAAATGCTGATTGTTTATTGCACGTCCATAAATAAGAGTATTATATTTTGATATGAGTTGTAAACTCCCTGATTAGAACATTATTATATTGAAACTACTGTGCATTTGTAAAGTATGTATAACATCGTAAAGTGGGCTAAAATTATAGTAGTAAAAATACATATACAAATGTTATTGTCCGGCTTTATTTCACTATAAGGACATACACATTACGTCATAACTCTTGTCGCTCATTGGTTGCTTGTTACGATTGCGCTTACGTCTCTTGCGAAAGTTGACTTCAAGTCAACTTTCGTAAGAGACGTAAGAAACGTGACGCAAGGGCGTTCATTCAAGCGTAAGATCAAAAATCCCGGTTTCCTGTAAAATCGGAAGACAACGTCGTAACGCAACAATTGTTAGGTCATCGGTTTCCTGTAAAATCGTTTGTCGTTACCATTTTTTTTACGTTGCGTCGATTTTATAAATTTTCGATCGTAATCGGTTTCCTGTAAAATCCGCATTTCTTACGACAAATCGACGTAGTCGCAACAAAAGTGATGTTCTTACGTCGACAGGAAACCAGCCTTTAGAGATTGCGGCTAATCTGGGTTGGCTGGGAGACACCTCTAAAATTCTGTCGGCTAATTCCGCTATCTGAGCGACGGTAACGTTTCCGCCTGTTGCGGCTAAAATCAGTTGCATGTTATTGGGCAATCGCTGAATGAACAACTGTTTCAAGATCGAATCCTCTAATGTGCGGCTGCCTAACAACTGATACATTTTGCGCAATAGTTGTTTTGGTTTTCTATCACCCAATTCCTCCGTAGTGAGCAGTTGGTGTAACCGTTTCTTCTCCGAATCGGAGGTCCGCTTAAGGCTGGTTTCCTGTCGACGTAAGAAGTCGAATTTTGCAATGATTCTTGCGTTTCATACGTTTCTTACGTCTCTTACGAAAGTTGAGAAAAATTTGACGTCGTTGACCTTAGTCAAGATCGTGTCGGGCCGCAGAGAAACATCTGTAGTTATGCTGCTCCCGAAAGTTGAAATTTTGGCTGTGAAACACACGTCGTATGCTTACGTCGATTTTAGTGTTGTTACGAAAGTTGAAATTTTTTTCTTACGTCGGTCAGATTTATGACGTATTTGAAACAACATCTCTGATTGGTGTTTCTTTTTAGAGCGGGTTTTATCATTTTTCGCGCGAAATGTTGAATGTTGTTATTGTACCTGTAGCTACTCAGCAGCAGTGTCAGTGCAACACACCAACATATTATTTTCAGTAGATAGGCTAGGCCCTAGTATTAGTAAAATACTTAATTTTAATACTGTACTAATAGGAATTGATTTGACCAAATAATCAAACTAGCCTAGGCTAGTATAGGCCTATGTATTATTTGTATGAATCAAAATATGAATTAATTATCTTGGCCCTCTAGGCCTAGCCTTAAATAGTTTCAAAATAAAAAAAGGCAAATCATTTCGAGATTCCTATTATTATTAGACCTACCTAGGCCCTAGGCTAGGCATTGGCCTATAGGCCTATAAGCATATCTAATCGAGCATGAGATAGTACTACCGCAGTAAGATACCCATTATTTACAGGCCTATAATAAGAACAAATTTAACAAAACAATAATATACAAACTCAAGCAAACAATTTTTTTTTAAAGTTACATAATAATATTATATTGCTTACAAAGGGGCTTTCTATATCTTATCTTATTCTTTACTCAATCGTAACACGTAGTAAAATATGTAAAGTTAAAACGCTAAATATCAAAATGTAATGGTGCTAATAATAAGGACAACTAATTATTATCGTTACACTCGAAAAAACTCGCTAATAGTTTGCTCATTATATGTCGATGTCTTCTCGTTGAAAACTTGACGCCGGGGGAGAGATCGCTCGTTGCGCGTTCGCTATATTTACAACAACAGCAATTTGCATAACTTCTACTGAGCGCACACACGCAAATATATGTGTGTAAAGTTCCTACAAGTTTCATCTCGTTCCAGTGTTAGGGGTCAAGAATTTCTTAACACTATTTACAATGCTAATCAAAAGTTCTCCAGAATCGTGCGTGAGAAATCATCGATTGATTTTGGTACTGTATTTTGATATAGGCCTACATCGCGATGAGGGGGTGATTTGGTTCCACGAAGAAAACATGTCCAAAATTACCCACAACGTCCAAAATTATGTACCACGTGATTGTATTTCACTAATCATATTATTATGATTACAGTTGGGGAATTCCCCACAAGCACACGGACGGAGTGCTGCAGCAGGGTGGGTACAAAACAAGATGGTTACCACCAGATTATCGTAATATTGTATTCACCCTGTTTAATAAAGTGCACCAGATACTCACCTATCTGGGAACTTCTTCCCGCTTGGGGCAAATCCAATTGATATATATATATAAATCCTGTAATACTGCTAAAAGCCGTAATATCCTTCTAACCACAGCAAACTCCGTGGCTAACTGCCCCGATTCTTGGTCTGCTCCAACCGTCTGCGCATGACGCCCAGCCGTCCATACGTCACAAGCACTAGAACCAGGCGCCCGCAGACGGTTGGTAGGTTCGGGCCATTCATTCAGCGGCCACCCCCTTACGGTCGATACTACACTCCCCCCGGTTTTGAAAAAGAGGTAGTCCCCGGGGTCACCTGGCCAGCGTTGCAGCCCAGTCCCTGAGACTGGGTTCAATGAATCGCTAACTGGTGATCCGAAACGTAGCACCCGGCCGTGGGCCTGGTGCAAATTACAACTAAACGAGCTTCTGTTAACTGAACTAAAAATAACCGTACTCTTCTTTTAATTTTATTAATAAACCAACAAAAACACTTCTGGGCCCCTTGGCGGAGCAAGACTATTCCGGGATCAGATCCCGGCCATTCTTCCAGGTGAGGTCCAGGACCTCACTGGCCTCCATCCCCGTAACCTTCCCCAGGGCTTCGGCGGCGAAGCCGATGAAGTAGGGAGAGCCTACCCGGTGGCCCGCCGGACGAAAGTGAGGGGCGTCCGTCTCCAGTAGGACCCGGCGCTCCGACTGGTACATGAGGTATCTGCAGGCCTCCTGCACAGCTGGGCACGCTCGCCCTACCCCCAAATTGAAACTGAAATAGGTCATTGGGAAGAATCTCAGGAACTGTGCAAAATCAGTTTCTGTCCACGGGGTACCCCCACCAGCCGCAGAAGGTCCAGCCCCCGGAAGTAGCATTCCTCCCCCGTTGGGTCAGTCGCCGCACCCCGCAGGTGCAGGGTCAGCACGTGATGACGCTGGGGGCAGAAACATTCCCGCAAGATCCGCTCCAGTAGCCGATCTTGTCGGGGCCAGTCGGTGATGGAACGGTTGAGGTCCAGACCCACCTCTCCCAGCGCCCGAACACTCAGGTTCTGGGCCAACCCCCGAAAAGTAGCAAACTCCCGCGCCGACACCATGCGCGTGGGGTGCAGCCCAATGGAAACATGGTTGTACGGCGGCGACTGTATCAGGTTTATCTCCCTGAGGGATGGATAAGTGGGCGGATCGCAGAAAACCGCGATTGCCCCTATAACGGTGACCCTTGGGTCTCCTGGCTTTACAGGGTCTGCATCCCTCGCACGGCGTATCTGATAGATTGGGGGCAGCCCTAGGGCCGAAAATAAACGGTCCGGGTGAAAATGTGCGTCAAAAGCGCACGGCGGAGGCGGGGTTTCCGGCACAGGGCCAGGACCCCGAGAGCCCTCCGTCGGCGCACGCCGCTTCCTCCCCCTTCTGTCAGCCGGCGTCTGGGAAGGCACTGGGACCTTCGCCTCCGCCCGTTCAGCAACTGCCATAAACGTAACCACCCCCACGAGTTTGGCCATGGCGGCCAGTGCTCGGTAATGTATTAGGAAAGCGGGGTGATTATCAACCCGTGTACACAGGTCCTCCTCCCTCCCCTTAAAAACCCCGTTCAGTTTGAGCATTGCTCCCTGAGTTTTAGGGTCCAAGGCTTCCCAGGACACATCCATGGGAAGAAGTTTCATTTCTTGCAGGCTGCTCAACAAATCGGGTGGTCCTTGTCGTCCACCAGGTCGGACAATAAGTTGCGTCAGCTCGCTCAGGGCTTGGGCCTGAACTTGCGCACGGCGCCCCGTACTCCGGGATTGTGGCCGGAAACAAGGTGGAAAATGCCGGGCCTGCATATGTGCTCTTAGATGACGAATACCCGTAGCATCGCATCCAGGAAAGCTGCACGACACCCCCTCGGTCGATGGTGCTGGTTCTTCGTCCATGACCACCACCACTCGGCTAGGAGCACCTCGGTCCTCCACTGGCGCCTCCCTCGTGCCCGGGTCACTGGAAAGCGAAGCATCATCGGCTTGGCCCGTCTTCCCCTCTGGTTTTGGGTCACTCATTATTATTTCTGAAACGATAGAAAAATACAAGCAATTAAAATTGAATTGATTATTAGATAGTAGGCACCGCCGAGACTATAGCTGGCTCTCGGCAAGCGGCACATTTGTAACGGTCAATATTGAGCGCATCTAGCTGCGAAATATTGACACACACCCCGTGGTACCAGATGTCACAATAATCACATTGGATCATAAAAGCCCCACCCCAGGGCTGTCGGCAAAAACAATACAACTCGCCGCCCGTGGTGGTGTCTGCCCGGTCCCCACTCGCTGACGCAGTGGGCAACTGGAAGGTCTGAAGCCACTTGGGTAGCAACTTGTCTCTGCAAGGCTTCAGTTTATCGTGATTTAGCACCATAACTTTGTTCCGGAACTGAACCCGGAAAAGTGAGGGAGTCAGGACCCCCACGATAACCGCCGGTCCTTTCCATGGAGGACACAACTTTTTACTCTTGCCCTTGGGCGTGCTGTCATCCAAGGCATACACCCGGTCCCCCAACCCATAGGAACGTTTCAGTACCCGAAGGTCATAGTCCCTCTTCATACGCCGCTGGGCTTGCCGGAGAGTGGTGCGGGCTACCTCATGTGCATCTCGGATGGTGTTGACCAGCTCCGAGACATAAACCCCCACCCCCGGATCCGGCCCATCTCCTTGCAATTCCCCCCAAACATGAGATCAGCTGGAAGGTTCACTTCCCGCCCCAGCATCAACATATTCGGTGTAAACCCGGTTGACCGATTAACGGTCGCCCGCAATGCCCCCGCTATTTGAGGTAAGTGGACGTCCCAGTCCCGTTGCCTCTTCCCCACGAAGAAACGAACCGCATCCATCAGTGTGCGGTTATAACGCTCGACCTGTCCGTTGGCGGATGGACGATAACTGGTCGTCCGGGTTTTGTGAATTTGGAGAACTTTACAGAGAGAACCAAAAAGTTCGCTCTCGAAATTACGGCCTTGGTCCGAATGAAGCTCGAACGGAACCCCAAACCGACTAAAAAAGTTAGCTACTAAGGCCCTGGCCGTCACCTCTGCAGTCTGTGAAGGTAACGGACTAATTTCTACCCATTTTGAAAATTGATCCACCATCATCAGGATCTGGACGTTACCCGCCTCCGACTTAGGTAATGGTCCCAGGAAATCAATGTGGACCCGCTCCATTGGCGCCCCTGCGTGAAACTCCGTTAACGGAGACCTGCCCTTACGTGCAGTCTTTTTGTTTTGATTGCAGATTTCGCAGGCTCGGATGTAGCGCTCCACATCTCTCCCCATCCCATACCAAAAGAACTTAGCTCGGAGGCGGAGTTTGGTGCGGGACATTCCCTGGTGCCCGGACGATGGGATGTTATGATGAAGCCTCAGAGCCTCGGCATGGAGTTCCCGTGGCAAAATTAGCCGCTCGCCCCCCATGTCATCCCTGAGAATGTACAGGAGCCCATCCTCCCCGATATGTAACCACTCTCGATTCAGCCATAGGTGTTTAGTCGCTGGACTGGAGCTAAATAATTCCCCGTCTGGCGGTTCCCCCAATTCTAACCATCCCCTGATAACCGCTAAATCGGGATCCTTAGCCTGAAATTGCTCAAGCTCTTTACGGGAGTATCCCCAACACATGGATACCCGATCGTCGGGTTGTATAGCTGAAATCCCCCCCACATCGTTTTGAACCAAATTAATGGCACAACATGACACGAAGGCCCCCGTACGACCTCGATCGTAGTCCCACCTGGGTCCACCAACCCCCCTTCATTAGGGTCCGGTTCTATCTGCCGGATTTGCGAGATCGGGACCACGTCATCTACGTCTTCCCGGAAACGGACCCACCGGCCATGCGCCCTGACACAATAAGAGCATCCCCCGCATGGTAAATCCCCAGGGTCCACTCCCTGCTCAAAGTGGTCAACCGGTTTGGCCTGACGGGATAACGCATCTGCATTCCCATGTAGTACCCCCTTACGATGTTCCAGGACAAGATTATAGAGGCTGAGTTCTTCTATCCACCTAGCTAATTGCCCTTGGGGGTTTTTAAACGACAGTAACCAGACCAGGCTGTTATGGTCTGTTCTAACCCGGAAAGGTCTACCCAACAAATAGTGGCGAAAATGGCGCGTCAAATACACCACCGCCAATAATTCTTTTCGGGTCGTACAGTAATTGCGTTGCTCCGCCGTAAGTCGGGTGCTAGCATACGCAATTACCTTCTCCCGTCCCCCTTGTACTTGTATTAGTTCTCCCCCTAACGCCAGGTCTGACGCATCGACATCTAAAATAAATTCGTCCCTGGTATTGGGAAGGGTGAGAACAGGAGGTGTAATGAGAGCCAACTTTAGGCCAGCAAAAGCAGCTTGCTGTTCGGGCCCCCATACAAATGGGACCCCTTTACCCAGTAATTCGTACAACGGGCCAGCCTTATCGGCAAAATGGTCAATGAATTCCCGGTGGTAATTAGCCAGTCCCAGGAACTGTTGCAACTCCTTTACCGAGGTAGGTACGGGCCAATCTCGGACTACAGTAACATCCGTAGCCGAAACCGATAAGGTATCCCCACCAACTACCCGGCCTAGGAATTCCACCTCCCGTTGGAAAAAGATACATTTTTTCGGCTTGAGCTTAAGGCTGCTTGCCCGGAAACGCTCTAAAACTTGTCGAACATTGCCCAAATGGTCATCGAAATCCCGTCCCATCACTACAATGTCATCCAGAAATGCAAGAACGGTGTCCCAGGCTAGCCCCCTCAATACTAAACCCATAGCCCGTGAAAAAGTGGCTGGGCAATTTGATAGCCCGAACGGCATTTTAACGAATTCAAATAGCCCGTACTTGGTAATGAATGCCGTCTTTCTCCTATCTTTTTCCCCCATATTAATTTGCCAGTACCCCCATATGGCATCCAATTTGGTAAACCACGTATTGCCCGACAGAGCGTCGAGACAATCCCGTACCAAGGGTAGAGGATAGGCGTCTTTAATTGTAACATTATTTAGAGCCCGGTAGTCGATACAGAACCGCACTGAGCCGTCCCGTTTGCGTACCAACACCGGTGGGGAGGCCCACTCGGACACTGAAGGCTGAACCACCCCTGCTTGTAACATTTTATCGATCTCCTTTTCCTCCTCCCCGGCAAAGTGCATAGGAGTTGGTCGGAGTCGTTGTCGGATTGGCGGCGCGTCCCCCGTATCAATAGTATGCTCGATCCCCTTCAGAGTTCCTATATCAAATTGATGGGCGGCAAAGACATCTTGGAACTCAATGAGCAGTTGTTTCACCCTATCGAACTCAGAATCGGACAAGGTTTTCCTTACATCCGCTAACATTCCTTCCAGGTGTTGTGGTACCCCACCCTGGTCCGTGGAGGATTTCTCTGAAGCGTCAACCCCTACGGTGGACACCGATCCCCCGTGAGAAGCATGATTACCTTCCCACTCAGTGGCATTCCCCACAACCTCTCCCTGTTTCAGTGTTACATATCTGCCCGTAAGATTCGCCACGCAAACTTTGGGAACAGTCCCACCCCGATGAATAGTGGCTGGAATTAAAACTTTCCCCTGATTATCGGGCTCAATGAAATAATCGGGGAGATGCTCCCCTGTTACATCTAACCGGCACAGTATGTATCCCGCCGAAAACGGAGGAAGCACCCTGCGCTTGCCAACCGTCACCCGGGCAACCCTAGGGTTAACCTCCCCCACCTCTTTGCGAAGAGAAAGTGTACTTGTTCCCACAGATAGTAATAATTTCCCACAATCGATAAGAGCTCGATTGGGTATCAAAAAGTCCCCTCCCAGCAACATATCGTCATTAATCGGCGCCACGTACATATACTCAGTGTACACCTCGGAACCTAATGCGAACGTGACTGGGCCTACCCGGTATCCCGGCATAGAAGTCCCCCTACCTGCTAATTTAAAGGAAAGCTCTGCAATTATTGGTGGGGCAGGGTCCAGCTTGGCAAATACCCGGTCTGAAAGAATTGTATAATCAGCAGCGGTATCTACTACAGCTACCGTGCGAAGCCCATTTACAAACACCGTGGCATGCAATGCATTCGCTGACTCCACTCTATTTACCACTATGCATGGTTCCCTTTCCTTTAAGCTAACTATATCCACGGACACCGCCAGAGGATCCCCACCCGGGTACCCCTGTCCCTCTTCCTTTTTAGCGCACGAGCCTTCAGAACACTGGCAGTCGGTGGTCAGGCCCCGACCCCCGACCCCTATTCGTTTAAAGGATCCTCCTGTTCCCCTACCTGCCTGGCTTGCCGCGCTAATTTCGGACATTCCCTTTTGAAATGACCCACCTCATTACATTCAAAGCAGCGGTCCCAGGTAGTAGTAGTGGATTGGGGAGGAGGTGGCGGTCCTGAACCCCCGCCCGTTCGGTCCCCGCCCTCTACTATCTCCAGAACCCTTTTTAACAACCCTTTAACCTGGGCTAAATCCGCCTCGATTGCCATCACCCTCTTACCTAACCCACCTGGTCGGGCCTCGGACCCACCTCTAGGTGGTGGTCGGTAAAATCCCCTATTTTCCATCCCTGGCCTACGCTCGACTAACCGGACCAGGGGCTCCCCCTCCCCTTCACTATCGTTGTCCTCCTCCGGTTGGACGGGAGTGGAGGAAAGCGGGCGTGATTGCGCCATCGGCCTAGCCGAGACCGTTGGAGACCTGGCCTGGGGTGGTAGAGATGTTATTTCCTTTCCCCATTTTGTTTCATACAGAGATTGGAGGCTGTTAAATTTGTCGTACTTTCTAAGCGCCTCGGACATAGTCGCGCAGTTTTCAAAAAGTACCAATTTCCCCACCCCCGTGTTACGGCACCCAATACAGAACTTCATAGCTGATGTCTCTGTATCCATTCATTGGAAAGTGGCTTGAAGGCTTTCCTAGTTAGGGTTAATACCCGATCGGCCCATTCCCCTACGGTTTCTGTCTCATGTTGGGATGCTGTCTCTAGTTTGGCCTGGAGGACCTCAGGAAGTTCATCCTCCGTAAACCGTTGGTCAAAGGCATGAATTATGTCCCAAAAGGAAATGTCCCCATCCATGGTTACTAAATTGGTGTAGAGGTCCGCCGCAGCCCCCTCCACGCACCAACAAAACGCCTCCTTCATTTCCCAGGGCGAAAGATGATGCTCTTCCGAAAAAGCCCTAAATCTACGTTTAAAGAAAGCCCAATTATCCTTCCCTCTATATATCAGGCTTCTCGGGACATCCTTAGATCGGAAAGGTTCCCATCTTGGCCTACCCCCTGACCTATTACCCCTAGTTCCGGCCCTTGGACCTCTATCCATTCGGTCCTGGTATAATACTGGCCTCTCTTCGTATCTACCCCAGGGTTGTGGAACGACCCATGAATAGTCCCAGTCCTGACGACCTGGTCCCTCCCGTGGACGACCGGATGACCATCCATAAGGAGACTCGGACCCCTGGTATCCGTCCCACCTCCCGGATCGGTCCGAAGTCCAATCCGCTTCCTGATGAGTAGGCCTGTGTGAGGGTCCTGGTCTTTCATCCCTTGGACGATATTCAGGACGGTCCCAAGTACCATCCCCAGGGAACCCGTTCCCTGATCTATCTCCACCCCATGAGTTCCCCTCTCTCGTATTTGCCCATTGTCGGCCTGTACCAACTTCGTAATTTTGAGATTCCCTCTGTGGAGCCGGATATCCCCCTTTAGATACCGGAGTCCCATATTCTTTATTCCCGCTAAACTCTTTCCCCCTTCCACATGAGGATATTTCCCCAGCCTTGTACCGGAGAGTCGCTGCGTAGTCTTCTGCGGAACCCACGTGAGCCTCCTCCCCACTAGAGTAACCCCCTTCCTGGTTCTCTGGAGAAAGAGAGAATTCCCTAAAGGACATAAACTTAAGCTTTTGCTCAGTTTTCCGGGAACGAGTATCGTCATTCCCGGGACCCACCGCCTTATTTAGGGCACTTTTAATTGTATCGGCGCCCTTACTAACCCCAGCAGACCCAGACGATGCCGACCCCTGCCGCAGGACCATCGGAGACATAACACCTAATCTATGGTGAGCCTTATCAAATTCTACTCCCTTTGCCCCAGAGCCTCCCCTTTCAGCTCCACCCTCAGATTCTAAATGTTGGGCTGGGGAATGAACACTAAAATCATTCCGATCATCTACCAACGAAGACACAGAACCCAACATTCGACGAAAATCCTCGGGTGACAACCTAGGGTTAGGTGAAAAATCGAATCTGCTTAAGAATTCTGGCTTCTTACTCAGACCCTTAATAGAACTTAAATCTATTACGGATGAAATATTCCCCAATCTGGTCCTAAGGGACAAAATTTCGTCCGCCCGAACCACCCCTATTCCCGGAATATCGCATAATTGCTCGAGTGTACAGAAATTCACTCGAATGCGATTCCCGTCTATGGGCATGGTAATCCAGACGCTACTATTCACTAAAGAAACCCCGTACTTTATTATCACCAAACCGGGAATTTTGAACCCCGCCGCTGGAGATCGATTCTCGATTTCCACAAGCGAAATAAATATTAATTTATAACAATCCCAATAGACACACAAATATATGTATCCAATTCAGTAATACTAACCCACCGTATCGCAATAACGCGGCAAATGCTTTTCCTACCGACCTTGGAAACTAATTTGCATAATATGCGGAACAAGTGTGTCTTTTATCGCACACACAAATTCCTTAAGAAAACAAGCAAAAATACAGGAATAATTATCCTTTTTGCTCGCAGCGCCAATATTGTATTCACCCTGTTTAATAAAGTGCACCAGATACTCACCTATCTGGGAACTTCTTCCCGCTTGGGGCAAATCCAATTGATATATATATAAATCCTGTAATACTGCTAAAAGCCGTAATATCCTTCTAACCACGGCAAACTCCGTGGCTAACTGCCCCGATTCTTGGTCTGCTCCAACCGTCTGCGCATGACGCCCAGCCGTCCATACGTCACAAGCACTAGAACTAGGCGCCCGCAGACGGTTGGTAGGTTCGGGCCATTCATTCAGCGGCGCCACCCCCTTACGGTCGATACTACAGTAAATTCTATCCCGGGAGTACGAGTAAAACCAGAGTCAGAGATCGTCATCATCATGGATATTAAAAGAAGAATTCTTGATATCGTTTTAGGTAGGAAAAAGGCGCTAATGCAGTTCGTACCCACCCCCAAATTACTCAAAATTGTTTCAATACTTCATCCAACCTGAACCTGAAGTTGGTGAGCGCCGCTTAGTTAGCCTAGCCATAACTACCAGAACTACTCTCTAAGAAAGGCCCCAGTTTAGGCCTAGGCTAGGCCTAGCTAGGCCCTATGAATCCGGGACGATTCGGCCCTGAGACGATTCGGTCCACTTTTATTACTTCAATTTATTATTTTATTTATTTCGTGCGTTCGCCAAACCTTGAATGAAGCGGCCAACGTAACTAATGATAAAAAGAAACTTGACCATACTATGATTATGAAAACTGCTAGTAAAATAATACTATATAGGAAGGAATGTCCAATACGATTTGTTTTGAGTCACATAAACGGGGACGCGCCACTATTGATTACGCAAAATGATAAAAATGGCTGTTTTTCAGGTGTTTTTCTGCTCTAAAAATTCCCATAATTATCCAATAAAGTTATATAACCTACCAAAATGTTTGATTTGATAACACCTATAAGATGCATATACAATAAATTACAAAAACGTCTGTTCTTTCTATGCAAATTAAACTCTTTTAAGATTGACCGTACTATTTTACAACTTTTTTATACTTCTATCTTAAACAGTGTACTTAGTTTTTGCCTAATATGTTATTATAGTAATTCACGTTTTAAAGATAGACTTTTAGTTACTTAATAAAATAGTTAAACAAGGCAGTAGAATAGTAGGTTCTGAACAAATTCAACCTGAAGTTTTATATAAGGAATTAGTAATTAAAAAATTGAAGATTATTTTAAAAGACCACGCTCATCCTCTGCACTATAAATTTAACAAAAGTCAACGTAGTGACAGACTCCTTCAAAGAAAAATTAAAACAAATAGATATGGCAATTCATTCGTCCCTGCTGCAATACGATTATATAATGAATGACATGCGCTAGTTTTATTTATTGTAGTGTATTTTAATCGACTTTTTAGGATTTTATATGTATATTTTGTATGGCTTTTTTTATCGTATTTTATATTTTATGTACTGTATCCATTTTATATTTGTATGTACTGTATTTTTGAAAAGGCCAACAGAGTTTCCCCATGGGGATAATAAAGTTTTAATTGAATTGAATTGAAATTGAAGATGGCACCAATTATAAGTGCAGTAAACGGTTTGAACCATCGGCAGAAGGCAAAATATACACTGTTGTACTCAGCATGAATTTCTGTTTTTGACATATTATTGGAGGCACTTTCTAACTTCAAAGATCTGTAGCGCCCTTAGAATAAAAGTAATCACATTATATTAATTATCAATCGATTCGGAATTCAATTTGCTGTCTATCTATATAAGAATAAATTTGATTGGACAAAAGTTGTAACCGGCACAGCCCTTTTAATTATGTGGTCTAATCAGGAAAAGCCTTACAGGAGCTTTGGAAAAGCCTTTCTTTACCATAGTGCATTCCGTTTCGATTTCCCGCTTCTCTTGTTGGAGGTGTGTGTCAGGTATTTTGTAAAATTGTATTTAAAAACATTATGTATTGCATATATAAGTTATATTAATGAACGTTGACATATTCATAATACTTCTCGTCCATCTATTAACTCAAATCAGTGTACTACATTAATGAATTCATGATTTTAAATTGTCCTTTCTGATGGTAGGCTTCAGTGTACGATATGACATTGTTCAAAGTACTTTACGGACTGATCCATTTATACGTGGGGAAGTGACTCCACGATTTACATGCTGTGCAGCATACCATAAGCAAAGAATTTAAAAATATGGTTACTGAATTTGACGATTTATGTATATATTTAGGCTTAGGTAGCCTACTCCTATCCCCTATAGGCTATGATTTCGTATTATGAATAACGTTGACAACCCTCGCTAAAAGTGGACGATTCCGTAACAGTTGGATGAACACCGCTGCTGCGCGTCAAAGGCGAGCGCGCACTGAAAAAGGTCTGACGCACTATGAATTAATTTTACTGTTGTTCAAAACAAATCGTATTGAATGTTATCGACGCAGTTTACAGGCGCAATGTTATTAGCCAAGTTAAGAAAATAATGGAAGATAACTCACACCCATTGAATGATAAATATGTTGTTAATAAATCAGGTAGAAATCGTCCTTTAATAATACCACTCGATGTAGGAAATCATTTGTCCACAACTCTATTCATGTTTCCAACAACATTCCAAAGATAGTTTGTTTACTTGTTTACTGCTGTATATAGTTTTAATGTATTGTATTGATAATTTTAATGTTTTATATATTGTATGTGTTTTTAAGCATCAAGGAAAACCAATTTCATGTTCGCCTTGTTGTGTTCGCCGTGTTGTGTTCATGACAATAAAGATTTATCTTATCTTATCTTAACTTGTTAACATAGCCTACAGTAGGTACCGTATATTTCGGTGTATAAGTCGCACTTTTGACACGCAAATTTGACCTCAAAATTAAGGGTGCGTCTTATACACCGAACATAAATGCCTCACCACACAGATTGTACATATCGTCACTTCGTTGGCTAGGCCTGAGTAGGCTAGGCCTAGCTACAGTGTACTAACGTAACGGCAACCTGCTTCTGCCTAGTTTTCAAGGCATTTTAGCGTGATGTTATATACTAAATATGATGAAAAGATTTGTTCATTATGGAGCTGTTTTAGGCGCTCCGATAAAATTTCATTTGTAAACGTTCACGATTGGAATAGGCCTAGGGCCTAGGCTAGTATTTATTTATAGTTATATGCACGACCGCCGTACCCCCAGCGCAAGCCCTTTTCTTGGCGGCCACATGGTGTACGGTATTCGACTAGTATGTTCTCCAGTTGATTTAGCATGGACCTAGCGTACACACTTCTCGGATACATAGATACTAATCGGATACGATTGTCCATGAAAACGTGCGCCCTTTCGAAATGATCGAGCAAGGCTAGCCCACACACGTGCGTGTTACACACACGGTCATGCACTCGATGTTGCGGGTGCGAAACTCATGAATAACAAGTTAGAAAGAACTTGTTGAGGCTGGCCGCGGCCGAGCCTAGGTAAGAAAAAACCTAAATAAAGGACGCCGTTGTAGATATAACAAAATATATTATTACAATAATATTGATTACAATTTAAAAAAACATTGTTTTGATGAAATATAAAGTGCGTCTTATACATCGACGGTATAAAATACCGATATTTTACTCTCAGTTAGGGGGTGCGTCTTATACACAGGTGCGACTTATACACCGAAATATACGGTAGTTTGTGTTACTAAAAAAATGATCATTTTTGACAATGTTTGCTTTATTGCATCTATATCCTGGTCCTCCTAAATACCAAGACAGCTACCATGACCTGTCAATTTAAAGTGTTAATTTAACGAAATATGATAGTAATATATATTTCCAACAATAAAACCTTTATCCCTAGTAGTAGTACCATAGAGATATTATAGTTCACTAAAATATCTCTATGGTAGTACTAACGGGTCAGTCTAATTACCGAAAACAACCAAAAACAACCGAAAATAACCGAAAACAACCACAAACAACCGTAAACTTTCTATACTATGGATTAACGTATTCACAATTATTGTGAGGAGTAAATGCGTTGGTTTCTGGATCAAAAATCGAAAGATTAAAATTAAAATATTTTTATAGATTCTGTAAGTAAATGCGATGTTATCATTGATTGATTGTACGATTTTGAGTTGTATTTTGTGCACACACTACCATTTCGTAGGGTCTTCCTTGGCTTTTGCGCACACTGTCTTCTCTCTGTCATGGACTTAGCTCTAGAAACACCCATCAGTAGAGGGCGACATTAAAAATTCATATACAAATTTATTTTTGGTATTTAGATTATTATTATTTTGTTTTCGGTTTGTTTTCAGATGTTTATGGTTGTTTCCGGTTATTTTTGGTTGTTTTCAGTAATTAGACTGACCGGTACTAACTAGGCCTAGGCTACCCCATATATTCTCTCTGATTCTGAAAATAAAGTTTGGGGAAAAAAGCTTATTTTATGCGCCGTGGCTAAAGATTGGCTTCTTTTTCTTCCTCTTTTCAGCTTGTGGTTGTCTATAGGGTTCCTCCAAATGCCAAAAACAAATTAACCTCATCTATGTTCATTAATGAATTTTCTTCTTTACTAGAATCATTAAGTGTGAACTCCTCCAAGTTAGTCATTTTAGGCGATTTTAACTTTCATGTTGATAATTCTAACAACAGGGATGCTGTATTGTTCCTCAACACTCTTGAGACATTCGATTTATATCAGCACATCCATGACCCAACTCACATCGCCAACCATACTTTAGATTTACTTATCTCCCGCAAAGAATCTGACCTGCTTAGCAAAATATCCATCCAACATGGTATGCCTTCGGACCATCATGCCATTAAGTGTCAGGTTGACATCAATCGTCCTGGGCCCAGCATAACACAAGTAGTTTCACGAAATGTCAAAAACATAGACATCGTCAAATTCCAGTCTGATGTTCTTGATTCTCTCTCACAATGTTCCCTGGCCTCTGACATTGATTCTATGGTGAAGGGGTATAATGTGTCGTTACAGAAAATATTAGATTCTCATTCTCCACCTATGCTTCGCACTCTTGTGCTTCGCCCTCATGCACCCTGGTATACAGGTGAACATCATTCAATGAAGCAGGAGCGTCGACGTCTGGAGCGCAAGTGGCTGAAATCTGGTCTCATGGTAGACAAACAACTGTACCATAATCAGTGCACTAACTACAATGAACATCTTTATAAGGCCAAGACGGAGTATCACAAAGATGAGGTATTAGGATGTGATCAACGCAAGTTATTCCGTCTTGTTGACAAGTTAACATCTACTGCCATCTCTAGTCCTCTTCCAGCTCATGATGATGCTAAAACTCTTGCAAATCTATTCTCTGACTTTTTTAAGAATAAGATTGAGAGATAGTGCAGAACTTTTTCATCAACCTCCCCTCATTATGTTGAATCTCAATCATGTAAAAGTAATTTCAATACCTTTGACCCTGTCTCTGCTGATGATTTACTTAATGTCATTAGGTCAGCCTCCATTACCTCTTGCTCCCTGGATCCGCTTCCTCTTAAATTATTTAAGACTTGTCTTCCTACCCTTCTTCCCTTCTTTACCAAAGTTGTCAACACCTCACTGAGCTCAGGTATCTTTCCATCTTCACTCAAACATGCCTGCATAACACCATTGTTAAAGAAGCCATCTTTGGATGTTGAGGAATTTGCAAGTTATAGACCCATTTCCAATCTTCCATTTCTTGGAAAAATTATTGAGAGGGTTGTGTCCAGTTAGCTGCAATCATATCTGAATAGAAATGGGTTATTTGCCACTAGACAATCCGCCTATCGTCCAAACCATAGTGTAGAATCTGCACTTCTTCTTGTGCATAATGATATTAGCATTGCACTTGACAACCATAATGAGGTTCTTATGGTCCTTTTAGACTTCAGTGCTGCTTTTGACACCATCAACCATAAGCAGTTATTACATCGTCTATCATCACGTTACGGTATCTCTGGAATTGGTCATAATTGGTTTGCATCATATCTAAATGATAGGTCCCAGTCCATTGTCATCAAGGATGTTTTGTCGAACCCGACTCTGCTTACAGTTGGTGTTCCACAAGGGTCTGTGGTTGGTCCTCTTCTGTTTATTTTATTTACCGCCCCACTACTTGACCTTATTGAATTTCACAATGTGAAGTGTATGGCGTACGCTGATGACACTCAGCTTTATGTCACTTTCAACCCTAATCAGCGTAATTCTGCTGTCAGTAAACTTGAATCCTGTATTGCCGAAGTCAGAGCATGGTGTCAATCTAACAACCTGGTTATGAATGATGCTAAAACAGAACTTATTCATTTTTCTTCTCGTTTTAAGCCTGCGTGTTGGACTGCCTCTGTTAAGATTGGTAATTCTTTCATTCAACCTTCGTCATCCTGTAGAAACCTTGGAGTTGTCATGGATTCAACGCTTTGTATGTCCAATCAGGTACATAACATCTGCAAAGCTGGGCTTCACGCTATTCGTAAAATTGGAAGCATTCGGAAGTACCTGGATTCAAGATCAACTGAGATTCTTGTTCACGCTTTTGTTACATCAAGGCTAGACTGTTGTAACTCATTACTTTATGGCTTACCAGCAAAGGATATCTCTAAAATTCAGCGAGTCCAGAACACAACTGCCCGATTGGTCGTTCAAAGCCCCATAAGGCAACATATCACACCTGTGCTGAGACAGCTTCACTGGCTTCCGGTAACACAAAGAATTACTTTCAAGATCCTGCTCTTTGTTTTCAAAGCTCTTCATAATTCTTCATCTAAGTTCATTTCTGAACTTATTCAACCTTATGTTCCTAAGCGGTCTCTGAGATCTAGATCTGAGTCTCTTCTTGCCCATATATTTCATCCCTCCACTAAGTTTTATGGAAATCGTTCATTTTCTTCGGCATCCGTTTCTCTATGGAATGCGTTGCCTATTGAAATCCGTCAGGCTACTTCCACCAGTGTCTTCAAATCTCTCCTCAAAACCCACCTTTTTAATTTGTAATTTTTTCAAAATTTTCTGTCTTTGTAAAGCGAATTGAGGCTTTCAGCATAATGCGCTATATCAAGTACCAGTTATTATTATTATATTAAAGATACGGTACCGTATCCATACTTCTAAAAACTAAAGATACGGTAATTATAGAGGGCGCTTCCGTTTGCTAAAGATACGGTAAAATTGCATTCCTAAAACTCATACCTAAATATAAAATGCGATCCTAAATATAAAACTCATTCCTAAATATTAAAAACCTAACCTCTAAATAATCTCTCTTAAATTAAAAACTAAAAAAAAAAAGACGTCAAGTAGAGTATCGAACCTCCAACCCCTTAAGCCAGAGCTTCTTCACAAGCCCACTAAGCTACACAGCTGGCTTGCTGAAGACTATTGCAATAACCTATTTGATTAACATCTTACATAGCCCCTCTATAATTACCGTACCTTTAGCTTTTAAAAGTATGGATACGGTACCGTATCTTTAGCCATAACGTAGATCATGCTTATAAAATGCATATCAAAGCCGATAAATTTAAGTGTGCCGAATCGCCCCAGGGCTGAATCGTCCCAGGGCTGAATCGTCCCAGGGCTGAATCGTCCCAGGGCTGAATTGTCCCAGGGCTGAATCGTCCCAGGGCTGAATCGTCCCAGGGCTGAATCGTCCCAGGGCTGAATCGTCCCAGGGCTGTGGAGTGGAGTTGTGGTTGGTGGTTATGATGCTTGGCTACCACTCCAAGGGTCCTGGGTTCAAGTCCCGTCACATGTCAGGATTTTTTCTAAGGACCAAATTACTCCACTCCCAAAGACTTGTAATAAGACTTTGTTTATGTAGAGCATCTTGTGTATATGTTTGTCTTGTGAACCTCTGAGGGTCCCTAATGATCAGCAATAGCTGGATGAATCACCCTCATTAAATATGGTAAAAAAAAAAAAAAAAAAAATCGTCCCAGGGCTGAATTGTCCCAGGGCTGAATCGTCCCAGGGCTGAATCGTCCCAGGGCTGAATCGTCCCAGGGCTGAATCGTCCTGGGCCAAATCGTCTCAGGGCTTGATAATATCGGTCGCTTTTGAAATCGGTCACGTTTTATTGCGGTCACGCTATTTTGTAAGGAGTGGGATGCATGCGAGCGTGATATGCATTTTCTTCTTTTACCTAAATGTAATTGATATTTTTTATTTAGTTAATAAATATTTGGTTATCCGCAACAAAGTTCTCAATATATCGTCATTCACATGAAATTGTGCAGCTACCATTTTCATGACATTTACAATTGCGAATGTGACTTACGAGCGATTTTATGAATTTCGCGTTTTCAACATACAGTAGTTCGAAAACGAAATAACATTTAAAATTGAAACTTAGCAAAAGTGTAATTTACAGTATATCATGTTGAAAAAATGGCATGTTTCACAGAAAGTTAAGTTAAAAATTGAAAGTCCGAAAAATCAATTTCTAATCAACTTTCTATGCGTTTCTTGTCATTTTAAGCATGTAATAATGTCCACGCGCTCAAATTGTTTGCACGCATGGTGCGCACGTAGCGTTAAAAACATATTTTTTCCATGTAATTTATGTTTTTCCAGCCTTTTCTAGTAATTCTACCAACTTTTAAAACAAATTCAACTTAAAATCATGTCATACAAGCACATTGAATTGGACACTATTCACATTTTTTTGATGATGCCTTTTCTAAACAGTCATAGTTTCTAAACTAAACGGTGAAAGTTATTTTTATTACGTATTCTGGAAGTTGATGAGTTTTAGATATCGGATCATGCATCAATATGGCTAACTGGGCATTGTGACGTCATCGTATGGCCACCCGACTATAAAATATAGGATTTTTGTCTCTTTCGTCATAGCATCACATTTAATATAGCGTATCTCGACTTAACCGTTTTCCATTTTCCCCCCGATTTTGATATTGTATAGGTCAATCAATTATCTTTCGCATCATTTAACATTTTTTAAAAGGATGTTCGCACAAAAGGTGGGTTCGCCCGAACCCCAAAGAACCCCCCTGACTACAGGCCTGATTGAACTAACAAAACTGCAGTAACTAAATAATTACAGCATTTATATTGAAAGACACTGTCATTGTGACTTAAAACATAGGGCGCGTTTATACAACACGCTATTACATGCATATTCAACATGCCTACGAGAAGTGTGTTGTAAACATCAAAGAGATTCCGTGTAATGAGATTTTAGTTGCCAAAAAGGCTACTTGGCTGATTCCTAAAATTTTGTGGATTCCCGGTTGCTGTTGGCGTGTTGAAAGTGTCCTCAGGGTAATGTTTTGACCTCTTGTTAAATAAAAGTATGTGCTGTGAAAATGTTGACCAAACCTAGTAGACAATTGTGCTTTTTTTGCATATTTTAACCGATTTAGCACTTAACATTAACGCTAATCAAATGTTGGCATAATTTGGCAAAATGTAGCATACTTTTATCCTAATTCTAAAACATTTTTTTTTCTAATTTCAAAAGCAGATTTTAAAAATCAATAACTGAATAAACTAAATTTTAAACGAAATCATCCTTTATTAAAATCCTTAATAAACTCATATTAATTCATAATGCATGCAAGTATATATACAACTTATGCTTATGAACTACGGTATAACACGGTATTACGATTAAATGTAAAACTGCAAGGTTTTTGTGGGATTGACCTCGGCCCGTGCAACACGCTAAAAATTAAAGACGTTTCCAAATTTAGGGTGTTGTATAGACACAGCCATAGCTTGAGACAGAATTACACATTAAAAGGATAAACCATGATTGCATATTGCGTGAATGTCGCCTATAACCTTAAGCACAGATATGATATTGAGCTATCCTCTCTATACAGTCTAGTGTCCAATATTACATAACACACCCGCTGGAAAAAAGTTCGACGTCGAACTTGCAGTTAGTTACAGACAGTAATTCAATAGTATTTAGACAATGTGTAGATACTATTAAAGCCACAGTATTTTAAGGATTTTTAAACAATAGAAGTATGCAACAAATAATTGGATTTACCATAAATAAACAGTTTGACACACGCTATCTTAATTAAGGCAGTTTATTCAAAAGCAATGTTTTCTTTGAAGAATGACAAATCGCCGTCACATTGGTGACTTCCCTATACCCGCCTGATAAGGAGATCCGCCCACACTATGTGCCGCGTGTTGACCGACTATTAGTGTCCGATGTTTACAATTACAATCTTTGCGCAAAAAAAAAACTTGGACCAGTCGACAAGCCTGTACAGAGCTGACGTCTTTTTTTCGTATACAATACACGTAGGCCTAGCTTGCCGAGTGCCTAGTCTAGCCTACACTAGTATTAATAATATATTGATAATAATAATGTATATTAATAAAAAATAAAAATTATATCAAATACTTCATCACAGGACACGTACAGAATTCCATTACCCTACCCAACACGTTCTATTAGCGCGTTCACATTAGCCTGTCTATTTGTATGTTTTCCTCGATTTTCAACTTAACCACCGGCAATTACAGTATTGTGAAAAAATAAATATACCTGATAATGTAAACATAGGCTTACGGTCCTTTTTAAATTTATTCATAAACACGCACCCATATCATAATAACCCATCCTATGTTTATAGTTTCGTAAAATAGTATAGTCCATTTTGAGTGTGTTCACTTAATTAAATTAGATAGGCCTAACATGTTCCTAGCGCATAAACCGCCAAGCAATGGAAGAGCCATTGTATAGCAGCACATGGTTTAACAGCAACACATAGACTTCTCCCTTGTTTTGTTTTTTTTTATCTTATGTGGGTTCATCCCACTTTTATTTCCATATATAATGTTCTCTTTACATATATTTTTCATTTTCATTTCAATACACTATACATATTATTATATTTCATTTGTTTACATAATTATTATCACATTCATTTTTGTTTTTATCTTTTCTCTTCATAGTTTCCTCTTTTTATACATATTATCTATAATACATTTTCTTTAACAAAGCTTTTCTTTTCTTACATAGCATATTTAATTCATACAATTATAATATATTCTATGTATTAATAAATCCATCTAATTTAATATCTGTGTTTTCTTTGGCTTTATCTATGCAAACATATTTTTCATTTAACAATACATATTCTTTCTTATAAATTACTAACCTTGTAAACATAATATTTTTCACATCCTTCAACATTGATTTTTTTTGTTTAATAATATTAACAATTATTAACAAACTATATGTCCACAGATTACCCTTTATAACCCATCACATTTTTATCTACCTTGTCTTCTTTTTTTTTTCTTATGTGTGTTCATTCCACTTTTTTTTTTTACTTTTTTTTCTTTTAATATATTTCCATATATTCTTATGTTTACACATACATTATCATTTAACCAAATTTATGTTTAATAATCTATTTATAAACTTAGACATATTTTTTTTCCCACAATTTTGTCATTTTAAATTTCACATGCATTAAGAATGTGCATATTAACATATATATACTGTACATACATAAAAGCTTTGATCACAATACACATTTCACAACTTATACATAAACCTTCTCATCCTTCATCATTGTTTTTTTATCATCAATCCATAAAACGCTTCTTACATTTTGTCTTTTTTTTTCTTTTCAAATCATCCAGTTTTAAGACATATTTACAAAACATACAATATATAAGCAAAAAAAAAAAAAAAAAAAAAAAAAAAACAAACAAAAAAACATAATAGATAGACCTCTCCCTTGTTAGTGGCGACCTGTTAAAGACATTTTTGACATTCTTTTTCTCTTGGAAATAGCCTACTTAGCACCCACTACTGCAACGCCATACTTCGTCACTAATTTCTGTTTTTTTTTATTTTGATTTCGTTTGGCTCAATCTCACTCAGACAACATTTTCATTGTTAGCAACAAACAGTAACGTATGTATGAAAACTAATTTGAAATACATTTTGGTAATTAAACATTATTAATCAAGTCATAAATATACATTCAAGCATGATTTAAAATTTAATTTTAAAATGTATTTTATTTATGTAAATTATAAAACAATATAGGCCCAATACAGTACACTAACAGCAAAATTAATCACATAAACATTTTGCAAACTTCACGCATCATTAAGCTCTTTCCATTCATAAATCCAAATTGTATTTTAGGATTCCAATCAAAGTGTTAAATGATAACATTGTTAAAAGTGGATTGCCTGCAGATTACTGAAGCCAGCTCGGGATCGTTATATATTATACAGATATTTATTTATTTAATCTTTCTTTATTCTGAAATACACTTTCAATACAATGTACTGATTTCCAAAGTGGTTCAGTTCTTAACTACATAAATGTAAACAAAATACAGTATATAAATGGACAAAAGAAAATATAAAATTAAACCTAAAGTTATCAAAATCAAATTAACACAATTAAAGTAAGCACATTTAAAGATAAAAACATATATAATTTAGATTTTTAAACAAGATAAAAGAAGTTTTAATCATTGAGCATTAATTAGATTTAGTTTTGAATTAAAATTAAAGTTTTGAAATTTGTGATTTGAAAGTTGATACTGTCATATCATAAAGATCATTTTTTATTTTGTTAGGTAAAAAGTTCCATAATTTTGTAGATCTGTAATTAAAAGTTTATTTACCTTGAGTATTATTCCATTTGGGTATTATCAAAGTGTTGTTACTTTGACTTCGTGTACCTTTATTGTGACTCTCTTCAGTAAATATAAATTGAGTTGATAAATAGGGTGGTGCATGTCCATTTAGGCACTTGAAAAGTAATATTAGAATATGTTCATTCCATTTGTCCTTTAGTGTACTCCAACCAAGTGAGTTTAGGATATCACTAACATGAGTTTTGATATCTACTGATAATAATATTCTACCTAATCTATTTAATAAAATTTGAAGAGAATCTGAAAAGTTTACTTTACAATTTGACCAGACACAACTACAATAATCAAATAAAGGAATAACTAGTGCATTGGCTAACATTTTCAGAGTGTTTGATGGAATAAAATATTTTATACGACGTATAACACCAATGCGTTTGGCAACTTTTGATGAAAGGCTATCAATATGATCCGCCCATGTTAGTTGAGTGTCAAAAGTTACACCTAAATATCATTTAAAAGAATTTACTCTCTCAATAATATGGTTATTAAAAGAAATAGAGATATTTTTAAACTTACTATACATGTGAGTAGTACTAAAAACCATAAGCTTTGTCTTTTTAATATTTAATGTTAGTTGGTTATCATTAAGCCATTGAGTAACTTGATTAAAATGTACATCTATTTCATTTTGGGGGTCAGATGAACTACATAAAAGTGTGCTATCATCCGCATACATGACACATTTACATGATAAAGAATTAGGAAGTGAGTTAACATATAAAATAAAAAGCAATGGTCCTAATATTGAACCTTGAGGAACTCCGATATTTACATTCATTCAGTGATTCAGATTTACATGAATTAATACTAACAATTTGAGATCTTTGATTTAAACCATTTAAGCTCGGTACTATTTATTCCGAAACCCCTTAATTTATTTATTAAGATTTGATGATTTACCGTATCAAAGGCCTTTTTTAGGTCCAGGAATATAGCAGCTGTTGAAATACCTTTATCAAAATTATTTAAAATATAGTCTGTAACATCTAAGAGAGTGGTTTGGGTAGAGTGATTTTTTCTGAAACCTGATAAGGTCATGAGATCTTAAATAATGATATAATTGGTCATGAACAGCACGTTCTATTATTTTTGAGACCAAAGGTAAAACAGAAATTGGGCGATAATTACTTGAATCTGATTTATCTCCTTCTTTATATATGGGCGTCACTTTTGCTTGTTTCCATTCATATGGAAAAATTGATGTAAACAATGATAGATTACATATGTAGCAAAGTGAATCACATATTATTGGTGCTGCTATAGTAATTTTAAAAGTTTACAATTTATATCATCAATTTCGGTGGCTTTATTACTGGAAAATTTGCATATTTCATCAAAAATATAGTCAGATGTAAGATAATCAAATTTAAATTTATCTACAAGAGTGTAATATAGTTGTCTTATTTATATTAGTATTTAAAAATTTACTTGCTAAAGGATTTCCTATTGACGTAAAATGAATATTTCATTCATTTGCTGTGTCCTTATCCGTAGTTGTATAATTTTCATTTTTATAAACTCTATTTACAGTTGATTTTGGTTTTGGAATTAGTTTATTTATGGTGTTCCATAGTTTTTTTGGGTTTTAGTATTTTCTTTGATGGTGTTAGTACAATATTTCTTTTTTAGGTTCCTGTTGAAATTGTTCACTTTGTTTCTTATTTGTTTAGCTGTGTCCCAATCTTTAGGATCATTAGTGTTATGAGCCTTTTTATAATAATAATAATCCCTATATCTTTAGTTAATGTTATGTAATCTTTTGTTATCCATTCAGGAAGTGAGCCTTTGACGCTCTTTGTTTTAAGAGGGGCATGGCGATTACATAGGCTACTGAATAAGCTTTTCCATAGTAACCAATAAATCAATAAATTTATGTTCATCAAATTTTTTAAAAGAACGAGATTTAATAAATTTAGGAGGAATATTAACTTTTTTGGTTTTTCTTATTAAATAGGTTAAAGAGTGATAACTTAAACCAAGACTTGACACCCCTGCTGTTGAAATATCCAAATTTGTAACAAATATTAAATCAATTATAGTTTTACTTGTATTAGTTATCCTAGTAAAATCATGTACTGTATTAGTTGGTTTAGATTACTATTTTTGGCCAATTTATTAATTTTACCTGCATTTTTCTTGTTACTTATATCTAAATTAAAATCACCTAAGATCACAACATCGTTATATGTAGAGGTGCATTGTTGAAACATAGTGTCAAGTTCATTTAAATATTCAGCCTTTGCACTTAGTGGTCTATAAATATTTCCTAAAAGTAATGGTAAGTTAAATTCAACCCAGAGAGCTTCAATAGTTTCAACTCCAAAATGGTAGATCTCTTTAAAGCGGATACCATTTTTTATATAGCATAATACTCCACCACCTGACTGTGAAAGTTGTCTATCCAGTCTACATATTTCATATCCATTTATCCATATCTCATTATTATCAATACTGCTATTTAGCCAAGTTTCAGTTATACAAAATATATCATAATTATGTTCATTAAGGAGTGTTTTAACACTGTCCAACTTATTTCTAAGTGACTGGATATTTAAATGAGCAATTTTAAAACCTTTTTTATAAATAATATTGGAATAATCAGAACTTGAGTAACTTAAGGGATTATTATTAAAAAGGAAGTTCTGATATGGCAATTTTTCTAAAGCAATCATTACACCACCAACTATCTGGATAAGTAAATAGATTATTGTCTATATAAGATAAATTAAAGTTTAAAAAACAATTATTACAAGTTAGCCTAATATTTAAAGAATGTATACTTTTACATAGGTTATTAACATTATTAGTAATAATACATAAATCATTATTTTCTGGTAAGATATCGTAATCATTCAGTATTGTCCCGGCTTGATCTTCATTGAGTTTAATATTTTCGGTAGTTAAAATTTCTTGAGAGTTTTCATTGTCTATATAGTTTTTAGTTGAAGATAACAAGTTAGGACTAAAAGTTTCATTAATTTTGGCATTGACTTCCTTGCCTTCTGCTCACCTAGTATCATGTTGATTGGGACAGTACTTTGCTTTATGGCCTTCCTGTTGACAAATCCAACATAATACAGGTGTACCATGTCGACAAACCCGTTGTACATGTCCTGTTTCACCACAAAAATGACAGGAACTAGATGGTGTCCCCAATCTCCAGGATCTCTTCTTTGGCAAAATCTGTATGGTTGAGTTAATGCTCCTAAGTAAAGCAGATGTTCCATATAAGATTTGACATCCCAGAGGGAATGATATTATGTTCGAGGGAATATATATTTCCCGAAGCGCTAGCTAATATATATTTCTCGAGAACATAATATCATTCCCTCGGGGATGTAAAATCTTATATTTTACCGATATAAAAGGCGATATCTGTTATATTACATAGGGCCTGTTTCTGCTGAGCAGAAATAATCGATTATTAACCGTTTATTTTTTTAATCGATTATTTTTGGGCAGCAGAAACGGCGCAAAATAAAATAACCGATTAAAAATAACCGATTAAAAACACTCAATCCATTGCATGTTTTAATCGATTATTTCTTGTTTTAACCGATTATTGCGGAGCAGTTTTGAGCTGCAACACAAATAGCGATTATTGACCCCACTTTGACCTCTAGAGTATGGCAAACTCATTCACGTCGTCGTCACAAAGCATGCTGTTTATTTGCGCGATATCGACGACGATCAGCAAAACAACGATCGCGATGTAGACCGAATAACAATCAAATGTTAAACATTTGATTTTTATTATTTTGTGAGGGAGAATTATACCGAGAGACTCCAGGATTCTGTGTTACAAGTACACCGTTACATCCCACCAGTCCAGGCTAACGATGTTTTACATGTCCTTTTTTAGGCCTGTTGTCTGTTTCGGTAGAAATATATAGCCTATATATAGTATTAGTAGGCCTAGCAGGCCGAAGGGAGAACCAACGAACGGCGAAACGAACTTTTCTCGCCGACGTGTCTTTATTAATATAACATCATTATTCTGTTGTATGTGGTACGGTAGTAGGCCTAGATGTTTATTTTACAAATAATATAGCTTTACGTAAGAGTAATTTTTAATCCTACATGTGAGAGTTTTAGGCAGCGATAGGATGTAAACAAACCAACTCTCATCGGCCTTTCATAACTTGAATGCGCTGTAGGGGAATGATGACGTGATTTTAAAAACCGATTACCTGAATAACCGATTAAAGTCGTAGCAATTTTCAATTGCAACGCAATTATTTTTGTGGTTTGCGGTGACTGGAAAAAATCGATTATTTTGATTTTTTCAGCAGAAACAGACCCATAGCCAACAACAAGTAGAATATCTGCTGGGTCGGGTAGCTAGGCTAGGCCTCCTTTTTTTCTTGTATGTACACTGGCCTAAACAAGCCCTGCCTAGACACCTTACCTTGCGAAGAATAATATACAGATAATTACTAATTAATGATTCCTTGGAAATAAAATATTCACTAGCCTAGGCCGTTTAAATAATAATTTCCACCAATAAGCCTACATTAATAATAATAATATTATTATCATGTAGGCCGAATAAATAATAATTCGTCTTCTTCGAGCCGAATCATCGGACTTTCAGTGCGTCGCGCGCGTACCGAGTTACTACTGTGAGTATTAACCAATCACAAACGGTCTTTCATCACATCTAGGGAGGACTAATAACAAATGAGGGCACTATGTTTGCATAGTTTAAATAGTTTAGTTGATTAATTTCTTCAAGCAAGTTCCGTGGCGCAGCGCATGAAGCGTTGTCTTGTGATAGAGTGACAATTTCATCGCGAGTTCAAGACACAGTAGATGACTTTTGTTTATTTATCGGCAAACGTGAGTGTTGCCTCACGAAAATTACACAGTCAATATCATCGTACTCGAGAATTTATATGTTTAATGACAGGGACACGATAATTACGCGAAAATTACTCAGTCAATATCATCGTTCTCGAGGATATATACGATTTACGATCCTCGCAGCGGTAGTCATGTGACGCAGTTTCAACCAATCACGTTCACATATTTACATAGGCTATGTAATATTATAATATATTAATTCTACCCAATTGCTACAGTATTGCAAGTGATCAAATATAAGCCTACAGATTATTGTATAGTTTATTATTTTCAGTTTACTAAAACATCAAGACTCTATTAAAACAGTTTATTAATTTCAATCAATTCTTTATTTCAAATATTTAAAAACTAAATTATTAACAAACAGTAATTTATTTACGCTGTTTGATTTTGTTTTCTTCTATACTGAATTTCTCTAAATTTGGTCCCAATAATACCGAAATCTACCGCATATTAAACCTCCTTTATATTATAATACTATGTACTACTATACAAACGTTTATGTTAAAGAGACCAAACTATAATAGTCAAACTGACTGCATTAATGATAATCACTTATACGAAACAATTAAAGGTCTGATACATTATTATTACATCATCTCCTAAAAATAGAATTATAAAATACTTAAAAATTGCTCATATCTCATGCTCATGACTACAGTAAAATCATAGTATTAAACAATACAATAACAAATATATATATTTTGAACAATAAACATGATGAGTGAAGTCGGAGGATTAATTCATCGATAGTAACATGTTTCATACCCCAAATGTAACATGAAAATAAATATGAGGGCGCAACATTGATTAAAATAGACCCTCACATCTGTATTAGCCAGGCTAGGTCTTACTGTAGGTTAGTGAAGTTCAAAGGATGAAAAACCTAATTTATATACCTTAAAAGAGGCATAAGAAGATGTTTCTTTTTTTATGAATCTAGGTGTTGTTTCCTGTAATGATTAAAATGATTTCCAATTATTCTTTTTTACAGGTTTGTCTATCGTGCTTGTTATAGCATCACTGTTCAGTATTATATATGCAGTACAGGTAGTTCTGATTGTTCTACCAAACAACAATATTGAAGAACATCAAACAGTTAAACTGAATTGTTCTTTTGAAAGAACGAAGAAAATGTCAGTTAAAGAACCACAAATCTTGTGGTTCCTTAATAATGACAATATTGCAAAACAAGAAGGTACATACAGCTATGTGTTTGATCCTGATAGAATGAGCATTGATGTAGATGGAGTTCTAACAATACATCAAATAAACCGATCAGATGCCGGAACTTACAAATGTAGTGTTAGGATAACAGATGATGATCCATTTTCACATTTTTTTGTAGCCAATATTTCAGTCTTATGTAAGTAATATTGAAGTAAATATTTTATTGTATTTTTCTGTTTAAATATAGTACTGTTCGCGTAACAATACATATGCTCAAATATGGTTCTCGAATAAATAAATAAATAACTGGAAAAGTTTCAATTATTTTCAAAATACTTGATAGAATTCTATAAAAATTCTATTGAGTGTTTAAAATTCATAATTTAATAGAACCATGTTTTATATAGATATAAAGAAATTCTAAAGAAATAAATCTATATAGAGATTGTATATTTTTATTTTATAGAAAGTTCTAATCTATAGAAATTTTTAAGATTCTTATAGATATTTGTAGAAAATGTTTTCATAGATATATATTTTAGTTCTAAATGCATGATATTTCAATATTTTACTCACTTATATAACAGTAAGTTTCAATATTAACCACCATTTAGGCTGTTTTTTAGTTCCATTCCAAAATTGTTTATATCTATACCAAGCTACCTTCTTTGTTTTCTACTCTTATTCAGTCTCCACCCACCATTCACCACCATGTCTCCTTTTGTTGTATTTCTTTATTCCTGTCCACCCAGGCAGCACTTGCCAGTTCTTATGCTATGACGTTATCCAAATTCCTTCACTTGCACTGATGAAGGGCTAGTTTTGCCCGAAAGCTCTGCTTATTCGGGAAGCCATTGAGTTGTAGATATGAATTCATGTACACATTTGACGTACAAAATGTTGTGACGTCATCAAATGGCCACTTGAATCTTTTTGTGTAGGTTATCACATTCAATAGAGCGCATCTCCATTATTTGAGCCCGATTTTCGCTCAAATTTCAGTATGTGCTTGCTAAATTAATTATCTTTATCATGAGTTGCCACCATTTTCATTATGATGACGTCATCATGCGTAAAAACTTGAATAACGTGGGTCAAGTAATTTTATCTTCAGTGTATATTTGAATATCTCACAGCACCTTGATGATTTTAATTCATTATGACAGCTGATGAAATTTAGATATGAAATTCACATAAAAATTAAGCCTATCAGATGTTGTGACATTATGATATGGCCAGTTGAATTTAAAAAGTAGTTTATTCATCTCTTTCCTCACATTTATAGCAATTTTAAAGAGCGCGAATTGCGCATCTACATGCCAAATTTTCTTCCAAACCTTATATTTTTTTGCTCAATTCATTATCTTTCGAAATTGTCATATTCAAGTTTATTACTCGTCATCAGAACATGATGTGGGTCAGCACTATATGCATGTTTAAAAAAATTTAATTTCATTAAAATTATAAATAATCACCTATAATTCGTCAAAGTGACGAATTAAATTCTAGTTCCCAATTTGCATTGTTTTTTAATTTTGTTACAGTATTTTAAATTCTTTTAAATTTAAATAATTAATTAAATTAATAAATAAATTATAATTTTATATTTATATTTGCTTAAATGTTTAGATCTGGATCCACCAACAACAAATAACTTTCAAACCAAATTTGTGTATGGTGATGCTCTGGAGATTGTCTGCACCAGTGGTGAGGCTTACCCAGAACCATTTCTTGTAATTTACAAGAATGATAACAAAGTAGCTTCCACAAAAGGGATTCAATTAAAGTACTCAACCAATGTAACTTTCAATGAAGCTGGTAAATACTATTGTGGAGCAAGTAATGAAGTAGGAAACAAACACAGTCCAGAAACACAGCTGAGTGTTAACTGTGAGTTACTTAGGTATAATCAAACCACATTTCAGTAGTTTCATGTGATTGCAAAGAACCTGTTGTACAGAGTAACTTCAAACTTGGATTGTAGAAGTTGACAATTTTTTCATTAACTTCATTTGTAAATGAATGAATTTGTTTTCGATTAATTTATTATTGTCATTTAAGAGCCATTGTCTGTAAGAATCAAAGAAATATAAAAAATAGTGGCAGACTCAAAAAATGGATTTCTTTAAAATTTTGCACATGGCTATATATGTGTTGAGAGAAATCAAATATGAAGTATTTTTTATTTCACACATATATTTCCATGGCAACGGCCAAATTTGTGTTTTTGACAAATTTTGTCCTTTTTTATGGTTTTTTAAAATGGATATTGGTACTACTTTGATGAACGATATTTTTGTTTTGTTCATTTAATTATAAAAAACAATTAGTGTACATGTATGTATAATAACAATGCATTGTGTACCTGTTTCATATTTTTTTTAAATTTTTGATTTCATACTTTGGGAGATACCATTTATTTAAAAAGGGGTGTTTTTCACTTTTTTAAAATTGTTAAATACAACTAAACTTTACTTCACCATAACGCCCAAAGTGGTGTTTTTTTTTAGCTGATTTATTACAAATAGGTAGTTCTAATGTTTAATAAGTGATTTCTAAAATAAAATACTGGGGTAATTTAAAAATCTACAAGCAGTGTTGCGAGAAACATAGGCATTTTTATTAAAAAAAAACATGGTGTATTAGTAAAAACATTTTATTTTCTTTGATTATCTTATTTGAAACTCATTGGTCAGAAAAATTCTTAATGTTTTATATAGTTCTAGTTGTGTTGTGAGGAAAAAAAACAATATTTTTAATTATAGATTCTGAGTGTTATTATTGTCAAATTCATGCATTCAAGCACCACCCACACTGCCGCTACCATCGCCCCAACCAATAGACGGATTCAAACTCCTCCATTGCAATGCAAAAGATAGGACATAAAGTTAAGTTTTTAGACCCTCGCCTCCAACCCCCTAACTATTTCAAACTCCTGGATCCACCACTTTCCCCTCCCCAAAGTTGAACCAATCAAAAGTCAATGATATGCTACATAACAAATGAATGAATTTCATTTCATTTTAGGTCAGCATGTAAAATATCACACTTTATATTAAATATTGGTTTTAAATTCTATATTTTTTTTTACTGTGATGGTTGGATACAGTAGTAATTATTAATTAATAATTATCTGATAATTATTTAATTTCCCTTAGTTATGCATAGCAACAGTTACTATGGTAACTAAAATTGAGATATTCTTTAGATTTTTCATACTTATCTTATACAAATTTAAATTTGTAAATTATATATTAGCAGGCATGCCTTATTAGCATTTTCAAATTACCCTTTCACAAGGTCATATTCGTAAGGACTTTCTTCTGTGATTATTTTTATTCATGAAAACCTCATATTTTATTTACAGTGGGCACCTCCCGTAAGCGGCCAACTCCCTTAACGGGCGCACTTTTTGAAAAGCCTGTTTGTTCTTCCTATCTAATTAGTGCATTTGGTACCTACCGTAAGCAGCTGCGGGCACCTTTTTATACTAAAAATAAGATTTTTTGTATGATAAATGACCTCCCATAAGCGGCCACCCGAACAATGTGATCTATGAATTAGAGGTCCATGTTTATTGTATTTCTTTATATATTAGCTTTATTTCGAAGAGGTTTTAAAAACATTGCTGTGAAGAGATGAGAAAACTACACAGATTTTGACCGACCATTTTTCATATGATAAAAGCTTTTAAAATTTGTATGAAAATGCTAAAAAATACTAAATCACCTGATTATAAATAATAATACAATTAGCTGGAAAATTGAGAGGCTCGTTTCATTAAGGATATCGTGCATAGCCATAATACGTGATTTTGGCCCTTCATCGGCAGACCACTTTTCCAGGTCCCGAGGGTGGCCACTTACGGGAGGTTCAACTGTATTTTAAAAAACAATTATTCTTAGTTACGCATTGAAACAGTTACTATGGTAAAATGTTGACCTCATTTGACCTCAAAATGAATGACTTTACAAGGTCAAGTTTGTCATCACTTAAGATTATTAGAATGCAGTAGAAGTAAAATTGAAAAAAGTTACAAATGCAATCAATTCTTTGTATTCATAAAAACGCCATTTTTTTACTTTTACTTTCCTTAGTTACACATAGAAATGGTTGCTATGGTAACACTATAAGTAAAACATGAAAATTGTTGAGAATTTTTATGAAATATCTTGTAAATTTTGATTAAACATTAATAGTTGTAGTAAAGTGGGGACCTGTCCTGTTTTGCATTCTGACCCCATTGACCTCAAATGACCTATTTACAAGGTCAGACTTTTTGGGAGGTCTTTCTGTATCTCTTTACACAAAATAGATGTAAAAATTTATAAAAACCTTGATGCAATTATTTCAAAGTTTAACATTATTTTCCTTCAACTAAATATTTCAATGCAAAATACTGTTTTTCTGGCAATTAATTGAAATAAACCTGGCAACACATTCTCCTATTTTATCTAAACTATTCGTATGACTCTAGTAGCATTATGACAAGCCACATGTTATTTTATTATTGGATTAGCCATATTTAAATTGTGTTTCATGTGTTTTGTTTGTTGATATTTTGTTTGTATTTTTTTGTATTTTCCGTATTTTCCTGGCAACACAAAACCTATGTACGTAATTTACTCCAGTTTTTTTTTCGTGATTATTGTTGACAAACCTATTGACTATCAAATTACAAAACCTCATTGATATAAAAACACCACTTTGGAAGTTATAGGTACGTTTAAAAATATTTTTTAAAAACACCCCTTTTTAAAATAATGGTATCAACCAAACTCCATTTTGTAAATTTTTTTTTTCTACATTAAATGGAACTCAATACATGTTGTTTACACTGCTATAAACAAAAACTGTATACTTTAAGTATTTTTGGTTAAAATATGTATACAAGTTTGTACTTTTTTACTATAGGAAATCTGAAAAATGGCAAAAACATCAAAATTTGGATAATTGACCGTTGTCATGGCAACGAAGGCTAAAAATGAATGTTGTAGATATGCTTTTTATTGAAATGTCTATTTATGGTAAAAATTTGAGAGAAATCCATTTTTTTACATCTGCCACCAAATCTTTGATTTTTACAGACAATGGCTCTTAATTGATTTAATAATATTTAACATTTTTTCAGATAAAGATTGTGATCCAAAATGGTATCTTAATAGTACATTTGAAGGTCGCAAGTTGAGACTTCAATGTCACGGATCTGTTTCCAACAAAGAAGAAACTTATACATTATTGAAGGATGATGGTGTAGTTGGAAAAGGTTATTACTACATTGACAAAGTGACTGAAGACAATGTTGGATACTATTACTGTGTGGCAACTGTTAAAGGGTCTATGATGTGTAGTAACCTAACTGTTACATGTATGAGCTGCCTATTCCTTAATTTTTCAGTGTTACTCTTATATGTGGCATCTGCAAGGGAAACTAGACATAAGTCGGAATTTTCAATTGAGATTTCCACAAATACTGAAACTACATAATCCAAGATTTAAAATGCTGAAAAAAATATCTTGATACCATGTCTACTTCCAGAGATATCTCAGTCTAAAGTTTTGGTTGTTACAATCAGTGTTTTGAGAAACTTAAAATGCTTTTAAAGTTAAGTAATAGGAAATGAAAACAACAACAAAATAAACAGGGCGTGTAAGTTTACGCCTTAGCAAAAGGGTATTCTAATTGTTTTATTTCAATGGAACTTCGCACCTTCCTTAATTCCTTGTTCTATTATTATGCAAAATTTCATTAAAATCAACCCAATGGAACACTTTCAATTTAAGCATAAAACATGATAGGTTTTATGAAAATCATACATAATTTACACCATCTTTTTAACCAACATACTAAACAAAATGTTAAAATGTATCTATTTATTTGTCTCAAAATAGAAAAACACCAAGGTAATGTAAATATATATTGTTTCAGCTATCATTTTCTGTAAAAATAAAAAAATGTAATTTTTCAGCCTTTTAATGTTTTTGGCTGTTTCTACAAATCTACAAAAGCGACTTATGTCCGATTTCGCTTGCATGTGCCACATATAAAATTTTTTTTTATTGAATATCATGCTATATTTTAATTTCATATAATTGTTTTGACCAAAAATTGGATTGGAAAAAATTATTTTCCTGAAAGAACTGTAATTAAAAAAAAAAAAAATCAAATTGTCAGTCAGACTGAGCTTTGTACTTTTGTTATGAATCAATTGCCCATGGAAATATTCAACTTATTTAAATATATTTTAGATTTATCTTCAAACTTCTTAGGATTCGATTTACCCAGTAGAACAGTGTTTTTCTGTATTAATCTTTAAAGTTTTCATGAACTTTTCATCTTTTGTTTCCATGTATCTTTCCATTCCACACACTTTTTATTTTGCAGTCTAAAATACGGTTCCCGGGACTAAGACTCGACCACCCAGCTGTGTACTACCCCAGTGAAGCAAAAGAGAGTCCACTACCCGGCTAAGCCTTAGGTTTTTAATTTCTCAAGCTACCTCGCCCATTCACTAAGTTTGCTGAACGTCGCTCTATATTTCTTCCTTATTTTGGCAATATCTCTTCACTATAGTAGTGTTTTAACTTTCAATGTTTTCAGTTTATTTGTTGGCACAGATTTTACAATATATGGCTGTAATTTTTCATCATAAACTCTTCCTCCTAAACCATATAATGAAAAATGCAAAAATGGTAAACTGTTGATTGCTGTAATTATTGTTGTTTTTTAGATGCTTATGTCGAAAAGATGAACTGTGATAAAGAAAATATCATTTGCATTGCCAAGGGCAATCCACTACCCAATGTAACTATCTTTGAAAACAATAAAGTTCTTTCAAGTGGAGCAGGCACTTCTATTGTTCTGCTAAGTTCCAGTAATTCAGAAGAAAACATTTCTTGTTTTGTGAATAACGGTTTAATGAATGATACATATTATTTTAAAGGATGTAAAGGTACAGTCTATATTTTATTTTGTTTGAACATTCAGTAATATTCTGTGTTTCCTTCTTTTTACATAAAAATCCTTGTTATTGTTTTAAATAATATTGTAACAATCAAAATGGCGTTCTCTTTTTAAAACCATCAGTAGAACTAGATATATGCCATATATAATGTTTTAGCAGCCTTTGTTTATGATGGAATTTTTCTGTAACTTCAGTATGTTGAAAAGAACAAACTGAAAAAATGTATGTATGTATGTATGTATTAAGGTTATAACCAATTTTTGAAGTCTCTTATTTTCATTTTTCTCTTGTGAACCTTTCTCCTGCAAAGTATTATCATTTGCATTGTCTCTTTGAACCCGTAAATATAAATTGATAGTTGTTTCAGCCTTCTCTGGGAACTGGAAACATGCTGTATTATAACTCGCTAAAAAAATCATCAATTCATTTCATATTGATTGTTTTTTTCTGAGAATCTGAAAATTCTCTGTACCTTGTGACCTGTTGGTTTTTTTATTATTTATAAAAAGACGAAATAAATGAAATGAAATGAATAAAATGAAAAATCACTACATTTTAAACTTAAAATCTAATTTTGATTATTGATAAAAAAAAAATCTGTTTTTTTGTGGATTATTCTCCTGTCCTAAATCACAAACCTACAATAAATCTAAAAAAGCAATTTAATTTTCAGTACTTACAGTATGATGGAATTATTTAAATAAAGACTGTTGGATATACACCTTGTTGTTGAGAATTCTTATACTGTTTTTAATATTTCATTATTATTTAAATAAGATATATTTTTATATAATTGCATATGCCATCTAGGTCGTGCCACAGATAGTTCTCAAATACACAATAATTTCAGCGTAAAAAAATGGCGATTTTAAATGTACGTACCGCAGGACTATAATACATGTCGTTTGCAGTAAAGACACAGTTTATGTAGTCAACTAAAATTAATAAAAAGATGCAATCATAATTTATTTATCTTTATAAAAATTAACAGATGTACTGTATACTTTGTCTGTAGGAAAAGGTATTGAAATGATACAGGTATTTGTATTGGGTGTTGCTGCTGTGCTGTTTATTCTTGGCATTGCTTTCTGCTGTTACAAGTTTGTAAATCTAAGTAAGTATGCTTAACCTTCATAAAATGACTTTAATGCAGTTGCAATATTATATGTTTACTTGATGCATGCATTTCTAATAGAGAGATATTTTTGTATGAAAGTTTCTTAGCAGTTATCGTTAATTTATTGACATTTGGTGGATTGAACACTTACTGTATTTAGGAAAGCTTAGTCCTGTCACATGAATATAAATATAAAGCTACTGCTTAAGCATAAAAACAAAATAAAACAAAAATAATATGTCGAAATTATGACATGCCTACTGTATGTTGAAATTTCAACCTCGCAAAAAAAATTTAAACAAAAATATTAAAAAAACTAAAATTTCATTTTACGGAAAAATGACAAGAAGTACAACATTTAACCCTCGACCCCATTTCTCAATGTTTGCATACATAATTTCGCTAAAATGTCCGTAGAGACTTTGTTTTGCCCTCAAATGACTCGAATACAGGCTTCCAATAGTCTGCATAGGACCGCTTTGTAATTCCCATTATCACACCTTTGTTTCGCATATCGAAAGTATGCAAATTAGTAGTACAAGTTAAATGAAATATGCAAATAAGCGGGTGAAATTACTTTCGTCCAATATCTCGAAACCACTGATACTAGCGAGTTAATATTTTCACAGGCGCATTCAGAATGTACATATAGTCCGGTCAAACTACAGTTTGACCTAGACAAGATTAGAACAGAATTTATTTTTGTTGTAGGACTTCCTAAGACCAATCTGAACAACATATAAAAAATGGAGAAAAAAGCGAGATGAAGAAAAATTGCTAAATTGCATGTAACTAAAATGGCTGTTTCTCTCAATTTTACCCAAATATAGTATTAAAGCATCCGATTTTATAAAGTATTTGTTCAACCACAGTCATTAAAACATATATTTTGCAAGAAACTATCATTGGAGATAATACAAATAAATTGTTCAACTTTAAAAAATTCAAGGTGGTAAATAATATAGTTCAAAATGGCTGCCATTTTTCTCAAAAAAGGGAAAAGTTTGAGAAAGATGTATAGTTCTTAAACCTGATTTAATAGAAAAAAATGCATTTCAGTGAAACCTTATAATCTGACCAGCTTTTATGTATGAACTAGTTAGGCATACCAAAAAATTATGACCTGACAAAACATCTTAAAGTTTCTTGTATTGCAGTCAGTTTTTCAATCGCATTGAATAACCTTTAGAAGAGAATTTGGAGCTGATGGTAAATCTGCTGGGAAGGGTTCAAGATGATCCTTAGCTTGAACATATCCCCATTCTTTTGAATTCAAGTTGACACCTTTGTGTTGACATTGTTGTCCAAACTACCACTGGAGTGGGGGAATTGATGCGTTGGCACTATGAATAAGCCCAAAACAGCTCCTTCTTTGATTTCAGGCATCTTCCAACTAAGTTTACTTTTTTTACCTATTGCACTTGCTGACTGCAGTAGAAGGTTAAGTCTTTTATAGATGAAAGAAAACTTCGGCAGACACAAGAGGATCCACCCCATCTAGCAGTTATGCCAAGGTCACAAATATGTACTAGTGGTTCAAGAATATGTTGGCGAATGGTTTCATCATACATCAGTTTACCCCAAGGCTGGCTACTTTCGCCTACATTCTTTAATATCTTCTTCGAACGCATCATGAATGAAGCTCTTGCAAAACACCAGTGTACACCATTTTCTGAGGGAATGACAATTCCATTTTTCAGATAACATCAATAGAGTAGACGGTAGTGAAGAGGACCTTGCCCTGACGATGAACCTGGACAGTAATATCCTCCAGGCGTGGCATAGTAATCAGTTACGAATAAGCAAAGATCATGACCAAAAGCTACAGGCCAATCTCAATCAAGATCGAAGCCACTGGGCATGAGCTTGAGACAGTGAATAAGTAGCTAAACATTATTTGGAAAGACAAAAACATTGATCTGAAAATAAACTGATTACTCTGCACACTGGCTATCTCAATCTTCCTGTATGTATACGAGTCTTGGACATTAAAAGCCGATCTATAGTATAATGAAGAATTCAGGTCCTATAAATGAGGTGCTAACCAGTTGCCCTATATTTTACCCTTCTTTCTTTCTTTTCTTTCTTTAATCGGTATAAAAAGCCTCAAAATACAACTCATAGTTGAAATGAAGAGCTTACATATGAAAATAATAATTCACATAAAACAAAGTTAAACGAAGAAAAAACACATTAAGGCCTATGATACAGTAATAATTACTGTATAATTCATTAAACTTAAAATTACTATAAAAATTGCACAAAGATCAAAAGATAAGATTAATAATTACAAATTCTTAAATATTTACAAATAGAGACTAATATTATTAATCACATTATTTTTATACACCAATTATATATATATGTATAATTCATTTAAACTAAAAATTACTATAAAAATTGCACAAAGATCAATCAAAGGATGATATTAATAATTACAAATTCTTATATATTTACAAATTTAAAAAATTGAATCTTATAAATCACATTTTTATAGGCCCATAAATAGTTTAAAAAAAAAATTTAAAGCATAAAACAACCACTTGACAAAGAGACAATAGAACATACTCTCCGAAATGTCTTTAAAGATTAATTGTCCAAATCTATTCATTATTTAAGAGTCCAATAACACTTGGAATTGTTGAGGCAGCAAGTCTTTTAGTCCGACATCGTGGCACATCGAACTTATTAACTTTACACAAACACCTTGTCGGCTTTTCTTTTTCGGGGATCCATTCCTTAAAACGATCCGACTTTAGTAGCCCCTTTCCAAAGTTATAAAGAAGAACCTGACGTCTATATGCTGCAATGTCTTTAACTTGAGGGTTTCAAGTGATTTTGCGTAACTAACATAGTTTTGATATCCAATAATAAGTTTTACAACACGCTTTTGGATGAATTCAAGTTGATCACTCTGTTTATTGGTGATTGAGCTATGCCAAAGAGGACTGGCATACTCAAGTAAAGGACGAATGTATGTTGTAAAAGTGAAAACCAGGTCATCCTTTGGGGCTCCAAAACGCTTCAGAATGTATAGCATATATAGACGACGTGATGCCCTGGAAACGACTTCTTTAATCTGCATGTCCCACTTGAGGTCACTTTGCAGATGCACTCCAAGAAGTTTCACACTCTGGGATTCTTCGAGTATAACACCATCCATTTGTAATGGCTCAAATTGGGGAACATTACGCAAAAAATGAACACGCATGACTTGAAACTTTACAGGATTTGGTGTTGCATCATTCTCCACACACCAACTGGAAAGAGCATCAAGGTTGCTTTGAATCGAACTATCTTCAGGTCTCTGTACTGAAATCACCTCGCCAATCGTCAGGTCATCAACAAACTTCCATCTATCAGGTACATTGTTGAGCAAATCATTAACCATGATAGTAAATAGGATTGGGCCTAATTTAGTACCCTTAGGCACTCCGCACGAAATTGGTTCTGGCGCTGAGACTGAACCGCCCAACCGCACACACTGATTTCTTTGCGAGAGGAAGCTACACACCGTTGGAATGAGAGAGGGCATGATATTAAGACCAATTAATTTGTCAATCAGAATTGAATGGTTGACCCGGTCAAAGGCTTTACTAAAGTCTATGGCACAAATAGTACCATACATTCCTGAGCTATCTAATCCTGACAGAAGCCTATTACAGAGTTGTACAAGGTAATGAGTCGGTGATGAACCCTTCGCATTTCCAAACTGTTGGGAATCCATAAGAGGTCTGAAATCAGTAGCTATCCAATCAGAAAGGAACCTCTCAAAAATTCTACCAAAAACAGGCGTGATGGATAGGCCTATGTTCATTAGGTGTAGAAGCCTTTGGCTTTTTGGGTACAGGAGTAATGATGGCATTCTTCCAGATAGATGGGAAATTATTATCCTATAGGCAACAATTCAATATTTTAGCGAGAGGTTGGGCAAGCTCTAAGGCAAATTCCTTAATTAATCAGAGAGGTATATCACGAGGATGCCTTGATTTATTCACATTAATGCCCTTTAATATTTTAAAAACTTGCCCAGGAAAAATAACAGGGGGCTTAACAGAAGGAAGAAAGGCAGGTAAATTTTGCAAATCTAATGCAGGTAAAAAAGAACAAATCCTAGCAAAATGTTTGTTGACAACATTTACAACAACATCAGGGTCACAACCAGGTTCAAGAAGTGCAGATTGCGGTTTTGATTTTCCAGCAATCCTCTGCACTTTCTTGTGCCACTTCTGGGGCTCAATTTTCCTAAGAGAAGATATAGATTCTTTATAGAAATTTGATTTTGCCAATCTTACTTCTGAACGAACAAGCCTTCTAAAGTGACGGTATCTTGATTGGTTACCCTTTCGATAAGCACGATGTCTTTTCTCAATCATTTTTTTAATACTTTGATTAAACCAAGGTTTATCATTGTCTCTGACACGAATAACTACTGAAGGAAAAGACTTTTCGTAGGTTTCTTTAAGCACACTTTCAAATTTGGCAGCTAAATATTCAGAACTGTCGTCCTCATGAACCATATCATCCCAGTCAATCCCAGTAATAACTTGGCCAAATGCACGCATGGACGAGTCTTTCAAGGGACGGCGTACCAGCAACCATCTCTTTACCGGTTTCTTTTGAATAAAATTAGGTTTTAAAAGAATGGAGGCATGGTCACTGCGACCCAGGGGGGAGAGTTTTAAAGGGGATTGGTAAAGATCAGAGATGTTTGTTAGAATTTTATCAAGACATGCGTCATCGCAAGTGGGAAAATCTACTACTTGTTCTAATGATGTTTGATAAAGTAGGGGGTCAATATTGTAGTCATTAAAGTCATCCATAATAATGAAAGCAGCATTATCCCTTACACTACGAAAATAGTCAATTCTTGAGCACAAGAACTCTGTAAGCTGTTGATTCCGATTACAGTTAGGTGGGTAATAAACGACAATAGTGACGATGGAGAAAGAGAGGTTAATTTTAACATCAACGCATAGGCATTCAAGATCAATAGGACATGCATCATCAACTTCGTAATCATATACTTCATCAATATATAGAACAACACCACCGCCAACGCGATTACTTCTATCATTCCAAATGCATGAGAAACCCTGAACTGCCACTCAGAAGAAAAATCAGAATGAAACCACGATTCTGTTATACCAGCAATATTAATGTTACTGTTTGCTAAAACTAACTCAAATTCATTCATCTTATTACATAACGAGCACGCATTACACAGAAAAACACTGGGGTAAATGTTAGACCTACTAAGTTTAGCTTTACACAAAATTGGAACAAGAATGCTAGGCCCTCTCTCACCATTAATATTATAATTATCTACTCTTCTTCCGATCTGGACAAGTATTTGCTTCCGCATATTCCGACCAGCACGGCGCCCTCTTTTACGCTTGAAAGTGGATATATTAGTTTTTGAAAAATTAAAATTCAAACCCATAATAATCGGAATTAAAGAACAATTAAGAACTAGACATGAAACTCGTCACTTTGACGAGTTAGTTATCCGCACAACGACAAACGCCACGTGCACGTCATACGTTGGAATATTGCACACAGATAAAGATTATGGCATTATGACAAGAACTGAAGAATATGATATGCTGTTAGTGCTGAATTCTGTCAATTTGTGTCATATAGTATATACATGCAAACAGTATAATCTGTATACATATTACATACAGTGTAGAATAGGTGAAATTACGGGACCCGCCATTTATTCCAATTTTTAACATGGCGACGGTATCAAAATGAAACACTTAAATAGCAATTTCTGGAGGACATTATCTCAGGAACAACATATTAACGTGTAGAAGAAATTTGAATACGTAAAATATAGATGCGCACCCTTTTAAATGTGATGAACTATTACGCAAAATATGAAAATACGACTTTTTTTATTCAACTGGACATATGATGACGTCACAACATCCGATTGGCAAAATGTTTACATGAATTCGTATCTACAATCCAATAGCTTCCAGAAAACGTTTTAATCGTGATTATCACATTTTATTCTTACGAGCTATTACAGATTGAAATTTACTGTAAAGATGAAATTAATGACCCACGTAATTAAAATTTTTAGGCATGATGACGTCATAAAAATTAAAATATTTTTATCTCATGCTAAAGAAAGTTGATTGACCTACACAATATATAAATTTAGGAGAAAAAGGAATACAGATAAGCGTGATGCGCTCCATTGAATGTGATGAGCAATAACGAAAGAGACAAAAATCCTATATTTTACATTCGTGTGGCCATACGATGACGTCACAATGTTTTTTTAGCCTTATCGATGCATGATCCGATATCTACAACTCATCAACTTCTAGATTTTGTAATAAAAATAAACGGTTCACGGTTTACTTTAGAAACTATGACTGTTTAAAAAAAGACATAATTTTGACGATTTTTTAAGCTTTTTCATAAAAAACGCGCACGAATTGTCTAATTCAACGTGTTCGTATGGCGTTATTTAAACTGGAAAAGGTCTAAATTGTTTTCAAAATTACTAGGAAAGACTTGAAAAATATAATTCAAGAGAAAAAAATATGTTTTTAACGATACGTGCGCACCGCGTGCGTAAAAAATTGCGCGCCCGTGGGAATTTTTGACATGCTCAAAATGACAAGAAACGCATAAAAAGTTGATTAGAAATTAATTTTGCGCATTTTGAAATTTTAAATGCACGTGCGCGCGTAACTTCTTGTGAAACATACCATTTTTAATCCGTAGAAAGTTTGCCCCTGATATGACTTAAATTTTGTCAAAGTGTCAATACTAAATGACTTTTGGTTTTTAATCTATAATCAATCATTGAAATTCATAAAATTGCGCGTAAGTCACGTTGCGCAACTATGACGTCATTCAAAAATAGGAGGTGCACAACTTCACGTAAATGCCCATATGTTGTCAAAGTTATGAAATGTTATGTTTACACATTTTAGAGAAACGCGACTCACAAAAAGGAAGGAAGGATCCAAGAATAATACAGAAAAAAAATTTTGATCCCATACAGTAACAAGGAGTTATCCGCTCTACCAAGCGGATAACTAATAAAACAATTTGCATATTTCAGTTGATTTGCATACTTCAGCTAACTAGCACTTATGGTTGGACAAAATGTTGCATAAGAACAATTTAGAAAAAATAATTAGCTCTCTACAACTAGTGGTTGGCGTTCTATGGGTAGGGCCTACAGTATACCCTATATTTTAATCATTAATTTGCATATTTCAGCTAATTTACATGTTCCTAAGGTGTGACCGAGGTATGATTTGTGGAATGATATGTGAAATGTATTCATGTGAAAAGCCACAAAAGGTTTAATGGTCTGATTATGTAGATATATACAGTAGCTAAGATTCAATAATCAATATTTCTGCCGGGTCATATCCTGTAAATTTTCCCTGGGGACACTAAATAGGAGGGGTAAAAAATCGACTCTTAATCATGTGAAAAGCCACACGGATAAAAGTTGTTGGAAATTGTCCCCATATGTGTATACAATGTTAAAACAGCAATGACAGCAACTGTAAGTTGCCCGAGACAGTAGCCCCAAGTGACCACTAAAAATGGTGTTAATCATGTCAAGAGCCACATGGCTAATTCCTTTTGTATTGTATCTGTTGCACATTGGGATGCACAAAAATACCATTGACAGCAACATCCTGTAAGTTGCCCCAGACAGTCGACAGAACATGCCCGTTGGGCCCTACAAGGTTTAATCATGGGAAAAAGCCACACAATTCCTTTTACATTGTAACTATTATACTTTGGGATACAAAAATACCATTGACTACAACTTTATCCTGTAAGTTGCCCCAGACAGTAGCCCAAAAATGCCCGTTGGGCCATACAAGATTTAATTATGCGAAGAGCCACACGGCTAATTCATTTTGCATTGTCACTGTTACATATTGGGATGCACAAAAATACCATTGACAGCAACTTTATCCTGTAAGTTGCCCCAGACAGTAGCCCAAAAATGCCTGGGCCATACAATATTTAATCATGCAAAGAGCCACACGACAAAATCTCTTTTACATTGTAACTATTACCCTTTGGAATACAGAAATACCATTGACAGCAACTTTTTAATATAAGTTGCCCAGACAGCATCCCAACAATTTCCGATTCGCCCCCTACAAGATTTGATAACTCGAAGAGTAACTATACTCTAGGCTTTATCTTATCTGAACTTGCATATATATTCATATTTTTATTAATTATGTATGTATATTTATTTATTTTTTATTTATTTTATTTATTTTTTTTTACGTCATGTACATTATATATAATATTAATTGTTCAACTGTATAATGATTGATAGTGTAATTTGAATCTACCTAACTTTAATCAGTTAACTCATAACCTTGATAATTTTGATGAGCAGTCAGCAGATTTAATCGATCAATTAAACTCGAGATCAACTACTCTTGATAACTGCTCATATTATGATTGTGACAAGTTTATTTCAACCTTCACAAATGATTCCAATACTAACTTTTCTTTTTTTCATCTGAACATTAGAAGTATCAAAACTAAAGTAGACCCACTCATACGTCTGTTAGACAATTTAAGCATTGATTTCTCAGTAGTAGGTCTCTCAGAGACATGGCTACATGATAACTCGCCAACTCCCTCCTTACATAACTATACTTTTTTCTCTAAAAATAGGTCAACTAGAATTGGTGGTGGTGTTGCTTTATTTGTTCATAATGATATGAATGTTAAAATCAGACATGACATCTTGCCTCTGCCTTCTGAATCTCTATTCATTGAACTTAGTAACCATAACAAAAAATCTACTGTTGTTGGTATAATATACCGTCCACCTGGAAGTTGTCTTGCCCATTTTTCTGAATCACTAGACAGTGTTCTAAGTAAAATTGATTCTGAAAATAAGAAGTGTCACATTATGGGGGATATAAATATTGAGCAATATCATAATCATCACAGCACTGGAAATTATCTTGATCTACTTCTTTCACCTTCTTTTTATCCCACTATATCGAAACCTACCAGAATAACTACAACAACTGCCTCTCTAATTGATCACTTTTATACCAACCAAACTCATTCTAATATTTCCTCCGGTGTTCTTATTACAGATATTTCTGACCATCTTCCCATTTTTCAACTTATTCATGATGACCAATGCCATTATAACAAGCCTACTGATAGACAGTCTCCCCGCATACAGGATGTTAATGCCTTTTGTAATGACATCATAAACGATTGGTCTGAAGTTTATAACGCCACGCCTAATCTCGCTTTTGACACATTTTTATTAAAATTCTATAATTTACATGATAAACATACCACCTATAAATCTGTACCCAAAACTAAAATGTCTAAACAACCATGGATGTCGCATGGTCTTAGAAAATGTAGTAAAAAAAAGCAAAAATGATACAAAAATATATGTATCCTTCTTTCATTATATAATTCTTTAATTTTACCTCATCTTCATTATTGTAACATTATTTAGGCTGCTGACTATCCATCTCATCTCGATAAACTTAATATGCTGATTAGGCGCGCTATTAGAAATATTACTTTTACGTCTCACATTACTCCATCTGAACCTTTATTTTATGAACTTAAGTTACTGAAGTTAGGAGATATACATAAATTGCAAAGTGCCTCTTTTGTCTTTCAATATTTTTCTAACAATCTTCCTTCTCCCATGATGAATTTATTTAACACTGCTGATTTCAACCATGGTCATAATTTAAGAAGTACTGTTCATAAGTTTCAGTTAACTATTCCTTTTGTAAGGTTAACTAGTTCTTCCCACTTTATTTATGTTTCTGGCCCTTTAATTTGGAATCAATTAAATACTAGTATTGTTAACTCTTCCTCTCTCCCAACTTTTCGTAAAAAACTTAAAAGTCATTTATTATCATTGTACTCAAACTAGACCTTCAAGCTGTTTTTGTCATGACTTTTTTATTTTATTTAATAATTATATACAAATGTATTTTTTTCTTTTGTTTATGGGTCTTGCGTGACAAGTAATCTCTTCTTGCAAGATCCTCTATTAATGGTATTTTTGTATTGTCTCATTATACATTTTCATTCTTTTTTATTGTATTGTTTTACCATTGATAGAAACTAATAAATGTCGAATTATTATTATTATTATTATTATTATCTTGTAAGTTGCTCCAGACAGTAGCCCAACAACATGCCCGTTGGGCCCTACAAGATTTAATCATGCGAAAAGCCACATGTTAAAATCCATTTTACATTGTAACTACCTTTTGGGAGATACGGAAATACCATTGACAAAAACTTTATCATGACAGTATCCCCAAAATTTAATAAATCAAAGACAACAGCTAATTCGTGTTCTTAACTGTTGCACATTGAGCTATACGAAATTATAATAATTACAGTGTATAGATAAATATGGTAATTATGTGGAAACATACGGCATTAGATCTGACCCTACGGGATACATTGTATTATACCTGTTACAGGTGTCCCTGTACATTTTACCAGTGACATGATATATTCCACAAAAAAAGGATAGGCTATACATGTTGATACTAAAATCATCAAATATCTATTAAGTAAATCATGAGCTATGTCAACCCCAAAAATTGTTGAATCCAAATTATATATTATACAAATTTTCAAATGTTACTTGCACCAAATACCAAAATCATGACATTATAATAATAATATGAAATAGTTTTACGTTTTTTAAAGAATAATTGAGCTATCATAAAAGATCAATGACCTCTATATTACATAAGTAAGTAAATTTATTGTAATTAATTGTAATATATAAAAACATTACATTGAAATGAATTGAACGGTTTCTGGTAACAACAAATAAATAGCTTAAACTACATGGTGAAACTATCCCCCGTTGGACACCATCCTGGTACTTCTAGAATTGGTTTCGGGGGTGGTAAAAAACTACCCCTCCCCCACATAGAACATCATTTGGAATAAACTCCCCACCATAGAACATCATTTGGAATTAATGAAATGTCCGGTGTGGAGGGGAGTTGAAATGTCCGAAGAAAACTTCCAGGGGTGAACTAGCCTTCTCCCATGAATTTTCAATTTACATCAACAATCTTGTCAATTTTCCAACAATTGACCTTTTCCCAATGTTTCTTTGATCTTACGCATCTGATGGAAACTAAGGTTTATGTTGCATTCTTCAATGATACTAATTTTTAAATATAATTTTTTTTTATTTAAAACAGAGAAATATTATCAAAAATTTACTCAAAAACGTGATACCAATCCAACAATAAGGAGGTAAGAGATTTAGCACTATTTTACTCTATATGCCATACTCTACTTTGAATTATTTAGAAGTATTATCAATGGTGGCACCAGGATTTCCTTCATGGAGTTGCTGAATGGTCCTTTTTCAAGAAGCAAAAAAGAACCTTCCAATAGAGGAATGGTTGTATAAGACTTAACTGATGTTGTATATGTTTCAATTGTTATTAGGGAAAATTATGCCATGGGAAATGAAAGTTACTACATAACAATACCCTCAAAGTGAGTACCTTTTGTTATTTATTTTTTTTTTTTGTTCTAAGGGTACATTCAGATTTACTGTTATATAATGCACACAGTAATCTGTGGTTACAAAAGGGAACGAGTTTAGACACAAGAAACAAAACGATGTTCCAGTCCATGTGGATGATGAGACAAGTTTGTATCTAACACTAATCTGCAGTAAACACAAAAATATCTATGCACGTACATAACACTGCCTTAACACTCTGAGAACATACCATGAAAATAGTATGTTTGGACTCACTAGAGTAAAAAGCTGATCATTATCATATCCACGATACATCTGGAGTAATGTGTGACCAGTTAACTCTATTAAACCTCTGCTAAATTTTGCTCCCGGATAACAATTTAAATTGGTGGGTGGTCATTATCGTCACTCGAAATGCAATGGAATCTTTCGAAATTCAAATGTTACTGCTGTGTAGTTGACTCGGCTGTCAATCATCGTTTTACTTAGACAGTTATTGGTTAAAAATATCTTGTGAAAGTACTGTAGCATTTTACGACCTGTAGTAGCCCTACATCTGAGACAACAACTAGTTGTTGTCTCAGCCTACAGTACATGTAAAATTACAAAATCAGCAAGGATACTAGGCCCAGGCCATTGATATAGGCCTATGTAGCTAATCTTAAGTGTAGTAGCTACAACGTGTAATCATGATCTATATACTCACCGTTGTCTACTAGCCTGGGTGCAGAACAGTTAATATACACATTTGCGGGAAAAAAGTATAGGAAAATTTTTTTTTAGTTTTTCTGATAGAGTATACCATATAGAATGTCAGAAAAAAAATCCCCATCCAAATTCCTATTAACACACACAAATACCTATATAGGGGATAGGGAAAATCAATTAACGGTTTTTGTTACTTGCAGTTGTGTTTTAATTTAATTTTTTTTTTAAATAGTATAAGAAAATTGAATATATTTTGGTTTCATAAATTTAACAGCTAATATAGTTTTTGTCATATGTATTACACTGTATCTCGTATTCCTTGATCAATTTTCACCAAAATTCCAATTTGTTGTTGCTGTGAACAATCACCTTTTATGACCTACATTTCTTTTTTGTATCAAATGTAACATTTCTTTTTGTCTATTGCCAATTTTTAGCGATCCACAAACTGATGTTAAAATTAATGTGTTGTAGATGCAAAATTAGTAAGTATACCAATATTATTTACATTTGTATGAATTTAGTGTTAGATAACTGTTTATTCAATCAAATCGTCAACATCAATATCAACATCAATATTATTGAGGTTCAAATTGTTTTTCTACCAATATCCTATTCACATTTTGTAGTTGAATAAATGTACAATAATTACAGATTTAACATTGATCCTGCTATTTGGTGTTTATTTAGATTTCATCATTTCATTCTAGCAATTTGAATAGAAGTTTTACATTATTTTCCACACAATTAAATTTTTAAAGCTAAGAAAACATTTTTACATCATCTACATTCTTTCATTAATCAACTTTTTAAGGGAATTATATTTGAATTTCAGATGACAAAAATAACAAAGGAACCAGTCATAGAATTATACAGAAACACATTGACGATTTGTGTTGGTGTCATCAAAATGAAAATTAATATTGTTTCAGCTAATACAGTATCAATGTAATGAATATGACAAATTTTGCTGTCATAATTTGTTTATGGCCTGATTTCACTTATTTATATCATATATGGAGTACAGTATTTTAAAACTTGACACTATACTGTATACTATTTCTAAACATAAAAGAAAGATATACTGTAGTTCTCATGTCTCAGTATATAGTTTTTTTAAAAGTTCCAGATAAGTGATGACGTAGGCCTCCCCTCAGGGAAGGTTCTTCGCATTGACATACACTGCCTCTTTCATACCATCTGGATTCCCTGTCTAATATGACTTTATATGCCACAGAAACTTTCCTCATCAAGAAACGACAATTAGCACAATTTGTACTGAAATATAGGCTGGTATGGCCTTCCTTCCTTCCTCAAATCCAACTGCAAGTGAAGTGTTTCTCCTAGAGCACAGTATTTATACACATTGTGCAGCCTACAATACAATGCTACAAGCTAGCTCATCTGGCCTATGCAAATTAACTTATCCATATTCATTATCTTGCTATTATACAGAGGTCATATTGTAGTTTTTAGTTGTAACCCTAATTAACATGCTCAGATATATGGCAACTTCAGTTTAAAATGAATCTGAAACCATTATATCTGTTATTAAATAAATTCAACTATGATCATAATTATATACATAAATAATATACAGCCCAACATGACACTTAACCAAAAGAATAAGTATATATACATGGTATAGTTACCCAAAGTAGTTAATTGTGTTGTGACCTATTCCAGGTACGCAATTGTACCACTAGGTGGAGATAGGCAATCAATGTGCAATACACTGGCCCATACTACAGTACTATTATCATGATTTTTCACTGTACCTTGTCTCATTACATGAAAGCCCTACAAAAAATCACTTATTTCTATAGTTTTAGGCTACTAACATATTCAAGAATGTTATTATAAGACATAATTTTGGTAAACTTGTTTTGGATCAGCTCAATCCACCTTTAATACCATTATTAATTTCAGGAACTATAAATGGTAGGTTACATTGATTAACATTAATTTTTAACATTCTAGTAAAGCTTAACTTAAGATTTTAATGCTTACACTGCAACTACTAAGTAAGGTCGTGTGGCTCAGTGTTGGACATTGAATTACTGATCGCGAGTTGGAATCCAACTCTCGCCGCACTGCCCAAGAGGGAGAGGAGGAGGAAGTGGAAGAACAATTTGTTATATATATTTGTTATATGTATTTTTTTAGGGGTGTGGGGTGGAAAGGCTTGATAATAGGCAGGTGATTTAAATTGTGTGGTTATTTTGAAATATTGGAAGGACATGTAGTAGGGGCAATTAATAGTAATTAGTATGGTCTTATATTTTCGTGGTGTACCGCTACAAAGGTGTATGTTCAATGTATTATATTAAGGAAAATTTCTTTAAATACTAGATTAAATTTTATTGTTATATTACATTTTATTATAGTCTATTTTAGGAAGAAAGTTGAAGAACTGAGGTTATTTAAGGGGCATATTGTACAGAATAAATACCAACTAGAATTTAATTCGTCACTTTGACGAATTATAGGTGATCATTTTTATCATTTTACCGAAATAATTTTTTTGCACGTACGTCAACATACGATCAGAAAATGCTGATGTATGCCATCCTATTATACGCTTTAGTGTTGAGTTGTGCCTATTATATGCCATATACAATATGTACAGTATATAATGTATCTATATACAGTGTAGCATAGGTGAAATTACGGGACACACATCATGTTCTAATTTTTTGGTATGATGGAATTATCAAAATAAACTCGAAGATGACAATTTCGAAAGATAATGAATTGAGCAAATAAATATAAGAATTGGAAGAGAATTTGGCACGTAGAAGCGCTGTGCGCGCTCTTTGAAATTTGTATAACTTTGACGAAAAAGATGAAAAAACTACTTTTTAACTTCAACTGGCCATATGTTAACGTCACAACATCCGATAGGCTTAATTTTTATATGAATTCATATCTACATTTCATCAGCTTTCATAATAAATTATAATTATCAAAGTAACCTTTAATTCTGAAGAGCTGTAAGATATTCAAATTTACGGCGAAGGTGAAATTACACGACCTACGTTATTCACGTTTTTACGCGTGGTGACGTCATCAAAATAAAAATAGTGGCAGGTCATGAGAAAGTCAATTAATTGAGAAATCACATACTAAAATTTGAGCGAAAATCAGGCACAAATTATTAGAGATGCGTTCTATTGAATGTGATAAAATATGACAAAAGAGAAAAAAAACTTAATTTTAAATTCAAGTGGCCATTTGATGACGTCACAACATTTTGTACGTCAAATGTGTACATGAATTCATAGCTACAACTCAATGGCTTCCCGAATAAGTTAAAAAAAATGGGGGTCATCTTGCATTCTGAAGAGTTATTTTCATTTTAAAAATGCCTCATTTTTCACCATTTTCAGCACTTTGATGGAATTCATTTGCGCATTTTGTCATTTTTAACGTGCTCGTATAGCGTTATCTTAAGTCGGAATGGACTCAAAATCGGTGAATGTACTAAGAATTGTGAGTAGATTGTGATTTATACATCAAATTTTATTTTTTACGCTTTCTAAGAATCGTAAAGTAATTTTTTGAAACGCGCAAATGGCCTAATTCATGCTCTAAATTGATCAAAACTTAATTTTGAGCGTTCTAAATTTTTAACGCGCGATTTCACGTGCATGACCTTGAAACGCGCAACTTTTTATTTGCTAATATTTTTACCCTTGACCTGAAGTTTACATGTAGTGAATTTCATTAATATGTGATAATGAATTATGGAGATATGATTGATAATGTGATTTCACAAAATGGCGTATAAATGACGTCACGGATGAGTGATCACGCTGGAAAGCTTATTAGGATTAAGTTATATCATTTGAAAGATATTCTGAAATTTTGGTAATCATTGACATTAAACTTTTTGAGATATCTGTTACACAAAATAGTGTACAGAAACAATAAAAAGAAAAATAAAGATTTGATACAATAACAATAGGTGATCATTTTATTCTAAATGATCACCTAATTAGTAATAGAGAGTGTGTGTGTGTGTGGTTATGCAATAGAAACAAATAATATATTATATTAGGGGAGTTTATTTATATACTAGATATTAATAAATTAAATGTTTTAATAGATTAGATTGAAATTACAATTAGAAGAACACTTTGAAATTGTAATAAATGCCTGTCGCACTTCATAATAAATTGAGTTTTTACACTTTGTAATAACTGCCCATCACACCTTGTAATAAGTTGACTTGTCTTAATTTGTAATAACTGCCTGTCACATTTTTTAATAAATTGAATTTTCGCACATTGTAACACTTTGTAATAAAATGTTTTCTCTAAATATAATATTGTTACATACTGTAGTACTTCGTGGAGACTTTATTCAAAAACTAGGGACACTCCGAGAGTGCATATCTCCGCCTGTAGTATATAAGATTTCCCCGACATCAGGCACAGAATATAAATGTTAAACCACCCGGTGATAGTGAAATTTAATTGATTAATTTGAAACTATAAAGATGTTGAAAATCTTTGAAAATGAGATTCGAACCCCAAACGTTCTGTTTGATATGCAGATGTCCTAACCATTATATTAAACCATGGTTGAATGGTTGGGACCATTTCATGGTATTTTCAAACTCGATTGGATAGCGACTCTTTAAAACTCTCGGCGTGGTACAGCACAATTGATACGCCGTCATCTTTTCAGTATATTTATTCACGAAGCGGGATCTCCGAAGAGATACTTTTATTTATATATAAACACATCAGCACAACCTGAATTATATATATATATTTTTCAACTGTTTAAAATGTTGTTTAACATAATTTATCAGATTCATACTCTCCTATATCCTCAGATTACTTTACCCACGTTTCAGGTCAATCGAAGCAATTTTTAAATGTTACCTTATGCTCATGATCTTTTTCCTCAAGTTTCAACCCATGTATTGTCATCCCGGTCCATGCCGTTTATAACGTAATTATAGCCCTATAAATCATACGGTTATATTGCATTTTTTATAAAAACGTTAAATTGTAGTAACGTTTTAAAATGGCGTAAAATGGAAGCTAGACGGCATGGACTGGGGCAAGTGGTATTTTTCTGAAATGACTGGACTCTAATCGCCCCAACCCATGTATCGTCATCCCGGTCCATGCCGTTTATAACGTAATTATAGCCCTATAAATCATGCGTTTATATTGCATTTTTTATTTTAAAAAAAGTTAAATTGTAGTAACGTTTTAAAATGGCGTAAAATGGCAGCTAGACGGCATGGACCGGGGCAAGTGGTATTTTTCTGAAATGACTGGACTCTAATCGCCCCAACCCATGTATCGTCATCCCGGTCCATGCCGTTTATAACGTAATTATAGCCCTATAAATCATGCGTTTATATTGCATTTTTTATTTAAAAAAAAGTTAAATTGTAGTAACGTTTTAAAATGGCGTAAAATGGCAGCTAGACGGCATGGACCGGGGCAAGTGGTATTTTTCTGAAATGACTGGACTCTAATCGCCCCAACCCATGTATCATCATCCCGGTCCATGCTGTTTATAACGTAATTATAGCCCTATAAATCATGCGTTTATATTGCATTTTTTATTTAAAAAAAAAGTTAAATTGTAGTAACGTTTTAAAATGGCAGCTAGACGGCATGGATCGAGGCATGTGGTATTTTTCTGAAATGACTGGACCCTATTCGACCCAACCCATGTATCGTCATCCCGGTCCATGCCGTTTATAACGTAATTATAGTCCTATAAATCATGCGTTTTGCATTTTTTATTTAAAAAAAAGTTAAATTGTAGTAACGTTTTAAAATGGCGTAAAATGGCAGCTAGACGGCATGGACCGGGGCAAGTGGTATTTTTCTGAAATGACTGGACTCTAATCGCCCCAACCCATGTATCGTCATCCCGGTCCATGCCGTTTATAACGTAATTATAGCCCTATAAATCATACTTTTATATTGCATTTTTTATTTAAAAAAAAAGTTAAATTGTAGTAACGTTTTAAAATAGCGTAAAATGGCAGCTAGACGGCATGGATCGGGGCATGTGGTATTTTTCTGAAATGACTAGACCCTACTCGCCCCAACCCATGTATCGTCATTCCGGTCCATGCCGTTTATAACGTAATTATAGCCCTATAAATCATACGTTTATTTTGCATTTTTTATTTAAAAAAAGTTAAATTGTAGTAACGTTTTAAAATGGCGTAAAATGGCATCTAGACGGCATGGACTGGGGCAAGTGGTATATTTCTGAAATGACTGGACCCTACTCGCCCCAACCCATGTATCGTCATCCCGGTCCATGCCGTTTATAACGTAATTTTAGCCATATAAATCATAGCCCTAGTTAGTCCAAGCCGTAAGAATAAAATCATTTAATTAAATTATTACACTTTTTGCGCCCCATACATGTGAATGTGAATTTCGAATAAGTAACCAACTTCACACAAAAAATTGAATATCGAATAATGAATAAGTAACCAACTTCACGCCGGTTTTTTTTTAACAAAATGGACCTCATGGAAGTAAAATGTTAAACTTGGCAGCTTCTTCCTCCTCCATCTTTCATTTTTGTTGTACTCTATATAGAGCCAGGGCTGATAATGAGGGGGATGGCCAGAGAAGTAATCGCGCGCTTGCTGATCACCGCACGTCACATGACATCATGGTGTGATCGTCGGAAGAGCGCGCAAGTTCAGACATGCTATCGTGGAATTCCGTCTTGCCGAGATAAACTATCTGAGAATTCCGTCTTTCCGAGATACTTTACCTTGGAATTCCATCTTTCGAAGATTCGTTATCTTGGAATTCCATCTTTTCGAGAAAATTTATCATAGAATTCCATCTTTCCGAGATACGTTATCTTCGAATTCCATCTTCTACAGATAAACTATCTGAGAATTCCGTTTTTCCGAGATAAACTATCTGAGAATTCCGCCTTTCCGAGATAAACTATCTGAGAATTCCGTCTTTCCGAGATAAACTATCTAAGAATTCCGTCTTTCCGTGATAAACTATCTGAGAATTCCGTCTTTCCGAGATAAACTATCTGAGAATTCCGTCTTTCCGAGATAAACTATTAAAGAATTCCGTCTTTCCGAGATAAACTATCTAAGAATTCCGTCTTTCCGAGATAAACTATCTGAGAATTCGGTCTTTCCGAGATAAACTATCTGAGAATTCCGTCTTTCCGAGATAAACTATCTAAGAATTCCGTCTTTCCGAGATAAACTATCTAAGAATTCCGTCTTTCCGAGATAAACTATCTGAGAATTTCGTCTTTCTGAGTTAATTTATCTTGGAATTCCATCATATAAATTGCTTTATTCCGTGTTTCCAAGATAATTATCTCAGTAACTCGGAATCTCGGAAGGTCAATTTAAGCTTCCATAAATATCTGTCCAGAATTGGGAAATATTTTGTCCAGAATAAGGACAAAAGCTATTTTGGACACAGCACTTCCCCATCCTGGATAGAAATTTCCCCATTTTGGACAAATCTGATTTCTCTATATTGGACAGCTTCCCTATTTTGGACACAGCACTTCTCCATCCTGGACAGAAATTTCCCCATTTTGTACTCACAAATCGGATTTCTCTATATTGGATAGCTTCCTATTTTGGACACAGCACTTCCCCATCCTGGACAGAAATTTCCCCATTTTGGACAAATCGGATTTCTCTATATTGGACAGCTTCCCTATTTTAGACACAGTACTTCCCAATTCTGGACAGAAATGTCCCCATTTTGTACAAATCGGATTTCTCTATTTTGGACAGCTTCCCTATTTTGGACAGCACTTCCCCATCCTGGACAGAAATTTCCCCATTTTGGACACGATATAGCGCCACCACTTCCCCATCCTGGACAGAAATTTCCCCATTTTGGACAAATCGGATTTCTCGATTATGATTCCCTTTATGTATAATTACAGAAATTCTGCCTGTATAGGATTTCACCCGAGTTATATTTTTTGTGTAATCCCCTGAAAACACTGTTATTTTGTTTTAGTTACGCTTCCTGCACTGCATTGTTTGTCGTCATCTATCGAAGAAGTCTTTAGTTTCGTGGTAAAACTGTCCATATTGCTGTGGTGAGCTTGATATTTGACCTTGGCATTCAGTTCATACCATTTTCTCAATCTGATTTATAATAATTAGGGTCAAGAAGGTCAGAGGCCAAATATAATTTAAGAGGGCCCAAATGTTTAATTAACTGAATTTTCACAACTCAAACTAGACTTGAACTCGTCACCACAAACGCGCACGTACGTTAAACCTGTTTTATAAAATTCGCACAGAGAAAAGATGTATATGCTATATTATGATCTGAATATCAAAAACATTGTTATCAGTGAGCTCTCTATTTTGTGTCCAAGTATATAGGCCTACAGTATACACTAAATGTTGTGTACAGCTTAGTTGAAAATATCGGACCCGCTTTTAATTCTAATTTTTAACATGATGACGTCATCAAAATGAAAGACGATGATAACAATTTCGGATGAAAATTGTCTGAGCAACAACATATTAACGTGTTGAAGAAATTTGGATACGTAGAATATAGATGCGCGCTCTTTTAAATGTGATGAACTATGACGCAAAATATGAAAATACGACTCTTATAATTCAACTGGCCATATGATGACATGACGTCACAACATCCGATGCTCAAAATGTGTACATGAATTTTTATATACAATTCACTTTTCATTCTGAGAAGCTATAACAAATTTTAATTTATTGGAATGATGAAAATAATTTTGCACATGATGACGTCATAATTTAAAATGGTAAATGATGCAAAAGGTAATTGATTGACGTCCTATACAATATCAAAATATGGGGGGAAATGGACTACGAATAAGTGGAGATGCGCTCTGTTAAATGTGATGAGCTATGACGAAAGAAACAAAAATCCTATATTTTATATTCGAGTGGCCATACGATGACGTCACAATGTCCGATTAGCCATATTGATGCATGGTCCGATATCTACAACTCATCAACTTCCAGAATATGTAAAAACAATTAAATTCACCATGTAATTTAGAATCTAAGACTGTTTAAAAAAAGGCATAATTTCGATTTTTCATCAAAAACGCGCGCGAATTGTCCAATTCGAAGTGCTGGTATGACGTGATTTTAAGTCGAAATTGTTTAGAAGTTAGAAAATTACTAGAAAAGGCTGGAAAAACATAATTCACACACAAAAAAAGATGTTTTTAGCGCTACGTGCGCGTACAAATTTGCGCACACCTGGATATTTTTTACATGCTTAAAATGACATGAAACGCGTAGAAAGTTGATTAGAAATTGATTTTTCGCATTTTAAAATTGTAAATGCGCGTGCGCGTCGTAACTTTCTTTGAAACATGCCATTATTTTTCCACAGATAGTTAGCGCTTGACATAAATGTACAATTTGCTAAGTTTTAATTTAAATTGTTATATGGTTTTCGACCTATGTTAAATACGCTAAATTCATAAAATCGCGCGTAACTTACGCTTGGTGACTCTAAAGTCATCTATATATAAATTATGGTTAATTCTGACAAAGGCGAGCACAATGCAAAAACTTCGGTACAAATCTCCGACTTGGATACCTACCTTATCTATCTCAGATGTACCGCGAAACGTAGATTTGATAACATTAATGTGCAGTTCGACGCTATTTTTCCATATTTCTATCTTAGCAAGATATTATAAAGAGTTTTTTAACAACATTTATGATTTCAACAGTAGATTTTCTACTCAATTTCAGTTCTTGGCGGTCAAGTAATTTCCGGGTTTATGATAAGTTCACCTTGCAGCAACATGGTTTCAACTATTTTCTCTCTTTTATACACAAGGGAGCAGCAGTTAAAATAATAGGTTTGACCCTAAAGGTGAATGGAAACAGGCACTTTCCATCAATCAATACGGAAGAAAAAAACAGATACTATAGTAGGACTGGAGCGTTGGCCATTAGTCATAGCCATTTTAGTATTTTGTTTATTTTAGGAACGGACCACGCGTGTGAAAGGTACAGTAGTTAAAAAATAAAAATTATATTGCAAATTAATAAAGATCAAATTAAATATACGCCATAAAGAATCGGAATATATTGTGGGGAATAGTATTATAAATTACATAGGGAGATTTGATGATAAGACATTAATCGAGTGAAATCCCGATAGCTGAGTTTGATTAAGTAAGCTGGCAGGAATAACTGTAGGCTATCTGTGTCCTGTTAGGACCGAGATGTCTGCCCATGTTGCAAGCCGTAATGTCTTCTTTCTTGGACCGAAACGGCCCACTCTGTCACGGCAGTTAGTTTCAAAAGATGTTTAAATTACATAATGTATTAATACTTATTAGGATGATATTTATTTGAATAAACGCCTCTCCAATAAAACATTACTTTGAATAATAATCACCATTTTCGGGAAAAGAAAGAAGAATATAGAAAAAAAAGATCGTGACAATAGCAAGGGTTTATCCGCCAAGTGCGGATAACCAATTCTCCTTCCGAAGTCATGGTGTTGCGTTTATATCGCAACCTACTACGTTTCCTGTGGTTGAAAATTAAATGCACACTCTGTGATGTACAGGATAACCGTACATTTATTTGGAGCTACCTCGTCACCGGAATGTGCCAACTTCGCCTTGCAGAAGACTGCCAAAGAAAATAAAGATCTACATAGTAAGAAAGCTGTGTCAACCATTCTTAATTATTTTTATATGGATGACTGCCTGCTGAGTTTCGTGAAATGGCACTTGATCTTATCCAAGATTTAAAGGCACTATCTCATAGAGGAGGATTTAACCTGACAAAGTGGGGGTCTGTATTCCGCAGGATGAAAGAGCAAATTGTGTAAAAAACTTGCATCTAGAAAATTCCCAATAACCTACAAAAGCAATGTTGCCAGCAGTCAGTAGTGTTTTTTATCAATTAGTTTTTATTGCACCTGTCACGGTCACTGCTAAATGTATACTACAAAAATATGTGTAAGCTGAAGTTGGACTGGGACGCATAAGTTAATGGCGACCATTTATAGCAATGGAAAGTTTGGTATAACCAAGTTTATCTGCTCGAATAACTATCCCAAGATTTACCTGCACAATTTGTCGTCAACAGACAGATGCATATATGTGCAGATGCTAGTAATGATGGATATGGGTGTGTGGTTTACCTACGATCACAGTTAAACGATAGAGGTGAAATTAAATGTTCATTTGTAATGAGAAAAGCTAGATTAGCCCCCATCAAAACAATAACAATGCCGAGAATTAAACTAACTGCTGCAACCATCGCTGTTAAAATTGGTGCAGTTGTTTTTGTTTTGCAAAGAAGTAAACATAAGGTGTGGCAAAATTTTGTATTGGACCGATAGCATATTTTCAATGAAACTGCTCGTTTTCACACCTTTTGTTTCAAATAGGGTAAATGTCATACGTGATGCAACCAGTCCAGACCAATGGAGATTTGTCAAATAAAAACCAAGCTGACATAGCTTCCAGATGAACCAGCCCTAATGAATTGAACAGCAATTCAATTTGGTTTCGAGGACCAGGATTCCTGTGGAAAGTGGAGGAAGAGTGGCCGCAGCAGCAGATTGTAACCAAGCCGATAAATTAATTTGATGTTGAGGTAAAAACAATGTGCGCTGCGCAAGCACAAGAAGTAGTCAACCCATTGAGTAAATTAACTCAACAATTGAAGGCGGAGTTCTCGCTAATAAACCGTTCTTCGCAAAATGACCCTGGTGCACATCTGCAAGGATATTCAAAACGATGAAATAGTAATTGTGAAATACATCGAAAAGTTCATGTTTGCCGATGAACTCAAAGCTTTACAGCGAGATGATCCTGTATCCACAAAAGCTACAGTTTCCAAGTCAAGTACACTCTACAAGCTGGACTCAGTTTTAATCGATGAAGTACTGAGAGTTGGTGGACGCTTAAGTCAAGCGAATATTTCAAAACACAAAAAACAACCGATTATCATCCCTAATGGATCGACTGTGGCTGGTCTCATACTCAAAGATATTCATTTGAAGTGTGGCCATAGTGGTAGGAATATCCCGCTCGTAAGATTATCAATCAATGTGTTGTTTGCAGAACACAGCGTGGCAAAATTATGGAACAGAAGGTGGCTGATCTACCTTATGATCGAGTCAAATCAGGTGAGCCCCCATTTACCAATGTTGGAATAGATTTCTTTGGGCCGCTTCATGTTAAACAAAGGCGATCATTAGTTAAAAGATATGGTTTTATATTCGTCTGTTTAAGTTCTAAAGCTGTGCTTGTGTAAATGTTTTACGAAGATTTGTCGCTCGACGTGGAAATGTGAAAACAATAAGTTGTGACAACAAATTGTGTTGGAGAGCAACGAGAGCTGAGAATTAGAGGCGTGGAACTCGCAGCAAGTGCATCATAGCCTTCTTCAAAGGGGAATAGATTGTATCTTTAATCCTCCGGATGGCTCCCATCATGGTCGCATTTGGGAGAGGCAGATAACAAGTATTCTGAAGATCTTTTTTGCATTACTTACGCAGCAAAATTTAACAGATGATAGTCTGCAAACTTTTCTTTGTGAGGTAGAAGCTATTTTGAACAATAGACCAATCACAGCGTAAAGAGAAGACAGTAGCGATGCAAATCCATTTGCGCATAACCATATTCTTCAACTAAAAATGACGCCCTGCCTCCAACATTAACAAATGAAGGTAGCTCATACTACAGAAAGAGGTGGAAGCAAGCTCAAAACCTTGCCGACGGTAGATCACAGAATATCTTCCATCATTGCAACGACGTCGGAAATGGGTAAAGTAGAGCCCAAACGAAATGCAAAAGTTGGTGATATTGTCTTGTTTCTTGTCGTTGAGTGAGCGAACTCCTCGCAATACATGGCCGCTAGGAAGAATAGTGCAAACATTTCCAGACAAAGATGGGTTTGTGCAAGTTAAAACTATGTTTGATGTTGGAAGAAGATTAGATTTACTAAACTTTTACTAACATATTATATTAAATTATATTAAACAGCATACTTATACTGTAAAACTGTACTGTACAGTTTAAAAGAAACTTTGTGAATTTTAATTTAATTTAAAGAAATTTCTATGTTATGATATAATAGTAAGAAATGATATATTGGATTGTGTAATTTATGTTGTGTTTAAAATGAGAAAATTGTGATTCACAATTGAGGGGTGAGGATGTTAGTGCACACATAGATTAGTTTTATTGTGCACAGATTATAATAGAATCATTGAACCATGTAAACTTAGTTGGAATTGTGCTGTAGCTCACCTGGTGCTCCATGTATTTTAATGCAAATTAGGCTTGCTGTTAACTAGAATAGGCTAGTATAGTATCTGTTCAGTTTTTAGTTTTAGGCATATCTTTGGTGAGTGTTATACTGTTTTATACACTACTTTGATTTATGTACACCGGAATAAATATGATAAGACTTGCTTGCTTAATTGCAGTAGTAGTTCGGCCTGCTAGGCTAGGCTATAGTCTTATGTATAAAGATACTAATTACTGTACTGCATGTTAGTACTCATCATTTATTTAATTTATTATAGTCAATCAGGATTCAGGAATAAGGCGTTCGATGAGGAACCGCAATGAAAGAAACTGAATTTCAAACTTGATTTGACTACTACACAGGCCAATAGCACATCTAGTGTTACTTCTAAATATTATTGGAATCCATACTTGTGGATCACTGTGATGACACGTTGAAAATTGACGATTGTCAGTTTGCTTTCAAACCAGGTCATTCTACTGATCTTTAAATCTTTTTGTTGAAGCAAGTTGTTGAATACTATCATAATCAAGGTAGTCCGGTATACTGTTGCTTTCTGAACAAAACCAAAGCGTTCGAACGAGCCAATCATTGGACCTTATTAAAACTTTTAATTGAAAGAGGTGTGCCTATCTCTGTAGTTAGGATCTTACGAAACTTGTAAGGTAATCAAGAATTTGTCGTTAGATAGGGACATTGTGTCTTTTTACCATTTGCTTTTCACGGTTTGCGCCAAGGGATTATGATGTCTCCATTACTTTACAATGTATATATTGACGATCTTAATGTGAATTTGTTGACTGTATAACATACAGTGCTTTGTAACTCTATAAATGATGATGATATTGAGAAACAGTATCGAGCTCTGTGTATCAGAACTAATACATTGGCAGGACATTCTCCAAATGTTCCCTTGAAGTAAAAATATCAGTTATTTAAAACGTATTGCTTTAATGTATGTATGACTCTATGGAGTAAATTCAATGAAGGTACTGTGAACTCATTTCGAGTTTGCTTTAATAACGGGTTACGTAAGCTACTGAAATTGCCTAGATATAATAGCGCAAGCATGATGTTTGTAACAAATAACGTTCCCTCATTCTATGAATAATGGAGGAACTATATACATAGTTTTAAGAACAGAATTTATGACTGTAGTCTGATTCAAACCATAGTTAACGTACTTCCATATATAGATATTTTAGTATAATGTGAAATAATTGTTTCTCTCTCTTTTTTATATGATTTGTATATGGATGTACTATGCGAAATAAAGAAAATGAATGAATGAATAAATACACAATTCATTTGATTTTTATTTCATTGAGTATATGATTAGTATAATAAAAATTGTTTATTGGGCTCGGGGATCCTATCTTATGTTTTATTAAAGGTTATCACCGAGTATATTATATCACCGCTATTTTGTAATAAATTCATTCATTGTTGCGAAGCGATAGTGTGGACACAGGTGAATGGAGTTTTCCGTCAAGGTAAAGTTTTGCATTGCAATCGATCAGGCATTTAGCTGCCGGATTGCACCCACTTAATACAGGATGTATACAAATATTATACGCATCTTTATACATTGAACCACGACACATACATACAGCCATACAGATTTCACTGTGATTGAGAGATCAGGATAAATACACTATTTTGAAACAAATTAAGAAGCTTTTTGGCTTGAAAAATTGCTGGATGCTACATTATTACGAGTTAATTGGATAGAAGCTGAACTAATTATATAATAACTTTATATCTACATTATAACTGTTAGTGAATATAAGACTTTTTAACTTAAAAATTGGTAAGTAACTTTTGAATTAAGTGTAGTTTATTATTGAGTTGTTAATCCATTTTCTGCCTACTGAAACTTTACAATTATTGGTAGGATGTTTGTATTGCTATCGAGAAAGTTCCGGGGTTGATTTTCGGTTGGGGAGATTTTCATTCTCATTCACAGATTAATTTTTCTTATTAATAATGTATACATTAATTTTGATTTCCATCAGATTTGTCTCAGACCGTTGCAATGTATTCATATACCAATTCTTGCTGTAAACGTAACATTTTGGTAAGTTCAAATACACTTTCTCTTTGGTATTTAACAATTATATAGTATAATACGTGTAAAGTTGTACGTTCAATTCAATTTTATTTTCATAAGATACAACATTGTGAAATAACATGAACGTTTTTTTAAGTAAAATGCACTTATGCTGGAGAAACATAAATAAGACCAAAGGGCTTTAAGGCTAGTTCCATCAGACAAAAATAATTCAAAAATTATATATAATAAACGTTTCAAAAGTAGTCAATAAATAAAAAATAAAATATGAATAAATAAATACGTTAGTAATAGCTATGCCATAAGATCTTTTTCAAAACTTATCAAATGTATCACGAAGAAGAAATTTATGTAATTATTAAAGTAATATGAGTTACCAAGAGTAAACATTGATTTTAAGTACTAGATGGTCTAGTCCACAGATGGTTCTCGAATACACAATAATTTCAGCGTTTTTTAAATGTACGTACCGCAGGACTATAATACATTGTCGTTTACAGAAACGAATAAATAGATACGATGATTTATGTATTCCACTAAAATTAGCACCCTAGTGGGAATTACTTCCGAAAGAGAAACTTGTCACATGAGTGTATTTTGTATTAATCAAAAATTTGGACTCATTTAAACAAACCCAATTTATGTTTATTTTCATTCATTTTTTTTATTTTTCTTATATTTATCTATATATAAATTTACGTAAGGGCAAAATTCGGTAAATCGCGCGTTATTTCTAGAATGTTTACTCGATGGTATATAAAGTTGGTTAGAATCTCGGTCCTGATTTAAACCACCAGATTAAAACGAATTTAGGTTGAACGATTTGCCCCAAATAGGGGTGTTTTCCGACCGTGGTATACACTGTCTTATAATGGATGTCCTCTTAAAAAATACCTGCACACAATAATACTATCTCCTCCTACGATATGTTTGTAATAGCTGAAAACCGGTTGAACAGCTCGAGTACAGTATCATAATGTTGAAGACAGGCCGATTTTAAGGTAGGCTATACTTGGGGTAAATAGGGTTTCTAGTCGAACTTTAGAGGAGTCTGCCAGGGCCAAGGCAGTGTACAGATAGTCTGTAATAGGTCATTTGGTATTGCTTACAATGTGCTAAATCATATAACATTGGTTGCTGGTGGTATCTACAATATCTAAGCTGGGCTAGTTAAGGAAAGGGGGATCTCTAGTCTAACTTTAGAGGGGTCTGCCAGGGCCAAGGCAGTGTACGTGTTTGATCCAAAAATCACTGGGGTAATAATATGTACAATAATGTAGTAATAATTATAGATTTAGGATAGTATTATTATTATTATTATTTTTTAATTTAATTTTGTAATTACATTACCCAATAATACAATTTTATTACAACACATAGAATGTGTCATTAAATGTATGAGGGTCTGGCGGGCCTATTGCAGCAGACAAAAAGTATGTCGTTTGTGATACTGGTATAAGAATGCCAATGGGCATCCCGTGGTGGTAAAATTAGGTGGTATCTCTCTCATCTAACCGGTGCCGATTTTTTAGCACCTTTCGGGGTCCCCCCGGTCTAGACGCAGCAGGGGTTACCCGGCAGAATCCTATTTTCATTGATTTCAAGTGACCCCCAACAAACTTAAATAGTCAGATATTGGTACCTAGCTCATCTAACCAAATGTCTCTGGGCTGCCGGTCTATCACCCTCTAGTTAAAACAATGATCGTAGAAGGAGATTAACTGAATGAGACTAACACACACCCACACTCACAGTAATAAAGTTTATCTGTATGTGTGCTTATGTAACTAACAGTACCCACACTCACAGTAAGACATTTGCGATTCAAAATATTTTTTTTTTCAAAAAATCGGCCTGTCTTATGGAAGTTTTTTTTACATCTTCATCATACAAGTAGGCAGAGTCCATATTCATAGTTGATTTATTACAACATTGTATCCAATTAAAAGAATATGAGCCATTATGGGAATATGCTTCTATACGTGTTTGTATAATGATACCCAACGGTACTATTTCACAAAACTTTCACATTTGTTCAAGACAGATCACAATGTAAAACAGGTTTTACCATAAAGTTGGGATGAATTTATAAATAAAAATAAATAAAAAATAAATAAACCCCCCGGATATGGTTGAGTTTGGTTTTACAAATGTTTTTGGGAGAGCTTAAATATTTAATCTGTGATGTATTTAAATGAAGGTTATTTAAGTAACGACATGAGAAATACAAAAAGAACTACAAAAAACTATTTATTTACTAACCACATATTCTTAGTAATAGACAATAGAATTTGTTGTAAATGGGGATCAAAAGGGATATATCAAAGGCCATTTCGCTGAAGAAAACAGCAGACATTTTTGTAACTTGTTTTTAGAAAGGCAATCTGCCTGTTTTTTAATTTAATTTTGTAATTACATTACCCAATAATACAATTTTATTACAACACATAGAATGTGTCATTAAATGTATGAGGGTCTGGCGGGCCTATTGCAGCAGACAAAAAGTATGTCGTTTGTGATACTGGTATAAGAATGCCAATGGGCATCCCGTGGTGGTAAAATTAGGTGGTATCTCTCTCATCTAACCGGTGCCGATTTTTTAGCACCTTTCGGGGTCCCCCCGGTCTAGACGCAGCAGGGGTTACCTGGCAGAATCCTATTTTCATTGATTTCAAGTGACCCCCAACAAACTTAAATAGTCAGATATTGGTACCTAGCTCATCTAACCAAATGTCTCTGGGCTGCCGGTCTATCACCCTCTAGTTAAAACAATGATCGTAGAAGGAGATTAACTGAATGAGACTAACACACACCCACACTCACAGTAATAAAGTTTATATGTATGTGTGCTTATGTAACTAACAGTACCCACACTCACAGTAAGACATTTGCGATTCAAAATATTTTTTTTTTCAAAAAATTGGCCTGTCTTATGGAAGTTTTTTTTACATCTTCATCATACAAGTAGGCAGAGTCCATATTCATAGTTGATTTATTACAACATTGTATCCAATTAAAATAATATGAGCCATTATGGGAATATGCTTCTATACGTGTTTGATCCAAAAATCACTGGGGTAATAATATGTACAATAATGTAGTAATAATTATAGATTTAGGATAGTATTATTATTTTACATTTGATAATTTCTGTGATATGATCCATTTTCACGTTAACTTATTACGATTTTGGAGTTTAACATTGAATGCAAGTTTAGGCAGTCATTTATCATTTTTCATGGTGATTAAGCAGAAAGGTTTAACAATACCCAACGGTACTATTTCACAAAACTTTCACATTTGTTCAAGACAGATCACAATGTAAAACAGGTTTTACCATAAAGTTGGGATGAATTTATGAATAAAAATAAATAAAAAATAAATAAACCCCCCGGATATGGTTGAGTTTGGTTTTACAAATGTTTTTGGGAGAGCTTAAATATTTAATCTGTGATGTATTTAAATGAAGGTTATTTAAGTAACGACATGAGAAATACAAAAAGAACTACAAAAAACTATTTATTTACTAACCACATATTCTTAGTAATAGACAATAGAATTTGTTGTAAATGGGGATCAAAATGGATATATCAAAGGCCATTTCGCTGAAGAAAACAGCAGACATTTTTGTAACTTGTTTTTAGAAAGGCAATCTGCCTGTTTTTTAATTTAATTTTGTAATTACATTACCCAATAATACAATTTTATTACAACACATAGAATGTGTCATTAAATGTATGGGTAACATTTCGAAATAAAATGTGGTATACAACAAGAAAAATTATTATAAAATATAAAAGTGCAGAAGGATACAGTAAATGGAAAAACAATCACAGAACGAGGTCTATTCATTGTTTAAATAAGAACAAGGCAAATGCAATGGGGATTGGAAAAACATAGATAACAAAAAAGATAAACCGTATATAAATTTAACTGGCTCTGTTCCAAAACGTATTTTAGGAATTATGCAAAAAATGAAACTGTGCTAAAAGGTTAACAAATCTTGAAAAGTTATTAAATACTTTGAAACCGTATACTTTTTTTGAAAAATCACAGTTTTTTACAATGTATCTATGTCTGCGAGTGGGGGATAAAACAAATCAAAATTATATAGGAATCTGCCACTGCATTTAATCCCAGTTTATCCCAACCGCTCCAGGTTCTGATTTAGCAGAAGTACGCCCTAACGTAATGTTTAGATGACAGACACTGATTGTAGGCTTATGAATTGACGTCATTTCGACAATCCACGTTCACGTGTTTACATACGCTATATAATAATAACAAAATATGCCTGTGAATCACTGGTACATTTAGTTTCAGATTTTATTTCACACAAAATATAACACAATACATACATTTAAATGATAAAAAATGTGTGTAGAGATTGCATTAAGCCAATTTGGCTTTAGGTCTGAACCTCCAAATGAAGCAAATATATACATATTGTATAGTAATGACTGAAATAAGCCAAAAAAAATATATATGTATGCTCATTTGATTCAATAATACATAAAAATACATAAAGAACAGGAACAATTTCAGCTGAATTTTTTTATTACAAAAGTATGTGGTTATAGAAGGATAAAGCAACCTGATTTTTAAATGAATTTGCTTTTTAGCCCTGATAACTGATGATCAAGAACAATCACTTCTAGAGTAAATCATCTATTTTTATAATTATCGAAACTAAATGACCAATTATCTTTCAGATAACATGTGTGTTTTGTATGTTGGTTGTATTTGTTATGTTGGTGTATATCAATGAAGTACCCAGTTATAAAAACAGTGATGGCAAATTCTACAACCGAATAAGGTGAATTTTCGTATTATTGAAATTGTTTTGATTAGAAAGTAAACATATATGTTGAAATGATGATGGAAAAAAAATACTTTAAAAATGTAGGAAAGTAGGACTGTAAAAGATAATGATAAATTCTAGAAAAAAACACCTGAGTAGTACCTGAGTCAATAAATTAGCGTTAATAATATGCTTAGGACGGCCTTCTTGTACAGAAAATAAAAGATCTAGGCTTGGCCTAAGCCGCACACATAGCCTGGCCTAAACCCGTGTACTACCACCGGCCCAGCGATGGAATAGCTTCAGGAGCGCTGCTACATGTAGAGACTACAAGGTCAGATCCCAATATCATTACGTCGTACGTTCACTTTCAACTACGACCCATGTGGGTGTGAACTTCGTGCACGTTAACACAAGTTAGTGTAAAAGAAAAATGATAATTTATTATTTATATTACAGGAATAGACCATTAGGCAAATATCATACAAATCTAGAAAGTCACCAAATCGATTTTTGGAGAACATTTGGCAATGTTTCAAGCTGTTTACCAAAGAAGAAAAATGTTTGTTACATAAAAACGCACAAGACTGGTAGTACGACCATGGGACACATCATGAATATATTTGGATTTCGCCACAACTTATCATTTGCGTTCAACAAAAATAAAACTTCTAATGGCCATATAGGTTCATTTACGGTTTTAAACAAAGATACTCCTCGTCATAGTTTTCTCCCCCCATTAGGAGTTGAAAAAGGTGACTATGATAATTATAAGTATAACTTGACATCTGTTCACTTCCGCTATATCAGAGCAGGACTCATTTCATTCATGAACCCTGATACAAAATACATAACAATAATTCGGGAACCAGCCGGGCAATTCGAGTCTGCGTTTGACCAATTCCAATTAAAGAGAGCATTGATAAGAAATAAAACTGAATCAGACTATGAAAACATTAAAAGGTTTTTACAATATCCTGACCATTATTGGGAAAACCTGAGGAAAGTCAAGTGGCGAGGGAATTCTGGAAGAGCTTGGTATTATGCAAGAAACAATCAACTGTTTGATCTCGGATTAGATCATAAATATCACGGGGACACACAGCTAGTGGAAAGATATCTTGATCTGTTGAACAACGAGTTTGAAATGGTTATAATTTTAGAACACATTGATGAATCGCTTGTTGTCCTAAGGAAAGAGTTGTGTTGGTCTTGGAATGATGTACTATATATAGCTAAAAATGGACGTGAAAACGTAACAGCATTACTTGACAAATTACAGGAGAAGATACGAGCGTGGAATTTTGCAGATAGAATGCTTTACTCGTATTTCAATAAAACACTCTGGCAAAAAGTACAAAGATATGGCTCAACGTTTGAATCAGACTTAGCTCTTTTTAGAAAGTTGAGGCAACAGGTTAATGACGTTTGTGAGGTTAAAACACAAATTAGAAATAATAAAGTTTTTCATAACCAAGCAAAGGGGGCGTCCTTAGAATGCGAGCTTTTAGGTATGCGGAAAAATGGGATGTTCAAAAAAGTTTTTCTACGCCAAGGAGGAGACAAAGCGACAGAACAAATTGACGAAAAAGATTTTGACCCTTTCTTTTAAACTCCTTATTTCGAATCAAAGCTAGTGCTAATTTATAAACCTACAGGACATAAAATACAAGTTTGATAAAACAGTAACTCAATAACATTAATTTACAACTGGGATTTTACCAGATACGCTGAAGCCAGCATCTCATTTTTCCACACGGCGTGAACCTGTTTCATGGAAAGTTAGATTAAGGGTTAGGTTTAACGCTTATGATGCTTTACATGAGTTTGATATGTGATAGTATCACGAAATTTGCCTATGATAACGAACAAAGTAAAACAGGCATATTATATTTTACACATTCTCTACTATAACAGTGTGCATCTGGAGTAAAGTTCAGTTGTCCAGTAACACTTTTATGACTGATACTAAACTAGGTATGTAAAATTGATTTTTCAAGTAGTGAATAATGTCCGGTAGTTTCATTATTACATAAACTATACTTTTCATTAGCTCAATAAACATATTTAGACTATCGCTCTCTGTAGATACACGTATATATGTAGTTGTGCATCAGTTTCAGTGCTACTCGAATAGGTATTGTTAATTATTTTTCAAGCGTGTATTTTTGATTGACCATTGCGAACCCATTATTAATCCTTATATTAGGAATTCTCCCAACTATTACTAATTAATCTGTTTCCTGGCTTCGTGTTTACAGTTCGGGTAAAGGATAAATCTATTGGTCATCGTCATTCGTCCGGCAATGCGTTAACATATGAATTTCTCTCTCTCTGTGAACAGTCCTAAAATACAGTTAAAAACATCGTCAATTGTCGATTACATCAGTGAAAACATATAGGTAATTAATATTTACTTACCGTTAAACAACATACTTACGCTGATTGATCGAAATGCCGAGAAAAGACAAACAAAATGTGAAAGATAACGCTAGCCCACCTGGTTGCAAAGGTAAAAAAACAGAATCACAGGATCCCGAATCACATGATGTCGACGGGCGCCAAATACAAACAATGCATGAGAAGCTTGACGCTATACTAGCAAACCAAGTTACCATCTTGGCGAGATTAGACAAGGTTGAAAGTCGACTTACCAATGTTGAATCGATCCAGAAAACTATGGAGGCATCCATCTTATTTGCCCAAGAATTAAGTGATCAAAACAAGAAGGATATTGAGAAACTTAGTGAAGAAAATGAAACGCTGTCACCCACTGTTGAAGGATACCAAGGTTCGTTAACAACGATTAAACAAGAAATTGTACAACTTGAAAGGTATTCAAGAAGTTTTAACTTACGGTTTGGTGGAATCGAAGAAAATAATGAAGAAGATCCTTTTACGGTCCTGAAACATTTTATTGAAGACAATCTGAATATTCATGATAAAGTGGACATCGAGAATGCACATCGTACTGGACGTAAAATGCAGAACGGTAAGCCTCGGCAAATTATTGCCAAATGTTTATAGAGACCTAAAAAATATAAAGTACTAAAATCGACAAAACAATTGTTAAGACGGGATCACACCTATTTCGTAACAGAAGACTTACCTTGGGCGGACGTTCAAGATAAGAGAAGGTTCAGAGACGTGATGACTAAGGCATACAACGAAGGGAGGAAACCGGTATTTAGAAATGGAAAATTATACATAAATGGCATGATACACAAACAATGACTTCTCTGATATAATGTCATAGTTGTCTACTAGTAATTTTAGTTAAGATTATGGGACAGATTATGGTACCTCCACTCTATTTATACCAAACCATACAGGTACTCACAACAAATTACATGCCTTAATAATCATCATATCCTCGTTAATATATAACATATATGCATGTATGTATATGTATCTTTACGGGTTACGTATGATTTAGCTAATTACACAGAAAGTAACGTACAGATGCATACAGATACCCTTTTCTCACATTCTTTTATCCCTATCATAAACAAGCCAACGCGTGTAACAGCAAACACAGCTTCAATAATCGACAATATTCTTACGAATTCACAGCAATATCATCAGATAGAATCTGGAATAACTTATACGGATATTTCAGACCACTATCCTATCTTTTGCATAAATAAATCGGTTAAAATTCCAACAAAACATGAAAACAAATATAAGTTACAGCGTAGCTATTCCCGTCGCAATAAAGAACTGAACTAGAACGGCAAGACTGGGAGAATGTAATTAGCAGCTGTTATGCAAATGAGTCGTACGTTAACTTTCGTAACACAGTAAATAGACTGATAGATAAATGCTTTCCCTTAAAAAATATACACGTGAGAGCAAATATAAATAAATCTCCGTGGTTCACTGAAGGTATTGCAATATCAATTCGTAAGAAAGAAAAACTATACAGTTTGTATAGAAAAAATCCGACACTTTATATAAAATCTAAATACACTAACTACAGAAATAAATTAACTAAACTAATACGACTAAGAACAAGGCCAACAGCCATTAAGTCGCGTGCTACAATGCATAGTGATACCGGACCGACAGACAGACCGACAGACCGACAGACAGACCGACAGACCGACCGACCGACATAGTGAACTATAGAGTCGCGTCCACGCGACTAAAAACGAATTACCTGAATGAAGAATTTGAGAAAAATAAAAATAACTCTAAAAAAACATGCCAAAATATTAACAATTTATTAGAAAAAAATTACAATTCGGAAAAACCGTCAAAGATGTTCTTAAATACAAACTATTACAACAATGAACAAGATCAGGCAGCAGCAATGAATTCATATTTTATTAATATTGGCAAAAATATAGCAACTGATATAAAAAATAAAAGAGGTAATAGAATAGATCCACCAACGTTAATGTCTGGCAATTACGCCAATTCTATGTTTGTTAGGCCAGTAAATGAACATGACATTAAGAAATATATTGATAATCTAGATGTAAGTCACCTGGTAATGATGGAATTGGTGCTCGTTATGTTAAACCATTTTCGCAATACCGATTAAACATATTGTTAATATATCATTGACAACTGGTTACTTTCCAGATGAATTAAAGATTGCCAGAACTGTGCCTATATTCAAGGGTGGCGATGAAAATGACATAAAAAATTATAGACCTGTTTCAGTCTTGCCTTGTATTTCTAAAATGTATGAAAGGGTTGTGTATGATCAAACAACTCAATACCTTGACAAACGTAACATCATTAATAAATCACAGTTTGGTTTTCGCAAAAACCACTCTACGAGTCATGCAATTTCACAAACAATAGAAAAAATTACTTCAGCAATAGATAAACAAATGATAAGTATCGGCGTCTTCCTAGACCTTTCTAAGGCATTTGATACGATAGATCATGAGATTCTCTTACAAAAACTCAAATTTTATGGTATTAGGGGCATTGTTCTTGAATGGTTTAAGAGCTACTTATATATGAGAAAACAATATGTTCACATGGGAAATTGTAAATCAGAATTAAAACTGATTGAATATGGAGTACCACAAGGCTCAATTCTTGGGCCGTTACTTTTTATAATTTATACAAATGACATTGTTGAAAGTAGTAAATATTTAGAATTTGTCATTTTTGCTGACGATACTAATGTATTTTTTAAGCACAAAAATATAAACCTTTTAATTAACACTTTAAATACAGAATTAAGTAAATTAAGTGATTGGTTTACTGCAAACAAATTGAGTCTGAATACAAAGAAGACCAAGTTTATCGAATTTAGAAGCATGTATAAGAAAAAACGTAATATATTGTTCAATCAGATGTTTTGTTAATAATGTACAACTCGTTAATTTTACCTCACCTAATATATGCAATAACTATTTGGGGAGTTGTGGGGCAACGAAGCTACAGAGAATACACATACTTCAAAAACGAGCGATCAGAATTATATGTAAAGTGCATTATCAGCATCCATCAGCAAATTTATTTATAACAAAAACCTATTGAATATTTTTGACTTGTATGAGAAGTACACTGCTGTATTTATGTTTCAATTCCGTATGGGCAATTTACCAGTTTCATTTAACTTTTTTTTTTTACAAAAATGGAATCTGTACATGAGTATGGTACGCGGAAGAAGAGTGATTTCCGTATTCCTCTAAAAAGAACAAATATAGGACAAAGAAGTATTGCCTATAGAGGGGCAAATATTTGGAACCGTTTACCTGAAAACATAAAGTGTGAAACTAAAATCGGAAAATTTAAAAAGGAAATACAACAACTATTAATAAATAAATACTCACTCATGTAGAGTTCACTTTTGTTACTTTTACTTTTTATTTCTATTTGTACTTTTATTGTTGTATTTGCTAATTAGATATCTGTATTATAGGGTAATAAACTACCACCTTTATTCATTCAATGTTACATAAACAACAATTACAGAATCTCATATATATATTTACATTATTTTCTGCATATTTTTTGTTATGTTATCTATTACAAAATATGTTGCATGTTTAATGAAAAAAGTTGTTTAGTTATGAAACGTTTGTTAACTTATTTATCATAATTTGTGTATCTTTCAGTTTATATATTTGTATTTGATTTGCCCTTTAGATGGGAAATGCTTAACAAGTGGTGTAGTATACCAGGCCACTGAGGTGACGGGACGATTCGGCCCGGGACGATTCGGCCCTGGGACGATTCGGCCCTGGGACGATTCGGCCCGGGACTATTCGGCCCGGGACGAATCGGCCCGGGACGATTCGGCACACTTAAATTTATCGAAAATGATCATTTTTTAGTCACGCGAACGATGTAAACAAGTTACGCCCTCTGTTGTTTTTAGTAATTTATTATATATTATATCAAGATTGTCAATATCAATAAATTACTAAAAAAACGTAATTTATATTCAATTTATTACTTCGAAAACCTTGTTTATTTCGCCAAGCGACCAACAGAGGGCGTAACTTGTTTACATCGTTCGCGTGACTAAAAAATTATATCAAGATTGTCAATATCAATAAATACGGATTGTTAAACACCTTTAAAAACTGGATAAATACCAAAAAAAATGAATATGAATTTGGTCTAAAGTGAGACGTTTCGGCCCACAAAGTGAGACGATTCGGCCCAAAAGTGGGCCGAATCGTCTCACCAAAAGTGGGCCGAATTGTCCCGGGCCGAATCGTCTCAGAGCCGAATCGTCCCTGAACCTCACAAGAAATGGCACTAACAAAGTTGAAACATATGTTGGACTGACAGAAAATACTTTTTAAGTGTAGATACAATGGGCATACAAGCTCATTCTGTAATGAAAAGTATAAAAATAGTACAGCGCTTAGCATGTTTGGAAACTTAAAGATGACATTAAATATAATATTAAATGGCGAGTATTAGCCAAATGTAAGCCTTATTCCAATATAAGTAAACGCTGCAACCTATTTCTGCAAGAGAAATATTTCATTATAATATTATATAGCCTATGGAAATACGTGAACGTGATTGGTTGAAACTGCATCACATGACTACCGCTGCGAGGATCGTAAATCGTATATATCCTCGAGAACGATGATATTGACTGAGTAATTTTCGCGTAATTATCGTGTCCCCTGTCATTAAACATATACATTCTCGAGTTCGATGATATTGACTGTGTAATTTTCGTGTGGCTCGCGTTTGCCGATAAATAAACAAAAGTCATCTACTGGATCTTGAACTCGGGTGGAATTGTCACTCCATCGCAAGACAACGCTTCAACCGTTGCGCCACGGTTGAAGCTGCCGCTTCGGGATATATATATTCCCTCGGGGATGTCAAATCTTGTATTTCACCTCTAAGCAGGCAATATCTGTATAATATATAAGCCTGATATTTGCTCTCTTAATCAAAGAAACGAATTATTTAGCACATGCAGATATAGAAGAAAATTCTTATTGAGATATAAAGGTTACTAATTAAAGACACCTATTGATCGAATTCGGTCGAATATACAACTATTGTTCTGTTGCTTGCATATATTAACTATAAACAGTCTTTCCCTGATCATTGTACTTCTAATTACTTTACTCAGAGCCTAACACTTGAAGATTGAGGAGGTATTTTATCTCTCTCATAAAACAGTCTGTAGTGTTAATAAATATGTTGAATTATTAACCTGAGTCTTGATTTTTTCATTCATATTTGTATATATATATAATATCAATACATTCACACGTATATATATAGAAATACATACTATATATATCAAACATATATATACATACACATACCCATACAATATATACACATATGCATAAAATTAACATTAAAACCAAGAACGATAAAAAATATACACAAATATAATACATTAGACCTATTACACGGGCATAAAAAAGCCTATAAAAACTGTCAAGTGATAAAATGGAAATGTACCTGAATGGTCCTCGAAAACATGACCAACGCCTCTGGAAATTGAAGCCCGGGTGACACCTATGCATATGACTGATGAGTAATGTATGTTTATTTTGTGATGTTTCATGGTGGTCCATAAATTAGGTACGCAAAAAATATCGCTTCCAGGGTAATATAGCAAATTAGAGTTTAAAAAATGTACGAATAGAGAACAATATAGGCTAGTTATTATATTCGGTCTTCCGCCGAATGTGTGTGTGAGATTTGAACCTGTACTGAAAATAAGTTTGGTAAGATGCGAAATGTATACCAATTATGATTGATTACGTCCCCTGTCAGTAATGATGTATGGACACTTGACAGCAATCGGTGGTTAGGAACGTAAAGTGGAAAAGTTACTCAATAGATTTATTTATTTGTAAACAAAATGTACATTAATTCTCCCTGTAATGATGTAAACACTTTCAACAATTGGTATTACAACAATTGGTATTAGTATAGTATACGCTATAATATACATATTATATTATTATATATATTATCTGAACGTTACACACAGGAGGAAACCGTTAATAGGGGTCATCAATCAGTCTCTAACGTGACCGTACCAAGAGACCAAAAGCATAGTTTATCAACGTGGGTGACAGTGAGCGGGGCTTTAACATTTGTATCACAATATATCATGACAACAGCATCTTGTTAATTTTGGAACAAAATGATCAAATAACAACTTTCGTAGCCTACTTATAGTAGTAGTCGTAGTAGACACCATCAAATAGAGCAAGCAACAGAAATAATCGATAAACAGTAAAGGTGTTTCCCTGTACGGTAGGCCTGGCCTCCTATACTATAGTAACATTGAATCGCACCTAAATTTGATAAAATGATTAATAAATAGCATAAATAATTAGTTAAGTTACTAAAACAAATTGTATTTCACGTAAAGTAAAGGCCTTTATAATTGATATTTGAATATCTAAAACAAATAAATTGTAGTTCACGATTCAGTTGAATCACTACAATCACATTGTAGTTCGCATAAAAGTAAAGGCCTTCAATAAAAGTTAAATTACTAAAACAAATTGTAGTTCACGTAAAGTAAATGCCTTTAATCAATATAATTGATTAGTTGAATATCTAAAACAAATTAATTTCAGTAGTTCACGATACGTTGAACCACTAAAATATTGTTTTATTTAATATTGAATGGCGCCACCAACGGCCATTTTGTGAGTGTGAAAATAACCTTGTGATATCCACAAATTTCGATAGGTAACGCTAAATTTTGTCGTTGTAAAAGACAAAAGTGGAACAATAGCGTCGATGTGAAAACTAATGTTATCAAATCTACGTTTCGCGGTACATCTGAGATAGATAAGGTAGGTATCCATGGCGGAGATTTGTACCGAAGTTTTTGCATTGTGCTCGCCTATGTCAGAATTAACCATAATTTATATATAGATAATAATTATAGGTATACATACAGACAATATACTTTATTTCCATTAAAGTTTACTGAAAAAATTCTGACAGTTTTTCTTAGACGTTAGCCCATTTTTTTGTAGCATTGATAATGTATAAGTAAGTTTATAGAAATATGCTTGTGAAAGAAATACTGTATAATATATTTTTTGTTAATACAAATAAATGGTATATAGTACCGCGAATGATGATGGGAGAGGTTTCCTAACTATTAAAGATTGTTTGACCAATCGTAATATTAGAAAATCATGGAAGGATAAAAAATAGTGTAATTTGATTTAATTCTTTTTTTTTTGTCTTTTGTGGGGTCGTCCCACTTTTATTCATTAGGGTTGGTGAGTACCCTGCCAAAATACGCAAATTGAGGGCGCTATGCTTTGCCAAAATACGCAAATAATGCCAAAATACGCAAATTGAGGGCGCTATGCTTTGCCAAAATACGCAAATCATGCCAAAATACGCAAATCTGCTTTGCCAAAATACACAAATCATGCCAAAATACGCAAATTTGCTTGGCCAAAATACACAAATCATGCCAAAACACGCAAATTGAGGGCGCTATGCTTTGCCAAAATACACAAATCATGCCAAAATACGCAAATCTGCTTTGCCAAAATACACAAATCATGCCAAAATACCATGAATCATGAAAACTAGATAATAAGGATGATAGCATGTGCCATGTCCATTGAATGGCATTGCATTCAAACAGCATGTGCTGTTCACTTTCTGATTTATACAATATTGTCACATAAATTGTTTTCTGCTAAATTCCATAGTTTTAATTTTTTTTTACACGGTAATATTCGATGTTGGAGTTTAAAGTTGAATTGAGCAACTTTAACTATAATGTTTCATCTTGTATAACTTATAATACCATATACTACAGGCTATATGTGACATTTATCCTATGTAACCTTGAAAAAATTCTAATAAAAGGTCTTTTGGTATTTTCTTGTAGCTTTAGGTGTGAATAAATACCAAAAAATGTTAGTGAGATATGGAGGGTCAAAGGTCAGTGACCTTTTTGTGGCATTTGATGGCTCATAACTCCTCAACTCATGGGTTTAAAAAGACAAATGTGGTGTCTACATCTATGTTTTAGTGGTCAAACAACAAAATAAAGTTTTTGCAAATTTCGGGTTACTTGTGCCATTGGTCAGATAGTCGGGTCAAAGGTCATTGACCTTTATTCATTAATAACTACTGCTAGTCTAGGACCTGGGTAAGATTTGTATGCATTCAATTTAGGAGAGAATATCTCAACTATTATAGGATAATTTGACCCCAAGGAACAACATGGGATATGTGTCAAATTTGTTATCTGGGGCGAACATGCCCAAAATCGGGGTCAAGGGTTAGAAATGTGTGGTTCTTATATCTCGACAACCACTTGTCATACAGATTTGCTTTTGGTGTCAAATTGTTCAGAATATACATATTTATATTCGGTCTAACACAACTGTTACACCAAAAAATGACCGGAAATGCTTTTACTGACCTTTGACCAAACTTACTTACTTAATGTCACTATTAAGTGGGTGCCATGATAATTTGTCTCCACACATCTCTATCAAGCATGCTCTTTCTCAGTTCACTCAGGTCTAGTTTGGTATCTTTCAACAGAATGTGAAGCCAAGTCAGTTGACTTTCCTTTTCTCTTCTGGTTCCCAAAGGAGAACTCTTGAGGCTGGCTCAGAGCTTCTCATAACATGACCGGCCAGGCCCATGCGACGTCTTTGAATGATGGTTGTAAGAAGAGGAAGGTTTGCATATAGTGTCTTGTTGGTGGCGTGTGAGGACCATGGGATGTTTTGGACTTTCTCCATCCAATGATTTTGAGAGCGATGAAGTAAGACTCCATGTCTCACAGCCGTAAAGAAGAATAGCTTCAACTGTTGACTTAAAGAGGCGGATTTTTGTGGACTTGTTGATACGAGATGCCCATATTTTCGAAAGACTGTTCAGCGCACCCCATGCTTGACCAAGTCTTGCTTCGACATCATGGTTAGTGGATGAACAGTAGCTTTCGAGGTACTTGAAATCCTCTACTTGTTCTATTGCTGATCCATCCAGTGCGAAAGTTATAGAAGGTGATGAGGGGTTTAAATGTATGAATTGGGTCTTCTTGATGTTTAAGTATAAACCTATAGCTTGTGTGGCTTGTTGAATTCTGTGCAGTAGATTTTCGGCAGCATGTATGGAATCTTCAAGAATGGTGATGTCATCGGCAAAGTCTAGGTCTGGTAGTACTTCAGCTGGATGTCTTCTACTACGCCTACGGTGGAGGGTGAGACCGTCTGATGATGTAGTTGCTGATCGCATTGCATAGTCAAGGCAGACAATAAACAAGAATGGAGCAAGAGGGTCTCCTTGAAGTACGCCAGAGTCGATGTTGAAGCAATCAGTCTCACCATCTGGAGTCAGGACAACTGCTGATGTATTGATATACATTACTCTGATGGCTTCTACAATTTCATGAGGGATGCCGTATGCTAAGAGGATCTTCATCATAATGTTGCGATTGATGGAATCGAAGGCTTTGCGAAAATCAATAAAGATAATGACTGCCTCTTTGTGATGGTTCTTAACCAATTCTCCTCAGGGCAAGAATGTGCGTAGTTGTTGATCGTGCCTGACGAAAGCCATTCTGGTTCACAGGACGTATCCTATTTAAAATCAGGTGATTGTAGATCTTTGCAGCAAATTGTGATAATGAAATACCCCTGTAGTTATCTGGTTTTGAAAGATCACCTTTTTTCGGGATAGGAACGATCCCAGAAATTCACCATTCTGATGGCCTGTTTCCGTCAAGAGTTTGATGGCAGAAAGAAGTGAGAGCGTTCTGGGTGCCAGGTAATTTCTATATTTCGATGGGAAGACCGTCAAGACCAGGTGCTTTGCCAGATTTCATCTGTTTGCAGGCAATTGACACCTTAGCCTCGGAGAACTTCTCGGAGCTTATCTGGTGGTTGAAGTTAAAGATTTTGCCGATATCCATGTCATCTACCACTGAAGTCTCCACCGATAGTAGTTTGTGGAAGTGAGTTTTCCATGCTAGAAGACGATCCTCTCCCATGATGCAGGCACTTTGAGATCTCTTCCCTGAGAGTTGTTTGACAAGTTGCCATGCAGATCTTAAGCTGTTGGCCCATGCTGGTTGATCGAAAAAATGACCAACAAAACACATTTTCGGGTATAATTATTCTTTAAAATGTCAATGGACACACTGTATGGTATAAAATGGAAGCATATACAATATGCTACCCATTGCTACCCAACTTGTATTGAACATTTTTAATTAGGAATATAACTTTATGGAAAATGTGCATAATTGACTTCAGTATTTAGAATTATTATTAATTTATTTTTATCAACTAGTACGACCTTTCCTGATGTTTTGAAGTTGGGTCTAGTTACATTTATTTTAAAGAAGCCTTCACTGGATCATACTTGCATGGCAAATTTTCGATCTATTTCTAATGTCGCTTTCTTATCTAATTGATCCTTGAGAAATGCGTTGCTTTAGATCTTATACATTTTCTTGACGACAATAATCTGTTCGACCCTCTTCAATCAGCATATAGAAAGCACCACAGTACAAAGTCAGCCATTCTCAAGGTGCATAATGATATTATTTTAGCTCTGGATAAAGGTAATTGTCTTTTTTTCTGTGTACCTCGACCTGTCGACAGCTTCTGATACCATGGACTATTCCATTCTTATTGCAAGACTCTCGTCTATTGGTATCCGTGGATCTGCTCTAAATTGGTTGTCATATTTGTCTTCTAGGAAGCAGCAGGTCCAGATTGGTAATGTCAAATCCACCTTTATCGGCCTGAAATGCGGTGTTCCTCAAGGATCAATACTGGGTCCAGTATTGTTTTTAGTTTACATCTCGCCCATGAGTGATATCATTAAGAGACATTGTGTCCAATATCATGTGTACGCAGATGATACACAACTGTACATCAGCTTTAATCCAGCAGAGTTTAATGAGGCGAAGTCGGTTATCGAAGCTTGTGTTGTTGATGTTCAGGATTGGCTAACTAAAAACATGCTCTTTTTAACCCTGGTAAAACAGAAATCTTATTTCTTCATTCAAAACACTTCAAGAAATTGGCCATTGCTAGAAACATCAATCACATCATCGTTGGAGGTTAGATATATCGGAGTTGTATTTGACTCAGCAACGATTATGTCCAGACCTATCAACAACATTAGTAAATCTGATACCTACCACCTTCGTAACATAAGATCAATTCGCAAATCCATAACCCACTCCTCGCTTATTAAACTTGTCCATGCACTAATAACATCACGGTTAGACTACTGCAATGCCATTTTGTTTGGTCTACCAAATAAAGAACCTAATACTACAACTAAGTCTTTTCTTTTTTATACCAACTATTTCATTACAACGCTAGAATTATTTCACCTAAAATAAACTTACATTAATTTATACTCATTTTTGTCTAAATTTAATAAAATATGCATATTTTCCAAAAATAACATCACATACTTAAATAAAAGTTAGGTAGCTATGGATAGCATATTGTATTTGCTTTCCTTTGATACCAAATATGTCTTTTCAAACATTTGAATTATTTAATATCATAAATAAACCAAAATAAATTATCTGGTAATGTATACCCATTTTTGTCAAAAAGCAATAAAATATGCACATTTTTCACCAAAGTAGCATCATAATTACAGATTTTTATTACAAGTTGGATAGCAATGGATAGAATATTGTATGAGCTTTTATTTGATACCAAATTGTTCTTCCAAACACTTATTTAAAATTATTTAATATTATATAAATAAGCACAACAATTACGCTACTAAATATTCATTTTTTGTATAAAAGTAATCAAATTAGGCACATTTTCCATAAGATTAGATTCCTAATTAAAAAATGTTCAATACAAGTTGGGTAACAATGGGTAGCATATTGTATATGCTTTCATTTGATACCATACAGTGTGTCCATTGACATTTTAAATAATAATTTATCCCGAAAATGTGTTTTTTGGTCAAAGGTCAGTAAAAGCATTTCCGGTCATTTTTTGGGTAAAAATTGTGTTAGACCGAATATAAATATGTATATTCTGAACAATTTGACACCAAAAGCAAATCTGTATGACAAGTGGTTGTCGAGATATAAGAACCACACATTTCTAACCCTTGACCCCGATTTTGGGCATGTTCGCCCCAGATAACGAATTTGACACATATCCCATGTTGTTCCTTGGGGTCAAATATCAAATGAGATATTCTCTCCTAAATTGAATGCATACAAATCTTACTCAGGTCCTACACTAGCAGTAGTTATTAATGAATAAAGGTCAATGACCTTTGACCCGACTATCTGACCAATGGCACAAGTAACCCGAAATTTGCAAAAACTTTATTTTGTTGTTTGACCACTAAAACATAGATGTAGAAACCACATTTGTCTTTTTAAACCCAGGAGTTGAGGAGTTATGAGCCATCAAATGCCACAAAAAGGTCACTGACTTTTGACCCTCAATATCTCACTAACGCAGTTATTGACACCTAAAGCTACAAGAAAATACCAAAAGACCTTTTATTAGAATTTTTTCAAGGTCAAACCATATATAGCCTCTACTAATATTCCAATCTATTTCTACGTTTTTAGCTCACATTCCCATTTTCTTTGTGAACCTAGTTCATTGGAACGTTTGTTTATAAAATATTTATAGTAGATAGATCATTTAATGTTCTTATGCAACAATGAATCAATATTACCTACATCTTGATTATTTGTATTGTCTTTTCTAATAATTTCTTTCCACACATTTGGTATGGCATTCATAAGCTGTAAGTATTCAATTAAACCATTATGTTTTTTATACAAAAAAAAAAAAATTACATACCTATCATTTATAAATATATCACCAATTGTTTTATAATCAGAATATAACCATGATTTGAAGTACAATGATTTATTGTTAGATACTATAAACTTGTTTTCACATAATTGTTGATTTTTTATTTCTATTAAAGTTGTTGGTTTTGCTATGCATTTCCATTTACCTGGATCTGGACTTAACAGTCGCTTGACCCAATTTAGTTTCAGTGATTCAACCACAGAGCTAATATCTGGCATGTTTAAACTACCTTCTTTAATATTTTTAATTAAGGCTGTTCTCTTTATCTTTTCCCTTCTAGCTCCCCATAGAAATGTATATAGTAGTTTTTCTATTTGTTTAACTATATCTTTTGGAACATAAATTATACTTGCGACAAACTTGGACAATGCAAGTGTTTTAACAATATTAATTTTACCAAAAAATGTAAGATTCCTTCTTTTCCATAAGTTTAATACATTTTCTAGATTGGTATTTTTTTTATCCCAGTTTCTCTTTTCACATAATATGTAGAAATGTATGTAAGTACTGTTATATCTGGTTCGGTAGTAGTTAGGTAGAATGACAGACGTAATAAAACAAGTAGTCAGCATGTACAACTCAAGGTAACTTTTAATAGGTAATCCTCTACAGTATTGGTGTTGAGGTTGCAAAGTGGCAAGGTATCAATGTGGCAATTTGGCAATGTGTGTGTGTTCATTTATCACTACAAATACAAAATAAATAGAAACGGATAATTAGCAATAGTACCGGTAATATTAGCATACGGGTCACGTGACCCAACCTGTCCGAGCGATAGAGGCTCTCGCTGAATACAAAACAATGGAAACAGCGTGCGACGGCCTAGAGTAGACTTCACCTAAACTGACTTAAATATAACTTTTAAATCTTCTTATCAACAATTACAGCCTATTACCAGGATTCCTGGTTTATATAAAAACAGGTAATAAGGTTAATAATATTTCAGAACTCACCAAAACACTATAATTTTCATAATAATATATGGTGATTGGAACGCTTCAGGCATGTTCATATGACATTAACTGCGAACGAGTGCGTGCTCAACATCGTCCGATAAAATAACGACAGCCGTTGACAACAAGCAATTTATGATTGGCGTATTTTTGGATTTATCCAAGGCGTTCGATTCGATAGATCATGAATTATTGCTCACAAAATTGCCCCATTATGGAATAAGAGGCGTGGTTCTTGATTGGTACCGAAGCTACCTTAGAGAAAGACAACAATTCGTACAAATTGGGAAGTGTCAGTCTGTAACCAAAATAATAAAACAAGGCGTTCCACAAGGGTCAATTCTTGGACCCCTGCTGTTTTTGATTTTCATAAATGACATGTTTTCTGTAAGTAATGTCGTTGATTTAATAATGTTTGCAGATGATACGAATATGTTTTTACAACACAATGATGTCGTCACTGCCTTTACAATAATGACAAATGAACTAAATAAAATTGAGAAATGGTGTAAAACTAATAGATTAAATATTAATACAACCAAAACTACGTATATGTTATTTAGTGGAAAGAATACCAACATTGACACATCCCAATTTGTACTTTCAATAAATAGAGTTTCAATAGATAGAGTACCATATACTAAATTTCTCGGTGTCATCATTGATGAGAAACTGAACTTTAGACACCATACAAATGCAGTTTCTTGTAAAGCATCCTCAATAATTGGTGCCATGTGTCATATAAAACATTTAGTATCTACTGAAGTGTTACTTACCATATACAAGACACTTATATTACCAGTGTTGACATATGGTATTATTGTATGGGGTGCGGGAAACAAAGAAAATTTGGATCGCCTCCTTTTGCTTCAGAAAAGAGCTCTTAGGATTATTTGTAAGGTAGACTTTCATCATCCTTCTTCTCAGCTCTTTGTGAAAACGGGCACAATTAATATATTTGATTTGTATAACAACAGTGTTTTAAATTTTATGTTTAAATACCAAAAAGGACAACTTCCAAAATGTTTTAATTCTTTATTCAGTTTATTTGATAATTATCATGCATATAACACTCGAAATAAAGACAATTATTGTATAAAATTAAAATCAACTAATATGGGTCAGCAAAGTATAGCATATAGAGGACCTAAGCTATGGAATCAACTTATAAGAAATATAAGAGATAGTGAAAATATATCAATATTTAAAAAACTATTACTAAATAAATGCATTAATAGCTATAAAGAAACAATATATCTTTGCGAAAACAACATTTGTAAAATATGTCTAACTTTAACTTAATTAATTACATTTTCGTATATATTCTGAGAATGTGATGTATATATATATATATATATATATTATATTATAGTACGTTGTATTTTCCTTCATTTATTTACTACATGAAAACATTTTGTAATATATTTGTAAATTTATATTTTAAGTTAGGGTGCCACAGATTAAAAGCTTTGCTTTCTTGTGGTTATCCTGTTTTTCACACTTTATTGTACTTAATTTATTATTTATATTTTCATGAATGTTGTGTGAAAAATAAAAGAATCAATCAATCAATCAATACTCGAAGCATATTATGATATGCGCCCTCAACGGATGACAGAAATCTTTACAACAACATGTTTAATGTAACCTACATGGATTCCTAAAAATGTAACTGGTTTACTAGTCTACGTAATATCTAATTGTTTACACTAATTATCCACATAACATTTTTCTTTTTTCTATCTAATTTTAACCCTGAAACATTACAAAAAGACTCAATCTCATTAAAGAAATATTTTAAACAACAATTTGATTTAACTCTCATTTACTAATTTTTCCAAATGTCGGTATTGATCAACTGATTATAACGATAGTTTATTTATCGAATGTCAAAGAGCTGTTGACGCTTTATTTGGTCTATCGCACGCTAATTTAGACAATAATTTATCTGACGATAATATCCCAGATGTTGAATTACTGGAAGATGGTGTGTTTGGCGATCTGGACTTTGATTTAAAAGTCAGTCAAAGTCTTTCTGAAACCGGTAGCCTTTCTCTTATGGATATTTGTGATATTAAATGCCGTAGAGATTGTACAAAAACTGTCTGAAAGTTTACCACTTGATCATGTAGAAGTAAGTGTTTGTTTAATGTATTTTTTAACGTAATATTTTTTTTTCATTTCATTTTTTTAAATGTTATTATCTCTTTCTAGTTTAAGCAAAATATCTTTTTTCAATTTTAATTCTTAAGTTGATACCGTTTCTCTGACTAGAAGTTGTAGAAAGATTCGTCCGTGTATTTATTATGCAGTAACCACTTTGGTGCAGATAGATTATTACATACCGCAATGAATTATAATTTTTTTTTACTATGATGACATTTTTAAAAATATAAAAAAATGATGCATTGTCAAACTATATACTTTTAAACTTAATATATGAACATTTTAAGAAAGAAAGTTATTGTTAAGTTTGTTATTTCGGCCTAAGAAAATGTCATAATTTGTTTGATTGTCAAAATTATTTTTAATATTCAATTAAAGATTAACCTAATCAACTTGTGTTCTCTTAATTTCATAATAAATCATACATACGATACACTTTAAGAAAATGAAATGCAAAATAAGTGTTCCCGAGCATTCTGACGATCTATAATAATTTTAAAATTTAGCATAATTATTTTCACCATTTTGTTAACTTACACGTGCGTAGCCTGTCACCTTTGACGTGCTCGTATAACGTAATTTCGAGTTGAAAAGTGAATCAAATATGATGATAATATTGAAGAAAGGTTGTAAAAATTTTTTAAACGCTTAAAATTGCCTGAAACGTACTCTCGCGTACGCATGCGTTATATGCGCTACGCACGTAATTGTATTTCAATATGATGAAATATGACCTGGAATTTATGAGTACCAAATTGTATTTAATTGTGATTCATGCTTGTGAAGATATGATTACAAACGTGATTTCATTAAATCGTGCGTAGACCGCGTAATTTTTGATTGCGCAACATGAAAACATAACCACATCGATTCCTGGCCATAAGGAATATACTCTGAAAAATTGACTTCGTTAGATGAAACTGATATCAAGACAAGGCCATATATACAAGTTAGTGTTTACCAACCGACCGACCGACCGATCAACCGACCGACCGGCATAGTGAGCTGTAGAGTCGGTAACACACACGCACACACAAAATAAAATCACCCTTCTCCTAAAAACCCACCAAATTCAAATGAATGTTGAGTCTATTTAGATTCTGACACCAATTAAATTAGTTTTAATTTGAAGCCAATGTGTGTATTCAAGTATTAAAGTATCGATTCTATGTTCAGATAGAAAAAAAACTCAGTTAGCAGATGAATGTTTTGACATTTAACTCTTTCTTAACTCTTTCTTAAGTTTTAAACATTTCGTTTTGATTGAAATCGGCCTAAAAATGTGTAGTCTTTTATTCAATGATCAATAATATACAAATATAATAATGCGACATTTATATAGCGCTATTTCGTAAATATCAGAGCGCTTTGAGTATTAGTTGCTTATTAAAATTATCTAGACTCTCTACAGGAAATAGGCCAACCAAAGAAAACCCGTTAATGACAATAACAAATTATTTAATATTCTAACGAAATAAGAACATTGGACCCCGCAGAGATCTTGTTTAACATCAGAAATTATTCAATACTATGTAATATATTTATTAGTATTGTTTACAATCTATGCTTGGTTACTGGTGCCTTTCCTTGTCTTGTTCCTGTTATGTTCGATGTTCGATTAGTACCATGTTATTTTCTGCGCCGCCGCTTAGATCCCCGACGACGTTGAATCATTTTATCCAAAGATTGTGTATGTACTGTTCCATTTTCTTTTATTTTTTCTGGCCATGTGGGGTATCTAAAAGTAATGTTTCTGGAGGTTGACCACCGACGGAAAATAGCCTTTTCAGTAATAAAGAGATGACTAAGACGTTGGTTGCTTTCATGTTTGTTATAATAGCTGCATTCTATCCTATGCCTACTATCATAAAAATAGTGATATGGAACACTAGAGTTTGTAGACCTAAATTAGAAAATATGTATACGATTTTAGAATTTGTATTTTTTAACACAATGCAGTACAACATTTCAAACCATTTTAAAGTTATCTGTAACACAACTCATAAGAATGGGTATGTAAAATGTATTAAAGAGAATAAAAATGAATGATGCTTATGGTAGCTACAATGTTATTACGATGCTATTATTTATATGCTGATTGATATTTATGTATTTTCTGTATGTATGTATGTATTATTATTATTATAGTTGTTGTTGTTTAACTTATAATTATTTCAGAGCTTCTGCTCTTTGCACATTACTAAGACGATAATAATGAAAACGCACAGTTTCTAATGAAAGGGTTGCTGTATTACCTGCACAAATTCTCATATGCCATCCCGTATACAGTCATACTAGGGCAGAATTCCATAGCAAGCACCATTGTATGCCATCCGGTTGTCAGCATAGTTTTAGCTTCTTCTCTGTTGTAACAATAATATTATTGATGATTAATAATATTGATGAAATTGTAGGGAGAGCTCAAATGTCGACCATCCTGGGAACAGCACACATATTGAGGAAGGTGTTTTGTCTCTAAGGTGCGCGAAGCAGCAGCAGCAACAACAACAACAGCAGCAGCAGCAGCAGCAGCAACAACAACAAAACACTAGGCATACACAAAATCAAATTAAAATGTCTAAAACAATAGTCATACAAACATACATAACATTCACTAATTGTTTTATAAATCTCTTAGGCCTAATGTTCTAAAGTAAACTTGATTAATTCGTTGCTTCCATATTGAATCCATAACCATAATTATCAAAGTGCTTACCAAAAGCTGAACGTGTAATAGAACCATTTAATATAAAAATTAAACGTTTGTCATGCAGTAGAACTAATACTTCACTTACATGATCCAAACCTAACAACATAGTAAGGACACATTATGTAGAAGTAATAGTAATAATAATTTTGCCTTTGTTTTGGCCAGTAATAATGTAGTACCTTGTAAATCCCGTTTCTTGTTTAAAGAGGTCTTCAGCTAAAACCATTCTTTCGGGTAGAGTAGAGTATATTTGAACATCTTGGTAAAGGTTGGCTAGAAGCAAGGCGTAGCGGTATTCTTCGTTTGTGAGCTTCGGGACTTCTTTAGTTATACTCATCCAACTAATGATAATCATCTGAGTTCGAGTTGTGCTGTTTACTAAGAGCTCTCGCCGTACGGTGTCACTGCTCAGACCATTAAAGTTACGGTGGCCCACAACTCTGATGGTCGTGCGAGTGCCCACATCATGTTCAAAGCCAACCACAGGGGCTAGATTCATTCGAATGACACAGTGGTGTTGATCAATCTCTCTTCCAGCGTTTGATCCTAATAAATGACCAGAGCTTGTCACAACAGCACAGTCATTGCAAATAAGGCGAAGACTCTAAGAATAATGGTCAATAATTAATATTAAATTTAATTTATTATGTTTAATTATTTCGGGTTTTAATCTTCAAAACTTCAATTTCAATTGAATTTATTTCCACAATATAATAACATAATATACAGGATAATAAATGCAATTATTAAAAGTAATGTTTTGAAATGTTTTATATCCGGAAGTATGTTAATTGACATGAATCACATGAGGAAAGTAGGTTATAGTGTGAAATCAAACTCTGCCTACAAACAGAGAACATGATCTGTTATAAGATGTAGTTTAAAGGTTTTCATGGCGAAATCAACATGTTGAGATAAAGTTTGCGGTACACCACGTAAATTTAGTTCTGAAAAGAACTGTTGAGTTTCTCAAATTTAATATAATTCCTTATAAGTAACCAGATAACATCATATACAATTACCAATTAATACCTTATTAGCAGCTAGATTGACAAATCCAGGAAATTGATGCAACACTTCTAACGTTGGTTGTGTTGATATTACAACGTTACGTAATGTCGTTTCTTTACTTATGAGTGATTTTACTCCGAGGGTTAACGTACCATTAAAGAAAGTTAACATAAATAATGCCGTCATCACACATGAGTAACAGATTACAAGCAGAAATGGTATTGTTGAATGTTTCTAGTAGAAATATAATAATAATAATAATAATAATTTTAATAATAATAATACTAATCAGTTCTTCAAAAAAGATGAGTAAATATAATCAATATCGAATATTTATAACATTCTGTTTTTACTACTTCCATCTTCTTTCTACACAATAACATAATTATATTTTATTAGATGGTATGCTCGTCTCGCTCGCGTACCATCTGGGGGTCCCCACAGATGGCTCTCGAATACAATAGAACCCACGGGGATATTATTGGGACACAAAAACGGAAGTGTCCCTTTAATTGGGGTATTCGGAAATAAAGACAAAGTAACGAATACTGGATACCATCAAGAACAATTCATTGATGTGGACGATACTTGGAGAAATTGAGGAGAAATGGAAATTTAACTACGGGTATTGGGCGGCACGGGGTGGTGGTGATAGAACCGCAGTAATAAAGTTGATTGTATTTATACAGTAATAAGAGCCACACTAAATAAATACAGTAAGACATTCAACGATCGAAACATGTTTATGTTATGTTGTGTTCCGTTATGTTTTCACTATTAACAGCCATTGGAGTGGAACTGTATCATGGAGGTTGGTGTTTGCCTTCCAACCCCAAGATAAAGTTTATTTTGTATTCTTGTTAGTGTAATCATGTACACATCAGTAGGCCTTATAATTCACTGGTTGAATGGTGACCGAAAACGTGAAAAAATCTCGTAAGTGACCAACTCTTTTAAAGGACCACCAACTCTTGTAAGGGATCGCTTTTCATAATCGACCATCTCTCGTAAGCGACCACCGCTCTTAACGATCACACTTCTCGTAAGTGACCACCTTTTTTAAGGGACCACAATCTCTCTCTCTCTCTTTCTTAAGGGGCCACTTATCATAAATCGACTACCTCCAGTAGCGACCACCTCTCGTAAATGACAAATTCTATTAAACGACCACCTCTCGTAAGTGATCACCTACTCTCATAAGGAACCGCTTCTCATAATCGATAACCTCTCGTAAGCCATCACCTCTCTTAACGACCACACCTCTCGTAAGTGACCACCTTTTTTAAGAGGCCACAACCTCTGTGGTCTCAAATACTTAGTGTCTGGGCCCCCTATTTAAAAATCCAGGATCCGCACCTGTTAATTAACCTGTAATATAGAGTGCATATTTTTTAGAGATTTTGAAAGAAATCAAACAATATTTGATCTTTTTTTGTTTAGAAATCACTACATTAAGAGAAAATGAATATCATGTGAATGAAGAATCAGCAAAAAGAAAATGGAATGTTCTATATGAATGTGTATTAGAGAAATTATTACAGATATATATATATATATATATATAAACAAATCAGGCAAAGAACATTAATTCTAAACCGCCCGGTGAGATATATATAACCGGCACTTGCACTGATGAAGGGCTAGTGTTGCCCGAAAGCTCTGCTAACTTTTCTGGCTGTTTACTTTATCGTTTTGATTTAGCTTTTCGCTTTTTTATTTGTATCTCCATTGAGATCCAGCCACTGATACCCACAGCATTGTCATTTTTTTCAGTAATTTGCCTTTGGATTTATATATATATATATATATATATGAATTAATTAATTTGAAACGATAAAGATGAGGAAATCTGTGAGAATGAGAAAAAGTCGCCCCAACCGAGACTCGAACTCGGACCGCCTGCTTGATATGCAGATGTCCTAACCATTAGACCACTGGGGCTTTCATGGTATTGTTCGAACTCGATATATATATATTTCTCATGTGTAGTAGAGCGTTTCTTTGATTGAATAATTTTGTTCAGTAAATTACCAATGGTTTATTCAAAGTCAACACTGTAGCTAATCCCTCACTATTCAATCAAAATATTATTATTATATTAAGTGGAACGCTACAAAAATAATCCTCCGCTTCATCACTACATTAATACCTATAATAACCAGACAAGAACATAACTATTAGACCGGAAGCCCAGAGACATTTGGTTAGATGAGCTAGGTACCAATATCTGACTATTTAAGTGTGTTGGGGGTCACTTGAAGTCAATAAAAATGGGAGTCTGCCGGGTACCCCCTGCTGCGTCTAGACCGGGGGGACTCCGAAAGGTGCTAAAAAATCGGCACCGGTTAGATGAGAGAGATACCACCTAATTTTACCACCATGGGATGCCCATTGGCATCCTTATACCAGTATCACAAACGACAGACTTTTTGTCTGCTGCAATAGGCCCGCCAGACCCCCTGATGGAGGGCCTAAAATGGGGCTATCATAGATGAGTGAGGTGCCACTCAATATTAATGCCAAATGAACAAGTTGTGTTCATACAATACTAAATGGATAACAACAGACTAATTGTCTGCTGCACCGCAAGTACCAGACACCCTAAAGTTAGACTAGAGACCCCACCTTCCCCCAACTAGCCCAGCCAAGATATTGTAGATACCACCAGCAACCAATGTTATATGATTTAGCACATAGTAAGCAATACCAAATGACCGATTACAGACCATCTGTACACTGCCTTCAGGCCTGTAGCCAGGGGGGTGGGGTTTATGATTCGGGCGAACCCCCCTTTACAGCGAACCCCCACCCTCAATGTAAATTAATTATCAATTAATAATTTTAAAAAGTTATACAAAAAAATATGAAGCTGTTGCTATAAATAAATTTTGTTACAAAGAAATATTTTCATTGTGAAGGTCGTTAAATTCGTTGCCGCCAGCATTACTTCTTTTACCAATTTTACCAATTAAGCTAACATAAAAACATTCAACAATGATAAAATTCACTGCAACTCTGTAACTACTTTATGACTAAGTCTATCAAGTTCCAGGTCCGCCCCTGTCAGCCTTTAGTTTATGGTGTTTTTTAATAGAATTTATTACTAAAGAATTACGTGTTAAAATTATAGTTTCTATTAATACTATTAGGCCTAATTATTATTCTCTAAAGCCATGTCTATTGTTAGTACTGTGTGGGTGTGTGGGTGTGTTAGGTATGAGACAGTCCGAGTAAGTCAGCAAAATTAAACAATTACATTACACAAAAATATCAATCAATGTACTGTTTAATATTAGAAAAGAATTAAAAAATTAACATACACAAATGATATACATTCTATATTCTCGTGGGTCTAATCTTTCCATCTCATGTGTTCATATTCATCAAAGCTGAACGATTCATTCATAATGTAAATCAGCACAAACTTCGAGCCAGTCGATTATTATTCAAAGTGATTTGGGGAGGCGTTTATTCAAATAAAAACCATCCTAATAATTAATACATTATTTAATTTAAACATCTTTTGAAACTAACTTCCGTGACAGAGTGGGCCGATTCAGCCCAAGAAGGAAGACGTTTTAGACGGCTTGCAACATGGGCAGAGATCCCGGTCGATCCTATAATGGGACACAGATAGCCTACAGTTATTCCTGCCAGCTTACTCAATAAAACTCGGCTATCGGGATTTCACTCGATTTTAAACAAAATGTATTATCATCAAATCTCCCTATGTAATTTTATAATACTATTCCCCACAATTTATTCCGATGCTTTATGGCGTATATTTAATTTTATCTTTATTAATTTGCAGTATAGTTTTTATTTTTTAACTACTGTACCTTCACACGCGCGGTCCGTTCCTAAAATTAAAAAAATAAAATAAAATGGCTATATCCACTAACGGCCAACTTAGTTGAAACCAGATTGTTGCAAGGTGAACTCATCGTGAACCCGGAAATTACTTTGACCGCGGAGAATTAAAATTGAGTTGAAAATCTACCGTTGATGAAATTAAATAATTAATTAAATTTTCTTAAAAAACTCTGTATAATATCTTCCTAAGATAGAAATATGGAACAATATCGTAATAGTGAAAACTAATGTTATCAAATTTACATTTCACGGTACATCTGAGATAGATCAGGTAGGTATCCAAGGCAGAGATTTGTACCGAAGTTTTTCCATTGTGCTCGCCTATGTCAGAATTAACCATAATTTATATATAGATAAACAAAAGCCAACGCGTCATTCATAAACAAAATCAAACTTAATATATGTACTAAATCTGGTCATCAAAGCTGAACCACGGAGGTATTATACCTCACACGCAGTAACAGCAGCCATTCTTCTTTTGAACGAACAGGCCGTGGAAGAGCGAGAGAGAGCTAGCTAAGGCCTAGGAGTAGTAGGCTATACATGCAGCGCAAGCGAGCGATATGGTGGTGGTTTGTGTGAAGAAGAGTGCGCGAAGACAATCACATGAATTGAACAATGATTATGTTTATTTTGTGACGTTTCGTGAGGGGTCCCCAACTTATGTACGAAAAAAAAAATCGCGCCCCGGCCGTTCAAAACGTGGGCGCTAGATGATTACTATTGGTTGGCTGTAGATGGAATGATAGAAGCAACTAGTTTTAAGTTAATTATTCCTTATTTTTATAAAAAATGCTGTACGTGAATACGTAAAAGTGGCACGTGTCAGTTAATCGATTGAAATAGTAAAGATACACCACTACGGCAATACTATATTTAAAGGTTTTAAGTTTATCCTCAAAGGTTCAATACATTTACCTACTTGTGTTAAACGAAATAATTATACTAGGAGAGACTGAGAAATTGGAATGTTCCATTCATCTCAAATCAATACATTTGTATTAATGTGTATTAAATCTATCAAATACATAAAATATAATTATAATTAAAGGCAGGCAGCATTGCCTGGAATATGAATATATGATTTAACTTCGTTAGAAATCGTAATACCAATCTGTAGAACAAAGTATAGTGTGGGACTAATGCATCATTTGATCGTGTTTGTGTACAGCGCAATGATATTATTACTATTTTGCACATTCTGTTGTCTCTGAATGAAAACAAATCTATACCACTACTAAAAGAAATAACAATGACTCAAAGAACATTTCCTTCAAAAATTATAATATATTAGGATTTTTGTGTTTTGAGAATTTGTATTTATTTATTTATTTATTTATTTAACAACATATTTATACAGGATAAAACACAATCAAGTAGAAATAAACTTGTTTTGCATTGTGGTCCTGTCGACAAAAACGGATACAATTTTATATCTTATACAATTACAATTAATAATAATAGCAACAAAAAATAAAAACTGGAAGCTAAATGTTATGAAAAGAAGTGAGATCTTTATCTAGCTTTAAAGGACATAATAAACGAAATACACTTAAATCAGACGATATTTCACAATTCTACAATAACTATACTGTATGGCATACGTATGATTAAAAGTCTGGCCTATAATATGTGCATGTGGATGTAAATGAAAATCCATTACACTTTTTCTTCATAATTTTGTCTTCACGGTTTTACTTTTCAATTTCAGGAGCTGCTCGCTCAAATAAATGTTGGTTTGCCAAATATTCATCATGTCAGTTATCCATTTTAAATAGTATTATGGGTATGGCCGGTTGCCAATGACTTTAGGAAAAGAAAATTTGATTATTATTATAAAAAACTATTAAAAATGCATCCTCTATCATAGTTTTCAAAACACTCTTAAAAACCTATCTTTTTTCTCTGTAATTTCTTTCTGTTTTTTCTCGCAGCGCTTTGGGACAAATTTTCCGATTGTATAAGTGCTTTATAAATCGAACAACAATAACATCAACGTTATGGCGTGATAAACTCTACATTCAATACACAGTATTATTCGTGGTAGCTTTTTCTCATTGTATACGCCTTGATTAGTAAGCCTACTATTTGTTGGAAATGCTATATTGATGTATTTTACAAAATACAAGTCATGGAAAATACTTTTGAATATTAGAAAACTAATAATGTAACATAGCACAATTTACCTTACGTCGAAATTTAGTTGTAGTTCAAACAAAAACTGTGCGTCATTTTTAATTCATAAATGAATTTTTAGCCTAAGCCTGCATGATGAATGTTTAATTAGCATGTGAACGTACTTATGGGGGAACAAGACGGCATCAATAATCTTAATTCTTTTCTCTCTTTTATGTCTTATCAAAATGCATATTTTTGTAAATAATACAGTATTTATCTTTATATGCAACATTTTCATTAATATTTGTTTCTCTACTCAATTAATACAGATGTTTATAATTTTTACTTATACATACATTAAGATATAATAATAATAATAATAATAAATATAAAACAAAATTATATTTTCATAAATATTTACAAGTATTTATTACTCAAATAGCCATAACAAAACAATTATAATTTTAATTAATACCAATTATTAATTACAATTATACTTTAAACATGTTCATAGCGTTTCTTTAACACCTTCTTTTTACACGAACATATTTATAATTTTCTTATGGTATTATATTTCATACACATTGAATTTAAGTATAAATTGTTAATATACACATATAATTTTCTTTATGAATGTATATTTCTACTTTAATCATGCTTTGCTTCTTATGTAACATTATCTTCTACATAAATTCATATAATAATTCATAGTTTTATCTAGTATAGTTAGTTGTTTGCAACATTATTTTATCTCATATATATATATATTGTTTTCTACTCTTTTTCAGACTCCACCCTGCCTCCTTTTGTTGTATTTCTTTTATTCCTGTCCACCCAGGCAGCACTTGCCAGCTCTTATACTATGACGTTATCCAAATTCCTTCACTTGCACTGATGAAGGGCTAGTGTTTTTTTTATTTATTTTTTTTTATTTCATTTTAGCACATACATAATAAAAAATTAATAGATAAAGGTAACGTAACTATTAAAACGAATAAAAAGAAACACGATATAATACTCTCTCAAAAATAAGAGAGTAATGAAATTAAAGGAAAAAAAATAACGTATCGCAAAAATACACTTTATAATAATCATTTTGTAAATAATATGGTTGCCTTGTATTTTATATGTACCACTTTGTAATTACAATTAGAATGTTTGCATCACTGTGTGTTTTTCCAAAACCAAAACATATACTTTCTTTGGTGATAATTAAGTTATTGTCGATATTTCGATACATATATTGTTTTACATTTTCCCATATTTTCTTTACTAGATCACATTCACAGAACATATGTAGCAGTGTTTCCTGCTTTTCCTTGAAAAAAAAAACACATTGGTGAATCGACCTTTGACATCTTAAAGAGCATTGTATTTGTATAAATTATACGATGAATAAATTTAAATTGAACATTTTTTAGCTTAGTGTCATTTGTACAGGCGTGTAAATTTGAGAAAAGGTTTTTCCAATCAAGTCATGGGCTAGTGTTGCCCGAAACTTGCTAACTTTTCTGGCTGTTTTTATTTAGCTTTTTGCTTTTTTTTTTGTATCTCCATTGAGATCCACCCACTGATACCCACAGCATTGTCATTTTTTTCAGTAATTTGCCTTTGGATTTATATATATATAATGTTCTGTGCCTGATTTGTTTATATATATAAATATATATATATATATAAACAATTATATAAATCCAAAGGCAAATTACTGAAAAAAATGACAATGCTGTGGGTATCAGTGGCTGGATCTCAATGGAGATACAAATAAAAAAGCGAAAAGCTAAATCAAAACGATAAAGTAAACAGCCAGAAAAGTTAGCAGAGCTTTCGGGCAACACTAGCCCTTCATCAGTGCAAGTGAGGGAATTTGGATAAAGTCATAGCATATGAGTTGGCAAGTGCTGCCTGGGTGGACAGGAATAAAAGAAATATAACAATAGAAACAGCGTGTTGAATAGTGGGTGGAGACTGAATAAGAGTAGAAAACAAAGAAGGTAGCTTGGTAGAGATATAAACAATTTTGGACTGGAACTAAAAAAAGCTAAAATGGTGGTTAATATTGAAACTTAAATTTTGGTAGTCAATGGAATAATTTTACCGATCTGGGAGTATGTTCCTAATGTTAAGTCCAAAAGGTTTTGTGGTTTTAATATATATATATATCACTTGCACTGATGAAGGGCTAGTGTTGCCCGAAAGCTCTGCTAACTTTTCTGGCTGTTTACTTTATCGTTTTGATTTAGCTTTTCGCTTTTTTATTTGTATCTCCATTGAGATCCAGCCACTGATACCCACAGCATTGTCATTTTTTTCAGTAATTTGCCTTTGGATTTATAATTCAATGTGTATAAAATATAATACCATAAGAAAATTATAATTATGTTCGTGTAAAAAGAAGGTGTTAAAGAAACGCTATGAACATGTTTAAAGTATAATTGTAATTAATAATTGGTATTAACTAAAATTATAATTGTTTTGTTATGGCTATTTGAGTAATAAATACTTGTAAATATTTGTGAAAATATAATTTTGTTTTATATTTATTATTATTATTATTATTATTATTATTATTATTATATCTTAATGCATGTATAAGTAAAAATTATAAACATCTGTATTAATTGAGTAGAGAAACAAATATTAATGAAAATTTTGCATATAAAGATAAATACTGTATTATTTACAAAAATATGCATTTTTATAAGAAATAAATTAAAGAGAGAAAAGAATTAAGATTATTGATGCCGTCTTGTTCCCCCATAAGTACGTTCACATGCTAATTAAACATTCATCATGCAACTGGTTTAATTCCTTAGGCTAAAAATTCATTTTATCACGCCATAACGTTGATGTTATTGTTGTTCGATTTATAAAGCACGTATACAATCGAAAAATGTGTCTCAAAGCGCTGAGAGAAAAAACAGAAAGAAATTACAGAGAAAAAAGATAGGTTTTTAAGAGTGTTTTGAAAACTATGATAGAGGATGCATTTTTAATAGCTTTTTGTAATAATAAAATAATTGATAATAATAATAATCAAATTTTCTTTTCTTAAAGTCATTGGCAACCGGCAATACCCATATTACTATTTAAAATGGATAACTGACATGATAAATATTTGGCAAACCAACATTTATTTGAGCGAGCAGCTCCTGAAATTGAAAAGCAAAACCGTGAAGACAAAATTATGAAGAAAAAGTGTAATGGATTTTCATTTACATCCACATGCACATATTATAGGCCAGACTTTTAACCATACGTATGCCATACAGTATAGTTATTGTAGAATTGTGAAATATCGTCTGATTTTAGTGTATTTCGTTTATTCTCAAAATACGAAAATCCTAATATATTCTAATTTTCGAAGGAAATGTTGTTTGAGTCAATGTTATTACTTTACTAGTGGTATAGATTTGTTTTCATTCAGAGACAACAGAATCTACAAAATAGTAATAATATCCTTGCGCTGTACACAAACAGGATTAGTCCCATACTATGCTTTGTTCTACAGATTGGTATTACGATTTCTAACACGAAGTTAATTCATACACTACAGTAATATAATAATAAATCATTTGCTTTATAAATAACATTGTGTAAGAATTAGGATTGTGGGTATAGGCCTAGTTTGATAAGCATACCAATGTCCAAGGACAACAAACTCTAGGCCCACCTAGGGCCTAGCTAGGCCAAGCCTAGCCTAGAAGGTAGGCATAGGCCTAAATTAAAGCAGAAGAAGCAGATAATGTTTCATTATGTTTAGGTAGAGTAAGCCTCTAGGCCTTATTTACAAACAAGTGAAAAAGTACATATGTATCTCTATAAATATGGTTTGAAAGTAAACAACAATCATGGTAGGCCTAGCCTAGACCGGTTTTGGGAATAAACTACTCTCCTTGTGTACTCACATTTTAGGCATAACTAAGGTCTAGCCTAGGTAGGCCTAGCCTTTATTTAGGGCCTGGCCTACTAGGCCTAGTTTATAAGGCATATCAGCCTAATATTAAACCTTACGAACTAATATCCATAAAGAAAACAACAACTAATGTCTTAACACTTACTTTAGATTAATTTTGGTATGGTTTATTACGAAATAAACCATTAGTAAACCAAGTATTCATTTAAAAACTAGGAGATAACTTTCGTTGAGTTTTTTTTAATTTTTCCCGATTTTGGGTCAGGCTAAGCCAGACATACAAGACAAACGTGATGTGCCTACTCGTCATTCAATGACTCATCATTAATATGTACATTACAATATAATACTCACATAGATATATTGAATTCTTGTAGGCCTACAATACACCGGCGCCATTGCAAAGTTACGTAAAGACTGTAGAAATAAACATTAGATATTTACAAAAATACAGACAACTCATCAACAAAATCAACGAATATAGGCCCCTATACGTTACCTATTTTGTATCATAGTATTATAACAATAAACTGTTACCTCTAAAACCAAAAATACAGTGGGCTACCTTTGTCTATCTTGATCTTGGTGTGTATTAACCATTAACTATTTTTATACCTCCATGTATTAACCATACGTCAGTCGGAAAATTATTCACTGTGTTCGGAAGCTTATTGTCTTTGTGTAGTCATGTCTTTCAAATTAATTATACGGAGGCATGTTAGTGCCATATTCGTCAACACATTCTTCTTACTATATAATATTTTGTTAACTGTTGCAATTGCCATAATCAGTTAGTTTTTTTTAAATTCTAGGGTTAAAAACCGTCAGTACAGTACTGTTTTTATTGTAGTATAGTAATTAATGTAAAGTCCTTGAATAGTTATTGTGTATTATATTATTGTGTAAATAACAACGCAGAATAATTACATTTATTACAGATTAATAATCTGTTCAAACGAATTAGGAATCCGTTCAAACGGATTAGTAATTTGTTTAAACGGATTACTAATTTGTTCAAACGAATTACTAATTCGTTCAAAAAGATTAGTAATCCGTTTAAACAAATTAATAATTTGTTTAAACAAATTAATAATTTGTCTAAACGGATTACTAATCTGTTTGAACAAATTAGTAATTCGTTTGAACGAAATAGTAATTCGTTTGAACAAATATTATTAATCTGTTTAAACAAATTATTAATTCGTTTGAACGGATTAGTAATCCGTTCAAACAAATTACAACATATACTTTAAATGGCACTTGTTGTATATGTTGCAATTCGTTTGAACGGATTACTAATTCGTTTAAACAGGTTATTAATCCGTTCAAACGAATTACTAATTCGTATGAACGGATTACGTTCGAAAAACATATACTTAAAATGGCATTAATGGGCTTTCGTAGTTTAGTGTTTATAATTCAATATAGTTCACTATAATATACCTCTATAGTAGCTTTGTTATGAAGTTATTGTATTCATATGTTGTATTCCTCCATGGTTGTATTGTAATTCAAGATATATCTGTTACTTTAGATAACAACTACTGTACAGTGTATTGTTGATAATTACCTCTGCCAAGGAGGTTATGTTTTCACCCCTGTATGTTTGTGTGTGTGTGTGTTTGTGTGTGTGTTTGTGTGTGTGTTTGTGTGTGTGTCTGTGAACAGCCTGGAGGCCACAGTTTTTATCCGATTCTCACCAAATTTGACAACAATGATCTATGACCAAAAAGCTCGGAGGAGTTCGAATTTGAGGGGAAAAGGTCACGGTCAATTGTTAATAGTAGATTCCATTATAAAAATATTAAATATACTATTTTAATCAGCATTGGGTTACAGTACTTTTATTGTAAAAGTTATTTATTTAATACACAAACTTTGTTCAAAATAATGATTAATATACTCTTCTAATAAGCATTGGGCTAGTTATGTAGTACTGATCTATTAAAAAGGTACACAAAATTAGTATAATCTTTTATAATAAGCATTGTGCTACAGTACTTGTTGAAAATATATTAATATACTCTTCTAATTGAGAATTTGGCTACAACTACTGTTTTTTACTTACAAATTGTATAATGTTGCCCGAGAGTAGCTCTGCTAACTTCTCTGGCTGTTTTACTTTCATCGTTTTGATTTAGCTTTTCGCGCTTTTTTTGTATCCATTGAGATCCAGCCACTGATACCCACAGTATTGTCACTTTTCAGTAATTTGCCTTTGGATTTATATATATATAAAACAAAGAAATATTTAAATAAAAAGAAAACTTTCATTGTAAAGGTTATTTATTTAATACTACTGGGTTTGGTCAGAATTATGTTTAAATGTTAATAGTACATAATAACCACATTATGTTACAAATTATTATTATACTCTTCTAAAAAGCATTGGGCAAAACTTTCATTGTAAAGGTTATTTATTTAATACTACTGGGTTTGGTCAGAATTATGTTTAATTAATGTTAATTATATAGTACATAATAACCACATTATGTTACAAATTATTATTATACTCTTCTAAAAAGCATTGGGCAACAGATCGTTTTTTTACTTAAAATTGTACAGTACTACACAGTAGGCCTATAAATAGTTCAGTATGTTGTACTGTCCCTAGAAAAAAGGTATTTAAAGTTATTTCTGTAAAACTAGGCCTACAGCGTTTAGTCAGTAAAATATGTTTTAGGTAGATTCCAACAATCTCATGCTTTGAAAAGTATTTATTATTTGGCTTATATAAGTTTTAAGTGAAACTCTTAAACTATTTTCCCTTTAGAATGGTAATGGTCATTTTATCGTCATTGATGGGATATATTTTCAATTGTTTGGTGTTAGTTCGTTGTTTTGTGGTTTTTTTTTGCTGCTGGTGGTATCTACACTATCTAAGATAGGCTATACTTGGGGTAAATGGGGTCTCTAGTCGAACTTTAGAGGGGTCTGCCAGGGCCAAGGCCAGGGCACATAACATTCATGATAAATGGCACCTCTAATTGGCCGGAAAAACACTCTCATGCAGCATGCTACCATTAAAAAAAACGATCGTACTTTTTATCGTTGTTGAATGTTTTGATATTAGCCTAATTGTTAAAACGACCTTCACAACCAAAATATTTTTTTGTATTTTAAATGGAACGCTATAAAAATAATCCTCTTCTTCATCAGAGCATGAATACTTAATAACCAGACAAGAACGTATCCATTTTCATATCACGCAATCCATTTTTCAACAATATAGTAGTATAACAATAACAATTTGATTGAATAGTGAGGGATTAGTTACAGTGTTGACTTTGAATAAACCATTTGTAATTTACTGAAAATCCAAAATGAACTTGTGTTAGGCTATAATACAAAAAAAATTATTCAATCAAAGAAACGCTCTACTACACATGAGAAATAGATGTCGGTCGATAAACTTCTGACGACGACTAAAACAACGACAATCAGCTAAATGTTAGTGATTTTATTTTTCATGACACATTACCGGACTTCCCCCTCCTCTCGCAATGAACTACAGTACAGATCTTCCCTATCTAGGCTTGTGTATGTAGCATACTACGCTATTCACAAATTACCCACGCATAGCAGTGTTACTACTTACAGATTACCTCTAATGGATCAATCATTCACACATGAATTCAAAAATTCATCGACAAACGAAATATAGCCTATATTCATTTCTTTTAAATATTAGGCATATTGCCAAGGCTAATAATCGATTTTTTAATCGATTCCGAAATTTGAACCGTGTTATACCGGTAGCAAATGTCCTATCATTATTTTCTTTGTTTTATTTGGAGTGTGGTTTAAAACAACACTTTTATAAAGTTTATAGTGGATAAATAAAAATGAATTTTTGGAAATTGTGGTTTTAACATCTGAATTCCAAATTATACAATTTAACCTTTTGCTCAATATATTTATAGCAACAGCTTCATATTTTTTGTATAACTTTTTAAAATTATTAATTGATAATTAATTTACATTAATTGAGTACAGTTATTAGAATGTATTACCGTACCAAAAGTACCTTCATCGGGGACTTCCATGTGACGTTCGCTGTAAAGGGGGGTTCGTCCGAACCTTAAACACACCCCACCCCCCCTGACTACGGGCCTGAAGGCAGTGTACAGATAGTCTGTAATAGGTCATTTGGTATTGCTTACAATGTGCTAAATCATATAACATTGGTTGCTGGTGGTATCTACAATATCTAAGCTGGGCTAGTTGGGGGAAGGGGGGTCTCTAGTCTAACTTTAGGGTGTCTGGTACTTGCGGTGCAGCAGACAATTAGTCTGTTGTTATCCATTTAGTATTGTATGAACACAACTTGTTCATTTGGCATTAATTTTGAGTGGTACCTCACTCATCTATGCTAGCCCCATTTTAGGCCCTCCCTCGGGGGGTCTGGCGGGCCTATTGCAGCAGACAAAAAGTCTGTCGTTTGTGATACTGGTATAAGGATGCCAATGGGCATCCCATGGTGGTAAAATTATGTGGTATCTCTCTCATCTAACCGGTGCCGATTTTTTAGCACCTTTCGGAGTCCCCTCGGTCTAGACGCAGCAGGGGGTACCCGGCAGACTCCCATTTTCATTGACTTCAAGTGACCCCCAACACACTTAAATAGTCAGATATTGGTACCTAGCTCATCTAACCAAATGTCTCTGGGCTGCCTGTCTATTAAGTTTGGTTGGTGATCTTATGGGAGAAATACTTCCACTTCAGGTGAAGGTGCCGAGATACCTAAAGTTTGAATAAAAGTTATATATTTGTGTTATATAAATTTGTGTTACATGTCTTGTATGTTGAGTCTACAAAGATATAGGAGGTAACACCACAAAGCTTATTGACTTTGTGTAGCCATGCCTTTCAAATAATTTATACGGAGGCCTGTTAGTGCCATATTCGTCTACACAATCTTTATACTATACTATTATGTTAACTGTTGCAATTGCCATAATCAGTTATTTTTTTCAAATTCTAGGGCTATAGTTAAAAATTAACATTATTGACTCTACATAAAATGTCGATAGTCATTACATTATCACATCTGACTGAGTACAGTAAGACAATGTTTACACTGTAGTATAGTCATTACTGTAGGTCCATGAATAGTTATTGTGTAAATAACAACGCATAATTACATTTACAGATTTGGCATTTTCCAAAAAAAAATTCAAAAAATAGTATAAAATGATCTGTCCCTGCACTAATTACAATATAAAACGGAACAAATAGTTTAAAAAGCTTTATTCAGATACTACAGTATAATAAATAGTGCATAGAAAAACTAGAATGTGAATAAGAAAGACAAGTTGATAATGTTATTTCTTCTTTCGAATCAACATGTTGATAAATAGGGACAGTAACACAATTACATTACATATTATTATACTACTGTACTAAAATATACTTGTTTCCCCAATCTCGAAAGGCTTTTCCGAACTTAAAAGGTCCAGTGTACTGTCCATGTGGCTCGTGTTAACCCAGTTCATCTAAGGGGTTACGCTAGACGGTGTATTGGTCCATCTCAGCCCATGTCGTTGTGGACAGCAGAAGAACGAGCGCCGTTTGGTGGAAACAAATTCGTCTTGTGGAAAATCGACTTTAAGGAGAAGAAAGTTGTTGTATGTGTCGTCCACACCTGTGCGCAAGTCGTTGCTAAAAACACGTAGTCTTGTTTAACTTGGTATGTTCTCATTTGCCAATACAGATACCATTATTATTAAACATGGATATTCTATTATGAAGTTCAGACGTAATCACATAGTTAAATTTTAAATTAGGCTAAGTATTTCTTAAATTACCATTTCTCTTCAGTCTTTTCTTTTTACGTTTTTTCTTTACTTTATTATTTACCGAAACATTATGCTGCTGTTTAGATAGTAGGACATTGCTTTGTAGATTATTACTTTGTTTATATTCATTCAAAGCAGGCCAATGTTCAAGACTTAAATTTTCTTCGGTAATATTGCTTAACGGCTTATGTCCTTTAACTCTAGTTTTATTCTTTTTATCTTTTTTTTTATTGATATTTGAAGATTTACACCATGTTGATCTGTTTCCTTTTTCCGATGTTGACTAAACTCTTTTCTTTTGGAGTTAAACTTGTCCAAAAACGGAGTATGTAAAGTTCCATTTTCCTTCTTATTTTTCTTTGGCCACACAGGATGTCTAAAAGTAATGTTTTTGTAGGTTGACCACCGACGAAAAATTGCCTTCTCAGTGATGAAAAGATGGCCACCCCGTTGTTTATTTTCACTCTTGTTATAATAGGTACATTCTGATATTGTCTTATCGTAATAGTGATATGGGACCCGAGTATTCGTAGAACTATAAGATATCAAAAAAATTATTATTATTAACATTGAGTTTCTAAGCGTGTTTTGAAGCGGTGAAGTGCTTTAAGGCAGTTTGGGCAACCGCCGTATCCGTATACGTATGGGTAAAATTCGTGTACTACGTCACACATTCTATGTAGCTTGACATCATATACCGTACATGATACCGATTTTCGATGCCTTCGACGTGCGGATTGCATTCCACACGTTTATTCGTTGAACATTTATTTGTTAAACGTGGCACAGTATGATTACATTTTTTACCAGCAGATATCTGTGAATGGATGGAAAGAAAATTGCTCTATTAGGACTTTCGTCTTCGAAGCAACACAGCTAATATTGGAACGTAATACATCAACACTATTTATTATAGTTCATAATCTTATTGTGTCAACATTGTTGAATAGTGATTAGAAGTATAATGGACAAGTGTTAAAACACTTCTAGATTATGGACTTATCAGTCTCGGTAGTGTGTTACCTGCACAAATCTTCATATGCCATCCCGTATACAGTTATACTAGGGCAGAATTCCATAGCATGCACCATTGTATACCACCCGGTTGTCAACATTGTGCTTACCTCTTTTCTGTTAAATTATAATACATATTATTATCTATAACATTAATCATTTTGATGGTTGATTGTAAGCAACCTTTGAAATTCAAGCGAGATAGGTTTTAGAATTTTTTTATAAATAAATAAAGCAGTAACATGAATACGTATGATCGATAATAGATTATCTTACTACACGATTAATTAGAAATAATTTAAAATAAGCCGATACCACACAACAATAACAACAGGCCTATACCGAAAATGCACTGGTAAGACATTACATATAACCTGTTATATTAACCTGCGATTTTAACCCCAATAATAACAATCCCGGTAGTACTGGGCAAATTATTACTAAAATCTACCAAAAACATAAAATTATGACGTGGTCATTAGAATTCGATAATATAAGATCTACTGTATATATTAAAACAATTTTATTCCGATTATGAACCACTAACACGGTCCTGAAAACAAAACAAACACACAACACATATACCCACAAACCCCCAAATTCAAAGGAGTTTTTGGAGTTACAGGCCAACACCAATTAAATTAGTTTTGTTTTTTAGAAGCCTAATGTTTGTATTAAAGTATTGAAGTAAACGTTATTATGTTACCTTGTATAACCAGTTTGGTTTTTAAAGAGGTCCTCAGCTAACACCATTCGGTCTGGTAGAGATGAGTATATTGAAACATCTTTGTAAATGTTTGCTAGAAGAAAGGCGTAGCGGTATTCTTCATTGGTTAGCTTAGGAACCTGTTTGATTATATTCATCCAACTGATAATAATCATTTCTGTCCGTGTTTTTTTGTTTACAAGTACCTCTCGTAGCACACTCCTTTTGCTTAGACCTTTGTTAATGTTCCGATGGCCAACGACTCGTATAGTCGTGCGAGTGCCAACATCATGTTCAAAGCCAACCACAGAGGCTAGATTCATTCGTATGACACAGTGGTGTTGATCAATCTCTCTTCCAGCGTTTGATCCTAATAAATGACCAGAGCTTGCCACAACAGCACAGTCATTGCACGTAAGATGGAGTTTCTTAAAAAATTATTATTTATAATAAATTATTTAAAAAAAGAAAATGCATTTATGTTTTTAATACATTATTTCAGATGAAATAACAAGCACAGTAGAACCCCAACAAATTGTCCCCTTAATATGGGTTTTCATTTTCATTTCATTTTCATTTATTTATTCGACACAAGCGGTCCAGGGGTTGCGACAGCAACAGAGCGCCATAACACATTTGTGTCCGCAACCCCTGTAACATACAACTTAAAACAAGTTAAAAATGAATAAAAAATATACAGATTATATTACACAATTTAAAATACACCTAAACAATTAAAATAAAGTTATCGATTATCAAGCAGATATTTTTTCAATTTTGACAGAAAATTTTTCAAAGGAAGAGTAACTGCTTGATCTTTGATTATGGGGGGTAGTGATGACCATATAACAGGAAAATTGTTGATAGACGAATATTTTAAAGTATCGGTACGTGCAAAAGGGTGGACAAATGTGAGTAATTCAGGATGGCGTTGATTGATATGAATATTATTGTTTACAGTACTACAAAAAGTTAAATTATAAAAACAACGAAATATAAAGGAAATTAAAATCATTAGACGTCTATCACGTAAGGATAACCAACCCAAAGTTATTAAACGTTCGTCGTATGATATAGGTCCGCAGTGGGGTCCCAGAATACGTCTAGAGGCCCGTCGCTGAACCTGTTCGAGGCGTTCTATGTGTCCTCCATTTCTGGGGCCCCACGCCGGCAAACCATACTCAAGAATAGGTAGCACCAAAGTTTTGTACAGACACGAAATCGCGTCTGGAGAACAATTTCCGGCTACAGAAAAAATAAAGCCTAACATTCGATTAGCTTTAGATATCAGATTATCGATATGAACGTTCCAATTCAGTTTAGAATCGATATGTACTCCTAAATGTTTATGGCTATCCACCACCGCAATTGTCTCACCATTAAGAAAGTACAACGGCTTAACAAAGTTACGCTTTCTGGTGATATGCATTAATTTAGTTTTGTTGACATTGAATTTCATTTGATTCTTATCAGCCCAATTAGATAAAATATTTATATCATTTTGCAAATTAACAATATCGTTGGCATTTTGTCTGTGTCTATAGATTATTATATCATCTGCAAAAAGAAAACATTCAGAAGAAACATTATGATTAACATCGTTCACAAACATATTGAATAAAATTGGGCCAAGACAACTGCCCTGAGGTATACCCGATGTGACTGGAAGTACGGAAGAAGTAGCCCCCCTGAAACACACTTTCTGATTCCTATCAGTCAAGTATGAAGATATCCATTTCCAGATATTACCTTGAATATTGAAATTTACAGCAATTTTTGTTAATAAGATGTCGAAAGGCATTTTATCAAATGCTTTGCTCATGTCGTGGGAAACATAGGCCTATACCCTATACCAAAATAAACAATTTCAGAAATTGAGAAGTTTTTCATTAATAATATAAATGTATATAATTATTTTGTATTTTATGTTGTTTTTAAGTTAAAATAAATAATTATTTTTTTGATTTGATTGAATCAACCAATTGGCACACTCAAACTTGTCCTTGTCCCGTTAATATGGGTGTCCCCTGAGTAGGGAGTTTATTTTAGATTAGATTAGATTGATGTATTGCCCCTCGTTTCACATGAAAGTGCCCCTTTAAAGGGGTGCCCGCTAAACAGGGGTGTCCCAAAAGAGGGATTCTACTGTATTTATTATTATTTATTTGCTAACGGCATTGATTTTTTCTATGCAATTAAAATGTGAAATTGTGAATGCTTTTAATTTTCCTTTCCTTCCTTTGTGGGTTCATTCTTATAATCTGTAAAAGATTGATATTGTTACATAAAATAATAATACCTTGTTGGTTGCCAGGCTAACGTATCCTGGAAATAGACCAACGTCGTCATCATCATCCGCCCTGAATGTGATTGGTTGTCTTGATGTTGGATTCAAAACGCCACGTTTTGGTATTGGCGTTGTATTTCTAATTGTTCGTTTGATAGTGGTGTTACCAAATTTGAAGATGAGCACGAAAGTTAACACGCAGGAGTAAATAATTGTCAGCCAGAATGCCTTTGAAATATTCTAGTAGTAAAATAGTGATACAACTATATTTACGATTTTGTTTGACCTATTTGTTTGTTTGTTTGTTTTATTCGGTACTCAAGAAATACAACAAAAATACCAGGATATATAACATATATAACAACATTAACTGTCCCTATATTAGTAATAGTAGTATTAAGGGAGGTTTCGCAATCTTACGAATACAATAACGAAAACGGATACGTCAAGCACACGTATTCGTTTTTCGTAAGCCAGTAAAAATATGTTTCGCATGGCAACGAAATATTGAGGGCGCCGTCCAAAATATGACTGCGGTAAATTTGAGCGAAGCGCAGGTACGTGTTGCTTGGTGCTTGGCTGCCTAGGCCTAGCGTAACATCAAAGCGAGTGAGGACTTTAAAAACTGCTATTTATCAAAATTGACCTGGCATTTTAGTAAATTACTTTAGTAAATTACTTTCAATAAAAGTGTAATTATATTATAATCATGAATCATTCCTGAATCAAATGCAAAATGTGCAAAATAGATCAAAAACTATACTCGTTTTGTAGTTACGAATATGACTGGTGATATTCGTCAACATGAATACGCTTTACGAATATGAAATGGGGATCAGCTCAAAAGTTTCACAAATGTGTGACGTATCCGTTTTCGTTATCGTATTCGTAAGGTTGCGAAACCTCCCTAATAACAACTGGTGGAGATACGTTTTACATATGGTAACGGTATCGATAAAAAAGAAAAACATATTTCCACGAGCTTTAACTCGTTTAAATAACGTAAAGCCTACAGTTTTCCATATAATCGCCACGATTTCACAAATTGCTCTACAATTGTTAGCGTCGCCGACGCCGATTTGCCGCAGACAAACAAAATCAACAAAGCTGTATGGTAAATAGATACACAATTATATCTGTGCATTGAAATTTATAATATCATACAATCTAAAGATATTTCCAACTATAGCAATCTGAAATTGTTGATATATAATAAATCCAATAGTTCGAATGTCGATCATGTAGGCCAAAATTGTAAATATTTACAACTCATTAGCTCTCATTTATTCTAAGGAGTATTATCCTTGTTTTTTGTTGTTTTACACATATTATTAATTTTTACAATATGAGCTCAATATTTTTAATTTGCAGTGAATAGAATTTATTGCATAGGGTATTAAAAAATAACACCGAAATTACACTGAGCTGTTGTACAGTTCTGTAGTCCATAATTGTTTTTTTTGCAACATTTAAAAATTATAGTTGCATAGGACAACTCCGTCAGTATGTCTGATAATAGTCCTCCCAATGAGGTGGTTCACTACTTGGGGGCTAAAGCAAACATACTTAATTGTATTTATCAGCATACGTTGTGTGCCAGATAACATTATTTAATTCCACATTATCAGCACTTATAAGAGTTAGTAAATAGACGAATAACACGAGCTAATAGCATGGTACTGTAATTCAGATGGTAAGTAAGTTCTAAGGCATATTTTAATTAAAAATTAATTCAAAAGACATTTATTTACGCCCTGAAGACACAAATTAAATAAAAACAGTATTGAGATTATTGGAAAAATGGGCGAAGGCAGGATCCCCCCAAAAAATGAAAATCTTCAAATTAATAATTAACTAGCTGGTTATCTAGTGCTACTCTGAGAGCTGTCTTCGCGCTCCTCATCGCTCTCTCCCATATTCCTCCAAAGTGAGGAGCGTTAGGAGGATTGTAAAGGAATTCTACTTGAAACGGTCGTAGTTTGTCTCGAAGATCAGCTGTCATCAGGTCGAAGGCTGACTTGAGTTCTTTGTCTCCCCCTTTGAAGTTAGTTCCACAATCACTGAGAATCTTAGCTGGTTGGCCCTTTCGCGCAACAAATCTGCGGAACGACAACCGGAATGCTTCCGTATTCATGCTCTCCAAAAGCTCTAAATGGATGGCGCCAAGTGTCATACACTTGTAGACTATTCCCCATCTCTTTTCTGTTCTCCGTCCAACTTTCACAGACATGGGTCCGAAGCAGTCGATCCCGGTGCAATGGAAAACGGGTTTGAATATTTGTAATCTTGCGGCCGGAAGGTCTCTCATCCGAGGAATGGTAGGATTTGCTCACCACCGCTGACATTCTTGACATAGTCGTCGTTGTCCTTTAACAGCTTCTCTGCCTCTGAGAATCCAGTATCTCCTTCTCAGGTCCGATAGAACACGTTCTGGTCCAGGATGTAGCAACTTAGCGTCGGTATGTCGGATAATAAGTTTTGTGATGCAGTGCTTTGGATCGAGAATGATTGGGTGCTTCATTTGCTCTTGTATAGCATTTGCTTCACTCAATCGTCCACCTACTCTTATAAGACCAGCGTCATTGTCCCATTCTGGACTTAATTGCTTCAGTCTACTACCTGTAGGTAGTGAGGTTCCAGTGTTCAGTGCTGTAACGTCTTCTGGGAAATCGTTGTACTATTCTCCAGGCTTCATTCTCAATTTGTTGAGGGGCCGCCCCGTCAAACTTCCGGCCGAGGTGGAGCAACAGTGCATAAAAGTCCTTTAGGTGGCTGATCTCATCTGTAGCATCAACATTGATTAGCCCACAGAAAACACTTTCTTGACTTCTGTATCACCAGGTTGATCTTGGAGTTTGGGCATCACTGGCCAGTGGTCTGTAGCCTGAGTTAGAAATGACGGTCCATATTTCCACCTGTGGTCGCTTGCGACTTCCTATAAGGACAAAACTCTCGTGGTATCATCTGCCACATTCTGCTTTGTGGGCACATAGTGCCAGGTCATGTCTTTGGTTAAGTCGTTTATTTCTGTTACTCGAGTTCCGACGAAGACCTTGAATCTACAGGTTTCTGAAGTGAGCCACGTCAGTACCGTTGTGGAATCGCTCCACAGGTGTCTCGTACTAATAGGAATATTTAAGGTTTGTTCCATGAAGTCGATCAGTCTCGCACCAACCAGTGCGGCGCAGAGTTCCAATCTTGGCATACTTAATTTGACCCAGGAGGCTCGAAGCTCGGAGTTAGTTATTTCTCTGTCCCAATCGATGTTATCCATGTTCCACAAATCTTGGACTATAAGCTTACCCCTAATAAGGAATGGAACCAGGAAGCTAATGGGGTCGTAGTGTCCGGTAAATATATCGCATTGTTACAACATCTCGATGGTCATGATTCTGGCGGTATGTAAGTGAGTCAGATCAAGTATCCAAGCGCATACCCAACATAGGTTCTGCTTCATTAGTGTCTTGTTGGAACTCTAATATAGTGCAGGGTGCAGATTGCTTCCTCAGGCAATCCCTTAAAAACCTCCGGTTTATTGCTAGCCCACTGTCTAACGTTGAAGCCAGCCATGCTCAGTACAGTCCTGATGTCATGCACAAGGATTTCAGATTCATCTGTAGATTTCGAGCTATCCAAACAGTTGTCTACATAAAAGGCCTCCATGATGGATCTTTTCACTTCTGGATATTGTTCACCATGCTCTATAGCTAGTTTCTGGAGTGGATAAGTAGCGCAGCACGGGCTGCAGGTAGATCCAAATAACAGAGATAACCATTGGTAGATGGTGGGTTGTTTAGTTTCATCACAATCCCTCCAGATGAAGCGGAACAGGGATTGGTCTTCTGGTTTTAGTCGTACCAGATATCACTACTTCATGTTGGCGAAACCTCAGGATTACTCCGATGAGAGATGAACCCAAATTAGGTCCGGCTAGCAGATGCTTATTCAAGTTCAGACCCTGGAATTCGTGGGATCAATTGAACACTAATCTGTGTTTACCTTTCTGTTCAATAACATAGTGAGGGACGAACCAAGATTCCTCAGACTTCTCGGCTTCTTCTGATGTAATAATCTTCACTAGTTTATCGTCGACTAGCTTCTGGATTAATTGGTTGTGTTTCTCACGTCTTTCAGGCTTCTGGTTGTAGCACCTCTCCGTTCTCCTCATGTGTGGAATCACCGACTCTACACCAGCTCGGAATCGTGTACCGCTGTTATCACGCAACAGGGGAACCTCATAACGGTTCACTCCATCTACTTGAATCAGGTGTGTGGAATGTTCGAGATTATTCACTGCCATTTGGTCGAGTCGAGAACGAGTCGCTGCCTTACTAGGAGGAAGTTCTTCCACCTGCCAACGCCTTCTAACATCAGATTTCAGTCGTGATGATTCGCATAGGGTGAAGGTTGTTACAGTGACTGGTGGCTAGGTCAAAGGCATAGGAACTGGGCCATGCAATTTCCATCCAAACACTGTATGTACTGCTGCTGGAGAGTTAATGCCTAGCTGTATCATTGGGCTTCTATGCGTAAGCAAATGTACGTTGTCAGCTCCTATCATGACTAAAAGAAGTGCGTCAGTTATTTCTGGTAAAAGGACATCTTTCAGGTAATTGTAGATCTCTTTGATCTCTCTTGTGGGGTACGAGTAGCTCCCCAGTGTTAACAAGGTCGAAGAAAACGCATCGTCAAGGTTATATCTGTTGTGAGTCTCACTTCTTGCCGATATTTGTACGTTTACACTCCGTCCAGGAACAGTGGTTGTTCCGTGTTCCACGGTTTTCAAAACAATGCTGTCTTCGTGGCCCTTTATGTGTAGTTGATTCATTCCATCGACCCATCATCTAAAACAGCGTAGGTATCAACTTGGCTGGTGGGACTGTATAATGTTACCGGGACGATTTTCAGTATTACGTCTCTGGGCTTGTACTGTTGACACAGACTGTAGAGTTGGTTGGTTGTTGCTGCTTGATTGGAAGGAGTGGACTGTTGAGATACCGGTGTCAGGGTGTCGTGCAAAACTGTAAGATGCAGTTCAGAGCACATCTTACAACCCTTCCGAAGAGTACATTCGGTGGTAACATGTTTTCTAGCGCAATGTTTACAGCGATTGTTATTAGTGATCCAATCCTTCATCTGAGATTTGCTTAGTTCTCTAAAGCTTTTGCAGCCCCCAAGGAAATGCTCGTTTTCGTTACAGTAAGGACAAAACATCCGAGGTAGTTTCTTGCTGTCTTTCGTATCTGTAAGGGTCATAGTTGTTGGTGGTCGGTGATTTCTTTGGTGATCCCTTTGGATAAGTTTATCCTTTTCTGGTTTCTTAGCGGTTAGCACCCTTCTAAATACTGGATCTTCCTCTTTGTCCCTAGCCTTCTGGACGAATTCAAGTAGATGCTTGAGTGTAGCGGTGGTATGGTTCTCTTTCAACTTGAAATTGGAATATCGGTAAAATCTGCACAACTTTGGATAATCCCTCCATGGTATCCAGTTCCGAGAGTTTCCCCAAAGCTTCTAGGGTTCCGTAGCAGTTTCCTAGGTCATCTGCAAAATCTCCGAGTGTATCGAGGGTGACTATCATTATATCACTATCAGGCAGGATCACTTAAATTAACATCACTAACATCATCATCATGGATATCATTTTGATTACTTGAAATTTAATCATTAATAACATTACTATTATTCACATTACTGTCATCTACTAAAACAACAGTCTCATTTAGTTTCTTTTCTAAAGATTTAATACTGTTTCTTGTCTGTTCTTTTTCAATCAAGAACTGGTCCTGGCAATCCTACATCCATTTCTCTTCTGTGTTGTAGTCTTCCTCGCCCTCCACATGTTCGACTAATTCGTTATGCTTTAGTTCTACTGCGGCAAAGAGGTCCTCTAATAAATCTGCCTTCCTTTTAATCTCTTCCAAATCTGGGTTCTCCAATGCAAGTATCCTCTTCAGTGCATTGCCTTGTCTGGTTAGATTTCCTTTAGCATTACGTCTGTTGATTTTCAGTTGTTTCAATTCCTCGGCCATTTTTATCCGGCTCGAAGGACCATGTAGAAATGTATGTAAGTACTAGTATGTTAAGGTGCATATTTTAGGCAAATCCTTCAAATTGTGATAATATTTTGAAACTTTGCACAGTTATTTATTAGGGTGTCAAAAACATGAAATGGAAGGGTTGCACAAAATTTGGTAAGGGGAAAGCCGCCATTTTGGATTTCAAAATGGCGGACCCCAAATATTCACTTTTCAGGTATATCTCTGCTAAAAAGGCACCTAGAGTTCTGATTTTAGGTGCATATTATATGGTAGTGGGGTCACCAAACATATTGGTATAACTAACATTTTGATTGCATGGCGGCCATGTTGGATTTCAAAATGGCGGACTTCAAATTTTCACTTTTCAGGTATATCTCTGCTAAAAAGGCACCTAGAGTTCTGATTTTAGGTGCAAATTATATGGTAATGAGGTCACCAAGCATATTGGTATAACTAACATTTTGATTGCATGGTGGCCATTTTGGATTTCAAAATGGCGGACCCCAAATGTTCAATTTTCAGGTATATCTCTGCTAAGAGGTACCTAAACATGAACAAACATATGTTCATCTGCCTCTTCTATGTTACATGGCATCAGCGTATGAATGTAACATAGAAGAGGCAGATGAACGTATGTTTGTTCATGTTAAACATGCCGCTGACAATTTTCCGCGCATTCTTGTCAAGACTGTAGACAGTGATGTTGTTGTTTGCATTGCATTGTCAGCTTCCTACAGAATACCTAGCATCCACGAGTTTTGGATCAAGTTTGGAGTGGGGAAGCACTTGAAGTACATCCCAATACACGAGATTGCTTCTTCTCTTGTACCACAAGCATCAGCCGCTTACTTGTTCTTTGATTCCTTTTGCGGTTGTGATACAACTTCATCTGTTCAAGGAAAAGGTAAAGCTACATTTAACGAGACTTGATGCCATGTACAGTACGACTCCAGTTTTCTAGAGGATGTCATTGTCTGTAGGGGATGTTAGTGAAACAGACACAGATTATCTAGAACAGTTTGTTGTAACTATGTACTGCAGAACATTTAATGGAAAGAAGGTAAATAATGCAAGACGATATCTTTTTACAACAAGAGGAAAGCCAGTACGGTTTGAGCTACATTCAAAATGGCCGCCACGCAATTAAAGACGTTATACCAATATGTTTGTTGACCTCAATACATTATACTTTGTACCTAAAATTATAAGTGTAAGTACCATACTGAAACATTTTGAGTCCGCCATTTTGAAATCCAACATGGCCGCCATGCAATCAAAATGTTAGTTATACCAATATGTTTGATGACCCCATTACCATATAATTTGCACCTAAAATCAGAACTCTAGGTGCCTTTTTAGCAGAGATATACCTGAAAAGTGAAAATTTGAAGTCCGCCATTTTGAAATCTAAAATGGCCGCCATGCAATCAAAATGTTAGTTAAATACCAATATGTTTGGTGACCCCATTACCATATAATTTGCACCTAAAATCAGAACTCTAGGTGCCTCTTTAGCAGAGATATACATGGAAAGTTAACATATTTGGGGTCGGCCATTTTGAAATCCAAAATGGCGGCTTTCCCCTGACCAAATTTTGTGCAACCCTTCCATTTCATATTTTTGACACCCTAATGAATAACTGTGCAAAGTTTCAGAATGTTATCACAATTTGAAGGATTGGTTCACTTAACAGGCCTACTATACTGTTATATCTGGTTCGGTAGTAGTTAGGTAGAATGACAGACGGAATGAAACAAGTAGTCAGCATGTACAACTCAAGGTAACTTTTAATAGGTGATCCTCTACAGTATTGGTGTTGAGGTTGCAAAGTGGCAAGGTGTCAATGTGGCAATTTGGCAATGTGTGTGTGTTCATTTATCACTACAAATACAAAATTATTAGAAACGGATAATTAGCAATAGTACCGGTAATATTAGCATACGGGTCACGTGACCCAACCTGTCCGAGCGAGAGAGGCTCTCGCTGAATACAAAACAATGGAAACAGCGTGCGACGGCCTAGAGTAGACGTCACCTAAACTGACTAAATTGTAACTTTTAAATCTTCTTATCAACAATTACAGCCTATTACCAGGATTCCTGGTTTATATAAAAACAGGTAATAAGGTTAATAATATTTCAGAACTCATCAAAACACTATAATTTTCATAATAATATATGGTGATTGGAACGCTTCAGGCATGTTTATATGACATTAACTGCGAACGAGTGCGCGCTCAACATCGTCCGATACTCGAAGCATATTATGATATGCACCCTCAACGGACGACAGAAATCTTTACAACAACATATATGTTTAATGTAACCTACATGGATTCCTAAACATTTAACAGGTTTACTAGTCTACGTAATATCTAATTGTTTACACTAATCCACATAACATTTGTCTTTTTTCTATCTAATTTTAACCCTGAAACATTACAGAAAGACTCAATCTCATTAAAGAAATATTTTAAACAACAATTTGATTTAACTCTCATTTACTAATTTTTCCAAATGTCGGTATTGATCAACTGATTATAACGATAGTTTATTTATCGAATGTCAAAGAGCTGTTGACGCTTTAGTTGGTCTATCGCACGCTAATTTAGACAATAATTTATCTGACGATAATATCCAAGATGTTGGATTACTGGAAGATGGTGTTTTTGGCGATCTGGACTTTGATTTAAAAGTCAAAGTCTTTCTGAAACCGGTAGCCTTTCTCTTATGGATATTTGTGATATTAAATGCCATAGAGATTGTACAAAAACTGTCTGAAAGTTTACCACTTGATCATGTAGAAGTAAGTGTTTGTTTAATGTATTTTTTAACGTAATATTTTTTTTTTCATTTCATTTTTTTAAATTTGATTATCTTTTTGTAGTATAAGCAAAATATCTTTTTTCAATTTTAATTCTTAAGTCGATACCGTTTCTCTGACTAGAAGTTGTAGAAAGATTCGTCCGTGTATTTATTATGCAGTAACCACTTTGGTGCAGATAGATTATTACATACCGCAATGAATTATAATTTGTTTTTTACTATGATGACATCTTTAAAAATATAAAAAAATGATGCACTGTCAAACTATATACTTTTAAACTTAATATATGAACATTTTAAGAAGGAAAGTTATTGTTAAGTTTGTTATTTCGGCCTAAGAAAATGTCATAATTTGTTTGATTGTCAAAATTGTTTTTAATATGCAATTAAAGATTAAGCTAATCAACTTGTGTTCTCTTAATTTTATAGTAAATCATACATATGATACATTTTAAGAAAATGAAATGCAAAATAAGTGTTCCCGAGCATTCTGACGATCTACAATAATTTTAAAATTTAGCATAATTATTTTCACCATTTTCTTAACTTACACGTGCGTAGCCTCGTATAACGTAATTTCGAGTTGAAAAGTGAATCAAATATGATGATAATATTGAAGAAAGGTTGTAAAAATTCTGCGCACTCATGGCAATTTTTTAAACGCTTAAAATTGCCTGAAACGTACTCTCGCGTACGCATGCGTTATATGCGCTACGCACGTAATTGTATTTCAATATGATGAAATATGACCTGAAATTTATGAGTACCAAATTGTATTTAATTGTGATTCATGCTTGTGAAGATATGATTACAAACGTGATTTCGTTAAATCGTGCGTAGACCGCGTAATTTTTGATTGCGCAACATGAAAACATAACCACATCGATTCTTGGCCATAAGGAATATACTCTGAAAAATTGACTTCGCTAGATGAAACTGATATCAAGACAAGGCCATAATTATATACAAGTTAGTGTTTACCAACCGACCGACCGACCGACCGATCAACCGACCGACCGGCATAGTGAGCTGTAGAGTCGGTAACACACACGCACACACAAAATAAAATCACCCTTCTCCTAAAAACCCACCAAATTCAAATGAATGTTGAGTCTATTTAGATTCTGACACCAATTAAATTAGTTTTAATTTGAAGCCAATGTGTGTATTCAAGTATTAAAGTATCGATTCTATGTTCAGATAGAAAAAAACTCAGTTAGCAGATTAATGTTTTGACATTTAACTCTTTCTTAACTCTTTCTTAAGTTTTAAACATTTCGTTTTGATTGAAATCGGCCTAAAAATGTGTAGTCTTTTATTCAATGATCAATAATATACAAATATAATAATGCGACATTGATATCGCGCTATTTCGTAAATATCAGAGCGCTTTGAGTATTAGTTGCTTATTAAAATTATCTAGACTCTCTACAGGAAATAGCCCAACCAAAGAAAACCCCTTAATGACAATAACACATTATTTAATATTCTAACGAAATAAGAACATTGCATCCCGCAGAGATCTGGTTTAACATCAGAAATTATTCAATACTATGTAATATATTTATTAGTATTGTTTACAATCTATGCTTGGTTACTGGTGCCTTTCCTTGTCTTGTTCCTGTTATGTTCGATGTTCGATTAGTATCATGTTGTTTTCTGCGCCGCCGCTTAGATCCCTGACGACGTTGAATCATTTTATTCAAAAATTTTGTATGTACTGTTCCATTTTCTTTTATTTTTTCTGGCCATGTGGGGTATCTAAAAGTAATGTTTCTGGAGGTTGACCACCGACGGAAAATAGCCTTTTCAGTAATAAAGAGATGACCACTACGTGTTTTGTATTCACTCTTGTTATAATAGCTGCATTCTAGCTTACTATCCTCATAATAGTGATATGGCACACTAGTGTTTGTAGAACTAAATTAGAAAATATGTATACGATTTTAGAATTTGTATATTTTAACACAATTCAGTACAACAAACCACTTTAAAGGTTATCTGTAACACAACTCATAAGAATGGGTATGTAAAATGTATTAAAGAAGAGAATAAAAATGAATGATGCTTATGATAGACACAATGTTATTTACGGTGCTATTATTTATGTGCTGATTGATATTTATGTATTGTCTGTATGTATTATTATTATTATTGTCATTGTTGTTGCTGCTGCTGCTGTTGCTTTTGGTGTTGTTATTGTTATTGCTATTGTTATTGCTATTGCTATTGTTATTGTCTATTGTTATTATTGCTGTTGTTGTTTAACATATAATTATTTCAGAGCTTCTGCTCTTTGCACATTACTAAGACGATAATACGATGGTATTAAATAATGAAAACGCACAGTTCCTAATGAAATAGTTGTTATATTGCGTTACCTGCACAAATTCTCATATGCCATCCCGTATACAGTCATACTAGGGCAGAATTCCATAGCAAACACCATTGTATACCATCCGGTTGTCAGCATAGTTTTAGTTTCTTCTCTGTTGTAACAATAATATTATTGATGATTAATAATATTGATGATTAATAAAATAATAATAAAATGATAAGGTAGAAAAATAACAAGAACTGGCTTTTGAAATCAAGAGAATCAATAGAGCAAAAGTTAGAGTGGTCTTGGAACAATTTTAAAAAATGCAAAAACATGGCATGCAAAGTTAAATGTACCGGAAATTGTAGGGAGAGCTCAAATGTCGGCCATCCTGGGAACAGCACACATATTGAGGAAGGTGTTTTGTCTCTAAGCTGCGCGAAGCAGCAGCAACAACAACAACAACAGCAGCAGCAGCAGCAGCAACAACAACAACAAAACACTAGGCATACACAAAATCAAATTAAAATGTCTAAAACAATAGTCATACAAACATACATAACATTCATTAATTGTTTTATAAATCTCTTAGGCCTAATGTTCTAAAGTAAACTTGATTAATCCGTTGCTTCCATATTGAATCGATAACCATAATTATCAAAGTGCTTACCAAAAGCTGAACGTGTAATAGAACCATTTAATATAAAAATTAAACGTTTGTCATGCAGTAGAACTAATACTTCACTTACATGATACAAACTTAACCACATAGTAAGGACACATTATGTAGAAGTAATAGTAATAATAATTTTGCCATTTTTTTGCCAGTAATAATGTAGTACCTTGTAAATCCCGTTTCTTGTTTAAAGAGGTCTTCAGCTAAAACCATTCTGTCGGGTAGAGCAGAGTATATTTGAACATCTTGGTAAAGGTTGGCTAGAAGAAAGGCGTAGCGGTATTCTTTGTTTGTGAGCTTCGGGACTTCTTCAGTTATACTCATCCAACTAATGATAATCATCTGAGTTCGAGTTGTTTTGTTTACTAAGATCTCTCGCAGTACGGTCTCACTGCTCAGACCCTGGTTAAAGTTACGGTGGCCCACAACTCTGATGGTCGTGCGAGTGCCCGCATCATGTTCAAAGCCAACCACAGAGGCTAGATTCATTCGTATGACACAGTGGTGTTGATCAATCTCTCTTCCAGCGTTTGATCCTAATAAATGACCAGAGCTTGTCACAACAGCACATTCATTGCAAATAAGGCGAAGACTCTAAGAATAATGGTCAATAATTAATATTAAATTTAATTTATTATGTTTAATTATTTCGGGTTTTAATCTTGAAAACTTCAATTTCAATTAAATTTATTTCCACAATATAATAACATATATACAGGATAATAAATGCAATGAAGTAATGTTTTGAAATGTTTTATATCCGGAAGTATGTTAATTGACATGAATCACATGAGAAAAGTAGGTTAGTATGAAATCAAACTCTGCCTACAAACAGAGAACATGATCTGTTATAAGATGTAGTTTAAAGGTGTTCATGGCGAAATCAACATGTTGAGATAAAGTTTGCGGTACACCACGTAAATTTAGTTCTGAAAAGAACTGTTGAGTTTCTGAAATTTAATATATTTCCTTATAAGTAACCAGATAACATCATATACAATTACCAATTAATACCTTATTAGCAGCTAGACTGACATATCCAGGAAATTGATGCAACACTTCTGTTTCTAACGTTGGTTGTGTTGATATTACATTAACGTTACGTAATGTCGTTTCTTCACTTATGAGTGATTTTACTCCGAGGGTTAACGTACCATTTAAGAAAGTTAACGTAAATAATGCCGTAATCACACATGAGTAACAGATTAGAAGCAGAAATGGTATTGTTGAATGTTTCTAGTAGAAATATAATAATAATAATAATAATAATAATAATAATAATCAGTTCTTCAAAAAAGATGAGTAAATATAATCAATATCGAATATTTATAACATTCTGTTTCTACTACTTCCATCTTCTTTCTACACAATAACATACTTAGGTCTATATATTATTAGATAGTATGCTCGCCTCGCTCGCGTACCATCTAGGGGTCCCCACAGATGGCTCTCGAATACAATAGAACCCATGGGGATATTATTGGGACACAAAAACGGAAGTGTCCCTTTAATTGGGGTATTCGAAAATAAAGACAAAATAACGAATACTGGATACCATAAAGAACAATTCATTGATGTGGACGAAACTTGGAGAAATTGAGGAGAAATGGAAATTTAACTACGGGGATTGGGCGGCACGGGGTGGTGGTGATAGAACCGCAGTAATAAAGTTAATTGTATTTATACAGTAATAAGAACCACACTAAATAAATACAGTAAGACATTCAACGATCGAAACATGTTTATGTTATGTTGTGTTCCGTTATGTTTTCACTATTAACAGCCATTGGAGTGGAGCTGTATCATGGAGGTTGGTGTTTGCCTTCCAACCCCAAGATAAAGTTTATTTTGTATTCTTGTTAGTGTAATCATGTACACATCAGTAGACCTTATAATTCGCTGGTTGAATGGTGACCGAAAACGTGAAAAAATCTCGTAAGGGCTCGCTTTTCATAATCGATCATCTCTCGTAAGCGACCACCGCTCTTAACATCACACTTCTCGTAAGTGACCACCTTTTTTAAGGGACCACAATCTCTCTCTCTCTCTTTCTTAAGGGGCCACTTATCATAAATCGACTACCTCCAGTAGCGACCACCTCTCGTAAATGACCAATTCTATTAAACGACCACCTCTCGTAAGTGATCACCTACTCTCATAAGGAACCGCTTCTCATAATCGATAACCTCTCGTAAGCGACCACCTCTCTTAACGACCACACCTCTCGTAAGTGATCACCTTTTTTAAGAGGCCACAACCTCTGTGGTCTCAAATACTTAGTGTCTGGGCCCCCTATTTAAAAATCCAGGATCCGCACCTGTTTTAATATAGAGTGCATATTTTTTAGAGATTTGGAAAGAAATCAAACAATATTTGATCTTTTTTTGTTTAGAATTCACTACATTAAGAGAAAATGAATATCATCAATATCAGCAAAAAGAAAATGGAATGTTCTATATGAATGTGTATTAGAGAATTTATTATTATATATAAATCCAAAGGCAAATTACTGAAAAAATGACAATGCTGTGGGTATCAGTGGCTGGATCTCAATGGAGATACAAAAAAAAAGCGAAAAGCTAAATCAAAACGATAAAGTAAACAGCCAGAAAAGTTAGCAGAGCTTTCGGGCAACACTAGCCCTTCATCAGTGCAAGATATATATATATATAAGGCAAATTACTGAAAAAATGACAATGCTGTGGGTATCAGTGGCTGGATCTCAATGGAGATACAAAAAAAAAGCGAAAAGCTAAATCAAAACGATAAGTAAAACAGCCAGAAAAGTTATCAGAGCTTCCGGGCAACACTAGCCATATTGACTTGATTGAAAAACCTTTTCTCAAATTTACACCCCTGTACAAATGACACTAAGCTAAAAAATGTTCAATTTAAATTTATTCATCGTATAATTTATACAAATACAATGCTCTTTAAGATGTCAAAGGTCGATTCACCAATGTGTTTTTTTTGCAAGGAGAAGCAGGAAACACTGCTACATATGTCCTTTGAATGTGATCTAGTAAAGAAAATTTGGGAAAATGTAAAACAATATATGTATCGAAATATCAACAATAACTTATATATCACCAAAGAAAGTATATGTTTTGGTTTTGGAAAAACACACAGTGATGCAAACATTCTAATTTTAATTACAAAGTGGTACATATTTAGTTGCAAAATCAAAAAACAATTACTTAATTATAATCACTTATTTCACATTTACCAAAAATACAAGGCAACCATATTATTTACAAAATGATTATTATAAAGTGTATTTTTGCGATACGTTATTTTTTTTTCTTTAATTTCATTACTCTCTTATTTTTGAGAGAGTATTATATCGTGTTTCTTTTTATTCGTTTTAATAGTTACGTTACCTTTATCAATTAATTTTGTATTATGTATGTGCTAAAATGAAATGAAAAAAAAACACTAGCCCTTCATCAGTGCAAGTGAAGGAATTTGGATAACGTCATAGTATAAGAGCTGGCAAGTGCTGCCTGGGTGGACAGGAATAAAAGAAATACAACAAAAGGAGGCAGGGTGGAGTCTGAATAAGAGTAGAAAACAAAATATATATATATATATATATATATATATATGAGATAAAACAAAGTTGCAAACAACTAACTACACTAGATAAAACTATGAATTATTATATGAATTTATGTAGAAGATAATGTTACATAAGAAGCAAAGCATGATTAAAGTAGAAATATACATTCATAAAGAAAATTATATGTGTATATTAACAATTTATACTTAAATTCAATGTGTATAAAATATAATACCATAAGAAAATTATAAATATGTTCGTGTAAAAAGAAGGTGTTAAAGAAACGCTATGAACATGTTTAAAGTATAATTGTAATTAATAATTGGTATTAATTAAAATTATAATTGTTTTGTTATGGCTATTTGAGTAATAATAATAATAATAATAGTAATTATAATTATTATTATTATATATTAATGTATGTATAAGTAAAAATTATAAACATCTGTATTAATCCTAGCTACGAAAATAAGAACATGTGATATGGTCAAAGGCCTAATTGTTCCTGCAGGCAATGGTATATTTAAAGATATTAAGATTGCACAGCTAGCAGATGACACAGTACTTTTTCTAAAAGATATAAACAGTATAGATAACAGCATAAATATTATTGAAAAGTTTGGAGAGGTGTCTGGTTTACAATTAAATAAGAATAAAACAAATGCTTTTTGGCTTGGCAGTTTAAGAGACTGTAAGGACACACATGGTAACATTTCTTGGACATCCACACCAATTCGGATATTAGGTATCTATGTTGGACATGATAAGGAATATTGTTATCAAAAGAATTGGAAAGAAAAAGTTGATGCATTAGAAAATACCCTAAAAACATGGGAGAAAAGACACCTCACTTTACTATTGTAAAAACATTAGCGCTCTCAAAAATTATATACAATTCCAGCATTTTGCTAGTACCAGAAAAAGTAATAAAAGAGGTGGACAAATTAATTTTAAAATTCATTTGGGAAACTAAGAAAGAAAAAATAAAAAGAAAAACCATGTGTGCAAATTACAGTCAAGGTGGTCTAAAAATGGTACATTTCAGATCTCAGGTTATATCTTTCCAAGTTAAATGGTACAGGAGACTGTATGAAAATGATTACGCCAAATGGAAATATTTACCAACATTTTATATGGAAAATATAGGCCCAAAATCATTAACCTCAAATATATCAAAAGTTCCATGTAACATATCCGTACCACCATTTTATCTCTCGGTTATTAAATCTATCTCTGTAGCTAATGCTTGCAATAATAGATTAAATAAGAAACCAATAAGCTATGATGATATTATTAATCAATCATTATGGGGTAATGCATTTATCTGTATTAAAAAGAAGTCGTTATATAACTGTAACTGGATTAGATCAGGGTTCTTAAAAATAAGTGATGTTATAAATAATAATGTGTTTAAGCCTGCAATAGAGATAAAAAGAGGGTTAAGATGTACACAAAATTGGATCAGTGAATACTCTTGTATATTGAAAGCCATTCCAAAAGAATGGAAATGTATTCTAAAATCAACATGTGACATTAATCTAAATGATGATATACCCATTAAAAACAATAAGGTCTTAAATATGACGTCTAGACAATTATATAGACTCATAATAGATGCTCAATATTTTACTCCAACGGCACAGATTATGTGGGAATCCATATTTGGTAATCTGCCATGGAACAAAATATGGTTAAGAAAGTTTCTGAACTTAAAGAAAAAAAACTGGCACATTTTAATTTTAAATTGTTGCACAGAATATTGCCAACAAATGAAAGATTACATAAGTGGAGCCTTGTAAATTCTCCAAATTGTCACACATGCAATGTTATTGAGAATGATGAACATATGTTAGCAGAGTGTATAACAGTAAATTGTCTATGGAGAGAGATAAACAGAATAACTAGAGAAGTAAGCATACATATTCCTGTTTTTTCTTTCAAAAGGCTTTTATTTGAAACTGACAACAATTACGTAAATAAATTATACACTTTAGGAGCATTCTGTATTTATAAAGTAAAGATAATAAGTTTAATGGAAAAAGAAAAAAAAAATCAATCTCCTACAATTGTTTAAATCTGAAAAAGAGATAAGAAATATGTAAATCTGCAGGTAGGCCTATACATGTGTATGTTCAATCAGATTACATGTAAGAGAAAATGTTAATGAGATTCAATGAATTATCTATTATATTTTTTTGTTTGTTTGTTTGTTTTTTTTTGCTTATATATTGTATGTTTTGTAAATATGTCTTAAAACTGGATGATTTGAAAAAAAAAAAAAAAGACAAAATGTAAGAAGCGTTTTATGGATTGATGATAAAAAAACAATGATGAAGGATGAGAAGGTTTATGTATAAGTTGTGAAATGTGTATTGTGATCAAAGCTTTTATGTATGTACAGTATATATATATTCCTAATGCATGTGAAATTTAAAATGACAAAATTGTGGAAAAAAAAAATATGTCTAAGTTTATAAATAGATTATTAAACATAAATTCGGTTAAATGATAATGTATGTGTAAACATAAGAATATATTGAAATATATTAAAAGAAAAAAAAGTAAAAAAAAAAAGATATACATATAATAATATGTATAGTGTATTTAAATGAAAATGAAAACTATATGTAAAGAGAACATTATATATGGAAATAAAAGTGGGATGAACCCACATAAGATAAAAAAAAAAAAACATCTGTATTAATTGAGTAGAGTAGAGAAACAAATATTAATGAAAATTTTGCATATAAAGATAAATATTATTTACAAAAATATGCATTTTTATAAGAAATAAAAGAGAGAAAGAAATTAAGATTATGGATGCCGTCTTGTTCCCCCATAAGTACGTTCACATTCTAATTGAAAATTCATCATGCAACTGGTTTAATTCCTTAGGCTAAAAATTCATTTATGAATTGAAAATGACGCACAGTTTTTGTTTGAACTACAACTAAACTTCGACGTAAGGTTAATTGTGCTATGTTACATTATTAGTTTTCTTATATTCAAAAGTATTTTCCATGACTTGTCTTTTGTAAAATACAACAATAGAGCATTTTCAACAAATAGTAGGCTTACTAAACAAACAGGCGATGAGAGAACGCCACTACGAATAATACTGTGTCTTAAAGTAGAGTTGATCACGCCATAACGTTGATGTTATTGTTGTTCGATTTATAAAGCACTTATACAATCGAAAAATTTGTCCCAAACCGCTGCGAGAAAAGACAGAAAGAAATTACACAGAAAAAAGATAGGTTTTTAAGAGTGTTTTGAAAACTATGATAGAGGATGCATTTTTAATAGTTTTTTATAATAATAATCAAATTTTATTTTCCTAAAGTCATTGGCAACCGGCCATACCCATAATACTATTTAAAATGGATAACTGACATGATGAATATTTGGCAAACCCAACATTTTATTTGAGCGAGCAGCTCCTGAAATTGAAAAGCAAAACCGTGAAGACAAAATTATGAAGAAAAAGTGTAGTGGATTTTCATTTACACATCCACATGCACATATTATAGGCCAGACTTTTAACCATACGTATGCCATACAGTATAGTTATTGTAAAACTGTGAAATATCGTCTGATTTTAGTGTATTTCGTTTATTCTCAAAATACGAAAATCCAAATATATTATAATTTTCGAAGGAAATGTTGTTTGAGTCAATGTTATTACTTTAATAGTGGTATAGATTTGTTTTCATTCAGAGACAACAGAATCTACAAAATAGTAATAATATCCTTGCGCTGTACACAAACACGATCAAATGATGCATTAGTCCCACACTATACTTTGTTCTACAGATTGGTATTACGATTTCTAACACGAAGTTAATTCATACACTACAGTAATATAATAATAAATCATTTGCTTTATAAATAACATTGTGTAAGAATTAGGATTGTGGGTATAGGCCTAGTTTGATAAGCATACCAATGTCCAAGGACAAACTCTAGGCCCACCTAGGGCCTAGCTAGGCCAAGCCTAGCCTAGAAGGTAGGCATAGGCCTAAATTAAAGCAGAAGAAGCAGATAATTTTTCATTATGTTTAGGTAGAGTAAGCCTCTAGGCCTTATTTACAAACAAGTGAAAAAGTACATATGTATCTCTATAATATGGTTTGAAAGTAAACAACAATCATGGTAGGCCTAGCCTAGACCGGTTTTGGGAATAAACTACTCTCCTTGTGTACTCACATTTTAGGCATAACTAAGGTCTACCCTAGGTAGGCCTAGCCTTTATTTAGGGCCTGGCCTACTAGGCCTAGTTTATAAGGCCTATCAGCCTAATATTAAACCTTACGAACTAATATCCATAAAGAAAACAACACTTAACACTTACTTTAGATTAATTTTGGTAAGGTTTATTACGAAATAAACCATTAGTAAACCAAGTATTCATTTAAAAACTAGGAGATAACTTTCGTTGAGTTTTTTTTTTATTTTTTCCGATTTTGGGTCAGGCTAAGCCAGACATACAAGACAAACGTGATGTGCCTACTCGTCATTCAATGACTCATCATTAATAATGTACATTACAATATAATACTCACATAGCTATATTGAATTCTTGTACAATACACCGGCGCCATTGCAAAGTTACGTAAAGACTGTAGAAATAAATATTAGATATTTACGAAAATACAGACAACTCATCAACAAAATCAACGAATATAGGCCCCTATACGTTACCTATTTTGTATCATAGTATTATAACAATAAACTGTTACCTCTAAAACCAAAAATACAGTGGGCTACCTTTGTCTATCTTGATCTTGGTGTGTATTAACCATACGTCATAAGACGTTTCGTCAGTCGGAAAATTATTCACTATGTTTGGCTTTATTGACTTTGTGTAGTCATGTCTTTCAAATAAATTATACGGAGGCATGTTAGTGCCATATTCGTCAACACATTCTTCATACTATATAATATTTTGTTAACTGTTGCAATTGCCATAATCAGTTATTTTTTTTTAAATTCTAGGATTAAAAACCGTCAGTACAGTACTGTTTTTATTGTAGTATAGTAATTAATGTAAGGTCCTTGAATAGATTGTGTATTATATTATTGTGTAAATAACAACGCAGAAAAATTACATTTATTACAGATTAGTAATCTGTTCAAACGAATTAGGAATCCATTCAAACGGATTAGTAATTTGTTTAAACGGATTATAAATGGCACTTGTTGTATATGTTGCAATTCGTTTGAACGGATTACTAATTCGTTTAAACAGGTTATTAATCCGTTCAAACGAATTACTAATTCGTTACAACGGATTACGTTCGAAAAACATATACTTAAAATGGCATTAATGGGCTTTCGTAGTATTCATATGTTGTATTCCTCCATGGTTGTATTGTAATTCAAGATGTATGTCATCTTCACACAGTTCACATATTCATAACAACTACAGTGTATTGTTGATAATTGTTACTTTGATTGGCACGGTCCATGTACAGAATGTTTTGCTAGTGCTAAGTGGTTGCTGATAAAACAGGATGATTTGATTGGTTGTATTGACATGAACATGTATTTGATATTGGAGATAGTTTAAGATGTAGTTAAGTTTGGTTGGTGATCTTATGGGAGAAATACTTCCACTTCCGGTGAAGGTGCCGAGATACCTTAAGTTTGAATAAAAGTTATATATTTGTGTTATATAAATTGGTGTTACATGTCTTGTATGTTGAGTCTACAAAGATATAGGAGGTAACATCACAACAAGCTTATTGACTTTGTGTAGTCATGCCTTTCAAATAATTTATACGGAGGCCTGTTAGTGCCATATTCGTCTACACAATCTTTATACTATACTATTTTGTTAACTGTTGCAATTGCCATAATCAGTTATTTTTTTTCAAATTCTAGGGCTATAGTTAAAAATTAACATTATTGACTCTACATAAAATGTCGATAGTCATTACATTATCACATCTGACTGAGTACAGTAAGACAATGTTTATACTGTAGTATAGTCATTACTGTAGGTCCATGAATAGTTATTGTGTAAATAACAACGCAGAGTAATTACATTTACAGATTTGGCATTTTCCAAAAAAAATTCAAAAAATAGTATAAATTGATCTGTCCCTGCACTAATTACAATATAAAACGGAACAAATAGTTTAAAAAGCTTTATTCAGATACTACAGTATAATAAATAGTGCATAGAAAAACTAGAATGTGAATAAGAAAGACATGTTGATAATGTTCGTTCTTCTTTCGTATCAACATGTTGATAAATAGGGACAGTAACACAATTACATTACATATTATTATACTACTGTACTAAAATATACTTGTTTCCCCAATCTCGAAAGGCTTTTCCGAACTTAAAAGGTCCAGTGTACTGTCCATGTGGCTCGTGTTAACCCAGTTCATCTAGGGGTTACGCTAGACGGTGTATTGGTCCATCTCAGCCCATGTCGTTGTGGACAGCAGAAGAACGATCGCCGTTTGGTGGAAACAAATTCGTCTTGTGGAAAATCGACTTTAGGGAGAAGAAAGTTGTTGTATGTGTCGTCCACACCTGTGCGCAAGTCGTTGCTAAAAACGCGTAGTCTTGTTTGACTTGGTATGTTCTCATTTGCCAATACAGATACCATTATTATTAAACATGGATATTCTATTATGAAGTTCAGACGTAATTACATAGTTAAATTTTAAATTAGGCTAAGTATTTCTTAAATTACCCTTTCTCTTCAGTCTTTTCTTTTTACGTTTTTTCTTTACTTTATTATTTAACGAAACATTATACTGCTGTTTAGATAGTAGGACATTGCTTTGTAGATTATTACTTTGTTTATATTCATTCAAAGCAGGCCAATGTTCAAGACTTAAATTTTCTTCGGTAATATTGCTTAACGGCTTATGTCCTTTAACTCTAGTTTTATTCTTTTTATCTTTTTTTATTGATATTTGAAGATTTACACCATGTTGATCTGTTTCCTTTTTCCGATGTTGACTAAACTCTTTTCTTTTGGAGTTAAACTTGTCCAAAAACGGAGTATGTAAAGTTCCATTTTCCTTCTTAACTTTCTTCGGCCACACAGGATGTCTAAAAGTAATGTTTTTGTAGGTTGACCACCGACGAAATATTGCCTTCTCAGTGATGAAGAGATGGCCACCCCGTTGTTTATTTTCACTCTTGTTATAATAGGTACATTCTGATATTGTCTTATCGTAATAATGATATGGGACCCGAGTATTCGTAGAACTATAAGATATCAAAATAAATAATAAATATTATTATTAACATTGAGTTTCTAAGCGTGTTTTAAAGCGGTGAAGTGCTTTAAGGCAGTTTGGGCAACCGCCGTATCCGTATACGTATGGGTAAAATTCGTGTACTACGTCACACATTCTATGTAGCTTGACATCATATACCGTACATGATACCGATTTTCGATGCCTTCGACGTGCGGATTGCATTCCACACGTTTATTCGTTGAACATTTATTTGTTAAACGTGGCACAGTATGATTACATTTTTTACCAGCAACACTTAAGCATAAATTATTCAAGAAATTCAGAGTTTTGATTTTAAAATGTTCCAAGAAAACGAAAACAAAAAATGTTGGCTAGGCTTACATACCTTTAGCCTTGTAACGATACGTAAAATGATTTTGTCCAAATGAAAAAAAGCTATAAATTATATATTTATTTATTATTTACGTGTTGTGACACTGATAGGTATTCGTATACGTGCGTTTGCCCAAACTCTCTAGCAATAATATTATTGGGTAAGTATGCAGATATCTGTGAATGGATGGAAAGAAAATTGCCCTATTAGGACTTTCGTCTTCGAAGCAACACAGCTAATATTGGAACGTAATACATCAACACTATTTACTATAGTTCATAATCTTATTGTGTCAACATTGTTGAATAGTGATTAGAAGTATAATGGACAAGTGTTAAAACACTTCTAGATTATGGACTTATCAGTCTCGGTAGTGTGTTACCTGCACAAATCTTCATATGCCATCCCGTATACAGTTATACTAGGGCAGAATTCCATAGCATGCACCATTGTATACCACCCGGTTGTCAACATTGTGCTTACTTCTTTTCTGTTAAATTATAATACATATTATTATCTATAACATTAATCATTTTGATGGTTGATTGTAAGCAACCTTTGAAATTCAAACGAGATAGGTTTTAGAAATTTTTTTAAAAATAAATAAAGCAGTAACATGAATACGTATGATCGATAATAGATTATCTTACTACACGATTAATTAGAAATAATTTAAAATAAGCCGATACCACACAACAATAACAACAGGCCTATACCGAAAATGCACTGGTAAGACATTACATATAACCTGTTATATTAACCTGCGATTTTAACCCCAATAATAACAATCCCGGTAGTACTGGGCAAATTATTACTAAAATCTACCAAAAACATAAAATTATGACGTGGTCATTAGAATTCGATAATATAAGATCTACTGTATATATTAAAACAATTTTTTTCCGATTATGAACCACTAACACGGTCCTGAAAACAAAACAAACACACAACACATATACCCACAAACCCCCAAATTCAAAGGAGTTTTTGGAGTTACAGGCCAACACCAATTAAATTAGTTTTGTTTTTTAGAAGCCTAATGTTTGTATTAAAGTATTGAAGTAAACGTACACATAAAATATGTTATTATGTTACCTTGTATAACCAGTTTGGTTTTTAAAGAGGTCCTCAGCTAACACCATTCGGTCTGGTAGAGATGAGTATATTGGAACATCTTTGTAAATGTTTGCTAGAAGAAAGGCGTAGCGGTATTCTTCATTGGTTAGCTTAGGAACCTGTTTGATTATATTCATCCAACTGATAATAATCATTTCTGTCCGTGTTTTTTTGTTTACAAGTACCTCTCGTAGCACACTCCTTTTGCTTAGACCTTTGTTAATGTTCCGATGGCCAACGACTCGTATAGTCGTGCGAGTGCCAACATCATGTTCAAAGCCAACCACAGAGGCTAGATTCATTCGTATGACACAGTGGTGTTGATCAATTTCTCTTCCAGCGTTTGATCCTAATAAATGACCAGAGCTTGCCACAACAGCACAGTCATTGCACGTAAGATGGAGTTTCTTAAGAAATTATTATTTTTAATAAATTATTTATAAAAAGAAAATGCATTTATGTTTTTAATACATTATTTCAGATGAAATAACAAGCACAGTAGAACCACTATTAAGAAGACACATTCGGGACACAACAAATTGTCCCCTTAATATGGGTTTTCGTGGGAAACATAGGCCTATATACCAAAATAAACAATTTCAGAAATTGAGAAGTTTTTTATTAATAATATAAATGTATATAATTATTTTGTATTTCATTTTGTTTTTGAGTTAAAATAAATAATTATTTTGATTTGATTTGATTGAATCAACCAATTGGCACACTCAAACTTGTCCTTGTCCCGTTAATATGGGTGTCCCCTGAGTAGGGAGTTTATTTTAGATTAGATTAGATTGATGTATTGCCCCTCGTTTCACATGAAAGTGCCCTTTTAAAGGGTTGCCCGCTAAACAGGGGTGTCCCAAAAGAGGGATTCTACTGTATTTTATTTACTAACGGCATTAATTTTTTCTATGCAATTAAAATGTGAAATTGTGAATGCTTTTAGTTTTCCTTTCCTTCCTTTTTTATAATCTGTAAAAGATTGATATTGTTACATAAAACAATAATACCTTGTTGGTTGCCAGGCTAACGTATCCGGGAAATAGACCAACGTCGTCATCATCATCAGCCCTGAATGTGATTGGTTGTCTTGATGTTGGATTCAAAACGCCACGTTTTGGTATTGGGGTTGTATTTCTAATTGTTCGTTTGATAGTGGTGTTACCAAATTTGAAGATGAGCACGAAAGTTAACACGCAGGAGTAAATAATTGTCAGCCAGAATGCCTTTGAAATATTCTAGTAGTAAAATAGAGATACAACTTTATTTACGATTTTGTTTGACCTATAACAACATTAACTGTCCCTATATTAGTAATAGTAGTATTAAGGGAGGTTTCGCAATCGTACGAATACAATAACGAAAACGGATACGTCACGCACACGTATTCGTTTTTCGTAAGCCAGTAAAAATCTGTTTCGCATGGCAACGAAATATTGAGGGCGCCGTCCAAAATATGACTGCGGTAAATTTGAGCGAAGCGCAGGTACGTGTTGCTTGGTGCTTGGCTGCCTAGGCCTAGCGTAACATCAAAGCGAGTGAGGACTTTAAAAACTGCTATTTATCAAAATTGACCTGGCATTTTAGTAAATTACTTTAGTAAATTACTTTCAATAAAAGTATAATTATATTAAATCATGAATCATTCCTGAATCAAATGCAAAATGTGCAAAATAGATCAAAAACTATACTCGTTTTGTAGTTACGAATATGACTGGTGATATTCGTCAACATGAATACGCTTTACGAATATGAAATGGGGATCAGCTCAAAAGTTTCACAAATGTGTGACGTATCCGTTTTCGTTATTGTATTACATATGGTAACGGTATCGATAAAAAAGAAAAACATATTTCAACGAGCTTTAACTCGTTTAAATAACGTAAAGCCTACAGTTTTCCATATAATCGCCACGATTTCACAAATTGCTCTACAATTGTTAGCGTCGCCGACGCCGATTTGCCGCAGGCAAAAAAAATCAACAAAGCTGTATGGTAATTAGATACACAATGGTATCTGTGCATTGAAATTTATAAAATCATACAATCTAAAGTTTTCGTAAAAGATATTTCCAACTATAGCAATCTGAAATTGTTGATATATAATAAATCCAATAGTTCGAATGTCGATCATGTAGGCCAACATTGTAAATATTTACAACTCATTAGCTCTCATTTATTCTAAGGAGTATTATCCTTGTTTTTTGTTGTTTTACACATATTATTAATTTTTACAATATGAGCTCAATATTTTAAATTTGCAGTGAATAGAATTTATTGCATAGGGTATTAAAAAATCACACCGAAATTACACTGAGCTGTTGTACAGTTCTGTAGTCCATAATTGTTTTCCATAAGAGATTTCCTTACAGTTCTTTTTTTTTCTTACAACATTAAAAAATTATAGTTGCATAGGACAACTCCGTCAGTATGTCTGATAATAGTCCTCCCAATGAGGTGGTTCACTACTTGGGGGTCAAAGCAAACATACTTTGTTTGTTTGTATTTTAATGTCAGCATACGTTGTGTGCCAGATAACATGATTTAATTCCACATTATCAGCACTTATAAGAGTTAGTAAATAGACGAATAACACGAGCTAATAGCATGGTACTGTAATTCAGATGGAAGTAAGTTCTAAGGCATATTTTAATTAAAAATTAATTCAAAAGACATTTATTACGTCCTAAAGACACAAATTAAAAAAAAACAGTATTGACAAATTAAGATTATTGGAAAAATGGGCGAAGGCAGGATCCCCCAAAAAAATGAAAATCTTGTGGCGGGATTTCCTTGACAAATTAATAATTGATAACATGAAAAATATAAATAATAAATAAATAAATTAAAAATAATGATATTTAAAAATAAAAAATGTTATACCAGTAGATAAAAGTTGAAAAAATAAAGTAAATCTGATGAGCTGATAGGAGAGCATAGTAACGAATAAGATGACGAAATTAATAAATTATTCTAGCAAGTCACGGAACAAGAAACAACGAACACATCGATTTAGTAACGAGACCAACAGTGATTTTTTAATTTTCTTGGAGAATGAGTAGCGGGTGGTAGTACAAGAAATTGAGGGGGTAATTTGTTATACATGATTGGCCCAGAATATCTAATACTATGTTGAAAATAGTTGGTGTTGTGGATGAGAATAATGTTATTTATTTTTTTTAGTGTCATATTTATGAACGGTATTATTGGGAGCGAATAGGTAGTTAGGATGGCATGGGAGAATGGACTAAGTAGCCGAAAAACAAAAACTCCTTTCCCGGGATAGGTGAATGTCCGTGAGTCTGGAAAATAAATGGGAGGAATGTGACAGTGGATGAGCGCCAGTTATAGTCCTGATAGCTTTTTTTGTAGAATAGAAAGTTTATTGATGTTTGTTAGGTAAGTATTGGCCCAGACAATATTACCATAGCTCATTTAAGGAAGGATGAGAGTTCAATATAGGGTTCTGAGAATACTAGTTGGATTCTTGGACACTTTGTTGTCAGTTTCTTAGATATGGGGTGTCAATGGTAACGCCAAGAAATGTAATAGTCTTTACAGAGGGATTTCATGATTATCAATAAAGATAAAGAAGTGGGGACACATCAATACCTCTAGTCAACTGTGGGGTTCCAATGATGTAGCTACATTTTTTTGATTGAGGGAGAGCTAGTTTGTCAGCAGCAAAGTACTGGGACAAGGGGATACCGTTGGTATTAAAGGTGTCAAAAAGAGTTTGAATATTTTTGATAGCATGCAAAACTGTAGTGTCATCAGCATAATGAAAAAAAATTAGAAAGTTTGAGGTACGGTGGACAACATTAATGTAAAGGGTGAACAGGAGAGGGCCAAGAAAGGAGCCCTGGGAGACGCCAACAATTGGAAATAGAGTTAAAATACTTAGTGCATTGGGAGCGGTAAGTGAGATAGCTTTTTAAAACGTTTAATGCGGGCCCTCGGATTCCATAATGAGACAATTTAAGCAGTATAATAATTATTATGGTCAATGGTTTTGAAAGCCTTGGAAAAGTCCGATTCCAAATTGACGAAATTCGAATGCGTGAATAATTTTGTTAGTAAGATTGGTCAGAGCAATGAATGTGTTATGTCCTTTTCTAATATATCCATATTGCCTCTTAAAAAGAATGTTTGTTGATTAATGAAAATGTATCATGAATCTATCACAAATAACTCTTTCCAAGGCGTTCGAGAATATTGACAGGATAGAAATATGACCATGGGGCCATATTTGTAAATACGGGTAACGCGCGCCATCTTCAACTTATTTGAAAAAACATCTTTGCAGAGGAAAAGATTAAAAATGTGACACAAGGAAAGGGTTGATAACATGTTTAATGGGATTAGTATGGAAATCATTTGTACCAGGAGCTTTAGGACGGGCGTTAAGAACATTGCTTTTCGATTTGATTGAGGAAGAAAGTCATTGCTGAGGGGATTTTTTTTTTAATCAAGAGTTAATTGTATTCCAGGTAGATTTAATATAATTTTTTTGCTTGGTGAACGTATTATGAGAGTTGATTCTTTCGGCATATTTGATAGCGAAGTTAAGTTTATTACGGTATTGCTTATATTTAATTTCATTGGCAGGAGATGGGCGGTGAAGAAATTGATTTGAATTGGGTGGAAAGATAATTAAAACACGTCGAATCAATTCAGAAAATAGCATTATTAATGCTGTCGACAAATCGTGATGTATTGAATACAAAACAACCTCAAAGTCTTTCTTATAGAGTTATTGTGGTCTATCGGATTTACATTGTGGTTTTGCTTTGGACGCAGAACAAAGACGGAATCGATATGTTTTGAACAGATTTTGAGAAGGACCAATAATGACTTACAAAGACACAAGAAACTCTGTCGAACAAGTACACACTTCACATAATTTGAACTTTCCTGTACATAAATGATATTCAGTGTAGGCCTGCTACTATTAATTTTAATTATGTAAACTTCTAACTATAATCTTTGTAGACAACATATTATAAAGATTATGACGTTATTTTGAAATCTTAAAAGCATATTGTATGACCAATTCATTCACAATAATAATGATAACATTTAATAAGTAGTCTAAATGATATGTAGTTTTTCGGAACTTTTATTTAAACCGACAACCACGATTTATTTCAATGCAATTGTTTAACATTACTCTGCCCTCCATACCCAATATTTGGTAATACATAATTTCATATGTATCACATGTGGTGCCTGTATCATGTAAAGTTTAGGTTATGGTATATAATAACTGGAAATACACATTACTATGATATTGGACAAATCTAAATACAGTACCGATAATCAGGTGCACTTCATGTAAACAGTCGATTAATGTTGTAATGAGGCCAATGTTGCCTTGTGGTACGTACGCCTGAGCTTGTATTTCAAACCTTAGATAAATCTCCGTGTTTAAACATAACATTGGTATACTTCCTGTAGGCTAGGCCTATTATAGTTCATTAATAACTTAAGTCTTATTATACTTACGGAATATAAACGCCCATAGCAACTCATTTAGGATATTTCGTATTATTGTGTTAGACGGCGGCAATGCAGTATATGATGCTTCTTACTTTCGCCGGTAGCATAAAAGGCCATATAGAAAAAGAAGTATGGTCTTACTTCAGTCAAGTTATATATTACTATACGTTGAAGAACACAGACGTACTTACACAATGTTGAATTGAACTATACGAAGTCATCATTCGTGCTGTGCCGTATCATTATGTAAACAGATAAAGTTATAGATAAGATGGGGATGTATATCGGTATGTTATCACACCCTTGAATTGCCAACGAGTCTGTGAAACAATATTAATCATTTACTAACAAAATTACTCAGTTACTACACGGTGCGTCAAGAATTCCAAATAAATCTGTTTAACAGATTCAGCCAAATTAACCGAGTCGCCCGATAAGTTGACCAAGATCAACAACACTGTTCTACTGTGTAATTCCCTCGGGGTTAAATTAACCAATTTGTAATAATCTGTATATTTTGTGAACTTCTTGGTGTGTCTAGGAAATTAGGACGGGCTAACAATATAAAACACAACATTCCATTGACACGTATAGCTTTTAACTCCCAAACCTCCCAACACTCCCGAAAAAGGAAATCTCAATAGAGCCTAGTATATAAATAAATAAATTTATAGATTTCTTTTAATAGCGCCCTCCTAGTTTAATGTGTTTTTGTATAGCACCCTCTTTAGTTTGGATAAGCTTTTGTACAAAACCTCTCGATATTTCAATTTTCCGATTTGGTCTGTTACGTTTAAATTTTGGTAAAACGTTTGTAAAACCTAAATTGTTCATGTGCGAGCAATCGTAAAATTTAACAATTACCGGGGGTTACTTTGGTAAAATGTACTTGAACTAAACACAGATTAATGCATGAAAAAGGAAAGTAAAAATAAAAGTAAAGTTTAATTAAAGATGTATTGTCCCTTGAAACACAAAAAATGAAGGTCAAAATATTCTAAATTTAAATTGGTCAAAGTAATATTAAAGTTATTCACTTTAAGTCGAAAATTCAAGCCAAAAACAACAAGTTTACGTAATTAACAGGTAAATTAATTTGATTACATTTCATCTGGAAAATCGTCGCGAGAGAAAGTAAACAAAGATTTCAAACCACGAGTATGCATTATACATGATGCTAATTAGGATTGTTTACAACTCGTCACGGTTGAGAAGGTGTTTTCACACAGATCGCGAGGAAGTTTTATGATTAATATGCATACAGAGTAGCCAAACAAACACGTTGCATTATGAAATATGTTTTGATCGATTGATTTTTTAAACAAAAAACGTCTGTATTTCAGTTAAATGATTTTTTTTTCGACTAATTTTTGGGTAAAGTTAACAACTATTATGATACTTCAAAGTGACCGACTTTTTTTCGAAATTTTTTATTTTTTATTTTTTTTTAATTAGTCAAATGGACAATACATCTTTAAGTTAGATTGGTATACACTGTTGTGCTATTGCTAAATAATATTTTCGAAAAAGAAATTATATGTATAGAATTAAGATACACGTTAAGAAATGTTAAGCTATTAATTTTCATGATATTAGGTTTTTTTAAAAAAACTAAAAAAGGTGATTAATAAATAATAATACACCTGAAGAGTAAGCAATGAATTTATAATAATAATGAACTATTATGTAGGGATAGATTTTTGAAACAAAAAACAAATAAAATTGAAGATAATTATTGAGTAATGTTGTAAGAATAGAAACGAGAAAATAAAAATAAGAAAATGTATTAAGAGTTATAGCTAGATGCTAGTAGTTTACTAACCGGATTTCATATATTATAACAGAATTTTACACTTAACTAAATATTTACCATTTTAATGCTGTTTTCTTCCTTAATATTTTATTTATTGTGCCAGTTAAAACAGCACACTGCAATTAAAAAAAAACTTCAAAATATTTATTCACATTGAGTTTTAATAATAAAAAAATGCTTTACTTAATAATAACTATACATAGATTTAATTAAAGATGTATTGTCCCTTGAAACACAAAAAAATGAAGGTCAAAATATTCTAAATTTAAATTGGCCATATCAAAGTAATATTAAAGTTATTCACTTTAAGTCGAAAATTCAAGCCAAAAGCAACAAGTTTACGTAATTAACAGGTAAATTAGTTTGATTACATTTCGTCTGGAAAATCGTCGCGAGCGAAAGTAAACAAAGATTTCAAACCACGAGTACGCATTATGCATGATGCTAATTAGGATTGTTTACAACTCGTCACGGTTGAGAAGGTATTTTCACACAAATCGTGAGGAAGTTTTTTGATTATGCATACAGAGTAGCCAAACAAGCGCGTTTCATTATGGGATATGTTTTGATCGAAAACTTTGACTGGAAGTCAAAGTTATTTTTTTAACAAAAAAACGTCTGTATTTCAGTTAAATGATTTTTTTTTCGACAAATTTTTGGTGATAGTTAATAACTATTATGATAACTTCAAAATGACCCACCTTTTTTCGAAATCTGTTATTTTTTTTTTTTTTGGAATTAGTCAAAGGGACAATACATCTTTAAGATTTTAAATAATAATGTACACCAAGAATGATTTGTCAACTTCCCACATGTTTGAAATCTAAGCATATTATTGGTTTCGCCCTATCACAGTCAAATACTATTTGTCTTGATTTCACTGCACTGCGACCAGGGAAGAGTGAAATCTCTTCCCTGGTATATTACACAGTGAGCAAATAATATAAATATTGAGGCAGTCCAAGCTTTTTTTTAAACGTTTAACAACTAAACTTGTTTTTAATTAATTAATTGATTAATTAATTAATTAATTGTTATTAATTTTTAAAAAGTCTAAAATACCAAGTAGGCACATTACATTATTTTCAATGACTAAAGTGTTTAAACTTATTTTTACAAACTTGAGCCTGATGATTTGGAGTAAGTTAAGTCGAATTGGTTAATTTTCTATGTGAGGGAGACACTGTGTTACACCAGGTCATACAATTTATTACTAATCAGGAAAATTTATATCTTTGCACCCCTGACCAAAGGGTGCCTCGCTGTCAGACTTGCTTGTGGAGCATTTAAGACGACAACCACCAAGTACATAGGAAACAAATGCAAATTCACAATTTATAATACGCTCCAAAGGAAGCAGGTCACTTACATTAAACATCCAGGCCAGAAAATAAAGAGAGTCACATCTTAACATTTTTATCAAATATTCAGTCCCGGATTTGCCCTTTTCTTGTGGGACCTCTCCCCCACCTCTCATGTCTAGATCCGCCCCAGACATGCAGAAGAAGGTGGGACACGATAAAAAACAATTTCGTCAAACTTGAATAATGGTAATACTTTGGTAATATAAAGCCTAATGTAACGTTTTATTTTAATCATGATCTTCCCGTCGTAAAATTACGTGCGTTACGTGTACGTCTTTTAGCTGCGCCCAGTTGAAATCGTGTCGCAAATGATCAAATCGCGACGATGAGGTATCGGTATTATTTCTTTCGATATGTATCCATCTATTCATTAATCCATGAACAAATAAAAGAATTTTTGAGACTATGCAAAACAGTATTTAACGGATACCGGAATTCAACAGTAAGACGTATTGTGTTAAAAATCGGATTCTCCGCCTTGATGTCGATACTTAAAAAATGAAATATTAAGGCTCACTTATGAAAATCCCCACCCACCCGAAAAACCCACGTTGTTTTGCTTTAAATTACAATTTTGTTCAAGTACAAACAATTTTTTTTAATTCAAATTTGTGGTCAAAGTGACATTAGTCAGTTTCCTTAATACCTACCGGAATTTAATAAAAATTCATTATCTACCACCATAAAAGTCTTTCAAAATATAACAGAAAAACAACAAAATTGTCCATTTGTCTTACATTGTTTTAGTTTATAAGAGTGGATGTACTGTGAGTCCACAATTATTAGACCTCTCCTTTCAAAATGGTCCACAAACATATAACTATTCTAGACCTACTTTAATATTTATTTATTTATTACCGGCGTACCAATCTGCCTATCGGAAAGGTTTTAGCACAGAGACGGCTTTGGTTAAGTTAACCAATGACGTACTCTGGAATATGGAGTTGCAAAGGGTGACTGCGCTGGTATGTATAGACTTGTCAGCCGCCTTCGACACAGTGGACCACGAAGTACTCCTCAACGTTTTGCATAACAAATTCGGAGTGGCCAATGCGGCATTGAACTGGTTTGATACTTACCTTCGTCCTCGATTTGCCAACGTAACAATCGGCGAAACTAACTCGGAGACAGCCAATTTGTCCTTCTCTGTACCTCAGGGTAGTATATGCGGTCCAGTTCTATACACCATATATGCCAGCACTTTACAAGATCACATCAGTAAGTTTGATATTTCTGTGATGGGATATGCCGATGATCACTCAGTGTATGATTCATTTAATCCAAATTCTAGTTCTAGTATGGTAAATACAATCACCAAATTACAAGAGTGCCTCATATCCATCAACGACTGGATGAAGTCCAACAGACTAAAAATGAACAGTGAAAAAACAGAGTTCATACTATTGGGAAGCAGAGCTCAACTCCTGAAATGCGAGAAAGATCATATCATCGTATGTCAGGACAGAATACCACGTGGTTCATCTGTAAAATACCTTGGTGTTAATATCGACGACCAGCTATCTTTCAAGAACCATATACGCGATAAATGCAGAACGATAGCTGTTAATTTATACTATATTCGTCAAATTCGCAAATTTCTCTCCAAGGCCCTTTGCCAACAACTAGTTCAATCGCTCGTGCTGTCACATATTGATTACGCCAATGCATTGTATTATGGTCTACCTGCTAATACCCTTGCTCCAATGAAGAGGTTACTGCACCAAGCTGCGAAAATAATTGTCAGGAAAGGTCGGTATGACAGTGCAACTAACGCCATGCGATCCTTGCACTGGCTTCCGATGTCTCATAGATGTCAATTCAAAATAGCGTGTCTTGTATGGCGTTCGCTTAACGGTTCCGCTCCAAGTTACCTGAGAGATATTCTTACTGTGCGGAATGTTTCTCGCAGTACTCGTTCAAGCACCAGCAATTATAACCTGACAATCCCACGAACTAAACGAAAGACATTTGCTGACCGTTCGTTCGCCGTAGCAGGACCCAAAATTTGGAACAGTTTACCAAGTCACATTAAACACTTAGACGACTATAATCAGTTTAAAAAACATTTAAAAGCACTATATTTCAAACAATGTTACGATACTAATTGATGTGAAGCGCCGCTGATTATAATTAAATGTTGTATAAATGTGCGCTATACAAGTAATAATAATAATAATAATAATATTAAAGAAATAATGTAAGCAATTTCTATAAAACATGATCTAACATGGCATTCACTCGCACATCCGTTCTTTATAAAGAACAATGCCAACAGCCATAAGTCGCGTGCTCTCAGAAAAAAATGAACTTTCAAAAAGTAATTTACTTTAAAACTTTTCTGTACATCAAAAAGTACAGAAAAGCGATAAAACGCATAGTGATACTGGACCGACAGACAGACCGACAGACAGACCGACAGACCGACTGACCGACCGACATAGTGAACTATAGAGTCGCGTCCACGCGACTAAAAACTGCAATTATATAGTTTTAATAACATCAATTTCATTTAAATACTTTAACTTAGAATATTTACATTTTGGAAATATATATAAGCCTCTTGGATTATTAAGTCGACTATCGCTACTTTGCTTTGATGACAATGGTAAAACATTAATCTAAGAGAAGCAATTCCGTTTTCGATTTTGTTTTTCTTTGATTACTATATTTCAATCTTTTAAAATAAACCAAATCGCTTAACATACTTGATGATTAAAACAAGAATAAATAATATGCATTATGGACAAGATAATATTTTAACATTACAATTAACATTGTCATTTATATAGCGCCATTACATTAATCAAAGACCTTTACAATAACTGATCAACTGGTGAATATTGCTTATTGGAAAAAGGCTTTTAAATTTGTTTTAAAATGTGTCACTGTGTCACTGCGTATTGTTTTAGTATTTTTCACATGGTAGGAGGTAGATTTGGAAAAAAAACATAAAGTTTAGTAACAGACCTAAGACCAGTACGTTTACAATATTGCACTTACTGACTAGCTCACACATTAGACAGGCGCAATGCCATTTACACAATGATAAATTAAATCAAAAGTTTACTCTTTGCTCAACTGGCGGACTAATGTTGTAGGAGTACCCCATGGTACACCGAATACTAATCTTGCAGAACTATTTTGAAGTTTTTTAATCGACTGATATTTTCTTTGGACACTCTGGCAATGAGTGAATTGCAGTTAATAGAAAAGAACAGCTCATGAAGGCACACTGAGTTCCGTAATATTAAAACGTTCCTCAAAAAGTTTCCGAGCAGATTTGGTAGAATTTAAAGGAAACCCACCCAAATATCAATGTTTGCCTGGTCAAATTTACACCTCGGTGGTTATAAAATAAGTAATTTCAGTTTTAGAGTCGTTTAATTTTAACTTATTAAGGCACATCCATTTGCTAACGTCGTCGATACCATTATTCAGCCTACTAAAAGCTTCGTTAAGATCACATAGTTTTCTAGGATCACGTATGTGTATCATCCGCATACAAATAATATAAGAGACATTTACAAAAATATATTATGTCTGAAATTGGTTTGGTGTATGCAGTAAATAATGATGGACTTAAGGTTGATCCTTGAGTCACACCGTGCTCTTACATAATACATTTATACTCCGATCTCAGAATTCTTTATAATATCGTTTAACAACATATGCTTTGAACTATTTGAGGGCTTTGTCGAAAATTGTTTCTTATTCTATTTACAATGGGTTATGATCTACAGGTTCAAACGCTGTTGTATAATAAAACTCAACACCAAACATACTTTTCTTCGGTGCAGTTTAAATATTGATTATCGATATTAAAATTACATTCACAATGTTACATTAGTTTGTCTAGTGGTAACAATAATAATAATAAGTAGTGCATAATAACAAAATTGAAGTTGTGGATGGGTGCTAGTGAAATATCAATGAATAGATCCTCGACACGTATCCACCGACAACAATCACACGTGGCCTGTTATAAACGTCGTTTGGCGATCAGACAACGCAGCGGTACTGCGAATCACATTTTCTTCCTGTAAGCAACACATGCATTTATTTATATATTTTAAATTATGTAAATGTAAAATGGGGGAATAACATCTGACTTGCAGCCTAATTGGCTGAATTGCGCACATGTGTGGACGACATATACTACAAATCTCTTTTTCCCTAAGGGTCCCTTCGTGTCGGGTTCTGCCATCAATCGGCGCCCGTTCGTCTGTCCACAACGACAGGGGCTGCATGGACCAGTACACCGGGGTACCCCCTACTCTTTCGAAAGAAGTACTGGGTTCTTTAAAGTGCACACGAGCCATATGTGTACACTCGGTCTCCAGGTTTAAGTCCTTTATTGTGTGGTGGATTATTTATTTTTGTACATTCTTTTAACCAATACATACAACGCAGATACAATTGTATAGTATTTACTTGATTACTCATGTTTACTCGATTCTTGCCTGGAGTGTGTTTTGCAATCAGCTTCTTTAGTGGATCCATAATCTAAAAAAAGATTAGATGTATTATATTTATAAGGCCCATTTAGTAGAACATAATAAATAGATAAATATAAAAAATGAGAACAGTTTTAATTCTAGAACTATAATGATAACCATATACGCCTTCGACGATAATGATACTTTCACAAATTCGCCATAAGAACAATAAAGTCGGTTTTTGGGCTACATACATTTTCAGTAAAATAACTACGAATTCTAAAATACCTGGTTATCCAGTAGACAGCAAACCACAAACAGAAATATCCCCTGTAACGAGTTGAGTATATTGAAGAGATATACCATCACACTGGTTGTTGAGTCGATGTTCAAAACTCCGATTATCCATGTAACACCAAGGATTGGAAGAAGAACAAAACTTCCTCTAACGGCATTTCTAAAATAAAAAAATCGCAAATAAAAAAGATGTTCAGGCTTATTTATCTAGGTAAGTTGGTTCCTAGCCACCAAAGCGATAAATGTGCCGAAAACAAACAACTCTTAATCTTTAAAGTTATCTCATCTTACAATGTGATTTTATTCATTTTATTACATTTATTCCAATGACTTTATTTTTACCAACCAAACAAACTCCCTTTTTGCTATAACTTAGGTTGTAATAGTTCGTAATGTTCATAAGCAATATAAATATTTGGCTTACCTTAATTGTTTGTACTCGTTTTGCTTTTTAGGAGGCTTAGTCACAATTGATCCAGATCTTTTATAAATCACATGTACCAATTTACCCAACACTACTATGTTTATCTAAAATTAGGAAATATGATTTATTTTAAATAATTATTCTTTATACTTTGAACATAAAATTGTTTTTCTACATTACAAAGAAGTCAACCTTTTATCCTATTTGTTTGTAAATTTTCTATTCTTGGTAACTTACTATCTTTATCGTTTTATCTATATTTGAGTTTTGTGTTTGTTTTTTTTCTTTTACTTTTGGACTCTAAGTATGCAACGCTTTATAGTATATAGGTGTACATACCCCAATAATCAAGCAAGCTGGGATAACAACAACCAAGCGACACGACACTTTAAGCCAGCATCTTTATAAAGATAAGTTATCGTTAACACGGCCATCTGAAGTTGCTCATCTTCTTAACAATAACATGGCCTACTCTAAACCTATCTATTTTAGGGCCTAAATAATAATAATAATTATTATTGTTTCTTTGATTACGCAATATTTCATTCGTTGATAGATTAAATCCTCTATTCAATGGCTCCACCTAATTAATAACAGCAGTTAATATTGTAACTCATGAAAATGTATACATACAAGGTATCAGTGACGTAGCATTCATGATTAAAAGTTATAACCATGGCAACAATGAACGCAGGCGTCACGTAGCAGAACAACATGTAATGCACTAGCTTGAATCTTTTAGACTTGTTGTATACTACTTTTAAAACCAAGAAAATAGCTTCTGCCACCATCCACATAAACATGCACAGAACAAGATAATGCAGTAGGATTGAAACTGTCTTACATAACACCTAAAAGAAAAAAAATAATGTTCAAGTGTATTGTAAATGTAAATAAATATTATATCTAAATGGTCATGAATTCCTAATAAAATTTAAGATATATAATATAATATTATGTGACAATAAATTTAATCTTGAACCTTGAATCATTATTGTATTAATGAAACGGAAACATTCTTTTAAAGATAATTTCAAATCGGATTAATATCACATCATAGAATGACAATTCATATTTTTATCTTACAATGAATACAAACATCGTCTACCTTTAAAAGAATATCGTATTTTTTATTATTCAATTTAAACTAATTAAAAGTTGACCAAATGTATTCACAAGAATATATCATCTATTTTAATTCAATGCCTTTTAATTGATACACAATTAGTTTGAACGAATTAATATTTTGTAAAGGATTAAAAAGAAACGATCCCTACCTTACGGTTTATTTTGTTGAGAACTGATAAAAATAGTATATCAACTCCTAATGTGCAAATGATGAGGTTGATATGGATTTTGTAACGCATGTTTAACTTGTTCCTATTTATGAAGAATAGCAACATGCAAACAAAATTGATTTCTTTCATATAAAACATCTTATGAGTTCAACCTATACCTAAAATGTGGATGGCTTACAAAGGTGAAATTTCGAGTAAAAAAGTCTTTAAAGGGAGAATAATGTCAACTTAAATCGCAAACCTCAGTAATAGGTAGATTAGTAGATTGATAGACAGCGTCACAATCGACAAGCTCAGTCCGATTATTGTAATCCATGTGTTTATAACTTCATCATCTTTCCGTAACTGAAAAACAACATAAACACTAATAAGCAATACCAATAACAATTTCTAAACATACATCAATCACCAATAAGAATGGTGTTTAAAATAGGATTTTTAAAAGAAAAAACAAATGAGATTATCCAGTACAACATACTTGAATTAACATTAAAATCCTACGAAATTTTCTAAATAAAGAATGAAAAAAAAACCTTTAAGCATATCATATTTACCTCATTTTTTGAAATCTGCATTAACACTGAAAAACTCGTCAGATGAGAACAGAAACAACGAACAAACCTCTCTGTGAAATTTCGTACATGACAACCTCTTGTTGACCATTTGCTAATAATTTTAATTAAATAATAGATACGTCGATACCACTAAAGTGCAAAATGTATGTTATTCTTTTTGTGGAATGATTAATGGTGACTAATTATGACAATTGAATATTACTACATCACAAAGCTCCAATGCATGAAAATAAATTTGGCAACCTGAATTGAATGAAAGCACAAATACTTTACCTCGGTAGAAAATCAAAGAATACGCAATCATACTTCGCTTCATATTCTGAGGAATCCTATAATAAATAAAGAGTAACAATAATAATTATATCCGACATTTAAACAAGGTTTTTATGGCACTCATAAACTACAGATATTTTTTAAGGCTGATACATTGATATTACTTATCGATCCTTTGTGTAATGGTTTAAAAATGGTCAGGACATTGGATTCTTATCTTACGTTTAGTGGAACAATTGGAAGAGAGTACATCACTTGGGCATCTACTTTGTCATTTTCTCTATAAATACTTATGGAGAGCACACCACTGACTAGGTATGAATGAAGAACGTTCCCTGATGCTAATCCTCTAAAATTCCGTACAAAATAAAAACAAAAACATTATGATGTGCATATAATATGACAGTGAAAGTTAACAAAAAGAGCATTCTACAACGGAAAAATAGGTGAAATCACTATAAAAATATTGTTTAATGCAGAAGGTGTGTTAAATAGATAATGAGCATTCCCGAGAAGTCAATGTCTACAGAAAAAGAAATTGTAATTTATATGGATAAAGTTGTAGTAAAAAAGGAAGAACATTCTAGATCTTCTTACTGGAGTGTATGGCAAGCCTCAGCTGTCTGAAGTATTCAAAATATTATATTATTATATCATTTTTTTATTATATTATATATTGTATTGTAATGAATTATACGTTTTGCATTATATTACTTGGTTTTAGCATTATATTATATCTATTTCTAATATATTATGTGAAAAATGTAACAAATTATTGACTTTCTGTATTATATTATTCGGTTTTGGCATTATATTATGAACATTTACTATTATATTATTAATAAAATACATTATATTATAATATAATTGTATTATATTAAACCCATTTACCTTACTTTATAACATACAACATTATTATATTATACGGATTCGTTAGTTATATTATTATTTTGTATGATGTTTATTATACGTCACGGCTCATTTCAGTTCTTCTAACTCTTTCTCTCCCTCCCCCTGTTCACTAGCAATCAGCGGCAGAATCTGAATTGTGTGACTGTTGAAGAATAACTATACTACGTACTAGGCCTAGCCTAGGCCTACTAGGGGATCTAGCCTAGACGTAGCTAGTTAGACAAGTGACCAAGGACCACCGGACAGCTACAACTAATACTACAATACAATAATACTACTAATGCAATAACTACTACTGCTAATACTTAGGCCTAGCTAGTAGAGTACTAGGTAGGTTAGCTACTACTAGGCTCTAGGGGGGTTAGGGCGTATGTATGATGTTAACTACTAGGCCTAGGCCTACTAGTACTAGCCTAGGCTAGGCTAGGCCAGGCCTAGACTTAAGTTGTAGTAGGCTAGGGCCGGGCCTGCTGCCTTAGGCTAGGCTAGGCTACTACTACTACTACTACTACTAGGCAGCCAGCCCATGATGGTTACGAGTAAGCCAAAATTTTGGATATAAGTAAACCAAAATTTGGGTACGAGCGAGTTGGCATGGGTACGGGTTGACCTGTATCCTTCTTTCTAGCTAATCGTACTAGGCCTAGGCCTCAAGTAAGTCTACGCTACCCAGTCCGGCTACAATATGGTCTATTTTGTTTTATAGCTTTATTGATAGCTGGGTTCAAATCTGGGTTGGGACGGCTTTTTCTCATTCTAAAACAGAGTTCCTTATCATAATAAAATAATATATGAATTTATTTGTAATAGTACCTAGGCCCTAATTGCCATTGCATTTATTATTATTAATTATATATTATACGGTTACCCCTTAATTATACTATAGTATAATTTCCTTGTTATATTTTACAATATTTTCTTTATAATTCTACAATTTTGTCTTTCACAGCACAAATTTATCATACTGTATTTGTCCAAGCTACTCCAGCTACATGGTATTGCCTTGAGGCTAAACTACACGGTATACTGGCACTACCATCATTCCTGGCTCGTCAACCTGGACCACATAAGCACAGTTTCAGTTTCAGTTTATTTACCATTTCAATTTCTGAACATAAGAGATGAACAACTTATATGGATGGATAACCATAAGAGCGAAGCTCGTTTACCGGTCACCCGTTAGTGCAGTGACATTACGGACAACATAAAGACAGGACAAAGGTGCAATACATAACAAGACATGTGAACACTTGTGTTTGCAACCCCTTGGATAAAATAATATATTTATATAAAGGAGAAAGATAGATATTATAATATTTCTTTTTTATCATACAATACATAGTACCTATTGGTATTATATCTAAAAATACAAAGGCGGCTAACACAGATAGTTCCATATATACAGTACTCTCTTATAAATAGATGTATCTCTCCAATCTACCTAATCTAATAATAGTACTATTAGCATACTACTTACACTTTGTAGACAAGAAGTAAGTTGTATACACCTAGAGGACTTATGGTAGTACAGTCGAACGCCCCCTCACTGGCCCGGTCAACATAATCTATACCTAGATTATTACAGTAATTAAAGTACATTATTACAGAGATTTTTTTTTTTTTTTTGCAGAAATCAAAGTTATGTGTATAGAAAGCAGTACTCGTATTAAAAACTAAGCAGGTTGTACTCTTGAACGCAAACTGGCAGGATATTTTGAATATTTTTTATTGTTGAAATGAATGGAATCCTAACTTCTTTGCAACAACTGGAGACGAAGACATATTATGACCCTTTTATTTAAATTTATTTGAATAGACCTTCATGTAAATTCATTAAAGGCTATATGTTTGTTTTATATTTTAATATGTGATAGTAGAAAATCATTGTGTATAATGAGGACTAAGAATCTGATATTCACTTGCATTCTCATCTTTTAAAAATTTTATTTATAATGCTGGTAATGAGTTTAAAATTTAATTATATTGACTAGTTTTGATAATCATTATTTCTTTTGTGTAATATAGTTCATATATTATGTATTGAATAAATTGGTAAGGCCCTATACTGTTATTATTTAAGGAAAGTTTATATACACTTATTTTATGCCTACTTAGTATTAATTGTTTATATAAATATTTTGTCTAATTGCCTTGATTTTTTGTATAGGCCAATGGCATCAATGTTTTTGTCAACGCAAATTAGCCTAATAATGCCACATTTAAACACATGATTCATTGATTTCTGATATTCTGTACTTGAGTATGCATTACTAAAATAACCAAGTAGTTAATATATTTCATTTGTAATGTATGTATAAACATTAAGTTTTTTTTCACATTTTTAAATTTAAAAATTATTACAATACCTACCTTTCTGATATTGTTACTATTGTATAATATATTTTGAGGCAGCAATAAAAAAAAATTAAAACAATTAATTTGACTTATACTGTACTATGTTAGTTCAGGATATGAAATGTGTGTGGGCATCTGGTGTGTTGGAGGTTGGTGGTGTGAGGTGTATATTTGTCACTTTAAGACCTAAATTAGATGTTTTCTGAAGAAAAGAAGTAAGAGGATACGCTTTCAAACAATTCCAAGAAGATTCACACAAAAATAATTACTTTCCAATAAAATAGTATAACAGTGTATATTACAGTACATTGAATAAACTCGAGCGGAAAAATAACGCACATAAAAAAACACTCATATTCTTGTCGAAAAGTGCCCTCTATAGTTTTCTATTAATTTATTAATAATTATTATTAATTAATGAGTAATATGAACATATTTTTAACATTCAATGCTGGAAACTGGTTCTACTCCTAACAAAGTTTCATACCTCCAAATTTCATCAACGTATTCAAAGCACTTCAATATTAAATATCACATTTAACATAACAAATTCGGGTTTTGGATAGAATTTTGCTTAAAAACATATACAAAAAACATCGATAAAAAATACTTTTCGTATTCAAAAACAGATGATACTTGGTATAAATGTTCACTATAGGTTGCTCTATTCACAGAAACAAAATTGCATTCATGAACGTTTTTTGTTGGTTGTTTTTTCAAAATAGTTATTAGCTTGAAAAAAATGAGTTGGAATTGTATAGTCTTTCATAAGTGTACATTTTGTAAAAACGTAAATTTAAAAAATCAGTGATATGGCTTGATAGTTATTTTTTTTTTGCAATATGGATGGAGCAACCTATATTGAACATTTATACCAAGTATCAAATGTTTTTGAATACGAAAAGTATTTTTTATCGATGTTTTTTGTATATGTTTTTAAGCAAAATTCTATCAAAACCTGGATTTGTAATGTTAAATGATATTTATTTAAGTGCTTTGAATACGTTGGTGAAATTTGGAGGTATTAAACTTTGTTAGGAGTAGAACCAGTTTCCAGCATTGAATGTTAAAAATATGTTCATATTACTCATTAATTAATAATAATTATTAATAAATTAATAGAAAACTAGAGAGGGCACTTTTCGACAAGAAAATGAATGTTTTTTTATGTGCGTTATTTTTCCGCTCGAGTTTATTCAATGTACTGTAATATACACTGTTATACTATTTTATTGGAAAGTAATTATTTTTGTGTGAATCTTCTTGGAGTTGTTTGAAAGCGTATCCTTTTACTTCTTTTCTTCAGAAAACATCTAATTTAGGTCTTAAAGTGACAAATATACACCTCACACCAGATTCTGCCCACACACACTTCATCTCCTGAACTAACATAGTACAGTATAAGTCAAAATAATTGTTTGTTAAAATTTTTTTTTATTGAAAACAATCTGCCTCAAAAAATATCATACAATAGTAACAATATCAGAAAGGTAGGTATTGTAATAATGTTTAAATTTAAAAATGTGAAAAAAAATGAATGTTTATACATACATTACAAATGAAATATATTAACTACTAGGTTATTTTAGTAATGCATACACAAGTACAGAATATCAGAAATCAATGAATCATGTGTCTAAATGTGGCATTATTAGGCTAATTTGCTTTGAGAAAAACATTGATGCCATTGGCCTATACAAAAAATCAAGGCAATTAGACAAAATATTTATATAAACAATTATACTAATATTGGTAGGCATAAAATAAGTGTATATAAACTTTCCTTAAATAATAACAGTACAGGGCCTTACCAATTTATTTAATACATAATATATGAACTATATTACACAAAAGAAATGTAAATGAATTTATAAGGACATAATTATTATCAAAACTAGTCAATATAATTAAATTTTAAACTCATTACCAGCATTATAAATAAAATTTTAAAAAGATGAGAATGCAAGTGAATATCAGATTCTTAGTCCTCATTATACACAATAATTTTCTACTATTAGTATCACATATTAAAATATAAAACAATCATGTAGCCTTTAATAAATTTACATGGAGGTCTATTCAAATAAATTTAAATAAAAGGGTCATAATATGTCTTCGTCTCCAGTTCGTAGAAAATGAAGTTAGGATTCCATTCATTTCAACAATAAAAAATATTCAAAATATCCTGCCAGTTTGCGTTCAAGAGTACAACCTGCTTAGTTTTTAATACGAGTACTGCTTTCTATACACATAACTTTGATTTCTGCAACAACAAAAAAATCTCTGTAATAATGTACTTTAATTACTGCAATAATCTAGGTATAGATTATGTTGACCGGGCCAGTGAGAGGGCGTTCGACTGTACTACCATAAGTCCTCTAGGTGTATACAACTTACTTCTTGTCTACAAAGTGTATAGTAGTATGCTAATAGTACTATTATTAGATTAGGTAGTTGGGAGTAGATTGGAGAGATACATCTATTTATAAGAGAGTACTGTATATATGGAACTATCTGTGTTAGTTGCCTTTGTATTTTTAGTTATACTGTAATACCAATAGGTACTGTGTATTGGGATGCAATTCAACAGTTATGAATAAAAATAGTCCTATGTACTCTGTATGTTGGAGGAAATAAGCATAAGAGCAAGTCTTGACCACAGGGTGTAAGTCAGTCACTATTTTGAATCAGTAGTATGACTTCTTAGGATTTAATTAATTTTAAAATTATCATTGTATGATCGAAAAGAAATATTATAATATCTAACTTTCTCCTTTATATAAATATATTATTTTATCCAAGGGGTTGCAAACACAAGTGTTCACATGTATTGCACCTTTGTCCTGTCTTTATGTTGTCCGTAATGTTACTGCACTAACGGGTGACCGGTAAACGAGCTTCGCTCTTACGGTTATCCATCCATATAAGTTGTTCATCTCTTATGTTCAGAAATTGAAATGGTAAATAAACTGAAACTGAAACTGTGCTTATGTGGTCCAGGTTGACGAGCCAGGAATAATGGTAGTGCCAGTATACCGTGTAGTTTAGCCTCAAGGCAATACCATGTAGCTGGAGTAGCTTGGACAAATACAGTAGAAATTTATGAGACTTGGTGTGTGATGATTCAGTATGATAAATTTGTGCTGTGAAAGACAAAATTGTAGAATTATGAAGAAAATATTGTAAAATATAACAAGGAAATTATACTATAGTATAATTAAGGGGTAACCGTATAATATATAATAAATAATAATAAATGCAATGGCAATTACTTATATTATGTATACATTACAATATTACAAATAAATTCATATATTATTTTATTATGATAAGGAAATCTGTTTTTGAATGAGAAAAAGCCATCCCAACCCAGATTTGAACCCAGCTATCAATAAAGCTATAAAACAAAATAAACCATATTGTAGCCGGACTGGGTAGCGTAGACTTACTTGAGGCCTAGGCCTAGTACAATTAGCTAGAAGGATACAGGTCAACCCGTACCCATGCCAACTCGCTCGTACCCAAATTTTGGTTTACTTATCCAAAATTTTGGCTTACTCGTACCCATCATGGGCTGACTGCCTAGTAGTAGTAGTAGCCTAGCCTAAGGCAGCAGGCCCGGCCCTAGCCTACTACAACTTAAGTATAGGCCTAGCCTAGTACTAGTAGGCCTAGGCCTAGTAGTTAACATCATACATACGCCCTAGAGCCTAGTAGTAGCTACCTAGTACTCTACTAGCTAGGCCTAGGTAGTAGCAGTATTAGTTATTGTAGTAGTATTATTGTATTGTATTGTAGTATTAGTTGTAGCTGTCCGGTGGTCCTTGGTCCTTTGTCTAACTAGCTACGTCTAGGCTAGATCCCCTAGTAGGCCTAGGCCTAGTACGTAGTAAAGATAATTAGTTATTCTTTAACAGTCACACAATTCAGATTCTGCCGCTGATTGTTAGTGAGCAGGGGGAGGGAGAGAAAGAGTTAGAAGAACTGAAATAAGTCGTGACGTATAATAAACATCATACAAAATAATAATATAACTAACGAATCCGTATAATATAATAATGTTGTATGTTATAAAGTAAGGTAAATGCGTTTAATATAATACAATTATATTATAATATAATGTATTTTATTAATAATATAATAGTAAATGTTCATAATATAATGCCAAAACCGAATAATATAATACAAAAAGTCAATAATTTGTTACATTTTTCACATAATATATTAGAAATAGATATAATATAATGCTAAAACCAAGTAATATAATGCAAAACGTATAATTCATTACAATACAATATATAATATAATAAAAAAATGATATAATAATATAATATTTTGAATACTTCAGACAGCTGAGGCTTGCCATAGGAGTGGTTGTTGAATTTTGTTTTATAGTTTATTGAATACAAATGAGGTTCATTGTGTTTTTCAAGTCAAGTTAATTGTACCGTAATTTAGTTTATTATTAGAATAGGCCTAGTTGAATTTAATACATACACGGTATCATCTAAAGGTACATCATTACCAGGCCCATTAAGCACATCGCCACTTTCAATATACATCAAAACCATTGCTAGATTACCTATTAAAAGAAGAATAAATGTTATTACTATTAGGCCCACACAACTGACATTTATGGCGCTATTCTGTCCAGAAGAATCTTAGCAAATAACAGAATAATACACTCCTTACCGCACTCTAGAAAACAAACACAACCTTTGAATACATCTTGAACGTTTTACAATTTTTTCCCACTACGTAAGCAGGTTGCGATGAGTTTAGAGAGTTTTTGAGGTATGCGCTCTCCACATGGCTCTACAAACTAAATAAACACAACCTTTGGATAAATCTTAAACGTTTTAAAATTTTCTCTCACTTACGTAGTGTAGCATTCTTCTATATTATAAATTATTATAAATCGACAATTTGGCAACCTGTTAAGTAAACGGTTTGATAATAAAAAGATACCTAGGTTCAGAGTGAGTGAAAAGCATGGACGCTTAAAAACGATATCGTTTGTCCATAGAGAAAGCAACTACTTTAAGAAACACAAGAAAGGCAAACTACAGTAGACATGTTTGAATTTTATTTTGTTGCAATTTAAATTTTCAATATAAATCACACCAACCGTCATTATCTGGAATCTGTACAGTAACAAAAGCTGATTGATTAAACTTTGTTTCGATTTCCTCTTTGATATTTGTTGCATTTCCAATCCATGATGCTGTTATGTCTGATATTGGTGCGATTAAATAACGTATGAAGAAAAAAGTAAAGAACATATCAATCAAATAAAAAAGCTGTAGGCCTATATAGTTTTACTAAAATACTGTATATTGTTTTCCATATCTTGAAAATAAAGATAATAAAATCAAACTTTGAATGGTCATTTTGTAGTTAAATAATTAAAAGGTAAAAAATAAAAAGAGAACAGATATACAGAACATTACTTTTGCTTTATAAAAGTATAATTAAAAACGGTGACATGTATTGTTTCCGGTTGGTTGACTATTTCTTTACATTTTATTGGGTAAATTTCATTGTTTTCGATTCCTTTTATTTTCCTCACATTATTGGTGTATTTCATTGATGTAATGAATCAGTGGGGTTGTCCTAAAAATACCACTAACCGCATTGGTAGCTACGGCCCTGATAACAACGATGTACTTTAGAAATAATAAAAGTGGGTAATTTACATATAGGTAAAACGAATAAAATATAATTATTAAACAAAATATACTCATTTTCACCGGTATTTTAAAGACGTTATTCATTGTTCTAGGATACTCCTAACAGCAGACTACACTAGTCCAAAGTTTCTGAATACTGGTATGTTCAAATGAGTATAAATACACCCATCTTGTAATATAGCGTCACAATTGATGGGAAGTGCTTCTCTAAACATGTATACTCCTATGTATGTTTACAATAAAGATAAGATTAAAACTGCTTAAATTAGTTATTTTGTTTATTAATTGCATTTGAGTAATAAAATCTACTTTTGTCTTACATTTTGATTTACTTGTTAAGGTAATGTTTCCTTTCGAAGATGTCTTTAATAGATTCAAAATGCGTGGTTCTTGTGACGCAATCCATGAAATCGGCAAAACGTCTACCGGTATCTAAAAGTAAAGCATTGACTATATTCACCTAAGGGTACGATACATTATCTGAGATACCATTAAAAATACCAACAACACAAATCTCTGACAATAATCAAAATATACATAAATCAAAGTTTAAAAGGTTCCACAGAAACCCACAAATCCTTATAATAATAATTGTAATGAATGAACAGCCGATTCTGCTCTTGAAAATAGCAGAATCGGGTCGAATGAGTAATTGTAGAACATTAATAAGTGACATAGTAAGCAAAATTGTAACTATAAAATAAGAGGTAATACATAATATTTTATAACAATACATGTTTAGTAAATTTGAATCTTACAATAAAGGATTAAGGAAATTCAACTTCAACTTTTTCTTAATTGCATGAGATTAAATATTATAGTAAACATTTAAAATGAAGCAAAACGAAGGGAAAATCAAGAGCAATGCTTGTTTGTGTGGCTACCATTATACATATAAAAAGAACAATAACAATAAAAATATGATATATTGTTTGAAGGTTTGCATGGCACCAAGAGATCAAAGAGGACGATCAAAGCATATTGAACGAAACATCAACAGTCTTTTACATAACTTATATACGTGGTGTACCGCAAACTTTAATTCAAAATAAAAACACGACAATGACAGGAAAATACATAAACAATTGATTACATAGATCATTGCTTAGGGCCAGTAAACGAAATACAAAACTATAGAAATATATATATAAATGTTGGGAGTATGTGAAGAACCGTATCAATTTCCTAATATATTTTTAAGACGTAAATAATTGCAATTCCTTTTTTTTATTTTGTTTTTACATAATAAATACCAATTTGAAATATGTGAATATCTTCAATTTTCCAAAATGTTATACTTATGATAAAAGCGAATCAACAAATCTGTATACAACAGACCAGCTGATGGCACGAATTACTTTTTTTGAAGTCTTTAAAGTTCGAGAAGGTAAGTGGGATAATTAGATTGTAAGAAGTTTGTGTGATAAAAAGTAACGAATTTTATAGTGCTAAAATATTTATATAAACCAACTGATTTAAGAACAATTGTTATCATCATAAAGCAGTCTGTGCAAATAAAAAAGTTTTACTAGAGTCATTTACTTATCAATAAACTTACTTCATAAGCTTGTGTAGTGAGAAGCGAAATCTCTGTAACCACGTCTGATGGAAAAAGACCTGGAGTACTTGTTTGTCTAAGCACATCCAACAATTGAGATGACGTGTGAATCGATGTTGAGCTATTTCCCATAACAAATCCTATTGGCATAATTTGTATATTATACATGTAACAGCCTTTTTTTAAATTACACATCGACTGAAAAGCCAAAACTATTAGAGGATTCAAAATCATGGATGATGCAGACAAAAGATCAATTATACAGTATTGAAATTTCAAAAATCTGTTGAGGCTCTAATACTCTAAACATCACAGAAGCAATACTGATGCACACGTTTCCTTACCTGTACTGTGAACTTGTAACTCACGCTGACCCCCACACGTTTCCGTTTGTTTCCCTGGACATTGGAATTTACACTCGGTATTGTTTACTCTAGTCATTGAGCCGACGTCATGTAAATATATACATATACATTGATCACCAGCTAACAGTGAGGCATAGGGCAGACTATGTCTATAGCAGTATTCAACGCACGTGTCAATATCCATGTCATCGGTACTCGTGTGATAATCAGTTAAAATGATTAAGTAAATGTAGCACCCTATATAATCATCTAGCAATAAATAAAACATTGGAATTAAATTTGGAATTTTTTAATTCTAAACTTTATATTTTTATGTAATAAAAACGGTTGTGCCGCAATTCGATTCTTATTATTATGACCACTTTTATGAGTGTATTTTTTTTAAATAAAAGAACCAAAATACAATGTATAGGTTATTTTTAATAGAAGATTAACTGTGCGACAACGATGTAATACACCGGTTTTAGCCCAATCGTAAATATTGATGTCCAGTTATATATAGTAAGGCGTTGTCATAACAACACAATTAAATAACCAGAAACGGTACCTCTGTATGGTATAGTTAGAGAAGTTGATGATTCTGCAACACCTGTAATAGTAGATAAGAAACAAAAGAACGTGTTACTCCAATTTACACTTGTAAAAACACGTGTTTAATAATTTAACAAATAAAAAGAGGATGACTTAAACTTTGTCTAGTCTATCAAACTAGTTAGACAAAATTGGTACGAATGTGCCCAATTATGGTAATGATTTAACGTCATCGTGTCTATATTATGTGCACATCACTTTTTCATTTAACTACCTTATTTTACTCATCTTCAAATGTTGACAATTTATTTACTACAGTTAAATATGAATTTATGACTGGTTTATTTAAAATAAGTTATTGATTAATACCCTCCAATCTAATTACATATTATTATTCCATACTCCTAATCATAAATTACAGATTGAATTTTCAGGTTGTATCACATCAATGTAGACAGTAGAATACATCATTGTCCTTACGTACCTGTGCTGTGTATTTGGATAAAGTGCCATCCCATATGTAATATCAGTAGATGGATAAGCAATTTTTTTTTCAATGGTGTTCTCGAAATCTTGATATTCGCATATGTGTTTCGGAAAGTGAACTGCTTTTTAGTAATACACCATCCAATAGGATTAATTTACTTTTGTCAATACTAAAGTTGTATATATATAAGAGTAAGTTTTCGGGCCTCCTCTCACCCACCGGCCTCATAAGCTTTGTAAAATATTACTTTACAATTAAAAAGTTTAGATGTTTGATTAATAATAGAGCCGAAGAATGGGAAGAGTGGAGTGCCTGGGATAATCTTCTGTAACATAGATGTGTATCACTCTGCTGACTTGATGTACACAATTGTATTTATTTTATAAGTAATACACCATCCAATAGGATTAATTTACTTTTGTCAATACTAAAGTTGTATATAAATAAGAGTAAGTTTTCGGGCCTCCTCTCACCCACCGGCCACTTACGCTTTGTAAAATATTACTTTACAATTAAAAAGTTTAGAGGTTGATTAATAATAGAGCCGAAGAATGGGAAGAGTGGAGTGCCTGGGATAATCTTCTCTAACATAGATTTGTATCACTATTTTCTGACTTGATGTGCACAACTGTATTTATTTTATAAGAAGGTGTTTATATAGGAGAATTGATTATGTATACTTTTTCTTTTTTTACTCTGTCTGCTTTTTTTTTGTATTCCGATGTATTAAAGAATCATCCCCCACACGTTTCTGTTGCTTTCCCTAAACATTTTTGGTTACAATCGGTGTCGTGTACTCTGTCCATCGAGTTTAAATCATTTAAACAGATACAGACAAAACCGAAATACAGTGAGGCATAGTACATACTATGTCCATAACAATAGTAGACACACATGTAAATATCCATCTCTTTGTCTTCTAATAAATAGTCGGTAGAATAATACAGAAGTTCATGGTAGCAGCCTACATAATCATCTAAAAATACGATTCCAATATTTTGAGAAAATGAAAAAAAAAAATATTTGAAAATGAACCGACAAAACGGCCGTAATAATAATTTACAGCATTTTATGAATATTCATGAAAAATAATTGAAATGTCACAAACAGATACAGTACAAACGACATAACACCAGTATCTTCGGGACGGAGAGACCGTTTTACAACAAAAAATTATGTTTATCTTTAATCAATTTTCTATTTGTTCTGTATTTGAAGAAAAAATAAATATTGATTTGTTTTTTTTAAATTGCCTTTTTTTCTTTTACAACACAAAAACAAAAAAGAAAAAAAAGAAAAAAAATCAAGGAATCAGGCATTCACTTGGTCATCTCACTTTGTAAGTAATCTTAAATTGAGAGGGTGTCACTTACGGAAGCTAGGGTAAATTCGTTCCAGAAGAAAAGTATCTATATAATTCAATTTTTTTTTCAGATACGTGTGAAAAAAAAAGTGTTTACCTCTATAATAGGTCAAATCAGTTTGACGAAGTAAGGTTGTTCTTGGGGTTTCTGTAGTAAAGGCAGTGCTCGATCGTCTATCGCCTCAATTAAGAAAAAAATAAATGTAGCTGGTGAGCAATGTACATATTACATGCATATGGCGTGTGGCGCAGTGTTTCGACGTTGAACTATTGATCGTGAGTTCGAATCCAAAGCTCGTCGCATTGCTTGTGTTCTTCAACAATATACTTTACTTACGTTTACCTCTCTCCACTCAAATGTACAAATAGATATCTGGTATAGGTAAAAACATTATGGGAGTATGTTTCCAGACGTGTTTAATCCAAAAATATGACTGGGGTAATAATGAGGCTGTGTGCATTAAGGGCCCTCCAATGGTATGTTTTCTGATGATAAGGCCTACTATATTTTACAAACAAACTTAAATTTAAGTAAATAAAATTGGCAAACGAAAACAAACCAATCAAGATAATACATAATTATAAAAGGTACAATACTGAAATGTTAGCCTATTTTAAGTTAAGAGGTATTTAAAAAAAATTAAACTAAAAAAAAAACACACAAATTGTATGTTACCAGGTGATGTTTATTTACACAATTGCTATTTAAAAGTTCAGTTCAACCAGGAGAGCCTTAAAGTGGAGCTACACTCTGACTTTCTCAGCTTACAGGGGAGGACGCAGGGGTGCCCCAGTTGCCCGGGCAACACCCTTAATTTCATACTAAATGTTTTTTGCTGCCACTAATTTAGATCCCATTTCATCATATTATATATTAACTATCAACGTTATAGAAGTCCAAGACTGTAAAAGACTGCAGCGTAAAATTAACCAGCAGTCAACAATACCGTCCATAATTCACCGGCGGTCAGCGTTTTTGTTGTCTATTGACTGTTTGGATTGCTTGTGTGCATGAGAAGGTACGAAAGGCCACTACACACTGTGTTTGTAGTAAACCCGTCATATGGATCGTTGATTTTTCAATAATCATTGCAATTTGCCGGGGATTCCCCATCATTTAAGTATTTCCGTAGTACTACTATTTATGTTCATTTCCATACGTCCGTAATATTTGAGCGAATTTCATTAACTAGGTCGTGCCCACAGATGGTTCACGAATACACAGTAATGTTAGCGTAAACAAATTTGCGATTTACAATGTACGTACCGCATGATTATAATGCATTGTCATTTACAGAAACGAATAAATAGCCACGATGATTTATGTAGTCAACCAATTAGCACCTGGGAATTACTTCCGAAAGAGAAACTTGTCACAAAATGAGTCTAAATTTTTTATTTTTAAACAAACCCAATTTGTGTTGTATGTAACATTAGGGTTGAGGAATGGGGAAGAGGAAAGGTAGAAAGAGGAACAATTTTTAAATATATCCTTTATCCACTCAGTAACGAAATATTTTGTTCATGTTTTATAGGCCTAAAAATAATATAGCACTAAATACAGTAAAACATTTGCGATTTAATACTTAAAACTGTCACTGTCATAGTCGATTGAAATAGTAGGTACATGTAACGATACACCACTACGACGTTTATATTGTTTGTAATTATTAATTAATACAAACGTTGAGAAGCAACTGTCAGTAATACAGTTTATCTGTATATTATGTGTTTATAATCTAAGAGTAGGGCCTAACCACACTCACAGTAAAAACGTTTATTTGTATAATATGTTTATATTATATCTAACAGTACCAACACTCAAAGTAAGAAATTTGCAAATCAAATGGCGACCAAAAGTGCTTAATACGTATTTACAGAATTGTATAATATTGAAATACTATATCTTAAGGTTTTAAGTTTATTCTCTAATGGCCCATAAATTTAATTGTTCCATTCAATACATTTGTATAAAGGTATATTATTAAATCTATCAAAATAGTATTTTTAAAAGAAAATCGGCCAGTGTTCAACATTATGATGCTGTACTCCAGCTGTTCAATCGGTTTTCAGCTATTAAAAATAATTATCGTAGGAGGAGATAGGAAAGTACGAAGCCTCCTCGTATTATTGTGTGCGGGTATTTTTCAAGAAGGACATTCATTTGAAAATCGTTGAACTTAAATTCGTTTTATTTGTCAATAACTAATTATCTACCTCAATTTAATTAGTAAACAGGGTTACATCAGGTTGTTAAAATCAGTACCGAATATACAAACATTAACTTTATATACCATCGAGTAAAAAATCTAGAAGTAAGGCGCGATTTACCTAATTTTGCCCTTACGTAATTTTATATATACTATATAGATAATTGCGGACGTTCTGAACTTTGAAAAAACAGTGTTTAATTGTTTCTTTCTGCAAATTTCGATCATATTTTCTTTTCTGGAGTGTGGTTGTACAGTTTAGTGGATAAATGAAAATGAATTTGGAAATTGTGGTTTTACTGACTTTTTAAAGTTTTGCTCAATATATTTATAGCAGTAGCTTCACCTGTTTTTTCTAAATTGTTTTAATTATTAATTGATAATAATAATAATAATAATAATAAATTTGTATTAATTGATTTTAATTTGCAAGAATTTATTACATTACCGGAAGTACCTTCGTCGGGGACATCATCTGAACTTCGCATTGAACGCAAACAATGTTGCTACTGTAGCCCGATATAGCCCAATATTTCTATTTATCGTGAACTTTACGTGAGAGAGTACCATTTCCGGCCATATAGGAGTGGCATTTACACCACATGCCCCCACCGTGGGGGCCTGTGGCGCAAATACTCAGTATCTACGGCCCTCTGAGGACTCTTGGAAAACCTCCTTAAAATAGTCCTGCGACAGCTCCTGGCTTATATTATGTTTAGGTATGTTTAATTAAAAGTGATTACATATCAAAATACAGGGAAAATATGGCAATAGTTTCCAAAAACTAATTTCTAAAAAATCGATCAGAAAATTACACTTTTTCAGTAATTTAGGGGTTATTAGTTTACAATACCTGGCGATTGACGCGTTTTTTTCGCCGGTGAACGCGTTGATGTAAGGATGTCTTCCCTTCAGTAAAAAAATGGCGAATCAATTTTAGGCTATACACACAATTAATGCGATTGTTTAGGCCCAAGTAATATTTCAATTGAAAAAGTCAGTATAATTTACATGTAACATCATGATTTGCACTGTACAACAACAAAATCATAACTAGAATTTAATTCGTCACTTTGACGAATTATATGTGATCATTTTAATGAAATTAGAATTTTTTAAACATGCACGTACGTTAACATACGATATGATGCATATATGCTTATAGTGCTGAGTTGTACCTATTATGTGTCATATATAATATGTACAGTATACTGTATATCCATATACAGTGTAGCATAGGTGAAATTACGGGACCCACATCATGTTCTAATTTTTTGGTATGATGACGTTGTCAAAATAAACTTGAAGATCACAATTTCGAAAGACAATGAATTGAGCAAAAAATTACAAGATTTGGAAGAAAATTTGGCACATGAAATTGTTATAAATTTGACGAAAGAGAGAAAAAATTTACTTTTTAACTTCAACTGGCCATTTCATAATGTCACAACATCCGATAGGCTTAATTTTTATATGAATTCATATCTACATTTCATCAGCTTTCATAATAAATTATAATCATCAAGGTCACATTTTATTCTGAAGAGCTGTAAGATATTCAAAATTATGGTGTAGGTGAAATTACACAACCTACGTTATTCAAGTTTTTACGCGTGATGACGTCATCAAAATGAAAATTTTGACAACTCATGAGAAAGATAATTAATTGAACAATCATATACTAAAATTTGAGCGAAAATCGGGCACAAAATAACCAAGATGCGCTTTGTTGATTGTAATAATCTATGACGAAAGAGAAAAAAACATAATTTTTAAATTCAAGTGGCCATTTGATGACGTCACAACATTTTGTACGTGAAATGTGTACATTAATTCATATTTACAACTCAATGGCTTCCAGAATAAGTTAAAAAAATTGTTTAAATTTTAAAAATGCCTTATTTTTTCAACCTGCTCGTTTAGCGTAATTTTAAATCGGAACGGACTCAAATTTGGTGAATGTACTAAGGATGGTGAGTAAAATGCGATTTGTTCTTTTCGCCCGTCCAACATCTCGACAATAAGAGATCGCCAGGCTGACAGCTGCAGCAGCAGTTTGATCACGAAAAATGTCACGTGATCATACTCCCTAGCATAATAAAAAAAACCAGTTGCACCACAACGGGGAAAGTGTCTATTTACGCAGCATTGCGCAATGTATAAGCGATAAAAGCACCAGAAATAGAAAGATCCGGAAAAATGACAGATATTATTGTAAATTTTATTTATTCCCCCCACCCCCAAGAAAAGAACACAAAAAGGCGTGCTTTTCAAGAAAATCGTACTCATTGAAAAAAAAATTCAAAAATAAAGTTCGTCGATTGGCCGTTATTTAGATTAACCTTAAGCATGTAAAAACACTGGTATAATTGGTTTGTAAAAGTAAACATCTAATAAAAAAACATGAAAATTTACTTTATTAAATGGCTAAATATTCTTTTAAAAGCACCAAGATATGTTGCAAAGGAATCCATATCAATCTGATAGGATTCATACAATCTTATCCTATCAAAGGTATACTAAGAGCTCTCTTTAAAAACATTTGGAATTGGCTAAAATTAATTATAACATATATTTTAAAACTGTGGTATATAAACACACATTTCACCTTAGAATATGCTAATAATTGGCTAAAGGGGTTTAAAGGTAGTAAAATACTGTAAGAGATAAGATGAATTGGTTTTTAGAATGCTAAACGTAAACCGTTACTAAGCAATTATTATAAGGTATACAAATAAACCAAACTTATTGAACAATAATGCCATCACTATAATGAAATGTCTAGGTATGAATAGTATTTGGTTTATGATAATGACCTACGTAAATTTGGTATGATGAGAGGCTAACCATCAGCGAAACGTTTAGTTTGCAGGTCAAATATTTTTTGTTATAGGCCTACTCTTAAACAACCCCTTATTATCAAACTACATGCAAACTTACCAGCAGCAAAATATAAAGCACAACACTGCAACATTGCGCACTTCCACGCTGACATTAGCATTGTCATCGCACTGAAGATCAAACTGTCTTAATGCAAAGACATAATCAGATAAACAATACAAAATGAGCTTGTCAAATGCGACCAACTGAATTATGTTGCCACACTCAAGCAAAATGTTAATATGATAAAACATAGCAAGTGGGAGATGTTGAAGCTCAATAACTGCCATTCTGTGCATGTGCGGAAGCTTCATTGAATTATTTTTAACAATTTAACAAAAAAAAAAGATTTCTGGATTTGTATTATCCTGTATAAATGTGCTTATTATTGTAATTAATGTTTCACATTTTTAGTAATGGTACCTCATACTAATAATGAAGTAAAACCGAAGCATTACAAACCCTTAATTACATTTTGAAACCGTTTGTTTCTCATTAATTTTTCCAGTAGTAATTTAAGACCTAAAAACCAATTTGTTTCGTTTTTTTAGTAGTCAAAGTTCATGTATACCTCACTTTGTTGTATTTGGATCGATATATTTTGATGATAGTCTAAACTCTAAATGAGGCAGAAGGAATAGATCCTTAATAAATCGTTAACAATATTTATCATTTTGAAGGAATTATTTTGTTATGTTTACCGCTGCCTAACAACAGTACGATAATAGTAGGCCTATATAAATACATGCTGCTAATCCGTTTGCATAGATCGGGCGCTGATTGCTCGTTTATGAATTACTAGCCGAGCTTTCGTTTTCACGCCACGCCAGTAAAGAATAAAACAACCTATCCATTAAAACCTCATTCTGCGCACACTCAGAAATGATAGTTAAACTCAAGTTTAATAATTATTTATTTCGTTTTCTTTGTATTCTTAGTATTAACACTGCTCCTCCAAAGGCCTTACGACATATTAAACTTAAGCTAACCCTAACTACTAAAGCATGTTACAGTTAACATGGATAGGCCTATACATGCCAGTCCATCTTCTTAATGCCTGTACATACCATCTCTTTCAAGTTGTTGATTTATATAGCGCTTATACAATCAAATGATTGTCCCAAAGCGCTGAGAGAAAAACAGAAAGAAATTACCAAGAAAAAAGATTGGTTTTTAAGAGTGTTTTGAAAACTACAATAGAGGATGCATTTTTAATAGGATCAGGAAGATTGTTCCACAGTTTAGGAGAGCTGCAACTGCAAAAGCTCGATCACCATAGGTCTTAAGGCGGCTGGGTGGAACAAAAAGTGCAGATAGATTAGTGGTCGACCTAAGAGATCTTTTGCAAACTGAAGATCTACGTAAAATTAAATTGGAAATATATGATGGTGATTTATCGTGAAGAGATTTATATGTAATTAACATTAATTTAAAAATAAATCGTTGTTTAATTGGAAGCCATGTGATGTGATCCAGCCAAGTAATCACATGACTTTGTTGAATTGCTGAAAGGTAATGTGCTATTAGGCCTAATAATATATAAGTTTATGTTAGAGTAACATAGACTACTTTAGCCGACGGGTAATCATATACTTAATAGTAGGCCAATGATCATTTAAAAATGGATACCACTTAAATTTAATACTTTTATTGATTTATGTGAAAATCGCACTAAAATGATCAGAATGAATACGTACATTTCCCTTACCTATACTATATACTTGTAACGCATCCTCTCCCCCACACGTTTCCGTTGCTTTCCCTGAACACTGGACGCTACACTTGGTGTTGTATACTTTATTCATTGAGTCAACATCATGTAAACAGTCGCAGAAAAAACCAAAAAACAGTGAGGCATATGGCACAATATATCGATAGCAGTATTCAATGCACGTGTCGATATCCATCTGGTCTCTGCGTATTATATATTCAGTAAGATATAACAAATCATAGCACCCTACATAATCCTCTAGAAATATAATAGATAATAGTTTGTGAAAATAAATAAAGATAATCATAAACGGTAGAAGAGCGAAATGACACGTTTGAAAGATGAACCTATCCATTATTTTGCTGAATAATGTATACACATCAAAGAAGAGGCAAAAGACCAAATAATAAATAAACTTTAGTGGTGGGTTGAGATTTGAGACAGAGACTGTATGCGATAAATAAACAAAAACACTAACAAATGCTGCTTTGATAACTTAATAAACGAGTAGAAGGGTCAGTACCTACACATTTAATGGTACTCAAATGCAAGTAGTTATCTATAATAAAATGTGTCATTCTTTAATAAATAAAATTACCTCTATTATAACTCAAAGTAACTATACAGACCTAGAATTTAATAAATAGAAGCTTTTGTTAATTTCTCACACTGCTTATTCATCCATTCACTTATTTCGGAGTGCACATCCATACAAAAAGAAAATTTACCATTTAACATCTTCCACATTATTTTACAGCATAATAATAAAGTCAACACCACCTTAATCTTAAAAAATAACTGTTTAATGTAATTTTTTCCAGAACGATAATACTCAGGTGGCGCTATATCGTGTCCAAAATAGCGAAACTGTCCAGGGTGTCACGAAACCTAAAATCACGAAAGCTAAGACCCCAATAGTTCTCTTTCGCACCTGCCTTGTATTTTAACTCTAAATGTGTTAACCAACTTTATCCTGAATACCACACCTTTGAATTAGATGAAGAAGAATCAATAAAATAACTCGTTAACTTTAAGCATAAAATCGACAAATTCATCTTATCCCCTTAGGTCGCTGATCCTGATTTTAGGATCGATTAATATTCTTTGAAAATAGAAAAGTATCAGCAGTAGCATATTACAGCATTTTTATTGACAAAATATATTAAATAAATTAAACGTGCATTTCATCAATAAATGCATTAAATGTAGACGCATTCCATCGAGTTTTTAGCCCTCTATTATTGTTGCTCTTTTGGCGCTCCATAGAAACGAAAATATTGAAAGTTGAGTATTCGAAAGTGTGCAAGAAACACGTCTGTAAAATCACCAATTTTTATTTATAAATAGTACCAAGTATTTATTTGTTAATTTCTATGTGAATCTCTTTCATAAAAGTACTTATGAGGCCTAATTCTAAGGTGTGGTATTCAGAATAAAGTTAGTTGAATTAATTTGGAGTCAAAATACAATGCAGGTGCGAAAGAGAAACACCCCTTGAAACCAACACAATGGAGTAAATATATCAACAAACAAACCGTCCAGTTTGTTTGTTGTGAAACAAAGGTATATATTTACTCAACGGGCGAAAATATGGTGAGCTTATATATATTTTAGTTTGTGATAAGTATTTAATTAAATGTATGGTAAAAAGCATTAATAAATGACACCTACTATGTTTAAAATTGTGTATAGATAAACATTGTTTTTAAGCTGTCGTATATCTTAGAAATTGTAATCTTAGGTTATTGGGTCTTAGGTTTCGTGATCTTAGGTCTTAGGGGTCTTAACTTTCGTGATCTTAGGTTTAGTGACACCTAAACTGTCCAATATAATATTGAGAAATCCGATTTGTCCAAACGGATAAATTTTGTCCAGAATTGCGAAAGTGCTACTACACTGTGTCAAAAATAGAGAAAATGTCCAAAATAGAGAAATTCAGATTTTTTACTATAGGTATGTGACTAAAGAAGAGAAACTTATTAATAAACTCAATGTTAGAAGGACTTAATTTACTTACCTCCAACAACAAAATATAAAGCACATAATTCCCTCGTTGACATTAACATTGTTAATAAGTTTTAAAAGGAAATTTCTTAATGTAACAACAGCGCCGGGTAAATATCATAAAATCAGCTTTTCCAATGAATGACCAAGTGAAGCGAAACATTAGTGATATTATGAGAAATTGTCACAACTCTGTCTACACTATCAAACTTTGTGAGATGTGCCTATGGACACGATGGCGTCATATAACTACCGTATTTGGGCACGTCACACTTTCTTTTTGTCAAACTAGTTCGATAGCGTAGACAGAGCTTTACACGTTAAACATTATATACTAGAAATAAAAGTGCTGAGTTATTAAAAATATGCGCATTACGAAGAAGCTTCACTGGATTGCCACGATAAGTTGTAATTAAGGTTATTTATTTACGAAAACACATTTTTTAAATAGGAATACAATAAAAAAAAAAGACAATTTGATTGCTGTAGGTCTATTTCTATGTATAAATATGTTTATTTTTGTAATTAAAATGTTATAATTTGTGGTGATGGTAACTCATACTAATAATGATATCAAACTAAGAAGTAAATATCATTTTCATCAACTTTTAAATTTCACGCGAGAAAAAAAAAGAAGTCAACAGTCGATAATGATAGTTTTAATTGAAGATAGGCTAGACATTAAAAAGCAATATTCTTGTTTATTAGTTAAGTATAACTCGTACAATACAACATCACTTAGTTATAAATTGGTTCGATACATATAATAAAATTGTCGAAATAAATCAGAAAAAATAAATCATTTAAAACATGAACATATTTGTCATTGAGATGTTCGCTACCTAGCAACAGTAGCGATAATAGTATACACACAGATTGCTAATACGACTGATTGAGTCTAGCAGACTATTGCAAATCATCTAGAAAATATTCTGAATGTATGGAGTAGTTTTAATACACGAAATCCTTGTCACTGGTGTATTATATAAATACGCGGTATAACGCTAACAAGGTATATGCATGGACTAAAAAATACGTAGCAACGGTAACTTCAAACGATTTTTCACTGCCATTGTCTATGCTAAAGCACTGCTGCCAATCAAACAAACACGCTATTTGAACTCCGTGACTCTAACCGCGGCCCTCTATAGAACGTTACAGTCAATTGGCAACAGTAAACATTTTTAATCAGGATCAACAACAAAAAAGAACCCATATGTAGAGATCGTATGAGCAATCTTATTGCTCTCTATTAACATGTCCGCGTCGAGGATTGACAACAACACAAAATCAGACTACGGAAAATTCACTTTCGTACGACCGTGAATTAGTTTCTTTTATTCATCCATAAGAAATTAAAATAGTAAAAACCATAACAACATAAATATCATCATTATCATGTAAAAATGAATTATTATCAAAGTAGGCCTATATAGTATATTAATGTAATACACAAAGTAAAATGATTAAGATAACATAATCATTAAACGTTGATAAGGATTACCGTCTAAATTTTAAATTCTTTGACTTTAGTAGTTTTAAATGGTTTCCTATAATTATTTTCTCGAACATGCATTTTACTTTAACATTGACGAGATAATAATGCCTTATTAGGTTGGTATGGATTTTCCTTACATTTCTGTCTGTTAATAGGTGTACTGTAACATCTTTGTTTAAATTGTGAGGCAATTTATCGTGTCACAAATCAACCATAAATAGCGAAATTCATTTTAAAATATATCAAGTAAATTCAGTTGCTTAAATAAAGGTTGAGAATGGTTAGTAAAATCACTAAAGTTAATTGCTCTTACTGCCATTCTCTGGAGTAAAAGATAGGTTGTAGGTGGTATGATGAATATGTGCTTCTCCAAATCCCCAGTTAGTCCAGCAGCCAAATGCCTATTTTTCCATAACCTTGCAATGTTTTCTATAGTTTTTTTTATGGATTTTGTTTCTCGATATCATCAGAATGAAGAATTTTTTTACTGGACGGCTGTCAGCATTGAGCAATTTGCATAAATAAAATGGCCGCCTTCATAAAACATGCTATATTTTTTTTGTAAAATTGACCGGAAACCCAATTTGTAACAATTTTGACCTTTGACCTTTGAAACGGCAGGTCAGAGCGAATTAAAACTAGGAGCAAATTGTTCTTAAGATATACATTTATATTCAGTTTAACAGATGATATTGCTTGAAAATGATCGGAAGTGTGTTTATTGACCTTGGACATAATTTGTTTTTCTCTTTTGTGGCGCAAACACCACTTTTATTCACATTCATATTATCTCATATTACATAAAAATCGTATTATTTAACTTGTAAATGTCGTTACAGTTCATAAGTAACATTTTTACATATATGAATTCTGTATTACTCCTTTTTTCATTAATTTTCTTATAGGCCTATTTTGCTATACACTTGACAGGATCATCATTATCATCTATCCCGTTTTAAAATAAAAAAAACCCGGATTATACAATATATTTATATACATGATAAAAAGAAATAAAAAAAAACAATAATAGCTCAGTACCACCAGTAACCCGTATCACAGTAATTCCTTTTCTGATAATCGTATCAAATTTGAAATTATATTAGCATAATAGTATTTCTTAAAGCTACCTATTTTTCTATACTTGTTTCTTTATTGTTATATGTTTCACATGCAATGTTATATAACATATTGCTTTTAAATGAATTCCATAACGATTTACCCACTGGCTTATTTAGTGCTGATAACATTTTTATTCTATAAATAGTAAATACTGCAAAAGTGTAAATATAATCTATTAGCTTATCTCCCGTTCCTAGTAATAATTGTTTAAATGATATATTATTGTGGTTTAAACTTACAAAGATACTAAGCATTTTCCTCCAAAATTTCTGAATAAATCTACAACTAAAAAACAAATGATTTTCATTTTCAATTTCTCCACATTTGTCACACGTTTGTGTTTCCTTAACTTTCCACTGATACAGCCGTTTGTTGGTAGGCAGTATTCTATGTAACATCTTATACCTGAATTGTGCTAGTTTCTTATCTTTCATTTTACATACTTTCCGTAACCAAGATGTTTTCCAATCTATGTTGTTATCATTGAAGTACTCTTTCCATTTTAGTTGTGACATTGGAATTATGAAATATTCTTTCACAAACCATGAGTATATTAGTTTGGTAGTATTAATCTCATACTTGGTCCCAACTAACTCATCATTATCATCACAATTGAAAATATCTACCTCCTTAATAATACGTCCATTGAATTGGTATTGCCTTAATAATGCACAAATACTCATTTAACCAGTTTGTTTTACATTGTAGTTTCACCAGTATTTCGTTTGATGTTAAAAAAGTGTTCTTATTAACAATGTCTTTAATACTGATAATGCCACTCTCAATCCAATGCTTGTAGAAAAGCGATTTCTTTTTTAGTTTAACGTAGTGGTTTCCCACAGTTGCTCATTCATTATATCGTTATAAGTTTCAGGTTTTTTTTTAGAGATTCTGTTATAATTTATGTAGGCTTTTATCATATTTTTGTAAAACAGTGGAATTTTATCAAAATTAACATCAATAATGCTATAACATGACATATTAAGTAAACATTAACATCACATATTTTTTTAATATAATACATTGGAATATTTTTCCATTTAGCACCATCATCATTCATAATTCTTTTTAACCAGCCACACATGAGTGCGTTAACATGAAGAGTAAAATCAGGCATTTTAATGCCTCCCATCTCATCATCACCAATTAGGGTTTTTTTTTTTTATCTTTTCCCTTTTATTGTTCCAAATAAAATTATATATTAGATTTGTAACTTGTGTATATACATATTTTGGAACATCAGTGATATTTGCAGCATATGTTAATTTAGATTAGGAATATTATTCTACCAAAAATTGAGAGATTTCTAGCATTCCATTGTTTTAAAGTCTTTTCTAGCTCTATTAATTTAACATCCCAGTTTTTTCTGGTACATTCTTCTGTATTATACCCTACATATATGCCTAAAATTTTGATCGGGTGTTTTACCCAATTTAATTCTAAAGGCCTATCTATTCTGTTCTTCCATTTACCAATCCAAAAAGCATTGGTTTTTTTTTATTTAGTGTCATTCCAGATACTTCACAAAAAAGTTCAATTACACTGACTGCTGACTTAATACTTTTGTCATTACCAACATACAAAACAGTATCATCGGCTAATTGGCTTATTCTAGCTTCTATGTTATTTTCATTATTTGGAAGTTTAATACCCTTATAGTCATCTTTGTTTCTTATTCTAGATGCCATTACTTCAACCACTAAAATGAATAACAGAGCAGATAGAGGACAACCTTGTCTAATACCTCTTTCCATTTTAAAATTGTTTGAAACCCAACCATTGTTAACTGTGATACATTCAACGTTATTATATAATACTTTTACCCAGTTACAAAAGAACATTCCAAAGTTAAACTTTTCTAAAACTATTTAACATAAAATCTCTACTAATAGAATCAAAAGCCTTCTTAAAATCTAAGGTAATTATTGCCCATTCGATATCATTACATTCTGTATAATAAAGCAGGTCTTCTATTAACCGAATGTTTTCACCAGCGAAACGGCCTTTTATATATCCTTTTTGGTCTGAACTTACTATTGATTTAATAACCATTTTAAGTTTGTTACTTAATACATGTGCAAGAATTTTATAATCGGTGTTTAAGAGGGTAATGGGACGCCAATTATTCAAATTTTCTCTTTCTCCATCCTTGAACAAAAGGGTGATTACACCTCGTTTTGCGAAAAGGATAATTCCTGAGAATTATAACTTTCATTTAACGCATCGCAAATTAAATGTTTAATATTATTCCAAAAGAACACATAACATTCAACACTTAGACCATCCGATCCTAATTTGCGCGCCTTTTGCTTCTACATTATAAATGTTTTCAAGCTCTATTTTTTGTTTTCAATTTTATTTTCAATGGTTATATCACAATTTTGAGTATTCATAATTGTTTCATTTAAGTTTTTTATTTGTTTTTGTAATTTTTCTTTCATTTTATTCTGGTTTTTATTTTTTTGTTTTCCGTATGCAATTGAAAATTCTTTTATTTTTGTTTTCACAAGCTCCCATAACAAACTTGCACTTACACGTTCTCTATTATTTTTTAGTATTGAAACATCAATTATTTTAATTACTAATTTTGTAAATGTTTCATCTTTCAGAAAGCTATTGTTGAATATCCATAAACCAGGACCGCGTATTTTTTCATGCAAATTTATTTTAATTGATACCGTCTGGTGATCAGTGAGAATAGCTGGACGAATGTCACAGGCTAAAACATCTCCATTTGAAAAGAGATCTTCTGATATTAACCAGTAATCCAGCCTACGGAAAATGTTGTTAAATTTCTTACGCCACGTAAATTGTCGCTTATTCATGTTTTTGGATCTCCAAATATCATTTAAATTTAAATTAGGTTTTTAATCGTAAAAACAGATTTATCAGACCTATTTGCGCTACCTTTTTGGTCAATAGAGAGGTTTCGCAACGCTACGAATACGATAACGAAAACGAATACGTCACGCACATGTATTCGTTTTCGTAAGCCTGCAAAAATCGAGGGCGCCGTCGATCCAAAAAAAAAATGTGACTGCGGTAAATTCGAAGCGCAGCAGGTACGTGTTGCTTGGCTGCCTAGGCCTAGCGTAACATCAAAGCGAGTGAGCACTTTAAAAACTGCTATTTATCAAAATCGACTTGTTATTTTAGTAAATTACTTTTAGTAAATTACTTTCAATAAATCTATAATTATATTATAATCATGAATCATTTCTGATTCAAATGCAAAATGTGGAAAATAATCAAAAACTATACTCGTTTTGTAGTTACGAATATGACTGGTGATATTCGTCAACACAAATACGCTTTACGAATATGAAATGGGGATCAGCTCAAAAGTTTCATAAATGTATGACGTATCCGTTTTCGTTATCGTATTCGTAGCGTTGCGAAACCTCCCTAATGTCACTATTCATAATGCAATTCAGATCTCCACCTAGAATGATAGAATTACCCTTCCCTCCATCAAAGTCATTGTAACATTTGTGTATGGTCCTAAAGAATGCACTTCTATTTTTGCTTTCATTAGGAGCATAAATATTTATAATGTCCAATTCCTTTTCATTTATCATTAAATTAAGAAATATATATCTTCCATCAATATCAGTTAACTTTTTACAAATTTTGCATTCGTAATAGTATCGACACTCCTCTACTATGTGAATTACCTATACTATGGATCGCTTCACCTTGATTTATTAAGAATCTCATTTGTTAGATGGGTTTCCTGAAGCAGACATATATCCGCTTTTTGATCTTTTACCCATTGGAATAGCTTATGTTGTTTATTTATATTTCTAGCTCCTCTAACGTTTAGTGTTATACAATGTAAATTCATAAGATTAGAGTAGAGCTTCCTAAGGAAATTACAATATTTAGAATACATATTATTAAGATTAAATTACTTGTTTTTGTTTCTCTTTCTTAAACTTCTTTTTTCAATACTCTTTGTTTTTTCTTCTGTCCTGCCTTCATTTCCGGACTGTTCCTTCAGATCTCTCGCTGCTTTCTTGTTTGTGTTAACACTTTTACTTTTTTGCATACTTTTTTCAAAGTAGTCAGTTACCTTCTTCTGTTCATGCTCCTCTCTTTCCCCAACTTCCTGCTCCTCTCTTTCTTCAGCTTTCTGGTCCTTTCTTCCCGCTACTTTTTTTTTCTCTTTCTTCAACTTCATGCTCCTCTCTTTCGTCCACTTCCTGCTCTTCTCTGCTCCTCTCTGTCGTCATCTTCCTGCTCATTTTGGTTTGTGTGTTTTTCTATAGTGATCTCACTTGGACATAATTTAATAAGGTTATTCTATATTATAATAACATAAAATAATAAATATTTGTCGTAGGGAGCCAATTTTGGTGTCAAATTGTTCACAATATATATGTTCATACTTGCCATAATGCTGATACTCCTTACAGCAGTACAGTTTGTTCTGGCACCCAACCAACTTGCAATGCTAAAATAGGCCTACCACTGATTTAAATTTTGAAAATGTTTATGTTGATTTAAATAAAATAAATAAATAAATACAAAATTAGTTACCAGAGCCTGCCTATTACTTATTTTTAAACCACAATTACGAATCTTTATTTATCCTTGGCCAGCAATTTGAATCGTATGGTCAAGCACTTGAACTGCTTAGTCTACCTCAACTAAAAGTTAGACGGGATTAGTGTTACTTGAATTTGCCAAAGGTATTGACCAAATTTTTCCCAATGCATTAACCAAAAGCAGAGCGGACACATGTGGAAGGGTCCTTAGAAACAGTGAAAATCTCAGCGAGTTTTTCTCCAGAAGGAAAAGATACAGATATTCTTGTTTCCATGCACTTTGCCGCCTAATTAATACAAATAAGTGATCTTCTCTCCCGCCCTCCTGCCTCCCTGCTACTTGGCGTTTTCCTGGTTGTGATTGGCTTTTACTTTGATTACCGTTTTTGTTTTGTTTTTAGTAGTAATAACGATTATAATAATAATAGTAATAATAATAGAAAAATGAATTTTAACAATTTTAATCAGAACAGTATCACAGTTTTGATTTTAATGTCTTGTAAATGGTAACGTCCTTTTTTGTGTACAGGTTAATAGTTTTTTGCTATGATATTTTGTTTTTATAAGCTTTTTCGACTTATTGATGTTCTGCATGATATTTTAATGTTTTTAACTATTTTTTTATTATTGTACAAATGGTATATGTAATTTACTCTCAATTCAATGTTTTATATTGCAATGAGTAGAACGAATAAAACCAGAAATAATCTTTCTATGATGTCAAGTGGATACCAGCTCATTTGCTTCAGAGTAGTTTTAGGATAATTATAAGATTTAGGTCTATCGTATAGAGTTAAAACAAACAACGTTATGTATAAGATAATGAGTTATTCTTATTGATCATTTGCTTTTTTTGACAAGTATGTCTATTGTTATTTAATATTATTTTGATTATGACTACGCTTTTAAATATGAAGAAATAACAAATACTCAAATAAAAAACGATCTCATCGATCGCCGATGATTACGAAGTGACCTCACATTTTACATGCAGGTATTTTAGTGAGAAGACGACATATTTTGACCATGGAAAAACGATCGTGCATATCGTATTTGTCCATGTTTTAGTGCGTGTTTTTTAAAAAGGGAATTTCCCGGTTAGTAGAAACACGTCGTGCAGTTGTGAGGAAACAGAAATTGCCTTTTTATCAACTGCATAATTATCATTTTATTAAAGAAATTCCTTTCAACCTCTTTTGGTTATAAAACAATCTTATTATAGGCCTACCTAATAAATATCTTCATGTCCAGTGTTTATTGAGTTTTCAATTAAACAAGAAGAAGCAACGAATATACCGTATACGCACGTACGTAAATCATCATTATTACAATATGTTCATATTTTTTTAATATAGCTAATAAAAAATAATTAATCGAATACATAAATGTCATAATTTTTAACGACGATATCTGATATGTTTTTTTTATATAATATTTTAAATTCTAAATATGATTGTTCATTAATTTCACTATTTAGTTTAAATATCCCTGGTCGTACACGAAATAGATATTTATTGCATATTCCTTTTAGCCGTGTCGACTGTACTAAGAGGGAATTTTTCATAGACTACCATATACATTTAATAATCTAAATATTGATAATTTTAATGACAGGCTTGGTTATTTTAAGAGGAAGATTATGTGTTCACTTCTTGAACAGCCTTCATAACCTGCTTGATTAATATAAATTTTAAATTGAAATTGTTTATGGCATGTTGATCTACATATATATATATACATATATTTTTATCTGTATTTTATTGTTAACCGTTTTTGATGTTGTATTGTTTTATGTTTCAAACCTGTTAGTGGCGGTATTTATCGCTGTTGGTTTTGACTGAATAAAAGACATATTTGGAATAAGATGCAAATTAATTTTTATAATGGATAATGCTTGGATTGCTTTTCCGGGCTTATTAACCAAATAGTAAACTTAAAGTTTATTAATACATTGTTTTACGTAATTTGTTTGCATATAAAATTAAAGACACGACGTAGCCTTACCTATAAAATATTTAACATTTAAATAATTATATTGGCCACTGTTAACATGTGCCGCGAATAATATAATCTTATACAATTTGTCATTTTCGAAGGCACATGTCTTTCTCCTTAGACCTGTAAAATAAAAAATAAAACAATTTAATTATTAAGAATAAAGATTCATCGACCAAATCAAAAATATCCTTAAGGTAAATATTCTAGATCCTAGCATCATTTTATCGCGACCAAAATTAACGACCGATTTAGAACAAAGTGACTACGGCGGGGCTTCTCCTTCTTCTTGAGTCGGTGCGTTGCAGTACGACCGCTTCCTCTCATGATGGGAGCATTGCTGTCGGGTGGCAGTGCCACCTGAGACTACACGTCGGTTTAGCTTCCCCTTTTATGTCTACATACGTTCCGTCTTATTTTGTGTTGAAATTGCGCAAGAATATCATCATTGCGTAATTTTACGCACTTATAAACTATAACGTTTTTGCAATTGGGGCGACTTTGTAATGGGGAAACTGTGCAGGGGGGACTTTGTTTTTTGGGCGACTTTGGAATCGGGCGACTAGGCCTAGACATGAATTCGGATAAGCCTAGCTAGCTGCTGCTGCTAGGCTGAGCTTAAAATTAATAAGCAATTTGATTAAGATTATTATGATGTTGTTCTTGTACAGTGCAAATCATGATGTTACATATAAATCATACTAACAATTTTATCTGAAATATTACTTGGGCCTAAAAAATCGTATTAATTGTGTGTATAAAATTGATTCGCCATTTTTCGACACATTATAACTTACCCGTTTTACCGAAGAAGAGACATCCTTACATCAACGCGTTTCTATTGTAAACTAACAGCTCCTAAATTACTGAAAAAGTGTAAATTATTTACAATTCTGATCGATATTTTAGAAATTAGGTGTGCATGGTGTATAACAATACAGTACTAACTTTACTGTAGCAACAGTCAGTAAAACCAAAATTTCCACCGAAATTTGCAGAAAGAAGCAATTAAACAATGTTTTTCAAAGTTCGGATTATCTATAGTATGCCTATCTATATATAAATTATGGTTAATTCTGACATAGGCGAGCACAATGCAAAAACTTTGGTACAAATCTCCGCCTTGGATACCTACCTTATCTATCTCAGATGTACCGCGAAACGTAGATTTGATAACATTAATGTGCAGTTCGACGCTATTTTTCCATATTTCTATCTTAGCAAGATATTATAAAGAGTTTTTTAACAACATTTATGATTTCAACAGTAGATTTTCTACTCAATTTCAATTCTTGGCGGTCAAGTTATTTCCGGGTTTATGATAAGTTCACCTTGCAGCAACTTGGTTTCAACTATTTTCTCTCTTTTATACACAAGGGAGCAGTTAAAATAATAGATTTGACCCTAAAGGTGACTGGAAACAGGCACTTTCCATCAATCAATACAGTGTCCCTTTGAAAGACGGAAGAAAAAAACAGATACTATAGTAGGACTGGAGCTTAAGTTGGCCATTAGTCATAGCCATTTTAGTTTTTTGTTTATTTTAGGAACGGACCGCGCGTGTGAAAGGTACAGTAGTTAAAAAATAAAAATTATACTGCAAATTAATAAAGATCAAATTAAATATACGCCATAAAGAATCGGAATATATTATGGGGTATAGTATTATAAAATTACATAGGGAGATTTGATGATAAGACATTAATCGAGTGAAATCCCGATAGCTGAGTTTTATTAAGTAAGCTGGCAGGAATAACTGTAGGCTATCTGTGTCCTGTTAGGACCGAGATGTCTGCCCATGTTGCAAGCCGTGATGTCTTCTTTCTTGGGCCGAAATGGCCCACTCTGTCACGGCAGTTAGTTTCAAAAGATGTTTAAATTAAATAATGTATTAATACTTATTAGGATGATATTTATTTGAATAAACGCCTCTCCAATAAAACATCACTTTGAATAATAATCACCACCTCCTATCCACCCCCCCCCCCCCAACCCAACTATCTAATAAACGTCCATCCCATCCACATTTATAATAACACAATTATACTATTTGTAGTAGAATTCATCGCACTGTTATCTACAATTTACCAAGCATTTGTTATACTTTTCATATCTATTAGATAGAGGATTTCATTTGATTATAAATGTTACCATATTATTAAAACTAAAAAATTTAACATATATCCCTCGAATAAGCCCCTCCCTCGAGTCAAATGAACTCCGCCTCCCCACCTCCGCCCTATAAGGGCCCTACCAAATAATAAAGACTATACTTTAAAATGTTATCAATCATCTAAGACACTGTGAAACAGAATAGTTTAGTTTTACGAATGTCAAGCATTTTCAATAATGGTAACCGACAGAAAACGTAAAAGAAGAACATTCCGAGAACCATCGTCTACACTTCCTAGAGGGGGAGCGAGCGAAGCGAGCTCACCCTCTAGTATATATAAATTTACGTAAGGGCAAAATTCGGTAAATCGCGCCTTACTTCTAGAATTTTTACTCGATGGTATATAAAGTTGAACAAACATGAACAAAAAATATTTACTTCCCCATCCATTAATATATGTTCATACTTGCCATTGCAACATTCTTTTCAAAAAGTGACTAAAACACCCATTTTTTCTTTAATTTTAACCGCTGACCTGTTTTTCTCATCTCAATAACGACATGACAGCGCAAATTGTTTATAATTATATTATATATTTTTATTCAATCTAATGGATTATACTGTTGTGATTATTGCTTTTGCTGTACATAAGAGCCTATCGGGGTGGATTTTAATTCAAAGAGGTGTGGAAGGGGATACTATTACTAATACTATACAGTACAATGTCTTTCAGAAAAAAATTGATAAGCCATAGTGAAGCAGAATGGTCAGCATAATACAGTGTTTACATATGTCTCAACCATAATTTGGACTGCAGACCAACTTAAAGATTTATTGAGTACTTTTCTCACCACATGGACCAATGCAAGGGACATTTAACCAATAACTCATAAACAGAATATAATATATAAATCTTACGAATCAATGTTATCAATAGATTCATAATGTTCGTTTGTTTGAAACAAATCATTCTGACTTTGATTTCGTTGGCGAAAAGAGCGATTGAAAAACGTCTATGGAAGTTCGTCAAGGGGTTAACCCTTTGAAGACTTGGCCCGTATCCCATACGAGGTAATTTACTGTCCCAGGACGCAAGGCCCGTTGACTTTTTGGGGTCGCTGAATTGCACTTTTTTAGCATTTCACCTTATATAACAGTTTGTCATTGTTTCGCACTTTGAATTGCAAAAAGTTCAAAGGTCGTGGATTAAACCTTTCCGGTGTCTTTTTACCTTCTTACATAATTCTCTTCAATCAGCGCAACATCGCAGCTCTACATAGACAAGCAACGTAGACCTCCCGATGTATTCAAGTTTGTTCCTGTAGCTGTGATGTATCCCTGGACACTCTTGCCATCTTGGACGACGGTTCGATAAGAAATATCATTCTTTCTGACGTAGCGGAGATGTTGAAGGCACTAAGTCAGTATCCTGTTACCAACAGTCAGTGAAGGTAGAATAAATGTTAGGGCAGAAGAATCAATCTAAAAATTTCAGCCAGAAGAACGATTTAATCTACAAAATACCTTTACCTTACCAAACCTCTGAACATATTCATATCCCATTGCGGATTTTCAGCAAATATACACCCATATGCAGACATTAACACTACCTGTAATTAAAGACTCCAGCCCTCTTATCTTAATAGGGTCAGTTCAAGTCAACCTTCTGACCTCGAAGAATCCTGTACTGCTTGAAAAGTGAGGGTTCCGATTGCAATCAATACTATTTTCGACTGGACTCTACAAGGTTCATCATCATTTGAGACTAGATGAGGATGTACGACGACTTTGAAAGATAGATGTATTACCTCTCACCAAACATGCTACTTGAACAGAAGACACAGCCCACGCCTTCAATATGGCGTTGATATTTGTACATCATTGAAGTTTAAATTGAAGTTAAAAGAAAAAGCCGAAACAGCAGCAGTTCATAACCAACTCATCTCTAAACTTGTTGATGATGGATTAGTAAAGAAAATAACAGAAAAGAAGCTAACAATCAGGCAGAAGAAACATATTATATCCCACATCACGTTGTGACGCACAATAATTGTTTCTACGGATATCAAGGCAGAAACACAAAGAAACTCTAGCTACATGCACCAAATTTGGGACCATCATTGTTAGATGTTATTCTTCGTTTTCGACAACAATCTTTAGCCATTTCCGGTGATATCAAAACAATGTTCCACTAAACACGCCTCCATCCCTACGACCAATATTTTCTCCGTTTCATATGGAGAGATGAAAACAAAAACCTTCCACCTAACATCTACCAATGGTTGGCCCTATGCCTTTGTCACATTTGCTCTACAAAGATAGATGTTTTCCGACATGTATAAATCAGTGAAATCAGTATATGATGAATTTCACGTTAACAACTGCTTGTACAGTTGCAGTACCATTAACGAAGCTCAAAACGTGATGGACCGAAGGAGAACTTTACTACCAAAAGGTGGATTCATTGTTTGGCAGTGGACGAGTGATATCCCTGTCCAAATCTGAAGTTCGAGACTTCGAAACAAACGTATCTGAAGAACCTATGTTATGTATGAGATGGGCTACAAAGACAGACAATGTACAGACAGAATATGTATGTATGTAAACCGAGTATGAGATGCAGAGATCAAACGAACCCGAATTAAAAGACAAATGGAACCAGTGGGAAGCAGACTTGATTGAGTTGCCAGCATTGAAAAGTCAACGTTGCTATGAAAACTTACCAGTTACATGTATTCTGTGACACCTCAGAATGAGCATTATGTGGCGGTTGCATATCTACGAGGAATGAACAAGTATCATCAGCCTTGTCAGGTCACACAACAAACCATTCCCAGATTGGAACTCTGTGCCGCACTGATTAGTACCCAAGTCACCTTCAAAAAGAAATGACAGTGGAGTGACGCTGTTCTGAAGTGGCTAAATTACGAGACGTGCAGGTTTACATATTCGTATGCACACGGGTAACCGAAAACCTATACCTGACAACGGGGTGCAACTGGCACTACATAAATACACATCATAATCCTGCTGATGAAAGTACGAGAGGGAAGAGTGCGTCCAAAATAGTAAATGACTTGAGATGAAGCTTTCTCGTAGAATTGAGGCCAGTAATGCCACACCTATGTATTGGAACTTCCAACGACCAAAGTGAAATACGCTCCACGTTGTTCTGTGAAACAGTTACTGTTAATAATCGCATTGACGTGGACGACTTTCAAGATTATGACGATTTGATTACATTTCTAGTCGGGAAGTTTGATTGGGCGGTTCTTCACAAACTGGAAAAGAAGCCTGGAAAATTGTGCAACAAGAATGTTTTGAATCAGAGATTGGAGACCTCTAGAAAGGTAAAAGAGATATCTACAAAACTAAATCAACTGAACCCAATCATTGATGAAACTACTGGATTGATTTGCGTTGGTGAGAGGCGGAATAATGCAGACTTGGCATTAAAACAAAGATGTCCAGCGATCCTCGATCCAGCGCATCACAACACAAATGCTGATTACTAAGACTTCTCTCTCCACAAGTTATTTCTTTCTGCAATCTCCGCATACACTTACAATTTATCTTTATATTTATTTTCCCATATCACCTTCTCCTATAGTTTCACACAAGGTCTATAAAATATATATAATCACGAACAATGCAATTCAAGTGTTACCATATACGTTCTGACGCTCCAAATTTTTGACAAAATTAGATTTGTTACCACAAGTAAAAACACCCCTATTGAAAATAAATAGTACGGTCCATTCCCATTTCCCCGACCAACGATGTTATGCTTTTGGTAGATTTTCTTTATAATTTGCACAGTGCGTCCAAATTTTAAAGAAAATCTTTTTTTTTAACTTTCAAAAAGTTCCATATTTATAGACAACTGTTTGACAAAACTAACATTATGTTAAAGGTTCTATTGCATGTTTTTAGTCGCGTGGACGCGACTCTATGTTAACTATGTCGGTCGGTCTGCCTGTCTGTCGGTCTGTCGGTCTGTCTGTCGGTCTGTCTGTCGGTCTGTCTGTCGGTCCGGTATCACTATGCATTGTAGCACGCGACTTAATGGTTGTTGGCCTTGTTAATCGTAGTATTAACAACCGAGGATTTCATTGCGTCGGGAAATGATCAAACCAGGTTAGGACCACTTTGAAAGGCGTGTCTCTGTCATAGGAAATAGCTTTCTCCAAATTTGGAGCAAGTTTCTGGAACACTCTTCCAAGAGACTTACGAGAATCAACATCGATAGATCTATTTAAGAAAGGCATTAAAACTGTTTCCTATTTATTGGAATGTGAAGCGCATTGAGCCATTTGGAAAGGCGCCGTACAAATCGTGTTATCTTTATCATTATTGTCATCATTAACATTTTTCATGTAAAAAAATGTTCTCCCAAAAAAATGACTTGCCATCGTTCTAGCCAATACTAAACGCGGCCGAACTTAGGCATGAAGTTGGTAACGATTTATCGCCCGCAACACTATTTAGAAATATCCACCGAGAGTGCGACTGCCTACAAAATTCGTTCTCCACACGTAGTCGTTTTAGTTTGAACAATGGTATACGCCTATTAAGTGTAATAACAAATAATGTAAATCAGATTTTATATAACATTCTTCCAATATGACTATGAATTACAGTCGTACAACTGTCCGCGAAGGTCTAAACCATGTGTTTCGTTGATTTTGGCTGCCTAACTGAGTAATCTGCTTTCTTGAATGCGATTATCATTTATACCTAAAAATCACAAACGCATTGGTTATCCATATTGATTTATTGGTAGTTATTAAACAAACATAGTCTCCAATCAACTTCAGCGATGAAACTGATTAACTACACTAGTTCATTAAAATGGACCTGAGGTGGATTTTCGATGTTATTTGAAGGTTTAAAATTTACAGCATGTAAATATAAATTTACAACACGAGACGAGAGATACACAGTCGATCAATGACTGGGTTTTCAATCATGATTGATGGCCGAGAAATGTCCGCGAAGAGTTAATTCATTCAATGTAAAATGCTGTTAAATACAGGATTATATAGTGCCCTAACATACCTTTTGTTTCTCGAAATACAGGATTAATATAGTGCCTTAACATACATTTGGTGGTTCTAAAAACCCGACAATAGTATAAGCAGAGAGTGAATGAATTAAAACAAAATAATAATTTAATTTAAGCCAAATGATAATATAAATAAACTGTAACAGGGAGCGGATGGGATGGTAATTCGCAAATTTTGGGGATTTTCAAATGAAGCTTACCCTAATGAGGTGAATTCATACTAATATAAGTAACATCTAATAGCCCCTAAATCATCATAAAAAATCCATTTCAGGTCCATTTTATTAATAATTTTGAAAATAAACTTAAACTACACTGTACATTTACAGGCATAGGCCACCTAATCATTAAATACCAGCTACAGTTAAATAAAGCAATTTAGCAAAAATGTTTACATGTATTTTTTCAAATCATTTATCATAACAACTTAACATAAATATAATTAATTTTTATTTTAAAATGTAAATTTGTTTCAAAAACGTTTTAAGTCAGTTTAAAGTCTTTATTTGAAAAAAAAAAAACCCCGTTGTGAATTAAGTTAGAATGTATTCTGACTAGTTAGCTTCCACATATTGTGAGGGGGTTTGTTGAGAGAATGTGTCTGGTGGGTGAAAATCTGTGATAATACCGTATATGGCTCAGTGCCCTATCTGTATGATATTAGCTCCTCAAATGTTGCTGATAAGCTTATATATATAATAATAATAAATATTGTCAAATGATTTAAACATTGCTCATATTCGGAACATTATCTCAGCGAAATTTGAATATCATACAGTTAGGGCACTGAGCCATATACGGTATTATCACTGATCTTCACCTACCAGACACATTCTCTAATACAACAAATCCCCTCACAATAATGTGGAGGCTAACAAGTCAGATTACATTCTAACTTAATTCACAGGGGTTTTTTTTCAAATAAAGACTTTAAATATATATAAATTATATATAAATCCAAAGGCAAATTACTGAAAAAATGATAATGCTGTGGGTATCAGTGGCTGGATCTCAATGGAGATACAAAAAAAAAGCGAAAACCTAAATCAAAACGATAAGTAAAACAGCCAGAAAAGTTAGCATAAACTATATATATCAACACATTAGAGGCATAGAACATTAATTCTAAACCGCTCGGTGATATACTAAAATTTAATTAATTATATAATAATTAATGATTATACATATATACAAATTGTTATTTTGTTTAAACCCGTTTCGAATTTAGTTAACTTATATACAATGTGTAAAGAGAAAAAACTAAATGCCCCAGACCGAAACAATAATGAATGCAATTGTTGTGACAATATCATTATATTGATTTAACTATTCAATATTCTATTAAATGGAACATAAACCAATGGAAAGCTTACTCAAATCTTATGAGAAAGAGAAAGATATAGTACATAGCATATGTATCATGTGACGACACTTTCCCTCAGCCTCGGTTAGAAAAATATAATTCCTCGAGAAAAATATCGTGCTCTCCTGGATGTCAATATTTGTGTATAATACAAAACTGAGCCGATATTTTAGAAATATAGCATAATTATACCATTCTTAGTACTAACACACATACAACACAAAACAATTATACTATATAATTAACTTAGTTCCTTTACTACAACACTCTCTGGCCACATCATTATATACTGCATCTGATAGACTGCAATTCTGCATGTTAACTTTAACAAGCTTTTGGCATTTACTCAGGTAATTGCCCAGTAAAGCACCATCAATATTACTGATATCATTATGTCCAATATCAAGCTCTTGTAATTCTAGCTCTTCTTCTGGATACTCTCTAATAATATCATTCATTACGCCACCAGATAGTTTACAATTATGCATGTCAAGTTTAACCAGCTTAGGAGACGTTTTACTCAAGAATGTACCCAGTAGAGTACCATCAATATCACTGATGTCATTATTGCCAATACAAAGAGTTTGTAATTGTAACTCATCTCCTGAATAAGTTCTAATCATTTCATTCAATACTTCGCCTGATAGTTTGGAATTATCTACGCCAAGTTTAATTAGCTTAGGAGAATTACTCAAGAAGAAAGCCAGAAGTATACCAACAGTTTTACTGATATCATTATTTCCAATATCAAGCTCTTGTAATTGTATTTCATCTCCTGAATACATTGTAAACATTCCGTTCATTGTGTCACCAGACAATTTACAATTATACATGTTAAGCCTTTCTAGCTTAGGGGAATTACTCAAGAAAGAACCCAGTAGAGTATCTTCAATGTCGCTGATATCATTATTCCCAATATCAAGTTCTTGTAATTGTAAATCATCTGTTGTATGCATTCTGATTATATCATTCATTACGTCACCTGATATATTGCAATTATTCAATAGAAGTTTAACCAGCTTAGGAGAACTACTCAAGAAAGTACCTAGTAATAAACCATCAATGTCACTGATATCGTTATTTCCAAAATTAATATCTTGTAATTCTAACTCATATTCTGGATAGACTCTAATCATCTCATTTAGTATGTCACCAGATAGTTTGCAATCGTGCATGTCAAGTTTAACCATCTTAGGAGAACTACTCAAAAAAGTACCTAATAAAGAACCATCGATGTCACTGATATCGTTATTTCCAAAATTAATCTCTTGTAATTCTAACTTATATTCTGGATAGACTCTAATCATCTCATTTAGTATGTCACCAGATAGTTTGCAATCGTGCATGTCAAGTTTAACCAGCTTAGGGGACATTTTGCTAAAAAATGTGCCCAGTAACGTACCATCAATATCACTGATATCATTATTTCCAATATCAAGCATTTGTAATTCTAACTCATCTCCTGAATACATTCTTATCATTTCATTCAGAACATCACCTGATAGTTTGGAATTATTCACGCAAAGTTTAACAAGCTTAGGAGAGTTACTCAAGAAAAAGTGTAAAAGAGTACCATTGATTTTACTGATATCATTATTTCCAATATCAACCTCCTGTAAATCTAACTCATCTCCTGAATACATTCTGAATATTTTATTCATTATTTCACCTGATAATTTGCAATTGTACATGCCAAGCTTGACTAGCTTGGGAATATTAATCAAGAAAGATCCCAGTAGAGTATCTTCAATTTCACTGATATCATTATTTCCAATATCAAGCTCTTGTAATCCCAACTCATCTGCAGTATACATTCTGATAATTTTATTCATCACGTCACCTGGTAGTTTACAATTATGCATGCAAATTTTAACCAGCTTATGAGATTTGCTAAAGAATGTACCTAGCAAAGAACCATCAATGGCACAGATATCATTATTTCCAATATCAAGTTCCTGTAATTCTAACCCACCAGGATACCCTCTGAATATTCCATTCATTATGTCACCAGACAGTTTGCAATCACGGAGGCTAAGTTTAACCAGCGTAGTGGACATTTTACTCAAGAAGGTACCTAACAACGTACCATTAATTTCACTCATATTATTGTTCCCAATATTAAGTTCTTGTAATTTTAACGCATTTCCTGTATACACTCTGACAATTTCATTCATTACATCACCAGATAGTTTGCAATCATGCATTCCAAGTTTTACCAGCTTAGGAGAATTACTAAAAAATGTACCTAATAGGAAACCATCTACCTTACTGATATTATTTTTGCCAATATCAAGCTCTTGTAATTCATCTCCTGAATACATTCGAATCATTTCATTCATTATGTCGCCTGATAAGTTACAATCATGCATATTAAGTTTAAACGGCTTAGAATACTTACTCAAAAATGTACACAGTAAAGTACCGTCAACGCTACTGATGTCATTATTCCCAATATCAAGCTCTTGTATTTTTAACTCATCCACTGTATACATTCTAATCATTTCATTCATTACATCACCTGATAGTTTGCAATTATGCATGCAAAGTGTATTCATCTTAAGAGTTTTACTCAAGAAATGTCCTAATAAAGTACCATCAATGTCACTGATATCATTATTTCCAATATCAAGCTCTTGTAATTCCAACTCATCTTCTGGATACATTCTGATTATTGAATTCATTATGTCACCTGACAGTTTACAATTATGCATGTACAGTTTTGCTAGCTTGGGAGACTTTTTACTCAAGAACATACCCAGTAAAGTACCATCAATTTCACTGATATCATTATTCCCAATATCAAGCTCCTGTAGATCTAACCCACTACCTGTATACATTCTGATGGCTTCATTCATTATGCCACCAGACAGTTTGCAATTACGCATGTTAAGTTTAGCCAGCTTAGGGGACTTACTGAAAAATGTACCAAGTAGAGAACTATCAATATCACTGATATCATTATTTCCAATATCAAACTCCTGTAATTCTAACTCATCATCTGCATACATTCCTATCATTTCATTCATTTTGTCACCTGATAGGTTGCAATCTTGCATGTAAAGTTTAAACGGCTTAGTGTACTTACTCAAGAAAGTACCCAGTAAAGTACCGTCAATGCTACTTATGTTATTGCCACTAATATTGAGAGCCTTCAGTTTCAATTTAACTCCTCTAAAAGAACACTCTCTAATCATTTCATTCATTACACCACCTGATAGATTGGAATTGTGTACGTCAAAGTTGAATATATTACCAAGGCCTAAAATATGTGCAAGAACTATTCCTTTGCATTTTGGAGACACTGTCATACAGAAACTTCGCACAATTTGATCTTGATAATTGATACAATTAAGTTGTATCAATAGATGTATGAAATGTCCCTTAAAATGTACACCTGGACTAATGTGCTGAATGAATTTTCTTATGGAAGAAGATATATCGACCATATGTTTTTTGATTTCTAAATCTGTGTTGTTCATGTAATCATATAATGCATTTACTACAGTAGCCTTATGTTCTCTTTTCACCAAGTTTAGCATTAATAGGTTGCGATATGTTGATAAATCATTTGTAATCCAATATTTTAGGAATTTAGCCCCATTAGCACCAAGGAAACCAATTGCAAACTCCCTTACTCCCTCTAAATGATCACTTTCTTTTACTAAGTCCCATTCATCATCAGACAATGGGGTAAGCAATTGGTGTGTGTCATCTGTGCATTCATTCTCCGGACATCCCCCTTCACATATTTTGGACAAGTAAAATCCTACCAATGACTCTGCTATCAACTTATGAAGAGGCATGTAAATCACTTCAAATTTAGATTTCCCAATTGGTGCATCTCTATAAACAAACCCAAGCTTCAATGCCAAGTCAACAATATCTTTGTTGCCTTTAAGGTCTTTTTCATTAATTGAAAGTTGATTTACTTTTAGGCTGTTATACATACATTTTCCTAGCAAAATCATAGCATTTAAATATGCCATAGGAATGTCTTCAAATTTAGAAATCATTCTGTGTTCTTCTTCTCGTTTGTTTATAAATTGATTCAAAATATTGCGAAAAATTTCTTTAACGAGATCCGTTTTATTGTGAGGAAGACTTCGCATTTCTTCCCACATAATGCAAATTGAGAGAAGAAACATTGGATTTTTGCACAATGAAGAAACGTCTGGGTGTCTACGATCACAAACTTGTTTGCCAATACCCAATTCCTCTTTAAGAGATTTTCCCAATTCTGGTTTATCAAAGTGCTGAAAGTATTTGTCAATATACATTCCTATGACATTATCATTAAATCCAGTAACTCTTACATGTAAGTCACTAACTTTGTTGAATTCATCAAGGTTTTCAGATCTTGATGTGAGTATCACAATACTGTTCTCTAAGTTTTCCTTTCTAAACAGTCCAATTAAGCTTTTATTCTTAAAGCTTAATTCCTCTAGACCATCTAACATTAACACAATCTTATCTTCATGCTTTACTATGAAACGTTTGAGTAACGTTGGATTAGGTGGAAGATTGGTTCTCAAACTGAAATCTTCCATATCCAGTTGCTTTACAATCAAATCTAAGATAGTCTCATCTATACCCAAATCTCTAACATTCAAAAGAAATAGAATTTTACCTTCAAATTGTTTGATTGTTTGCTTAGCAGTCCCGTTATACGCCAAGTACCTTAATAAAGTCGTTTTACCGATACCACCCTCGCCCTCTATGAGAATTTTACACGAAGGTGTAGATCCGATAACGTCTAACATACCACCTAAGGTAATTGGTTCATTTCCCTTCTTTTTCTGGAGTTCAATATCGTTGAATATGTTATTTACATCAATCACATAACCAGAATTCATAATTTGTGGTGTAAACATGTTGATATTGCGCCACTGGTGTCTATAAAGTAGATAGGCTTCTATTTGTTCTATAAAAAGAAATCAGATATATTATTATAGAACTGCAATGAAAATGATGGTAAAATGGCCAGAACATTCCTTTATAAATTAAACTGATTTAGAGTGGTTTAGAATCTCCTGGTGCACCATTATGAAGAACTAACATTCAGTTTCTTTTGATCTTGAACTTAACCATTTGTCTGCACATTTCAATCAATCGCGTGTAACTTTTAGTCACTTTTAGTGCTTTACTTAGAGATGTCCACAATAACTGTTGTAAATGTAAATTGGGAATAGCCTGCGCGTGGACGACACATACCACAACTTTCTACTCCCCTAAGGGTCTCTTCGTGTCGAGTGCTGCCACCAAACGTCGTCCGCCTGTCCACAACGTAATGTAGGCCTACCAGTACACCGGGGTAAACCCATACTCGTCCGAAAGATGTACTGGGTTCTGTAAAGTGCACACGAACCAGTTATTTACACTGGACCTCCAGTTTTAAATCCTTATCGGAGAAGACTTGTTCTACCACCAGAATAATGGTCGAGGAGTGTCTGCGCCGATTGTATAGCTATGGTATGCGGCGCCCTTACCTTAAGCGCTCGGCCACTCGACTAGACATTAATTGCGGACATTCGGTACACAGCTCGAGTACAACACTGTAATGGCAACCACGTTATGACAAAAAACGATTTGAATCAGATGAATATATAAGTTTATTCAAATGTATTGCTTGATTCCAATGAATGGAACACTTCAATCTCAATTTCTTCAGGATATTCTGAAATAAATATGTGCATGAAACCAGTACTTATGCACACAAAATTGCATAAAAAATGTAAAGTTTTGGAATATTTAAACAATGTTTAAATGATCTGTGACATCAATTGGTAAACAAATGGGTTTCAGGGATGTTAGCATCGTGACCTATGTATAAGATACCGCGAAATGTTTGACGATGTTAGCCTCTAGATGCTTAAGCTAGGTATTTTTTAACGGAGAGCTAGCTAGCCCTTTCTGGCGCCTTCGTCGTTTTTGTACATTGCTACAGTATATAAACACAACATACAAATAAATGAATAATGAATGTTGCATTGTAAGCCATTGTATTCTGTTAATAGACAATGACAGTTTTAGCAAAGTAGCCTATAATAAACTCAACATTATAAAAAAATACATTAATATAATACTTTTTTTACATTAAAAATATTATGTTTGTTTGGTTTATATTTTGCCTCATTTCTTTAGTGTGACTTTGCAAACCTCTAGGATTTTTAAATATTGTATTGGTTTCTTGGATTATAATTAGCTAATTCATTTAAGAAAAGACATGTTTTCATGTCTGAAAATGAACATGATTTGTTATTGTAAAATGGGCCGGAGGCCGCTCTTTACTGAATAAATGAAATGAAAATATGAAATGAAATCAAGCTACCACTATTTATAAAAGAAGGAACATCAAAAGTGAAACAATTATCTATTAGGGTTGCTGTTGTCTCTGTTATTATTCTTGTTGGTTTAGTAAATAGAGAAAAAGTCCTAAACTAAAACTGTTATCGGCTATAGGGCGGTGTGCATTTCAAGGAGACGTTAGCTAACTAGCTCTTTAACGCATTTCGTTAAAATATCGGATTTTGCAAGAAGTTTACTTTAAAAAGGATATGTACAGGGTGCATTACCCTCAAAGAAAGCCTAAGGTAAAAAAGCATCGGATTTTTTAGTGATTAGGCCTAATAGCCAGAAATAATACTTGTAAAAAATGGCGACTACGGTAGCCGGTTCGGGTGTCCCGCCAAAAAGATCATGTGACCCAAGACGCGGAAACGAAACTGTGTTTATGAATGTCGATGAAGTCAATATGAAAGGAGATTTCTTTGTTGAAACTCAAGATATTTACAAGGCTATATTGAAATCAGTGAAAAGCCAAAATATTTTTTGTATACAGCGTATCAACAATCTATGGAGGATTTATTATAGGAACACATCAAGATAGGGTTTGCCTGATAACAACTGGGTTAAATCTATCTAAGAGGTTAAAATGTATGATAAAAACCCATCCTGCCATACGATACAGATGCTACTCGCATTATCGTTAAAGATCTGCCTTTATCGTTATCGGATGAATACATTAAAACAAGCCTTCTGCGTTTTAATTGCATATACTGTGATCTATACAACGGATGAAACTGAGAGTTGACAGACAATTAACAAATTGAATGGAGACCGGGTACTATACGCTGAAACTCTTTGACAAGGTTTGTAAGCGTTTTAAACTTAAAAACGAGAATGTTTCACGATGGTCAAATAGATGAAAGAATTCTCAAAATATCTTTAAAATGGTCATAGTGCGAAAACATATACTATATATAATATATAAACACATTAGGCAATGAACATTAATTCGAAACCGGTGATATACTGAAATTTAATTAATTAATTTGAAACGATAAAGATGAGGAAATCTGTGAGAATCAGAAAAAGTCGCCCCAACCGCTCGAACTCGGACCGCCTGCTTGACATGCAAATGTCCTAACCATTAGACCACTGGGGCTTTCATGGTATTGTTCAAACTCAATTAGATAGCGACTCTTTAACTATATATATATATAAGAACAGAGTGTTAGTTGATTATTAAAATTATCTAGACTAGACATATTCCAATACCGTGTCTACCATTAGTTCTCTTTATGAAGTACGAATGTGACCTAGTCTGTTCCAGTCTTCATCAGCTCAACGTCTTTAAATAATTTTTTTTAAACAATGATGTATAAATAAGTTACATGATTCGATGATAAGCATAAGATCGACATCATTTTTAACAATATAGTCGTTACAGGATGATGTTTTGTTTTGTCAATCTTCTAACCATGTAACTATGGATTTCCATAAAAATGATCCTAATTAAATTTAAAACAATAGAACACAACTAACATGAGCCTGCATACTAAAACAAAGAATCAAGCACCTTAACAATTGCAATGAGACCACATTGTGCTGGCTAACAAACAATAGAATCAGAAAGGTACTCAAGCCTAGCAAGTTGTTGCAATTAAAAGTACCCACAAATCATGCAAAAAGCGAAATAATTTTAAAAACTAGACAGAATCTTCAAGATAAATAACAATATCAACAATATCACTGAGAAAGAACACTCTTAGGTGGAAAATAGTCAAATAAATCAAGTTGTTATAATCTGGTTGAAATAGAGGCACCTTGGCAGCATACTTATTGGAAAACATGTTCCAATAAGCTTGTCTGCCATGCATGTGGTTTGGAGGGTCATAAAAAGGACCAGTGTGGTGAAGAAAAGCTGTTACACAATGAAGTGAAATTCTCATCCAAGAAATGTGGGAACGTGTCATAGAAAAAAAACACTCTGGACACTGATAAAGATGACACAGTATCAGATGAAAGTGAGGAGAGTGATGAAGATAATGATGAAGAAAGCGAGCCAACAAAGGAAAAACAAAAGAAATTGGACCAAAACAACAGTAAAGACAGAAAAGATACATCTGTTTTTACACTTAAACATTTTAATTTAAAAATATGTTAAGATGGAAAATACAATATACCTGGTGTAGGAAATCTAAGCAAATTTACAGACGGCTTGACTACTGGTTGATTTCTAAAAAAATTCTTAATCACGATGACGTAATATCATCAATCACAGATCATCAATCAATTTCAGTTAAAATCAGTTTTGATGAGTCTAAAAGAGGCCAAGGCTATTGGAAATTTAATAACAACTTATTGAAAAATACTGATTACCAAAAGTATATTAGAAATGTAATTTAAAAAAAACTCAATCCAATGAAAATAACCTTAGCCCAGATGTATTATGGGAATTATTAAAAGTAAAAATTAAAGACATTTCAATCTATTGTTGGAAAAAATCAATAAAGAAAAAAAAAATGAAAAAAAGTAAAACTACAAAAACAAATAAAAAAGCTAAATGATTCTTAGTAAATAATGATTGTAATGCCAATGAGAGTATAGAGGCAAACATTTCAACAGCAAAAAAGCTGAACAATATTTATGATAATGAAACAAAAGGTGCATATATACGTTCTAGAGTAAAATGGATTGAAAAGGGCGAACGTATCACAAAATAGTTTATCAATGCAATCTATATAAAAATGTACATAAGGGCAAAATTCAGTAAATTGCGCGTTACTTCTAGAATGTAACCCTGTTTACTAATTAAATTGAGTTAGATAATTAGTTATTGACAATTAAAACGAATTTAGGTTCAACGATTTGCCCCAAATAGGGATGTTTTCCGATCGTGGTATACACTGTCTAATGCATGTTCATCTTGAAAAATACCCGCATACAATAATACGAGGACGCCTCGCATTTTCCTATCTCCTCCTACGATAATTGTTGGCTGAAAACCAGTTGAACAGCTCGAGTACAGCATCATGATGTTGAAGACAGGCCGATTTTCTTTAAAAAATACTATTTTGATAGATTTAATATACCTTTATACAAATGTATTGATTTGCAATGAATGGAACATTCCAAAGTATTTGGTTTAACCATGCTTGCATACCTCCATGGTTTAACACAAGTAGGTACATTTATGGGCCCTTAGAGAATAAACATAAATAGTATTGCAATTCTGTACACTACTGTAAATAGGTATTAAATTAACCACTTTTGATCGCCATTTGAATCGCAAATTTCTTACTGTGAGTGTTGTTACTGTTAGATATAATATAAACAAATATACAAATAAACATTATTACTCTAAGTGTGTGTAGGCCCTACTGATTATAAACACATCAAATAAATACACTTTATTACTGACAGTTGCTTCTCAACGTTTGTATTAATGAATAACTAAAAAATATATAAACGTCGTATTGGTGTATCGTTACAAGTACCTTACTACTGTATTTCAATCGACTATGACTCGCAGTGAGAGTTTTAACAAAGTATTAAATCGCAAATATTTACTGTATTTAGTGGTATATTATTTATAGGCTTATAAAACATTAAAACAAATATTTCGTTACTGAGTGGATAAGAATATATTTAAAAATTGTTCCTCTTTGTACCTATCCTCTTCCCAACCCTAATGTTACATACAAAACACAAATTGGGTTTGTTTAAATGGGTCCAAATAACAAAATTGGACTATTTTGTGACAAGTTTATCCTTCGGAAGTAATTCTAAGGGTGCTAATTTTGGTTGACTACATAAATCATTGTGTTTATTTATTCGTTTCTGTAAACGACAATGTCCTGCGGTACGTACATTTGAAATCTCCAGTTTTTTCTTTCTGGAAATTAAGGTGTATTCGAGAACCATCTGTGGGCACGACCTAGATGGTACGCAAGCGAAGCGAGCGTACCATCTAGTTAAAAATATTAAATAAAATAAAACTCCCGGATGTGATGGCTTAACCGTTGAGATCTATTTACATTTCTGGGATGAAATTAAACACATTGTTTGGGACGCTCTAAATGCATATTATTTAAACAATGAAATGAGTTTTACACAGAAACGTGGTATTATAAGCCTATTGTACAAAAAAGGTGATAAAAAATTGTTTGAAAACTGGCGTCCTATTACGTTATTAAATAAAGAATACACAATTTTAATCCCTCGATTTTAGAAAAGCTTTTGATTCTGTAAATAGAGATTTTATTTTTAAGGTACTAACAAAATTTAATTTTGGAGACTCCTAAGTTTTGAAATGGAATGCGGAATAAGACAGGGTTGCCTAGTGTTGGCGTATTTAAAATTTCAAAGTTTTCTAATTGTGTTGCGTTTTGCGCACGCACTTGTGCGCAAAACTCGTACAAAGCGTAGACATATGGTTTTTACAATTGGACTTATTTTTCATACCTTCTGTAGTAGATTTCATTTATTTTGATGTACTTTAATTGCGAAATAACGACGCACGTGCACGTTAAACTTTAGAAATCGTTTGCTAAAGAATAGGTAATTTAATGCAAATTTGTGAAAAAATATACCTATTTTTAATCAGTTATAGCTCCTCAGGATGGCTGCACTGTAAACATATTTAATTCATGTTATAGGATGGCATAATAATTGTCGACGTTCATATAGTTTAACGTATGTGCATGTTCCATTTACGCGGATAACCCGAACTCGTTAGAGTGACGAGTTCAAATCTAGTTCTGTGTAATACTTTACTGCAAGGTAATGAATATTTTTAAGGGACCTCAGAGGTCTCTTAAAAGTTAAGGGGAAAATAGACTAATTTAAGGGTTTTTTTGTGAATACAAATACTTACGTGTACGATCCTTAATTTTTTCATTATTTAAGAGAAATTCTTAGGATTTAGAGTAAATATCTCACTTGTTATTGGTGAAACGTAAGTGGTATTCACAAAGGTGTTAAGGCTAGGTAAAGATGGTCTACCCAGTAACCATGCCTAGGATTCTTATGCTTCAACACAACTTTAGGTCAACACAGAAGTGTGGTTTGTTAATAGTATGCTACTATGCCTACATGTACATCCTTCTATGCTTATGTATAGTATTGTTATCAATGACAATTTGTCTTGATCCTCAACATTACAAGTTAGTCTAGACCTAGGCCTATATTCATTTATTTGTTTTTGCCATTTTCTTGTTATTGATGATGATCATCACAAACTCTCCTCCTCCTCCCCGTCACTCTCTCTTTTTTAAATTAAGTTTTTTTTTTAGGTAAGTGAATCCCTTAACTCATTTGTGAATGACCCTTAAGTAGTTCGCTTTGTTAATGGAATTCTTAAATTTCAAGAGTAAGTAAGCATAAGTACTAAGTACTTAAATGTTTTAACTTACGTGCTTTGCTAGAATCAAGAGATTCTTTAAGTTCTCCTTTAAGCTTTTCATACGTTTTTAGTTCACCTAACAAAATAATAATGAATATTACTTTTATAATAATGATTTTGTAACAGTATTTATTATTTCATTAGATAATCATGTACCGTTTTCTTTTTTATAGCTAACTCACCTTTACTAAAAACTAGTCTTTCTTCCAGGTCCACGTTATTGCTTCCAACGTATCCTACCCAAATAGATCGTTAATGATTAGAAGAGTAAATAATATTATTTTAAAATAATTGATCCTCATGAATATAATTGTAATTCAAAATACATTGCAATAGTAAAATGAACACAAATTATTTAAAACATAACCAATTTAAATTGTACGTTGATGCATACCAGTCATGGATGCATGCTATGGTGGCAACAGGTCAGGTGGCAATTGACTGGGTGGCAAATGGCCTAGGTGGCAAAAGGTCAGATGACAATTGAACGGGTGGAAAATGGCCTAGGTGGCAAAAGGTCAGATGAGAATTGACCGGGTGGAAAATGGCCTAGGTGGCAAAAGGTCAGATGAGAATTGACAATCGAAACAAGCTTGTGGTCTCTCTTGCAAAGCAAAGTGTTGGACATTTTGTTTACTCCTAAAGAAACACGCCCTCTTATTATCTCTCTTAAAAAGTTAAACATTTATTAAATATCAAATACGAATTAAACTGGTCAATTATTGTGTGATTATTATAATTTATAAAATAGAAATGTATTGTTTTAAAATAATTCAAAGGATTTTAGAACACACCTTCAGTTGAAACATGTAGTTTCAATTCTTTATGAATTTCACGGTCTTCTGCACCTATCCAAAGAAATAAAATGATACAACTGTAATATTTAAATTATAGGGATTTCGCATCTATTTTTCCTAACATTAATTAATTAATAATTCTGTCCTACAGAATAACAAATATTTGAAAAATTCTTATAAAATTGAAGTACTTTAAAAACTTACATCTACCTATTTTTTTTGTATTGTTTTCTCAAATCCATCAGGCACAGTAAATCATCACAACATAGGCATGATGTTTACTCGCGTCCAAATGTAGAGTCAGGTGATGTTTTTAAATTTTAAAAATAATTAATTTAAAACGACAAAGATGAATATATAAAAATAAAATTAATATAGCCAACAAAAACCAACCTTCCATTGAAAGACGTAATTTTTCTTTATGCATCTCATGATCTCCTGAAAATCAATTAAATACACAATCTTGTTATCTTTTGTTACAAATTGTTAATGCTAACTTCTTGATATTGTTACGGGCTCGCTCGTTAGGCTGAAACCAACAATAAGAATATAACAAAACACGTTGTAGTTGTCCATCTTTATTCATCTCCCTCTTTCTCTCTAGAGGGCTCACTTTCGTGTGACAAACCCATCACAATATATGCTGTTTAACCTACTGTACCTTTACGTAAAATCTCCTGAAGTTCGTCTTTAATCAATTCAAAATGTTTTAGTAGACCTATAAAACAATAGTAATTTATAATTAATGTTACAAATCACCAATTAACCCAATCGGGTTTGAACTATACCATGAAAGCCACAGAGGTCTAATGGTTCGGACATCTGCATATCAAGCAGAAGGTTCCGGGTTTCGCATCTCGATTGGAGCGACTTTTTCTCATTCTCACAAAGGTACAGAATAAATTCTAAACCGCCTGGTGAAATACTGAAATTTAATTAATTATTTGTAAACGATAAAGATGAGGAAGAATGAGAAAAACTCCCCAACCGAGATTCGAACCCGGACCTTCTGCTTAATATACAAATATCCTAACCATTAGATCACTGGGGCTTTTATTGTATAGTTCAAACTCGATTGCATAGTAAGTGGTACGACGGAACAGCACTAGTCCGTCAATTGTACGCACGCGCATCAGAGATCAAATTGATACGCCCTCATCTATCAGTATTTTTTATTCACGAAGCGGGTTATATATAAATCCAAAGGCAAATTACTGTAAAAATGACAATGCTGTGGGTAGCAGTGGCTGGATCTCAATGGAGATACGAAAAAAAGCGAAAAGCTAAATCAAAACGATAAAGTAAAACAGCCAGAAAAGTTAGCAGAGCTTTCGGGCAACACTAGCCCTTCATCAGTGCAAGTGAAGGAATTTGGATAACGTCATAGTATAAGAACTGGCAAGTGCTGCCTGGGTGGACAGGAATAAAAGAAATACAACAAAAGGAGACAGGGTGGAGTCTGAATAAGAGAAGAAAACAAAGAAGATAGCTTGGTAGAGATATAAACAATTTTGGAATGAAACTAAAAAACAGCTTAAATGGTGGTTAATATTGAAACTTAAATTTTGGTAGTCAATGGAATAATTTTACCGATCTGGGAGTATGTTCCTAATGTTAAGTCCAAAAGGTATTGTGGTTTTAAGTTGTAATTCCCAGTGGTTTTCTTTGTCTTTGCAAGTTTTGTCGCTCCATTTGACATCGTGGTCTATTGCAATAACTCTGAAATTTGCAATCGAGTGACCAGCTGAATTAAAATGTTCGGATACAGGTTGATCAAGCTTTAATGTTTTAATAGCTGATCTGTGTTGTGTCATACGGAGAGTGTTTTTTGTTTCTCCGACGTACTGTTTGCCACAAATATTACAGTATATTAGATTAATGACGTTTTTGAACATTAATTCTAAACCGTGATCTACTGAAATTTAATTAATTAATTTGAAACGATAGAGATGAGGAAATCAGTGAGAATGAGAAAAAGTGGATATATATATATATATATATATATATATATGTGTTTATATATATATATATATATATATATAAACACAGCAGGCAAAGAACATTTATTCTAAACCGCCCGGTGATATACTGAAATTTAATTAATTAATTTGAAACGATAAAGATGAGGAAATCTGTGAGAATGAGAAAAAGTCTCCCCAACCGAGACTCGAACTCGGACCGTCTGCTTGATATGCAGTTGCCCTAACCATTAGACCACTGGGGCTTTCATGGTATTGTTCAAACTCGATTGGATAGCAACTCTTTAACATTCTCGGCGTGGTACGGCGGAATAGCACTAGTCGATATTATACAGATATTGACTGCTTAGAGGTTAAATATAAGATTTGACATCCCCGAGGGAATGATATTATGTTCGAGGGAACATATATTTCCCGAAGCGCCAGCTGAGGGAAATATTCCCCGAGAATAATATCATTCCCGAGGGGATGTCAAATCTTATATTTAACCGATATAAAAGGCGATATCTGTTATATTATATAGCCAAGAACAAGTCTGCTGGGTTGGGTGAAGCTAGGCTAGGCCTCCTATAGTATTTGTATTGTATGTAAACAAGCCTGCCTAGACACCTTACCTTGCGAAGAATAATATACAGATAATTACTAATTAATGATTCCTTGGCAATAAAATATTCACTTAGGCCTAGTTCGTTTAAATTAACAAAAGAATTTCCATCAATAAGCCTATTAATAATAATATTATAATCAGGTAGGCCGAATAAACAATTCGTCTTCTTCTCTTCGAGGAGCCGAATCACCGGATGTTCAGCGCGTACTAGTTACTAAGTTACTACCGTGAGTATTGACCAATCACAAACGGTGTTTCATCACATTTAGGGAGGACTAATAACAAATGAGGGCGCAATGTATGCATAGTTTAAATAGTTTAGATGATTAATTTCTTCAAGCAAGCTCCGTGGCGCAGCGGTTGAAGCGTTGTCTTGCGATGGAGTGACAATTCCACCCAAGATCCAGTAGATGACTTTTGTTTATTTATCGGCAAACGCGAGTGTTGCCACACGAAAATTACACAGTCAATATCATCGAACTCGAGAATTTATATGTTTAATGACAGGGGACACGATAATTACGCGAAAATTAATCGGTCAATATCATCGTTCTCAAGGATATATACGATTTACGATCCTCGCAGCGGTAGTCATGTGATGCAGTTTCAACCAATCACGTTCACGTATTTACATAGGCTATGTAATATATATATATTTATATAATATAATCCAAAGGCAAAATACTGAAAAATGACAATGCTGTGGGTATTGGTGGCTGATACCCATGATTATGAGATCATGTTCCGAATATGAAACATTAGTTTTTATTAATAGTAGTTTATTAATAAATAATGACTTGCCTTCGGTTTCAGCAAGTGCCTCTTCCTGCTCTTTTTTAATGCTTTCATAGAAGCTTATTGATCCTGTTAAAAGAAATCAAAGAGATTTTTAATAATTGTTCTAATTTCTATTTGTTTGTGATTAAATTAGAATATTATCATTAGACCATAATTATTATAACATACCTTTAGTGAATTTAAGTTCTTTCTCAATTTCTGTTTTAGTCATTTCAGCAGAGTAGGCTTGGTCATCTAATAAATAACAATTGTACACATATATTATTGAAGGTTTTCCACATTAGAATTTGTAATGACTAAATAAGTAGTACATAAATTATACGGAATTATATATTATTATTATATATTTTCTTGATTTGACCAATAACACCATTTGGACATTAAGTATAAACGTAATCTAAATTTACACAATGCTAAAATGGGGCTTATTCTTATTTACGCCGCATAGTATTCCATTTTATCAGATAATGTAATTAAGATGTAACAATAAAGTTAATTTTATTCAGTTCACATACAACAAACAAGGATGAAAATCGACACTAATAAGTTGAATCGAAATATATAATAAACTATAACAATATATTCATTTGTAACCAAAATAAAACTATGGTACGAACAGTTTGACACAAATTTACTCAACCAGCCGCGGTTGTAAAATTAAAATTTAATTTGTGACAATTTGCCTTTATTTATTTACTATTATTCCACAGTACTTTATATATTTATTTAGTCAGCTAAGAATATATATAAATCAATACATACAATTACAAAATTAATCATAAAAAGTTATGCCAATATTTCAGTACTCTTTGTACGTTGCTCTTATACTTTACATGATTGTGTTATATTGTGGTGAAAATCCACATCATATCCGGTGTGTACTAACTGACTCTTTAGATTCATTCAGCAGAATGTCGAAACTCTCTATATGTATCGCTCGGTTTTCTTTGTACTGATACTGATACTAAGAACTTACCACATTTTGATCCAACACTTTCCGTACATCGCCCACTGTCAGAAACAGTTACTTTTTCTGAAGCTAAAAACAAAACAAATAATGAAGCAAAATCGCATAAAAAAGAATATCGATAATAGCAATGCCAATGCATTTGTATTATAACACAGCTAAATGGTTCATTTTTATTTGATTAGATTATTGTGGTCACATCAAATACGATAAATTATCCATTGAACCAATATTCATTATTGTATACAGTAATGATATCACTATATTCTATGTAGTTTATGGTATTTTATTAGAGATAAGAAAGATTATTGCTCATTGTGGTTTATTAACGATGAAACGTACTTGAATCCTGAATGACCAACAAAATGAATAGGCTCAAACATAATTGGCTCAGTAACCACAAGTAACTGTTTAGGTATCTATTTCACATAATGATGATCATTATTTACCTGTGTCCGTTATACTGATCGGTTCGAGTGATTCTAGTTCTTCTATGATAGGCAAATGCTCAGAAGCCGTTTTCGTTTGGTCTAGTTTCTCTGTAGTATACATACAAAAGGACATAAATAGTTTGTAAGTTTCATCCAGTATTTTGATGTATAAAATTAGGTAAATAATTCTTATCCTCTTAAAGGCCCACGCTAGAACGATCGACGATAAATAAATAAGCACATATAAAACAAAATAAATTAGAAAGGAAATAGGATAATCATTTATGCTGACCTTTACTCAAACTCCATCCTAAATCTGGAGTTGGATCACAGTTTCTCATCCGAAGTACATACATAGCAAATGTAATATTTGGCGCCGTCAAGATAATTGGGAAAACCATTCAAGCAAAATATCTTTCTTTGCCAGGAATCAAAGATATCCAAAGGTTCAACCATACAGTGTACTTTACTAGCTTTTCTGATGTCTTGTTAAATTTGGACTGAACAGAAGCTGTCAGTACTTGTTTCGATTATAATAAAAAGTAGTATGTCTGTCCAATGACAGATGGAGATGCTGACTATACCAAAAACTGCAGTATGACATTTATAATTTTATGTGTAAGTTTAATTTTGGATGGGAAACTGTGATAAACCCAGTTGAGAAATTGAGATTTGAATTGTGGGATGGGTTTGAATACCAGACAATGGCCTTATTACAATATCATTAGTATTATTCTTTATGAATGTAAAAGAGATAAAGTTCTAAAAGATGTATAGTTGTAGGAAACAAACACTATGTTCTAGTGTACCACAATTATTTGGTGAGTACAAATCAGTTGCCAAAATACAGTTAATGATCACAACCTTCATAAGTGTTAACTGATCTGTAGAATTACTTTTTTTATGAGATTTTGTAAATGAGGAAACTTTATGACCAATTCAGGAAAAAATCAATCAGGAAAAATATTGGGTTTTTTTACAGTTTTTAAAAGCTGCAGTTTTTATTTTGTTTATTTTATGACGTCACAACTACAGGGCTTTAAAATAGTAAAGTAAATAGCGACCATTTGAAATTATGCCATTTAACTCCCTTCTTGATTTTGGTAAACTTTAAATATCATGTTAATTTTAACAGGAAAATGTTAGAAAATGGTTTTCTTGCAGTTTCTACATTTTTTAAAGCAGTTATAATATAATATATGACGTCATAGTTACGTCATATGGTAATTTAAATATGCTAATTGGGAAATATAATGTCACATTTATATCTACTCGCACTTAGGTGGTCTAAAACAAATAGTTTAGGAGATACGCGGTTTAAAAAATTGTAAATGGCGATCATTTTGAATTTATGTTAATTAAACCCACTTTACGATGTCAAATTTTGGTAAACTTCGGATATGATGTTTATTTGGACCATATCAACCAAAAAAAAGATGATGTTGCAATTTGTTGCAACTTTTACTAGACTACTTCACTTTTAGCAAAAGTTGTTTATTAGAGTGAATAGAATTATGGATTTTGACACCAAGACTATTCAAAATATTTACCTTTGATAGACCTTAGTCCACGGAACAATATTACAGATACGCCATCAATAGTTACATGATCGCTACGTGGTTTTTAGCCGCGTGCAACAACAGCTCACTATGTCGGTCGGTTAGTCGGTCGGTTAGTCGGTCGGTCGGTCGGTTGGTCGGTAACACTAACTTGAGCACGCAACTGCAACCATGTATATGGCCTTGTTTCTAAAAATCTTCGCAACCGGCAATCATAAAAACACCAGAGTACTCATAAACTTACACGAGAATTTAAAAATGAGTAGAGCAATGTAACAATCGCGCATGCACACACACTTACAATTTTAAAAAATGGATCACAATTAATTTTTGACTAAATAGGGCATGTTTAAATACTACTGCATGAATTTACATTGGTGATGCGCATAATATGCTAATATGCGCATCATCATATTATGTGGTCATGCGCATTGAGCAAAGGTATGTAAACGTAGATCCGGATCCAAATCACGATTCTGGATCTGTTTCACCTATTACCTCTGGTAGCGGTCTGAGTCTCTGATTGCTCTTGAACAGGTTTTTACCATCGAGAACAAAATTGATGGAAAGCATTTTAACGTTACCATCATCCATATGTTTCATATTGGATCTAACTGAATTGCATGTAACACATGCGAGTGAGTGAGTGTGGCCGAGCGGTTAAGACAGTGGAACCGTAATCCATAGCCATAACATCGGCAAGGGTTCGAGGCTTACTCGCTCCATGGTTTTGGTGGTAGAACAAGTCTTCTTGGATAAGGACTATAAACCGTAGGTCCAGTGTACATCTGGCTCATGTGCACTTTAAAGAACCTAGTACATCTTTCGAGATGAGCAGGGGGTTACTCCGGTGTACTAGTTCATACACACAGACGTAATGGCACCGTAGTTGGCTGCCGATGACAAGATGGGACCCTAAGGGGAGAAGAATGTTGGTGAAAAAGGTGTAACATCTTAGTCCACAGCGCCTTTGATCACTTGTTGCTGGAATTGGCGCTTTACAACTCCGTATATATATGATAATGCATCGTTCTGACAGACGAGATCTTGCATTTACATGAATTAGCATTTTTCATGAAATTATTCATAAAAGTTCATTACAGTGTCATAAAGCTACCTATAAGTCATTCAACATCATCAATTGTGTTTTGCTCAATATTGTATCTCTTTCTGTTTTTACTTATTGTATTGTTTTATATTTCTATTCATGTATTACATATAGATATTTGTATTGTAGGGGCCCTCATGCGACAAGCTTTTGCTTCTAGTGCGGGCCTCAGATATTATTGTTATAACTGAATAAATGTGTATGAATAGAATGAATGAATAACACTTACAATAATTTAGTACAGTTATCTTCAATTAGGCACAATATGTAGAAATGAAAATAATTATCTTGAGCTAAAAATAATGTCTTACCAATTTCTTTTAGTTTCATTACAGCAGATTTCAGATCTTCGTGATGAATTTTAACATCAATTAATTCTTCTGGTTGGAATTCATCTATTATAATAGTTGCTAAATCTTTGTGCAACGTTTGACTTGAATACATTTCCCAAAGGTTTTGCAGGGCTTTAGAGTCGTATGCAGCTAGACATAACACTAATGATCCTGATCTGATTGACTTGAGGGTCAAACACTTGTCATTGAAATAAGCAAAAAGGCTATATACTCCACCAAAGAATGAATTCATTCTTGATAACATCCAGTTTGAACCTGTTTTTTTATCAAGACATACTAATAACTGCGCACCTTAAAAGATAAAAGTGATAATTTTAAAAGTACCATAGAGGTAACTATAAATATTATATTGTATGAATTTTTACTTACTCCATGCATTATCGTAAGGCAGAGTAGATTTCTACCGTATAGGTAATATTTACATTCAAAACACAGTTTGAATTAACGTCTTTGTATTAATATGCATAATTTTTAAATTTAATAAAGTTTGGCGTGGGCGTAGGTGCAGCACAACTTTGAGATGACATATCACGACAGCCGCGACCGCGCTCTTACGTCTTTGTGTTGCGTGATCACAAAGGTAAAGAACAGAGTATAATACCTTGACATGCTTCCAGGTCTGTAAGATAATTAAAAGAGGTAATTTACATTGAGATATTTCAATAACGAATAACTAATTGTGAACATAATATGCGATAATAATACTGTATCACATCTTTAGTAAAATTCCAATCTACCAACATACGGCCAACTTTCTAAACTGGTCGCCGACAATCAATAGTATTCGTTACGTCTGTGATGACGTTTAAATGAATTGCAATCTAGCCTATTCATTACTACAAGCGAGACACTTGTTTGTTTTATTTAGTCTTTCTATGCGGAGGTGCTAAAGAAAAGCTGCAAATAAATAAATAATACTAATAATAATCTTACACATAATGTTATCAATGATTCCCATCAAATCCTACCTGTTTTCTGCAGTTCTCTTAAGGCAACTTCATAATCAACTGGATTAATGTTGATTTTATAGTTATCTATAACCATTTCCTGATGCTGTGGATCAATGATTCCTGCTAAACTCTTAAGAAGCTCTTCTTTAGAATGGATGTCCATTAATTTTGATAAACCTGTTTGATCATTTATGTGTAGATATAGTAATAATGACGTAGTGGGACACAAGTTCAATTCAAACGTAATTAGATTGACCGATGGGCATAGGTTTGCAAAGTATTCTCTAAGCAGAGGACAATCCAAATGTAAAGATGATTCGTGATCAAGTGTTACCGGAAGTTCTGAATCTATAAAGGAAAAACAAATGCATAATTTTAAATATTAATACTAGGCCTACAAAAAAAATAAAAGTCGCCCCAACATAGATTCGAACCCGGACTTTCTGCTTGATATGCAGCTGTCCTAATCATTAGACTACTGGAGCGTTCATGGTATAGTTCAAACCCGATTGGATAGCGACTCGAAAAAGCTAGTCCCTCAATTGTATATATAAAGATCAAATATTAATAATATTAATATCAAAATATTAAATTCAATTCACCAACATTATAGCAATACCATGTCTAAATTTTCTAATTATATACTGTACTACAATAATATTTCTCATTTCATGCTTTCGATAATCTAAATTAATTATTTTGTCTATTAAAACATATTTTCGATATTTTTCCTATTTTTTTGTCCAATTCTGTGGTTTATTTTTATCTTCCCTCTTCTGTATTTTAATTGAATTTGAGGCTGTTTATAGATGTTTTGTAAGAAATCTTTGTAATCTATCTATAAAAAAAGATGTTATATTATTTCGATGGTGTAATGTTATCAACATTGCCTATGTACGTATCTTTCTTGATGTATAAAATTATCACAACATTTTACAAATAATATCATCTAATGTTGTACTTCCATGTTTTAACTATTGTAATGTTATGTGGGCAGATCAAAATTTGGGGAAACGAAATTAAATACAGATAACTACAAACGAAATCACCCAATTCTTTTACAGTACTATGTTATATAAACAATAAACTGCGGGCCTCACTATACACTATTTGTAACAAACAGAGCAGCCAAAACGTGACAGTTGGGTGAAAAGCTTTATGATTAGTTTCAATGGAAAGGATATTAAAATATATTTTAAAAACTTGTTGAAATAAAAATAAAGGTACCTTTATCATGTAGTAGACATCGTGCACGTTGGACAAGACGAAGTGAAAATGTATGTATTTTGCCTGGTTCATCTGATAAATCCCCGTCACTTTCTAGCCGAAATACTACATCCCATATATTTTGGAAGCCCAAACTTCTCAGGTCGTAGTAAGCAATAACGTTTGATAAACTTTCTTCCTGAACTTCTTGTAAGGCTTTAAAAAGTCGTTTCCTATATGTTGACAACGGTTTGATATCAGTGTTCTCAACTTTGCTATACTTAATATAATCAAGTACAAGATCTTTAGCAGCCTTAACTTCTGTCAATTCCGCAATCTCCAACAAGAGGTTTACATTAGTAATTGAGATAAAGCCTTTTCTTTCAAGTTCATTGAACAAATGATGTGCTATTAAACCAAGTCCTTGAAAATCTCCTAAAGATAAATGATCGCATAAACAGAACTTCACTAGAAGATAGTGATGACCCTTATAGTGTTCACTAAGTTTCGCTTTTAAGTCTTTGAATTTCTTATTCAAATCTGCCATTGTATCTCATTTTCTTTTTAGTTAAATCAGTTGAGTAGATACCAACATTCGGATATAAGTTGCATCAAGTTTACATGAACATCATCAGATTGATCACCTATTGACACGGTACAAATACATTGAGCAATATTCATATTCTGTAACAAAAACATTGATAGATAACCATCTTGTCAAGTGTAGGCCTAGGTATCCTATTTACCGTAGTTTGTTGTAAACAAAATATTAAACAAAGGAATTGATACTTTGAAATTTAATTTATCATCATTACTACCCGATTCTCACTGCTGTATTTGACATTAATACAAAATTGTCTCAGTACCATAGGAATAATTTGTAATACAGCATGTTATTTCGTCAATGATCTATTTGTGTATTATGAGAAGTATGATTAAAACGGCCCGGAATGCTATTGGATGCTAGCACAGTGGTAGGCCTACATAACATAGGAGGTTATGTAGATAGTATGGCCGCTGAGACGTCAAATTATTGTTGTTTTTGCCCTTGTTTAGTGTTTATTCTTAAAAGAAGAAAAGTGATATAGCCTACGTGTGCGGCCCATCAAGAAACATTTGTGTACCAAATATGAGCACGTACCGTTCAGTAGTTTCGGAGGAGATACGTAAAATTACGCGATCAATTTAGTAGTATTAATATATAGATATAGATTTTATTTAATAATTATTTTTCTTTAAAGGTAATTAACATTTAATTGTGTAACGTAACATAGCCAGAAATGCTCTATTTAATTATAAAGTAAATACATAAATGTTTGAGGATGTACTATTATGATTGGATTCAGTTTTTCCTCTGTAGTTGATTAACCAATCAATCAATCAATTTGTTATCGAATCATTACCTCTTATGTTTTTATTCACCTTTTCACCCTTTTCCCTATTTTAATTACCTTAGGCATTTAACAATTGTGTTGTATACTTATCAACTTGGGTTCAAATGTATTTATCTTACCAAAAGTATCCATTGTATTTATTATGAATTATTTCTGTAAATAGCCTACTGATGGTGAATTTGATAACATTGATATCCCAAATTCTGAATACTAGGCCTAAAATAGCATCCTCAATATTAACAATACATTTGTAAATACGTAAATGATACCGTTCCTCTAACATCAATGATCTGTTTAAATTGTCGTAGCATGCGAAATAAAACATTTGAGGAAATGACATTATTTTAGTAGTCTTTTTGCTTTAACAGAAACATTTAAAAGAAAATGATAACGTTGACGCATACCACCTGCCAAATTATTTACTGTGCTGTCAGTTTCACATCTATATTAAAGTCACCAGTTAAATATACCCTTTTACCGTCGTCACATATTTTTTGCATGATATTATATATTATTTAATTCAGTTATGAAAGTAATTGCATTGATTGCGTCAGATCTATTATATAACTCCAAATATTGCGGGGTTAGATTGGGAAGGATGTGAGTGTGCTTCAATAAAGATAGATTCAGTGTCTGAAATAAACTGAATATATAATTGCGCACTTTGTAAATGAGATTGTCACTTATGACAAAGGGTAGCGCGATAAGTATTAGTTAAAATAGATAAATTATTGCAATTATCGCAGGCATTCCACCATTAGAAACAAGTGCAAATATAAAACCTTTAGAAATAAACTCAATACTATAATTAGAAAATATTTGAATGAATTTCATACGTGTAAAAATATTCTAAAGAAAACATGGAATACAATTAACAAAATTATCGGGAGAAATCCTAACAAACAAATGCCCTCTCATATGCATGGTGGCAATAAATCTTACTCTACCCCGCTGCAAAACGCTACATCGTTTAACGCTAATTTTGCAAAAATTGGACAAAATATTTCTAACAAAATAACTTTTACGACCGATCCTAAATCCTAACTGGAAACTTTCCTAATTCTATGTTGTTGTTGTATGTTCTAATTCGTGTGCAACGCGACTCTACAGCTCACTATGTCGGTCGGTCACTAACTTGAGAACGCGAAGTAATTCCTGTTTACAAAAAAGGTGACAGTATTACTGACCCATCTCTATCCTCCCATTTCTATCAAATATTTATTATATTAACAAGGCCATATACATGGCTGCAGTCGCGTTTTAAAATATTTGAGTTAGTGTTTACCGACCGACCAACCAACCGACCGACATAGTGAACTGTAGAGTCGCGTGCAAACAAAAATGTGTATGAACAAACAATGTCATACCTACGCAAATTAAAAATAGTTGCAAACTCTCAACTGGGATTTAGACCTAACCATTCCACTAGCAATGCCCTCGTCTATACACTAGAAACGATCACAGAAGCAACCGATAAAGGCAACTTCACTATTGGCGTTTTTCTAGACCTATCTAAAGCCTTTGACACAATATACCATACAATTCTACTCGAATGCTTGCAGATATACTTGTTGAAGGACATGACTATAGCTGTCAGCTATAAACTTTTAACCAACTTAACAACTTAGTTTGACGCAGACAGACTAATGAAAACAAAACCAATTATATAATTTTTAAACGTACTCGTAAAGTTTTGGATGCTTCGATTCCTAGTCCGTATTTACAAATTCCCATTTTCAGCCCTAGTAAATTAATAATCATAAGCTTCCGCGTGATACAGTTTACAATGTTATAGTTTAGTTACACAAAGAAAACACACAAACCTTTTGTAAAAAGATATTGCATAGTTCAACGAACCGTCCATCTACATCTTGATTTCATCAACAAAATTATTCTTTGATTTATAAATGATGGTAAAGTACTACTAAAACAGCAAAACAAAAACTGAATTGCGATGTTTCACTTCCGACGTCATCCAAATGTTATGTGTAATAAAAATAATTTCACCAGGTCCAGGTTTCAAATAAAAATAATTTAATCAGGTCCAGGTTTCAAATAAAAATAATTTCACCAGGTCCAGGTTTCAAATAAAAATAATTTCACCAGGTCCATGTTTCAAATAAAAATAATTTCACCAGGTCCAGGTTTCAAATAAAAATAATTTCACCAGGTCCAGGTTTCAAATAAAAATAATTTCACCAGGTCCATGTTTCAAATAAAAATAATTTCACCAGGTCCATGTTTCAAATAAAAATAATTTCACCAGGTCCAGGTTTCAAATAAAAATAATTTCACCAGGTCCAGGTTTCAACAACCATTTACATTATTATTATTTAAATTTTATTGGTATTCACTCTTTCCTGATAGGTATTTATACTTCTTTACAAAATACTTGAAGCGATTAGAACTGACATGCAACTATATCCAAACAAAACATGCCATTAAAATGTACTCTTTGTTACTGTAGTCTAATATTTGTACAGTACCATTATAATTTGTACAGATTCGTAGGTTGAATTGGTAGTAACAAATAAGCATTGAAACCTTCAAATAAAGACCTGTGCAAATAATAATAATATGCACTAATTTTGTAAGCGGAAACCAAATTTATTTTTATTTATTGATCCTTTTTTCATGAGGGTAGCCCTTCCAGAAAAGCTGATCATTGGGGCAAATTAATGTGTTTTACCTTGCAATTCTACTATAGTATATCCAATCGAATTTGAACAACACTATGATAGCCCTAGTTGCATAATGGTTATAGGACATCTGCATATCAAAAAATATGTTTAGGGTTCGAATCTCGGTTGGGTCACACCTTCATTTCTCTTCAATGAGAGATTTTATTCAGTATATACGGGCAACCAGCCCAAAATACAAGTATTTTAAGTTTACCATGAACATTAAATAAAATACAATTGACGTTATCTATATGCACATCAGTAAAGCGCGAAAGTTGTCTTTTTATCTGTAGATTTAAGCAATGCTCTTAGGTAGAACTTTGCTCCATTTGCCTGTTTCAAGTATTCCAAAATATGATAATACGTAAAATGATCTCATGATTTTAGTATCAAATATTTTGGAAATGATTTTAGCTCGTAGCAGAAAAAGTTTATATAGCGTTCTTTTTAGACCAAAGAGAGATTTGTGACAGTATGTCCATGCGCTTAAACCATGACCTACTCGAGCTAAACATATTTCCAAGATATTTAAACGAATTAACCACATCAATGTTGGTTCCACTAAAGAACCATTGTTCAACCATTTTAGGTAACCACTTTTGAAAATCATAATTGGGTATTTTCAACGTTAATGCTGAAAATACTCGGATAAAATATCAATTTTATTTTGTAGTTCAAAGACAGTGAAAATAGGTCGTCTGCAAATAGAATATGACTTAATATACATTCCCCGATATCTTTTGGATACCTTCCTTTTTAAATTAATGTTCTGTGCCTGTGGTATTTATAATGTAAACGTTTCTTTTTGGAGATCCCGCTTCGTAAATTGATATATTAAATGTATGAATCATGTTCAGATATCACCGATACAATTCTATGCCTGTTAATCATGGCGTATAAATTTGATCTCTGGTGCGCGTGCGTACAAGTGAGGACTATTATACACTCAAAAGAGGTGGATCGATTGATAAATAATTAAAATGAGTGGTGATCCTTTAAAGGGTAATTTTGAGATGTGGTCGTTAAGAGAGGTGGTCGCTTACGAGAGGTTATCGATTATGAAAAGCGGTCCCTTATGAGAGGAGGTGCTCGTTCAAAAGAGATTGTCACTTACGAGAGATGTGGTCGTTAAGAGAGGTGGTCGCTTATGAGACGTGGTCGATTATGAAAAGCGGACCATTACGAGAGGTGGTGATCCTTTAAAAGAGGTTTGATCCCTTAAGAGATGAGGTGATCACTTACGAGAGTTGGTCGATTATGAGAAGCAGTCCTTTAACAGAGGCGGTGGTCGTTTAATAGAGATGGTCATTTACAACAGGTTGTCGTTTTTTCGGGAGGCTATGAGAAGCGGTCCATTAAGAGAGATGGTTGTTAAATATGCCCTTTTACCGTCGTCACATATTTTTTACATGATATTATATATTATATAATTCAGTTTTAAAAGTAACAGCATTGATTGCGTCAGACCTATTATATAACTCCAAATATTGCGGGGTTGGATTGGGAAGGATGTGATTGTGCTTCAATAAAGATAGATTCAGTGTTTGAAATAAACTGGATAGATCATTGCGCACTTTGTAAATGAGATTGCCACTTATGACTAAGGGTAGCGCGATAAGTATTATTTAAAATAGATAAATTATTGTAATTATCGCAGGCATCCCACCGTTAGAAACAAGTGCAAATATAAAACCTTTAGAAATAAATCAATACTATAATTAGAAAATATTTGAATGAATTTCAAATGTGTAAAAATATTGCATGGAATACAATTAACAAATTTAACGGGAGAAATCCTAACAAACAAATGCCCTCTCATATGCATGGCGGCAATAAATCTTACACTACCCCGCAGCAACACGCTACAGCATTTAACGCTCGTTTTGATAAAATTGGACAAAACCTTTCCAACCAAATAACATTTACGACCGGTCCTAAATCTTTCCTAACTGAAAACTTTCCTAATTCTATGTTTTTTAAACCAGTCACGAAAAATAACATCCGTGTGACCATCCTAAGCCAAAAAAATCTGCTCCCGGTATCGATGGAATAACCGCTAATTGTACCCTTTTTACAATATTTCCGTTAAACATCTCACTCAATTAGTTAATACGTCTCTTACTACTTTCCCATTTTAATGAAAATATCGAAAGTAATTCCCGTTAACAACAAAAGATGACAGTATTACTGACCCATCTCTTCCCTTCCATTTCTATCAAATATTTATAAAACAAGGCCATATACATGGCTGTAGTCGCGTGCTCAAATATTTGAGTTAGTGTTTACTGACCAACCGACCGACCGACCGACCAACCAACCAACCGACCGAGATAGTGAACTGTAGATTCGCGTGCAAAAAATTGTGTATGAACAAACAATGTCATACCTACGCAAATTAAAAGTAGTTACAAACTCTCAACTGGGATTTAGACCTAACAATTCCACTAGCAATGCCCTCGTCTATACACTAGAAACGATCACAGAAGCAACCGATAAAGGCAACTTCACTATTGGCGTTTTTCTAGACCTATCTAAAGCCTTTGACACAATATACCATACAATTCTACTCAAATTCTTGCAAATATACTTATTGACTATAGCTGTGAACAAACGTTTAACTAACTTAACAACTTAGTTTGACGCAAACTCGTAAAGTTTTGGATGCTTCGAGTCCTAGTCCGAATTTACAAATTCCCATTTTCAGACGGGAGCCCTAGTAAATTAATAATCATAAGCTTTCGCGTGATACAGTTTACAAATGCTTACGTTCTACTACTTCTTTATAGTTTAGTTACACAAGGAAAGCACACAAACCTTGTAAAAAGATATTGCATAGTTCAACGAACCGTCCATCTACATCTTGATTTCATCAACAAAATTATTCTTTGATTTAAATGATGCTAAAATACTACTAAAACAGCAAAACAAAAACTGAATTGCGATGTTTCACTTCCGACGTCATCTAAATGTTTTGTGTAATAAAAATAATTTCACCAGGTCCAGGTTTCAAATAAAATTAATTTCACCAGGTCCATGTTTCAACAACCATTTACATTATTATTATTTAAATTATATTGGTATTCACTCTTTCGTGATAGGTATTTATACTTCTTTACAAAATACTTGAAGCGATTAGAACAGACATGCAACTATATCCAAACAAAACATGCCATTAAAATGTACTCTTTGTTACTGTAGTCTAATATTAGTACAGTACCATTATAATTTGTACAGATTCGTAGGTTGAATTGGTAGTAACAAATAAGCATTGAAACCTTCAAATAAAGACCTGTGCAAATAATAATAATATGCACTAATTTTGTAAGCGGAAACCAAATTTATTTTTATTTATTGAACCTTTTTTCATGAGGGTAGCCCTTCCAGAAAAGCTGATCATTGGGGCAAATTAATGTGTTTTACCTTGCAATTCTACTATAGTATATCCAATCGAATTTGAACAACACTATGATAGCCCTAGTTGCATAATGGTTATAGGACATCTGCATATCAAAAAATATGTTTAGGGTTCGAATCTCGGTTGGGTCGTCTTCTCATTATCACACCATCATTTCTCTTAAATGAGAGATTTTATTCAGTTTATACGGGCAACCAGCCCAAAATACAAGTATTTTAAGTTTACCATGAACATTAAATAAAATACAATTGACGTGATCTATATGCACATCAGTAAAGCGCGAAAGTTGTCTTTTTATCTGTGATTAGAACTGACATGCAACTATATCCAAACAAAACATGCCATTAAAATGTACTCTTTGTTACTGTAGTCTAATATTAGTACAGTACCATTATAATTTGTACAGATTCGTAGGTTGAATTGGTAGTAACAAATAAGCATTGAAACCTTCAAATAAAGACCTGTGCAAATAATAATAATATGCACTGATTTTGTAAGCGGAAACCAAATTTATTTATTGAACCTTTCTTCATGAGGGTAGCCCATCTAGAAAAGCTGATCATTGAGGCAAATAATTGTTTTTGAATTTACAAATCTACTATAATATATCAAATCGAATTTGAACAACACTATGAAAGCCCTAGTTGCATAATGGTTATAGGACATCTGCATATCAAACAATATGTTTAGGGTTCGAAACTCGGTTGGGTCGACTTCTCATTATCACATCTTCAGTTCTCTTCAATGAGAGATTTTATTCAGTATATACGGGCAACCAGCCCAAAATACAAGTATTTTAAGTTTACCATGAACATTAGATAAATACAATTGACGTGATCTATATGCACATACAGTAAAGCATTTGATTATACATGTTAACATTATTACACCCAAACAAAATAAACAAATGCCCGGGCCTTTTATTCGAATAACTACGGTAAGTTACTTCTAGCATTCTGAACTGTTGAGCTCGACGTTTCTATCAAAATGTATGATCGTCCTCGGGGGTAACAATACTTTCTAGCATTATTATAAGCAAAAGTACAATTAAAAACAGTAAACCATTAAAGCATCAGTTATTGCATAACATTACTGTCTAAGAATAAGTTGTGTAGAGATAGGTTTTTCGTTAGTTGTTAGAAACGTTAGTAATTAATAGTATTTCTGGTCATCTTTTAACCAAATTTTCTGTTAGAAGGAATGTAAATATGTGTATTTTTAACAATTTGATACCAAATTTAAGTTTCTACGACCAGTACTTACAGAGATATGAAGATGCCCTGATGTGTGGGTCAAAGGACAAAAATGGCATTTCTGATAATTTTTGACTAAAATGTCCTATTAGACTGAATATGAATTCAACATCTCACAACATTTTGAGACTAAAACTGCGATCAATGGTTGCCGAGATACAAGTACCTTTTTGTGTTTGTTCATATAACCCTTGACCCTTGACTCTGACCCTCTGACCTTTTACAACATTTTTAAAAATGTGTAACAAATAACAAAATATATTTTATTTCAAACAATTTAAGACCAAATTCAAGTGTCTACGACCAGTAGTTACGGAGATACATATATGCCCTGGGTTGGGGGTCAAAGGTCAGAAATGGCATTTCCGGTAATTTTTGACTAAAATGTCCACAATAGACTGAATATAAATGTATACCTTCTGATCAATTTCAGGCCAAAATTACCTGTGACCAGTGGTTGTCGAGATTTAAGGACATATTGGTGTTTGGTCTTAGAACCTTTCACCTGACCTTTTGACCTTTCGCCACATTTTCAAAATGTGTAACCAAGCCAAAAATGATTGTTTGACCACCCTAAACCAATTTCTGAAGTAAAGTTCTCTGGACCTCAAAGTGCATAGAAAAATTGATCTAGCTACTAGAGTACTATCTACAGTCTATCCACCTCTCGTAAGCGACCGACTTCCCGACCGACTTTCAAAACGCGGTAATCTTAACTTGTAAGCGACCTTACATTGTAAGCAACCGCCCTCGATAGCGACCACCTCTTTTAAGGGACCACCTCTATTGAACAACAACCATTTCTGTGGTCGTTAAGAGAGGTGGTCGCTTAAGAGAGGTGATCGATTAAAAAAGGTGCTCGTTCAATAGAAGTGGTCACTAACGAGAGGTGGTCGTTACGGGAGGTGGTCGAATATGAGAAGCGATCCCTTAAGAGAGGTGGTTGCTTACGATTTATGGTCGTTTTAGGTAGGTGGTCACTTGTGTGGTAGTTTTAGAAAGTTGGTCGCTTACGAGAAGTGGATAGACTGATGCATTTGCACATCATTTAGACAGGTTTGTAAAAAATATATTTTCTACATTAGTTGGCGATAGTAACTACATTAGCTGTGAGGCAATTTGCGTTACTACCTGTTGACCGTTCTACATTAACTGGTGTTGATTGTTTATTTAATACATAAGCTGGAGGTGTTTCTAAATTAGCTGGAGGTTTACTACATTAGCGGTGGATTTTTCTACATTGACAATTGTTTCGACAATAGCTGGCGTTTTCTGCATTAGCGGTTATAACAACGCAAATAATTCAAAATACCCTCACCTACAAAACCATCCTTAATCACCCCAATACTTTTCATTGCTCGTCTCCTTCCAGAACACTCGCAGGAATCTTTGTCATTCATCTATATTTTCGCTTCGACTATTCCAACCAAGAGTAGACTAGACATGATACATTTTGCTTACCGGTCATTCGATTGCACAGCTCAATCCTTATGGAATGCTCTTCCACAATCAATGGAGAATGCAAACTCTATTTACATCTTAAAACAGTTGCTGAAAACCCATCTCTTTTGCATAGCATATGAAATTACGTAATATCTACCTAGTTCGAGTACTTCTTAAAAAGACTTTGACCTTCGCGCATGTGCTAAAAAATAGACTATCTTGCAACATGCACAACGCTGACCCTTTATTGTTACCGAGTTTGCAAAGTTTACCGAAAGAAGTGAATGAGTATATAAATTTACGTGAGGGCAAAATTCGGTAAATCGCGCGTTATTTCTAGAATGTTTACTCGATGGTATATAAAGTTGGTTCGTACTTTCGGTACTGATTTTAACCACCTGATGTAACCCTGTTTACTAATTGAATTGAGTTAGATAATCAGTTATTGACAATTAAAACGAATTTAGGTTCAACGATTTGCCCCAAATAGGGGTATTTTTCGATCGTGGTATACACTGTCTAATGGATGTCCATCTTGAAAAATACCCGCAGACAATAATACGAGGATGCTTCGCATTTTCCTATCTCCTCCTACGATAATTGTTTTTAATGGCTGAAAACCGGTTGAACAGCTCGAGTACAGCATCATAATGTTGAAGACAGGCCGATTTTCTTTAAAAAATACTATTTTGATAGATTTAATATACGTTTATACAAATGTATTGATTTGCGATGAATGGAACATTCCAATCTCTGTTCCACAAGTGTCTATTCCCTCAGGCGTCGTAAAGGCAAGTACTGTATACTCATAACAGAAATTCGATCCATTTTTTTTTTCAATCTGTGCTGCAGAGGTTGGATATAGATTTTTTTTAAACGGATAATGAGCTATGGTTTTCAGTCGCCGTATATTATGTACAAATCTTTATTATTGCAGTTAAACCACCCACATCATCACCCTTCCCTCACTGGCATGAGTAGCGTTGTAAAGCCAATAGAGGATAGGCCTACGGTGCATCACATGCCCTAAACGCAGAACAACTTTGGTGGGTAGGGTAGGAACCAACTTAAGTATGAATTGGCTCTAAGAAACAATTGAAAACCATTAGGCCCACTAATTAAGTTGAGTTAGATAATTTAATATTTATCGACGATTAAATCGAATTTATGATTTGCCCCGAATAGAGGTGGTTTTCACAAATTGTTTTACATTTATAAACATATACACGTCGTAGTGATGTATCGTTACATGTACTGTACTATTTCAATCGACTAGGACGGTGATAGTTTCAACAAAATATTACATCACAATGTTTTACTGTGTTTAGTAGTATATTATTTGTAAAACATGAAAACAATTAATATTTCGTTACTAAATGGATAAAGAATATACTTTAAAAATTGCACCCATCCTCTTCCCCATCCCTCAACCCTAATGTTACATATAAAACACAAATTAAGTTTGTTTAAATTTGACTTAAACAATTGGTTGAAGTTTCTCTTTCGGAAGTAATTCTCAGGGTGCTAATTTTAGTTGAGTACATAAATCATTGTGTCTATTTATTCGTTCCTGTAAACGACATGTATTATTGTCCTGCGGTACGTACATTTGAAATCGCCAGATTTTTAACGCTGAAATTATTATGTATTCGAGAAACATCTGTGGCCACCATCTAGTCTATATATAAATTTACGTAAGGTTAATTTTCGGTAAATCGCACGTTACTTCTAGAATATTTACTCGATGGTATATAAAGTTGGTTCGTACTTTCGGTACTGATTTTAACAACCTGATATAACCCTATTTACTAATTAAATTGAGTTAGATAATTAGTTATTGACAATTAAAACAAATTTAGGATCCACGATTTACCCCAAATAGGGGTGTTTTCCGATCGTGGTATACACTGTCTAATGAATGTCCATCTTCCATCATCCGCACACAATAATACGAGATATGCTCGCATTTACCTATCTCTTTCTACGATAATTGTTTTTAATAGCTGAAAACCGGTTGAACAGCTCGAGTACAGCATCATAATGTTTAAGACAGGCCGATTTTCTTTAAAAAAATACAGTTGTTACGATTTAATATTCGTTTATACAAGTGTATTTATTTGCGATGAATGAAACATTCCAATCTCCCAGTCTCAGTATAATTGTTTCTCATCTCATAGCCTATTTCACACACTGCTGTGTGAAGGCCTCCTCCAGCTGTTTCCATTTAGTTCTGTTCCTTGCCGATCTTTCCCATGTTGTCGTTTCCATGTACGTTGTTATGTCGTCACGCCATCTTCTTTATTGCCGTCCTCTTCTTCTTCAAACCTGTCCTCGGCTGCCATTCATTCAATCTCTTCGTCCATCTGTTGTCGTCTCTTCTGGCTATGTGTCCTGCCCATCTCCATTTCAGTTCTTTGATCTTTACCATGATGTCTTTGACTTTTGTTTTTTACCGTATCTCACTATGCTTTACTCTGTCTCGTATTGATAGATTTACCATTTTTCTTTCCATCGCTCTTTGTGTTGTTATCAATTTTTGTTCTATCTCTTTCGTTGTTGCCCATGTCTCTGCCCCATAAACTATAGTTGTTAGAACACATTGATTGCACACCTTGCTTCATAGTGACATGGGAATGTCTTGGTCGGTCAGGATATGCTTGTGCATCCCGAAGCTTCTCCAACCTGCTTTTACACGTGTTAATATCTCCTCCTCTGTGGTGTTGACCATTTTCAAGGTCTGCCCCAGGTATTTGTATTTGTCAACTTTCTCAATCTGGTGATTGTCTATTGTTATTGTCTCTTGAGTCGAGAAGTTGGTCATAAATTTAGTCTTTCCTTTGTGCATTTGTAGGCCAACCTTTTTACTTTCTTTGTTCAGGCGATTGAGCTGTTCTTCCATGTCCTTAACAGTTGTAGTTGTTAAAACTACATCATCAGCAAATCTGAGGTCTGTTAGCATCTCTCCGTTTACGTTGATACCCTTTTCTTCAAGTTCTGCCCTTTTGAAGATATCTTCAACTGCTGCTGTGAAGATCTTTGGAGATATCGTGTCACCCTGCCTCACACCTCTCTTTTTTAGAGATGTCTTAATCGATGTGTATTTTGGCGGTTGCATTTGTGTAGATATCTTCCAAGATGGTAATGTATCCTTCTTGTATTCCAATTTTCTTCAGGGCATCAAACATATCTGTGTGTTCTATCGAGTCAAAAGCCTTCTTGTAATCTATGAATCCAAGACAGACGTTCAGTTGATATTCATTTGACTTTTCGATTAGTTGGTTTACTGCTTGCAGATGGTCTATAGTTGAATAGCCCCCTCTGAAGCCTGCTTGTTCCCTGGGCTGGTTTTGATCCAAGATATGTTTCAATCGATTTTGGATTACTTTGGTGAATATTTTGTAATCATGTGACAAAAGGCTGATTGGCCGGTTGTTTTTGATATCTGCTTCGTCCTCCTTTTTGTGGAGTAGTATGACTTTCGCTTCTTTCCAGCTTTGTGGTATTTTCTAGGATTGCAGAATCTGGTTAAAAAGTTTGGTAAGTTGGATTACTACCTCATCACCTCCTGCTTTAATTATGTCACTTGTTAATTCATAAAAAAATGCCTGGTGCTTTATTGTCTTTCATTTGTGCTATGGCATGTGTCACTTCCTTCTGTAGTACAGAAGGTAGCTCATCCTTCTTCTTACTATTTGCCTTACACTTTGGTGTATCCGTTTCTGGTTTAGTAGAGCTGTACAGATCCTGGTAAAACTTGGCGCATATCTCCAAAATTTGTGATCTGTCCGATGTTAAGGTCCCATCTTCATGTCTTAGTTGGCATATTCTAGATTTGTTGCTGTCCTGTTTCCTAGCTGCATTTGGAACTCTTCCAGATTTAAGGGTTTGTAGTATAATGTCATATTTCCTTTTCCTTGTTCTTTGCCTTCGTTTCTTTCTGACTGTTTTTACCATTTCAGCATATTCAATTTTCTCGGCTCGGGTTTTGATCTCTTTTTTCCTGAGATCCTTTCTCCTCAAGTTAAGCGCCTCAATTGTTTTGTCTTCTTCTAATTTGGTGTTTTCACTTTTCTTTGTTGAGGCTAGACTTGCTGCTTCCTCTAACATTACTGTTGTTAGTTTGTCGCATCTTGTATCCAAGTCGATGTCCTCTACATCTAGACAAGCGAATCTGTTTTTCAGCTTCAGTTGGAATTCATCCTTCCTTTCTTTCAGTTTCATGATGTTGATGCTTTCCTTCTTTTTGTTGTTAATGAATTCGAGTCGTGCAAGTATGGTGTTTATGCATATTTTAGCTCTCACCAGTCGATGATCACTTGTGATGCATACCTTCGCAATGACTTCGCAGTTCTTTACGATTCCTCGTTGGCTGCTTACAATGAAGTCAATCTGATTTCTGGTTGCTTCATTTGGGCTCTCCCACGTCCAATAGCGTGTTTTGTCTTTTTTGAAGTAAGTGTTAGTAATTACTAATTTCTGTTCTTCTGCGAATTCAATGAGCATATCACCTCGTCTGCTCCTCGCTCCGACTCCAAAACTGCCCATGGTTTTCCCTTCTCCTGCTTTACGCTGACCAACTTTGGCATTTAGGTCTCCCATAACTATAGTGTATTTGCCTTTGTAGTTGTCTCTGATGGCTTTATCTATGTATTCACTACTATGTCCTCGTAGTGGTGGTAGGAGCATAAACTTGGATTACACTCATAGTATCGTCTCTGGCAAGCTGAATAACCATAGCTACAACTCGGTTGGAATATGATTTTATTTCTCTGATGTAGTCTTTAAACTTGGATGTATCAGAAATCCCACTCCTTTGGCATTTTTGTTGTCTTCTGTTTTGCCGTGATTATATAGCCATGAGCCACACTCTAATTCTGTCAATCCTGTTCCTCCTCTTTTAGTTTCTGCTAGACCGATGATACTCCAATTGAAGTCCACCAGCTCTTCCATCAGGCTTTCTAATTTGTCGTCCTCTCTAATTGTTCTTACATTATATGTACATAATTGAATTGTAGTCAGTCTTCCGCGTCCCTTCCTCCCTTCGACCTTAGAGCGTCTTTGTTTGGTTTAACACAAATAGGTAAATGTATGGGTCCTTGTGGATAAACTTAAAACATTTAGATATAGTATTGCAATACTTTAACAATACTGTAAATACGTATTAACCATTTCTGGTCGCCATTTGAATTACACATTTCTTACTGTGAGTGTGGGTACTTTTAGATATAAAAACACATATACAAATAAACTTTATTACTGTGAGTTAGGTAGGCCCTACTGTTAAATATAAACACATAATATACAAATACACTTTATTACTGACAGTTGCTTCTTAACGTTTGTACTAATTAATAATTACAACAAAAATTTAAATATCGTAAATACATTTAAAAATTGTTCCTCTTTATACCCATCCTCTTCCCAATCCCTCAACCCTAATATTATATACAAATACAAATTGGATTTGTTGAAATGAGTCCAAATCAAACATTTTAGTTGACTACATAAATCATCGTGTCTATCTATTCGTTTCTGTAAACGACAATGTATTATAATCATGCGATACGTACATTTAAAAAAACATTTGTTTACGATAAAATTACACTGTGTATTTGAGAAATATTTGTGGGCACGACGCGAGCGAAGCCAGCGTACCATCTATTCTATATATAAATTTACGTAAAGGGAAAATTCGGTAAATCGCGCGTTACTTCTAGAATGTTTACTCGATGGTATTATAAAGTTGGTTCATACTTTCGGTACTGATTTTAACCACCTTATGTAATCCTGTTTACTAATTAATTTTAGTTAGATAATTAGTTATTGAAAATAAAAACGAATTTAGGCCTTACTGTTAGATATCTAGGCCCTAAACACATAATATACAATTATTTTATTCTCAAAAAATTTCATCTGGTTTCAAATGGATATTTAAAAAATAAATGTCATTTGCGTACTACTGAAAATAGCCGAAACGTAGCAAGTAAGTACTTGAAAACTGGTATAACAAAAAAGTTAACATTTATTTTATTTATTATTTTATTACTGACAATTGCTTCTTAACGTTTGTATTAAATACACAAAATATAATATAATATATATATGGTGGTAAGTCGAGTCGGAAAAATAATAATGAAATGTGTAATAACATTGCAGTAATAATTATTCCTTAAAGTTATGAAATAATTAAATTAAATAATACGATAGCTCGATTTTTCAAAAGTGCGACAGCTGTTATTTCAAAGGGCGACATACTATTACAAAGTTTGACAGCGACGACAGTACATGTCCTAGACTAATCACAAATGATGGATTATTCGAAGTCTCGCCTGCCATTGGTCAACTCGCTGTGTTGCGTCCTAACTAGTTGGAATCCAGAGTTTTTCGGAAACTAGAGATAGGTCAGATGCAAGGGGCTACCCGTATATTTATAGATGTTGTGCCGCTGCAAAATAATTAATAGATGAAGGTGTTAGCAAAATGATCAGGTACAATTAATTGCTAACATGCAACGTTTATTGAAGGCATGGTGAAGGGATTGTTTTGATGTTGCACATAATTTTGTGTTATGTTCCTCCTGTGCTTGGAGGATTTTGGTGGTGAGAGGATACATTGGCCATACCGGGAATGCATCCTCTCACCTACTGATTTTAATGTTAAAAGTGAATGTTGGGATATAGTGTCTGTACTCACATATTTTGGTCATGTATGTGGCATCGTTGGTTAGTCTAATAGTACAGTACATCTATCTGTCTGACGGCTTAGTTTTATCAACTATGAACTTGTCTTGATAAAAACATAAATAATAAAACTCGTCCTAAATATTGAAAACCTAACCCTCTAAATAATCTCTCTCAAACTAAAAAAAATATTTAAAAAAAATGATCCTGCAACCCCCTGGGCCATAGCCTCAATACAAGAAAACTGAGCCATCCAGCTCGTCGATTCAATCGGGTTTAACTTTGTATATGAATGAATAAAACATATTATACTTAAGTATTTTAACCGAACAATCAGCTTGATCATTTTCAACTTTAAACTTTGTATGGGTGACATTTCCGAACATCCCAATGCTTCCGAAGACGTTTCTTCCGAAAACATGCCGAAGATTACGTTCTCTGTGACGTCACAGCTAATTTAAATAAAATCTTAAAATTCACTTTTTGGCCCAGATATACTGTTTCGTATGATTTCCAGCGTTTCCCTACGAAAGTATTGAGTGTGTCCCGTTAATTTCTAGCAGAGTTATATATATAAAGAGTTACGACATTGAAAATTAGAAGCCATTTTTGTGTCAAAGAATTCGCACGCTGAGGGCGCGCGCGTCTCTTTTGTATAGCGTTTTCCTATAGTTCATGCATTATTTTTAGATTTTTTTGTCTATGAAATAACGCTTATATTCCGTTTTTATTTTAGTAATTAATTTTATTAATGGTATTAATTTGGTAACATATATATATTGTGTCTATAATAACAAAAGAATAAATGCTAGGGCCTACATGCAAGTCAGGATACATCAAAGCATGAACCAATACAAAAAACACACAAATTCACCCCTCTTTTTATACAGTATATGGCTCTCTGTGTGTTTTTGACACAAACTTTCAGAGACTCGTTCATCATTTCATTTGTAATAATTTGCCATTATTATTTTATTATTGTTCATACCCTATTCAATATATTAACAAATATATCCACGACACTTTATTATTTTATTTAGTCATCAAAGCATGCATTATGAATTGAAAATATTACATAATTGTTATTAATAGGACGTAGTTATGGGATGTTTCGTTCCAAAATCAATCAATCGAACTTTATAATGTACTAGCGCACGCGCGCGCAATATTCTTTGCCGCAAGTACTTCTGTACGCTGTGCACATCGATATTTCACCGTAAAATGTGCAATTACATTTTTTTAAATATAAGAAAAAGTTTAAAGTATTTTCTTGCTCCTATACTTTACATGCATTAACGGAGACAAGTTTGACACAAATTGATCTGCATATCACGTGACTATAATCCAATGTCGTAACTCTTTATATATATGGCTCTGATTTCTAGTCGTGTACAGCGCCACCTATTGGTGGTTCCGGGGACATTGCGTCAACCAAACTACTATCACTGTTTCATTGCTTTTCAAAACATTTATTGAAATAAAAGTAGGTATTAGAATAATTTCTGTTTTTAAGTGTTGGATTTTTAAACTACATTTTAAGCACAACTTTATAATGGGTGAAATAGAGTCTGAATATATTATGTCAAACTATATATATATTTTTTTTCAGCTTTAATAAAATTACTCACAAACGGAATGTAATATTGTACAGTAATATATAAACCTTACGAATCAGTGTCATCAATAGATTCAAGTTTCTTTTTGTTTGAAACAAATCGTTTTGACTTTGATTTTGTTGGGGAAAGGAGCGATTGCAGAACATCTATTGAAGTTCGTCGAGGTGTTAATATAGGAATAGACTCATTTTTTGTCACCAGTAAAAGTGTTACATTTCCATCCGGGTCAGTAGTTTGCAAACGATGAGAACTTATTGGTGAACAAGCATTAGGTAAGTTATCCATAAGTTTGTCAATGTTCCGCACTTTAAACTGCAAAAATGCAGAGTTCAAAGGTCGTGGATTAAACCTTCCCGGTGTCTTCTTTACAGCAAATTGAATATCACATCCACTTTTTGTATGAACCGTGAAAATGCAGAAATTGTTGTCGCGTTTAAACGTAGGATCTTTATTAAGAACTAACGTATAAAAGTTTATCATTTCCAGAAACGTATTTGCGGAAGAATATATCATGAATCTGACAAATCTTCTTCCGCAATGCACTTGACGCACAGCCCATAACGGCGTGTCATGCGCAGAACTATAAAAGTGTTGCTCATTTGGGTGACACGTCGTGAATTGATGCAACATGTCGGATGTATGGTGATGCTGCCATGGAGGTTTTGAAAGGTAGTCTTGCAATTCTGATATCAGTTCCGAATCCAGTTTCTCGTCTAGAAGTAGTAAAACACAGAGTGGGGCTACCGCATCCGGTTTTTCAATCGAGTTAAAACATTCGCTCGCTCTACTTCGTTCAGCAATGTTAAATAGCTGAAACGAAGGATCACACCATTTTACCAGTGGTGTAGTCAAATTCCGAAAATCATTACTGCCCTCAGGATCCGTTATAAAATGCATAGTCATTGTAAAAGGATCGGATTCCTCGTTTGGAAAATAGTCATCTAAAATAAAAATAAATATAGGCTTAATTAGTTGAGCACTATATTACATTTCAGCATTAGGCTAGGGTCTAAATATAGGCTTATATAATAACAGATATCGGCTTTTAAATCGGTAAAATATAAGATTTGACATTCCCTCGGGAATGATATTTTGTTCGAGGGAATATATTTCCTCGAACAAAATATCATTCCCTCGGGGATGTCAAATCTTATATTTAACCTCTAAGCAGGCAATATCTGTATAATATTGCATGTTTATAATATAATATCCCCATGAAACATACTGTACGTGTCTAAGTCCCGTGACTATAGTTGGCTCTATTTTTGTTTTTTTGTTGTTGCTCTGTAATTATTACTATCTTTAATAAGTTTTCATTAACGCTATATTTCAGAAATAAGGTGCTCGACGTAACTAAAGTTGTTCGTAATGCTTGCGCACGCGCAGATCGATTTGTTTACAAAGTGGGCGGAGCTTGCGCGTTTCATGTTAGGAAATAGCGTTAAAGTTAACGTTTACGTTACGTTGTGGGCGGTGAGCGGTTTCGGCAGAATAGATGGGACGTTTACTGAAGCCCTTCAATTTATTAGTCTGTAGATCCAGCTAGGCACTGATAGCATTGTCATTTTTTCAGTAGGCCTAATAGGAAACATACTGTACGTGTCCCGTTACTATAGTGGGCTCTATTGTTGTTTTTGTTGCTCTGTAATTATTACTATCTTTAATGAGGGTGGCAATATCCAGTCCCAGTAATGGAACTGATAATTAAGTGACTCGATAAAACATAAAAAAACAAACATTATAAAATAATCATAACAAGTTAAGTAAAATAAAATATCTACCTTAAAAGTTAAAATCGTTAATAATTGTTGAAAAATAATTATCTAGCATTATTGAAATCCTATTACGCACACACCACCCATACATGGTTGTGGAAACGTGTACAAGAGTTAAGATATAGATAACAAATCTTATCCATTCCATTCCTTTTTAATACATTCTTCATATAATTACACATTATTGTGTAACACAATATAGATATACCATTAGAATCATTACTTAAAAATACAAAATATATGTCTATTCTGTGCTCTCTTCAATGGTTAACATTAAATTAAGTTAATTGAACTACAGCATTTAATGCAAGTAGAAGTCAATTAAATGAAATATATACTTACTACTGCTGTTGATCCATGCAGCTGTCATTCCAACAGAATCTGAAGAACATAAATAGAAGTGGTAAAACAATTTCTATCTATAATATCTATTTACAAAATAAGTTGTAAGCCTAAATCGGTTAAAAAACATACAAATCATTCACGTAAGATGGAGTCATATTTAAGCAGAGAACGTTATGTTCATTCCATCTATTTTAAGGTTTTCCCTCTTAAATGTGCATTTTTAATTACATTTATTTATTCAAATGGAAGAATCCACAACTACGATTCTTTTCATAGTGTTTTTAATTCATAGAATGGTCTATTAATTATATGCGTTTTCCCCTTGCATATTGTGAATAAAGTAACTGCCGAGGGTTCCATTTTTGTGTCCACCCATCTCAGGTTGGTCTGTATTAGAATATCCATTCCATCCCGTTTCATCACTTTCATGTTGGTTATCTTGTCCTTCCATGAGTTAACAATGACGATCGGTGTCTGATTATGCATCATGCTTGGATTTTATTTACATGTAGGCCTACTCTTTAAGTCTCAGTGGGGGAGCCAGTAGGTCTAATGTCGGTTCTATACACTAATTACACGATTATTCCACACACTTTTCATCAGGTTTCCCTAACATAGCGCTCGAGCTTCCCATTAGTGAAAGACAGTTTATCGTTCAGCCTATCATTCTATAAAACAGTCCTTACAAATTCAACTACATTTATTTTAAATCTTCCACACATTGTGTGAACTTATAGAGCATCTGCCGGCGAAAAACAACACTTCTTTACATATAAATCACTTCATGACAAATCATCATTATTACAATCAGTCAGTAAAAGATCTCTTAGGTCGGCTACTAGTAGGCTACATCTGTTCTTTTCGTTCCACCCAGTCGCCTGGAGACCTAAGGTGATCGAGCTTTGGCAGCTAAGTTGCAGCTCCTAAACTGTGGAACAATCTTCCTAATTCAGTTCATAATGCACAATCTATTGAAGTTTTCAAACCACTTTTTAAAACCTATGTAATTCAATCTGTTTTTCTCCCATCTTCATGCGATTTGTGACATTATGTATTGTTAGAAGCGCTATATAAATGTGACACTAATAATATTATTATTCTATATACTACCCAGTACCAAAGTCCTAATATTGGCTTTAAGTTGTCACATTGAACAGTCAGTCAGTGTGTTAAGTATACCGTATACTAAAAAACATCTAAGCTCTGTCTACACTAACACACTAGTTTGACAAAAAAGTGTGATGTGCACAAATAGCCTATGATAATATATAATAATATAAATAATAATATAATAAGACGTCATCATGTCCATATTATGGGCACATGACATTCTTTATGACATACAGTTTGTAGTGTAGACTGAGCTTACGGATTTTTTTCAAATACAATCTTGGTGGTGAGTAGGCGCCACACACATCCTTATTTCACCCCGTACTGAAAAGCCTCTACCGATACTGCCGAACCAATATATCTTATTAGGCCTACAGAAACAATTTACAATACATATTCTTTATTATCAACAGGAATAAAATGACTTACATGATGGTGCTGATGATAATGTATGTGGGTAGCTTCTAGGCCTAGAATACATCACTTTAACCCTCGGATAGAATAGTTTGTAAATGTCTTTGTTGTGACATTTCCATTGTAAAATGTACTAGCACAAACGTTAACGTGTCGAGCTTTGAAGAATAAAATCAATACTGGACACTCAATCAAAAGGAAAGTAAACATACTGTAATGGTATGCTTTGATGCTACGTAACAAATCCATGTTTCATTATTTTAAAAATGCACATATTATTTCCTTATTATTGACAAGTTATTTCAAGTAAGTATGGTATGTTACAAAAATGGAAACTAATTGAGGTTTCGACACCATTTTAAAAGTAATATAGTAGTTCTCAAGTCCTTTAGAACGATTATCTTAATCGACTTTGAAGCCTCTGTTATTTGCTTTTATTAATGTTTACCTTTAGATAAAGTAGATATGGACTGTCTATCTCCTAATTCAATTGGCGTAACTTGCTTATACAATACTGTTCGATTTTTAGTGTATTAGCCGTATTAGTACTAATCCTATTATTCGAAAGGACATTGGTGTCATGTTTAGCTTTGATTAAACAAACACATAACATTAAGTTACCAAAATAGTCTTTCTTTAATATGGTCAAAATCGATATTTCGAAATGTATGTTTGCTTAAGCACATTATGCTGAACCATAGTATAAAAATGCAAACATTTAATCAACACACACAGGGCATTGATCTAATCAGAAACGCCCAAACGGTTTGTTTTCACTGGCTAAACTAAATCTAGCTCCATGATGAAGGGGACAGATGCATACCCTTCATGGAAGCTTTCGGAAAAATCTAAGCAGCTTTTTAATTTCAAGTTAGGCCTATTTAATAAAATAATTATATTTTTATACAAAATTTAAAGCTAAGCTATGATTAGTCCGAGATGATCATGTTTGGCTCTTCTTAGTATAGGAAGAGTGTTCGGTTGCATGGCCGCGCACAATAGTGACTAGCCTTACTCGTAACTGAAGTTCGTAATCTTGGTGTGCAACTTTGTTTTTTTTTTTTATTCTTCTGTAACTCGCCAATTACAGGATGGACAAACAACTTTATCATTTATCGTGATTATAAACTAAGTATCATTTTAGGCTCAATTGAAAGAGTCATGAGGCACTCGATGTGGATTGACATTGTGATTGGAAGCCAAACCAAGCCAAGCCACCAAGCTACCGCTCCACTACAACTTGATTTTCAAATGACCATGCCATCACATTATAAGCAAGATTTGCCGCTCGGCTACTTTCCATCTTTGTAAACACGACAGTATTGGACAGTTTGAACTTATTCCTAATTCTAAAAACTCATTTGTTCAGATTTTCTTTTTGGGTAATGCTTGTTGGAATTTTAGTTTATGGCCGACGTCTGTCGTGAACGACAATGTCAATTAGTTTTACATTCATTTGAATGATGGATGAAACTATAAGCCAGGACTGTTTTGTACCTTGATTGGTCCTAACATTGATGAAGGGCTTCTCTCGTCCAGTGCCCACCTTGACCAGAGGTATGGGCCAATACGGCTGAGGCAGATACTAGATGCGGTGGCTGCCATAAGAGTCAGCAGTGCTGATTTAATGCCTAACTAACAGGACCCCAGCTATATTCCCAGATGGTCTCCTATCCAAGCTCAAACCGGGCCCAACGTTGCTTAACTTGGATGAACTGACGAGAACCGGTGTTACGTGGTAAAGCAGTATACAATGCTTGTTGGAATAGCACTTTATAAATGAAACGATTTATAAATTTATTGAAAAGACATCTCCTCTCTCACTCTTTCTTCCTGACATTATCTTAGTTTATTTAGCATTAGGATGCAATTATATTTCAGGTTCTGTCGAAAATTATACGAGCACTGCCACATGCATCACAAGTACGCAAAGTTATTGATGACTTTGAAACCGGGATCTGGACGAAAGTTGCTACTATGGCCAGGCCATGAACAGAAAGGTAACATATTAATGTATAATAGTTTACTATAATATCAGCGGCATATCAGTGCATTTTAGAGGTAATAGTAACATATATCATGGATTTAATTTAATATTAATTTTCGAAGGTTGTTCTCTTGACAGTGGCCAATAGCAGGCTTACACCGGAATTATCTTTGTCAGTAAAAGCAGTCATGATTTGTATGATCTTGATAGGCCTATCACAATAACCAGCAAAGTGTAACAGGTCTAAATAGTTTGTTTTTTTATGTGTTTAGGCAATGTGGCCAAGGATTACCAATAGTGAACTAATCACTGTCCTATCAGATAGGTGGTAATTCCACTGATACAGGGGCTATTTTGTGAACCAGTTCACCGGGGTAACCCCCTACTCTTTTCGAATAATGAACTGGGTTCTTTAAAGTGCACACAGGTTATAACTGTGTACACTGGACCTACGGTTTATAGTCCTTATCTGAGAAAACTTGTTTCATCACCAGAACTAGGAGCGAGTCGGCCTCGAACCCTTGCCGATGTTGTTGGCTCTTTAGGTACGGTAAACGGCGCCCCTGCCCTAACCGCTCGGCCATTTGACTCGCGAGTGACGAATACTATGCTAATGTGAGACATTAAGTACTTTACGCCTACTTCAAATACGAACACTTACCTCCACAAGCACTATACAAAACAAGTGATTGTTTAAATTCTAAGTAAGTTAAAAACAATATCTTCTTCTGATGGAAATCATTCGCAGTCTATACCAAGTTACAACAAAATCAGCTTCGGACAATGTTTTGGCATATTTTTGTACCATAACACCGTCTGTGTTGTATTGAGCAAAGCAAATACTAATGAATAGCGAAATAAATACTGTTCTTTCTCTATCAATAATCCAGCGACGTCCTGATACCAAAGAGCAATGCAATGTGTTCACCTAGCTGGAAAATAGGCGAATACAAATATGCCATCACAATGCAACCTGATCCCGACAAAACGTTATTGTTATTTCAATGATAAAACTGCTATGAAAAATAAGTGCAATATACAAAGCATCGGTACAATAGGGAATAACCCTTGAATAGGCTATTTAAACGTCAGTAAAAGTCGCTCTGGGGTTCAGTGTTTTGACTACAGTAGTTTGGATCTACGTCTTTTAAATAACTTACCGGTTAATAGTACTGGACTAAAACCAAATATTTTCTGTCCGAATAACGTTATATTGTACCGCCTAAACTACAGATTAATGCATTATTAAAATTGAATAAATTGCGCTCAAAGAGTAGCCACTTAGGGGCACTTTTATTTATAAAAATTGTTTATCGTTGTCACTTTCTTGTACCAGGGACTGGTTTTTCTTATCAAACAATTTAAAATATCACGAAGCCGATATATGTTTAAAGTATGTTTATGGGATTCCTCATCGAACCCTTTAGTTTAAAACCCTGAGTACTAACGATTGAAGTATATGCCACGGCTGACGGTAGTTTTCCAAATAAAAAATAACATTAAAAAACAAATATAAAAACAGATTTCATTTATTCAAAACAACGACGGTAAATGATTCGCACCTCTCCTGCTATTTTAGTATTTGAACTCATTATAGAGGGATATAGAGGAGCACAAACCCTTAAAGATGTACTGTCCCCCCAATAAACATTCCTGAACTTATTTATTTTTTAAAAATATGCTATTTAATGTCACATACGGTAATAGATATCCAATTTTACAAAAAATTGGATCGAACAAAATTTATTTACCTGAAAATTTACCCTGTAATTTTAAAGCAAAAATTGTCAAATTGGCTGCCAGCCAAGGTTTGGTTTGAATTTAACCAATTATTATGACATTTTATAAGTGAAAACATTATTATTTACTTTATAAAATTAATTTATTCAAAGTCTGATTTAATTAATCTTCATTTTTTTGGGGGACAATACTAATCTTTCATTTTATTTATCAAATATTAAACAATAAAACAACTATGTAACCCATAAATTCGTAAAAGCAAGGTACTGTACTTTGTATTGTACAGTATATGTAATATCTATCTTTTTTCATTTATTTAATATAAATATTGGGTACAGAAACGAAAACAGTTGCTGGCAATTATTCAAAATAAAAACTCAAACGATGATATATACAAGTTGGCTACTAAAATATAGTCAAATCATAAAGTAATTATTTTACAAAAAAAAAGGAAAACAAACAAATGCTTATCTAATAATAACTGTATGATAATAATTAGGATAAAAAAAAATATAATTTTAAAAATATAAACTACTATAAACAATCATTGCATACCTCTTGGTGGTTATGGTTAGCACACAGCCTGGATTACTGTATTTATACTTTACTTTTAATACTGTACATGTCATAGGTCAGGGTATACAGTCCAGACTATCAACATACATTCAATCTATTCTTATTAACAACATTTAATGTGTGCTGTGACTTTAGGTCTACCAGTACCAGGGAAGAGTAAATGTTTCGTCTTATTTATTGCTGAATAGGTTTTCGACTCCAGCCTACTAAACAAATACAGCATATTACAGATACAAAAGCTCAAAGGATTGTGTTATAAATTACACTATAGAGGGCACTACACATTTCAATTGGCATATAGTATTCGATATAGGAATTTAATATTGAGAATAGTTTCCTGAACTTTTATATTTGAATGGTAATTTGTAAAATGGTTGTGTTGAATAGAAAATCTAAAGTACTTTTTTCATCTAAATAACTAACATAAATAAACATGGAAAACTAATGAAATGTTTAATATGAAAGCCAATTGTAATACCTTTAAAAGTTACAGTACAGTTTGATTCATTAAAAACTGATTATTCAACCAAAACCAATTAAGTCAACACATAAAAATGTCCTGTTTCTGCTGTGGGTTTGCAATACTAGATAGGCCTACATCAACTTGAAATTGAGAAGTTCAATTGTGTAAGATTTTAGAAGTCTGATAGATCCGAGTCTGAATCCCATGCACTCGTTTCAATTCCTCTGTTTTCCATTGCAGGAAATTCAACCTCAACATCATACTGAAAGTCAGGATCACCCGGCTTTTTCCTGTTCTTCTCGTAGCTATCATTCATTGCGGTTTTCTTTTTTTTAAGATCGTCATCGTCCAACTTGTTCAAATCCTCTTCGGGGTCAATCTCATATTGTTTCTTTGCTGTGGCTAGACTCTCCTCAAGACTTGAACCATGTAGAACTGCCTGTATTATTCTCAGTAATTTCTCAATTTGAAATTCACTGACATGTTGTAGGTATTGCTTATGTCTAGGGTTGTTCTTAAGTTCTGTGGTAAAACGACTGATATCGGTATTCTTGTTAAAGTTTCTAAGCGGCATTATTCTTTCTCTTAGCTTTTTTGAAGAATTTTCATATTTCAATATAAGCATCGGGGGTTCAACTCTGACCCCACATTTTTTTGGTGTCACTTCCATATGGAAAATTAGGTCATCATAAATTTACAAAAATGCTAAAAAAAAAAGAAGAAGTTGTATTAATACTATTATTTAGGCCTAGTATTATGCACTTGTCAAATTGTATGACCCACTATACAACAACCACCGGTAGAGGTGCATCAATTACAAATAATTATTGACGGAGGGTTGCGTCATAAAACCTAGATGTTACGTGACATCAATGGTGCTGTCAATGTCCATCACTTTACTAACCATCATATCATAAACAATATGGTCACAGTGAGTCCAAGATATCACAAATATCGGACAAATGGCCGGAGATCGTATAGTGGGTCATACAATTGACGTCATGAGTGCTTCATTTACAAATAATTACTGACGCTGGGGTGCATAAAAAACCTAGAAGGTATGTCACATCAATGAGCGATGGTGTGTCAATGTCCGTCACTTTACCACTAAAAATATCATAAAAAACATGGTCACAGTGCGTCAAAATGATAAAGGTAGGTCACATTTTTTACGCACATGTGCGTCACATCATGGTATTTATAAGGTATGACACACATCAGACAAATGACGCACCTCTTCCGGGGGTCGTATAGTGGGTCATACAATTGCATAAGTACATAATACTGAATAATATCAGTCTAGCCTACTGTATATGACACAACATGTGACAAGACACCGATGATATATTACTACACAGAACAGGCTAGGCCTACTAGGCTAGCTAGAGAGCCTTTTTCTAGTTCTAGTCTACTACTGTACTAGCTAGGCCTACTGGCTACTGTAGTATAGTAGTAGAGGACTACACTAGGCCCAGGCTAGCCTAGCTAGATAGGCTGACGGCCTAGCCGCCTACACTATCTAGGCTACCGGATCCAGCCTACTTATACTAGCTAGGCTAGGCCTAGCCTATAGAGGACAGCAGGCTAGGCCTAGCTAGGTCTAGGCTATAGGCCTAGTATAATACTGTACTAGCTAGGCCTAGCCTAGGTACCTAGCTAGGCTAGCTATATAGGCTAGGGCCGGATCCATCCTAGCCTTTGTTTGCCAAAGGTACTAGAGCTAGCCTCTTAGCTAGCCTAAACCCTAAAAACAGTCCGAAATGCAGGTCGACCTACATCGTGGTTAAGTTACATCATAGAAAACTAAACTTCGTACCTACCTCCTAAAACCTAGGCCTAGCTAGACAATGACAGGGCCGCCCGAGGACGTCGTGTTTGTTGTGTTGTGTTATGTACAGTGGATAGCAGCAATCAAAACATGTGCCGCTCTTTTTCGACACGCTATGGAGGGCCATACACGCATTATAACATTTTTTTATAATTAATATATTATAGATTGGCTATAAATAAGCTCTTTGGATAATAAACAGTCAATTCAATTATATTATCAAGCGATGGACTTTTGTTATGTTATTGATGAATTTATGTAATCAAAATGAATTTATCTGAATTTGGTATATTCCATATAAAATTTATTTATTTAATACAAAGAAAATTTAGTTATCTATGAAATAAGAACATTTAAAACAAATGAGGTAAACTTAATAAGTTTAAAATCAGTATACAAAATATTGTGTGCATAGCGGCCTTAACATTCGATTTTTGTTATCCAACAAATTACACAACAATGTTGTTGTGGCTTCCTTAACTTAACTGGTTGGAACTTTTTGGTAGCTTTAACGGTGAACAGAAGATCTGGGCCAAGGATGTGCCCGATCGTCTTTATAAGTTTGGACCGATCGTCTTATGCTTTGGACCCGATAGTCTTAATCGTTGGGCCCGATAGTCTTAACATTGGGCCTGATAGCCAAGTGTATCGTTTGTAAATCCGTTCCATAGTTTATAATTAGGTTTTCCGCAAACAATGTTTATGTTTATTATATTAATGGTAGCCATTACGTGCGATTAAAAAAGATGATGATGATAGAAAATGTTTAGAGTAATAAAGGTGGTGTAAGCTAAAAAAACAAACCACATTTTGTCATTTGGTAACTGTAGATATCTGTGTCTACTATTGCAATTGTTTGGCAGAGAAAGAAATTGAAATTGAGTCTCTTTTTTAGTCTAAATGAATTATTTGTTTTTTTATCATTTTATTGTGTTTGGTATAGAAAAAAAATAATTTAATACTATGTTATGGTGAACAATTATAAATAAACGTTAACATAATTTACAAGTCCGTAAAATTACGCAATTGGTATTCTTGGGCAATTTGAACACAAAATAACACGGAAGGTGTAGGCATAAAAAGAGGAAGCCTCGCCGTGTAGTACTAAGAGTCTCAGGTCACAATACATCGATCGGCAACGCTCCTATAAGCCCCGACGTAATTACTTCACTGTCGCGCGCACTTAAACGATGCACTAGCTTACCAGCGGGGAAACCCCGTAATTACTCCGCATTACTCCTAATTTTAAATCATATTAAATTAACATTTTCGAAACTTGAAATCAGTGGTAATCTTTTTCGAAACTTTAAAAACCAGGAACTATTTTAAGCATTTTCAAAAAGCACATTACTCCATTAAAACCTGTAAAATAAAATTAAAACACAAATTATGTATATAATAGGATAAACATTATAATAATACGTGACCAAAGTAACAGCGCGTTGTTTTGGGGCGACTTTGCGATTGGGCGACTTTGTACTGGGCGATTTGTATGGGGCGAATGATAAGTTGTGGTTCACGTGGACCTGTACATTTTCATTGTTTGTAAAAACATCTCAAACGGAACTTTAAAATCGAAGACGGAGATGATTGATACTTTGTACAATTGTTAAGCTTCAATTGCATTTTTTAAGCCTACATTAAAACTACAAATCTACACCCGTCATTATTAAAAAAAACAGTCGATTAGCACAAAAAGTCAAAATTAAATCGCACACAATGATTGGTCTCTTGATTGTATACAGATTCAGTATTGAACACGATATAGTACGTAGCTAGGAGCAGTGTTTACACAGCTTAACTAGTCAAAGAATGTACCAAATCAACGTCAATCTAACTGTGAGTGCTTTTGCTGAAGTAGTAGTTAAGTTGGTGATTTAAAAGCGTAGAAAGTACCATGAAAACAGCTGTTTTAACATACTGTTTGCCAGTAAACAATCATGATTTCTAGTATTCCAATTTTGTTACGATTTTTGATGTACATGACGACGTGTAGAACTTGTCGATACATATACAGTTGCAATGCATTATGTTAACATGAATATCACGCTATCGTGTTACGATTTCAAATACCGAATACAATCGACAAGTTGTTGGCCATATGTATGTAAAGAGTCTTTACCTTCAGTACAATGTTGTACAATATAACATTATAATACTCTCATTTTTATTATAGTCGAGTAGTCTACAAACATAAGCGAGAAACCACACATCAGTACTACGAGAATCGGCTTTGAAGTCAACCTTAATCCAGATGTTTAAAATTAGTTTCTATATTCTACCCTTTCACGAAACTAGAATATAATTAATAAAGAAGAAGAACAGTATTAAAAAACATACATCAGCATATAGTTTCTGTTAATAATGAATAAATCTTCCTATACATTATTAATAATTAATAATAATAATTAGAAGGTCTAGTCAAGACAACACACGAGTTAGTGTACTTATCACTAGATCGCGGGGAAACACTATTTCGAGGGATCGGAACAATTTATTATTTCAACGAAATATTTTGGTATTAAATTCTATTTTTTCAAAGGAACGAAATGATTTTTAAGAAAACGAGATAATGTTTCCGAAAGGAACAAAATAAAATTTCAAGAAAACAGAACAATATTTCGAGAGAACTAGGCCTAAATGAGGATGGACTAAAATTAACCAACTAACGTTCTTCATAAAAAATATCAATGTTCATTTCATGTTCAACAAAGGTATAACGTACCACGATACAAAAACAATTTAGTTGGAAAATGGATATTTCAAGAAAATTGGAAGAATCTTAGTTTCTAGTCGATAATACTTTTCAGACTTTGCCGACCCATTTGTTGAAATGTAAATAATCTATAATTGCAATTGCACAATAATTCTTAAAGGCAATCTTTAATTAAAATATTTAAGAGCCATTATACTGAATCTATTATAAACACATCTTGGGGGGAAATAAAGCCACGATCATATTGTATGTGTTGATACAATTCGGTTGCTGATAGCTAACTACCTCCAAGATACGAGTCAGAAGTCTGTGAAATTGCAACGCTTCGGATATATTGACTTTGCCTCGTCGTGGAGGCAGGCAGGCGAAAAATTGGCGAGAAAGGGCTAATCCTTGTCCGGGACGTGATCTAGCCTTAATGAAAAATTTCGACCCAATGTCACAGCCCGAGGAACCTCCCGAAGTAACCTTTTAACACTTTAAAAAGAACACATCGTTTATGTAGTGACAGAGCATGGTTATTGGTGATCAGTCAAACTATTTGATATTATATCGATTAGCAACTGTTTAAACAAAGCAGTTTATTTCCTTAAAGGATCGTTCAAATCAAAAAGCAGCGATGACTGAATGTGATAAACAGTCACTTCAGTATAACTTGGATATATAGGTGCTGCATATACCACTTCAACTGATATCAGTGAGATAAGAGGAAGGTACTGGTGCGCATCGCATAGCGCTAATTCTTTACTTGAACAACTAATGACATTATTTAGTTGTGTTCGAAATCATTCTTTCTGAAGGAAACAAAAGTGCATTTGAGGATTATGGGTAGGTAGAGCTATTATGTTGCACTGCGACATTTCAAGTTCAATTAATACTTGCAGTGATTATCTTTTTAGTGATATCGACTAATCAGGATAATCAGTACTTTTAGCAAATTTAAGGTTTACAAATTTGAGGAATTTCTGTGCAGAATGATTGAAAATAAGCCAATATGTTTATATATCTAATTGTGAATGTTTTGCTTGTTTTACCATATTTCTATCGAGAAAAAAGAAAATTTTCCATGTATACATTTTTATATAGGCCTATCGAACAAATAAAGATTTGATTTTATTGATCTGATTTCTAACGTTTACATTGATGTTTCTAATTATACATTTCGGAAAATGTTATATTATTATATATTTTATGCATTTTTACAATCTTTTAAATAGTTAATGTCAGCTTTAACGGATTTCTTCTAGAGTTTTTCTAATTTTCGTCCTTGATTGTTTTTATTTGTATCATTTTTATTTGTTATGTGATTAAAATGAAACCATTGTTATTTTGGTTAAAATATTTTATTTTTTATTAAATCGTACATACAAAAGTATATATAGTTAGGTTTAACGTTTATATAGTACGCCCATTTTTCACATAATTTAAGTTTAATTTAAGTATATTTAGCAAAAGCTTATTTTTAGAAATTCGGTCTTTCCAAAAATAATTTTCTGTGATTGTATAAGACATTTTAATGATAAAAATGTAACAAAATATGTTGAAAACAACACGTTTACAAAAACAGGATTTTGTTGAGTTGTTCTTAATAACTAGACACAGTTTATTTTAAAATAATTTTTTTTTTTCAATCAGGACGGACATTACCTCACCCCGTATCATGTCGAGTGTGCGGTGATAAGAGTTTTGGTAAACATTATGGTGTTTATTGCTGTGATGGTTGTAGTTGCTTCTTTAAAAGAAGTATCAGAAGGAAAATGCAGTATACCTGTATCGGAAAAGGACACTGCGTCGTGGATAAAGCAAGACGCAATTGGTGTCCGCATTGTCGACTTCGTAAATGCTTTTACGTCAAAATGAATAAAGCAGGTACGTAATAAATTGACCATAAATGAACAAATTAGGCCTATCTAAACTGGATATCGTGTATGTAAGATTAGCTCTCTTTTACTTTGTCCATTCCATTGTATTGTCTCCCAAAAACATGAAAAATGAAGATTAATTAAATCAGACTTTGAATAGGTTATTTTGTAGTTTTAATAAAGTGAATCACTTCCGTAGAAAAATGGAAAAAAAAGTTTTTACTAAATTTTAACTTAGTTAATTTAAAAAAAAAATCCATTGGCTGGCCCAGCTAATTTGACCATTTTTTGCTTTAAATTCCATTTTTTCCAGGTAAATAAATTTGTTTTCGATCCAATTTTTGGTAGAAGTCAATAACTATTATGTGACATTAAAATGGCATATTCAAGAACAACACTTTAAAAAAATTATTTTTCAGGGGGACAATACATCTTTAAAATTACTTAATATTATAATTGTAGGCCTTCTATTATTTGTCCAAATGTTAACCCCATTAAATACTAAATTTGTAATAGTTATTTCATTCATTTCTATTACTTATAATTGTACTTATTTAAGTTATTTTTTAGGCCTACAATTATTTGAGAGCAATTGTTTTCAAATTACTGATGGTATTTTCTAATTTTTCGCTTTCAATGTCTGCTGTTATACTCCAAAAATTCTCCTTCTTATTATATTGTTTTTCTTTTTCCAAGATTTTTCCAAAAAATAGTTTTTCTTGCCCCCGATACTAATTTATTTTCCGAACCTTCTTCAATTTATTTCATTGTATATCCTACTTATGAATTTACTGAATTACATTTTTTGCCGGTGGATGCAGTAAAAGAAAATACGTTTTAAAAATTGATTTGAGTCGTTCTTCGTGACAAAACAATATAATTCCTACATTATTCACGCGCAAATGGTGTAGAATTTTCTGAACTAGGCTACACAGAATTTTCTAGGATACATAGTAATACAATTCACGCGTACTATCCCAGGCATCACGTCCACTTACTCTATTCCGCAATTCCGTTAGTGTTTTTATGAAGAAAAGATGAAAATCTCATCCTTCTGATTTTATTTCTTTTATTTTTTTTGCAAATAAAAACAATTTATTTAACATCACTATTCTTTGTAGAAAAACTATATCTGTTGATTTTTCTTCATTAGCTGTGCAAGAAGAAAGAGGACCACGCAAGAAAAAGGCCACAGTACAGAGCGTAAAGCCAACCAACAGTACCCAAGTTACACCAATTCAAAATAGAACACATGCTCATACGAAATATTCCGCAGAGAGATCTAGAAATGAAGTTAGATCGTCTGCGTTTGTGCCATTCCAACCATGGAAGCGGGCAGAACCGTGTAATCATAGTATGGTTTCAAGTCCAATATTAGGCCTACCAACAATGCAGCTGCCCAGTCATTCTCAAAATATCCAATTCCTACAAGGTGGAATATGCGGAACTTACCTGTCTTCAGTGATGACCCACCCTGACGCAACTCCATTTCCATCTGCAATGGCGTCGTTACTTCATGAGCAATATTATGAACGGCCAGGTAAGGTTTTCCACCATTTGGAATAAATTTAATTGTTACAGTAGGATAGAAACAATAGAAACAAGATAAATAATTAGTATTATCACTTATTCATCTACATTGTTTGATTTAATATATTTGATAAATTATAAAATAATTTACATCCATCCCGTAATTGGCGAGTTACTCACTGTTGGTTGCGTATGGAATAAAAATTAGTTACAACAAAAATTACAGGAAAAAAATTATACAAAGTGAAATGCCAATGATTGTCGTCAAAAACAAACTTAATCACGGTTAATACGGAACGTATTCTGTTACAGGAATTTTAAAAGAATACATAGAATAACAATTTCGATTAAAATTATAATGATTAAAGTTATCTCAAATATAAATAATATAAAATAACAACAATAACAACAACAGTAGATTCGCACATAGTGGAACGTAAAGTAGAATTAACAAAAATTATGGTTATATTTTCTGTGAATGTGTGTAGGGCCTATAATTATGCTAAAACTAGTGCAATTTGAGAATTTAATAGTTACCGGCCCGTTACACTGTACTTATTGCATCCATCGTTATAGTCATATTGACACTCACATTAATAAGTAATAAACAACGAAACATGTTGTCTATAGCCCGAGCTCATAAATTCAAGACAGAAATATTCCGAAACTGGAAATCCTGAGCTTTCAAAATAATGTAATTTATTATTGAATCCATTGATTGTTTTTACAACTAATAGAAAAATATAAAGAAAAAAACACAAAAACTATTTGAAAAAACTATAAAAATATTTGATCCACTCTATACATTTAGGTTATGGTGAGATACAGATGCACCCAACATACCCGGATGTTCATACAATGCTAGTCAGTACAGAAACCGATCATGAGGCCCTTCGAGAAACTGCTTCGAAAATCCTTCAAATGTTGGTTGACTCGACGTCTTCAATTTATGTGTTTCAAATGTTTGATAGAGATGATAGAATTATTCTTCTTGAAGATTCATGGCCTGAGCAGTTTCTTTTTCACATTGCCCTGTGGCCGATTATAGACATGCACGCAGCAGTAACAAAGCTTAGTGCGAATGGAAGTTTGGTAAGTCAAAACTCATTATAGCTGATAATAATTATGTATCGTAATTTGAATCTTACGAATTAAAAGTTGCAATCATAATACATTGCTTACTAAAATAAGTAGGTACGGTGGAATTAATTTTTTTTTGCTAAATATTACTAATATTATTGTTATTACTTTGTATGGACCTATCTACATATAAATATTAATTATTTTTAATATATTTATTATGAGTTTCTTATCCATAACAAAGAACAGCAAAAAAAAGTATATTCGTTTACGCACTTTCGATTTTAAACTAAACACGTACTTAAAAAAATTTTAAATTTTAAATTATTAAAATACAACAATACTTGTATCTAATAATAATAATAATATATACTAATCAAAGGCGCTGTGGACTAAGATGTTACACTTTTTCAACAACATTCTTCTCCCCTAAGAAGGGTCCCATCGTGTCATCGACAGCCAACTACGGCGCCATTACGTCTGTCCACGACAGTGTGTGTGTATGCACTATAGTACACCGGGTTAACCCCCCTACTCGTCTCGAAAGATGTACTAGTACTAAGTGAACATGAGCCAGATGTACACTGGACCTACGGTTTATAGTCCTTATCCGAGAAGACTTGTTCTACCACCAGAACCATGGAGCGAGTGAGCCTCGAACCCTTGCCGATGTTATGGCTATGGATTACGGTTCTAGTATCTAGAGTATCAGCTGCATAATATGGTGCCGAATTGACACCTGAACCGCCGCACAACATGTTTATTATTATTCCACCATATTGACACATGTAGTGCATAGTGTTCTCAACAAACCTAATTTTGCTGATAATTATATTAAAATCTCTATCCCATAATTCCCTGTTAAGAATATAACAGAATGTATACGATGCATTAAGAAGAACTAATTGTTTTACTTTTAGAAAATAGCCTCAAAGTTCATTGACGATGTGCGTGACATTATTTCAAGAATAAGATCTCTAAACCTGAGTGCGCCGGAGTTTGCTTTTTTAAAGACCATTCTGCTCCTGAAGCCGGGTAGGTTAACTTAAAATAAAACAACTTAGGCCTCCTATACGCTAATCAATTATTCGGTAATAATAATACCATGTATAATAATACATATTTTAAAAATAATGTTTATGTTGAAAATGTTTGTAGTTGGTCGCTTTCTTGTAGATGCTTTAGAATATAATGGGTTGACCAACTAGCATAGGTGTTTAGCACCAATTTGGTCTTTCCTTGCCTTTTATATTTCGTTTTGTCTTTTTATTTGTATTGTAGGCCTATATGGCAGAAATTGAATAAAAAAAGCGCAATTAGAAAACTAACAAAGTACGTCAACTACATGGATTCAAATCAAGAGAAAGAAAAAGAAATCCTAATCTAGGCCTACACTTAGTAAAATTGTGTTTGCAAACTCCAATTCGCCACTATAGCTGTTTGGGGAAAAGGCATGTGTCCTTCCTAGAGGCTTTCCACACCAGAGGATGGCTTACTGCCGTGTGATCGGCTTCAGGATAGATAGCACAACATTCTCGGAGTTTGCTAGCAAAAGTAACTTAAGAAGGCCTATAAGACGTCAACCTTTTAGATGTTGCTGTGTCAGCTTCAACGTTGTGTAATTCTCTATACCGACAGTGTGCTAATGTTTAGTTACCCATCCACCTTTTCCAATAAGCTTTTTCATTCATAAAACTATCCTTTTTTAAAATTTCAATTTATATCAGCGCCTTGAAAGCCTTGTTATGCGCTAGGCTCAACTAAACTATTCATGTGTTTTGTTTTCAGAGTCGCATGGGAAATTGCGAGAAACCAAAAAGGCAGAAATGCTTCGAGACCAAGCCCAAGTGTTTCTTGCTCAATTTGAACAGGACTTGAACCCACAGTCACCCGCAAGGTTCGGCAAGCTTCTTCTGGGATTACCGTGTCTAAAACAAGTCGATAAACAGACGCTAGAAGAAGTATTCTTTGGAAGAACTATTGAACGATCTGAGTTACAGAGTTTGATGGGTCCTATGAATCTTCACAGACCATAACAAGGACATGATTATTACATTTTAATTTTAAAATAGATATAATATTTGATTCCTCATTCCTCTTTTGAGGATTTTATTTGAATATGTATATACGCGTTTTGCACTTATTTATAAATCGATACGCATATAATAGTTTGTCCATATATGAGTAATTTAAATAATAGTAAATAATTCGCAATAGACCACTTTTTTTAAACGTTTTGTTATGAGTTTAATTAATGGTAAAGATTAGGTATGTTAGCGTTTGTAAAAGCTACAAAAAGGTGTAGCTGTAGGCAACAATTGGTTTTACCACATTATTTTTATCCTAACTTCTAACACTTTTCTTTACTGTATATCGTGCTGAAATGTATATTGTTTAAGGAATGTTGGCCTATGATTGAACTAAATAATGTAAATTCATCTATCAATTAATTCGTATTTTATTAGTGTGTAAGATTAGGTTATTTTTATAATAATCAAACTGGACCATATGTAGTATAGTTCTGGCACCATGTTTGGTTTGATTCTTATTACGACGGAATTATAGACGTGTGATTAAAAATACAACATTTCCTGACGGTCTTATATTCATTGTATTGTGTTCATCTACAAAAGTAATTTTTAGGTCTGATCAATGTAATCACCAGCCTTAGAAACTCGACGTCGTCTCAACTCTCACCATGTGACTGTTCTTTTCCTTTATTATGCTCTCAATTATTATAATAATTTTATTTTATCATAAACAATTCTGTCGCTGTATTTTGGTACCGGCCGACACAATTAATCTAAAATCATTTTAATTGTGGAGGCCTATTATTATTGTTAAAAAAGTTAAATGTTGTCAGTGTAGAGGGCGCACAACAAGGTTTACATGCGGAACTTCCACAACAAACTCTCAGCAGAAATCGAGTCTTATTAATATTAGAATAAGAAAATTACTTTTTTGTCTACTTTGAATAACTTAAGATGTTTTCTGGACATGTTTTTAATACGTAAGTATAAAGTGACAATAGTACTTGCAGGATAACTATATAGTGTAGTATATTAGCTGTTTGTAAATTAAGACATGATACTCTTTTATGTTTAGGCTAGGTTTTTAGGCTGGTACGGTAGAGTGTAGGCCTAGGCTAGTAGGCTAACAGTACATCCGCTGAACTGACGGTCACAGTGCATTTCGGCCGCCAATCATTTCGGCCGCCGGTTATGGAACGACCAAATTCATGAAACTCCAAAAAGGACAAAATATGGCATGATCATTTCGGCCGCCAGGTATGGCGCGCCAAATTGAAATAGCCAGAAATAACTGTACAGTATTACAGTGAAAAAAATAACTTTACCAAGTCTATGGAACACCACAGAGAACTATGGTCATTTAAACCAGAAATCAGTTGTGCAATGGGCTAAATACATTTTGTTTTTGCCGTAGATTTAAAGTTATATTACGGTATTACCGTCTGAATATTTTGGTCAAAATGAATATTGATTTTTTATTTTACAGGTCTCGAAGATGCATGTGCTTTGTAAAGATGTGTTTCTTTATGAATATAATAAATGTAAAACATACGAATAAGTGTTTTTGACTGGCACATAAAAAAACTTCAGCATCACCTCTTCTTATTAAAGAAATATCATTAATATTCGTGATGGCAATGTGCACGCCATAAATATCGCTGCACTGTTTCTGGAATTGAAGACCGACGATTGGGCTTAATAATACAGTCTTTAGTAAAATATTAACATTTTAACACATATGGCGTGTCATACATATTCAAGAAAAATTACAATTCTGGCAGCCGAAATGAACAATACATATTTTGTCCTTTTTGGCGTTTCATGAATTTGGCAATTCCATAACCAGCGGCCGAAATGATCAGACACCGAACTGACACCAGCAACACGCCTAGCCTGCTAGAGTAGCCCCTGTGCCTAGAGTAGAGCTAGGCCTAGTAGCCAACTAGTCTATGGCTTGTACACTGTTTTTTAGGCAAACTGTATAAAAACAACAATAAAATAAAAACAATTAAAAATCAATAATTCGAACACCTCCAGCTAGCAGCTGCAATTTATTGATGACAATCAATCATGAAAATCATAATTCAACAAAAGGTGGACAGTTTCGATGTTTGAGTGAAGTTCTGAGAAACAAATCATTTGGACATGCATTTATTTAGTGTTGTTGAGGGAAACAGCTGTTAAAAGTAATTCATGAAATTGTTAGAGCTGCTGCTGTGTGTGGCTATTAAGATATGGTACCGTATCCTAACTTCCGTTTGCTAAAGGTACGGTAAAATTGCATTCCACTATAAAACTTGTCCTAAATATTAAAACTCGTTCTAAATATTAAAACTCGTCCTAAATATTAAAACTCTTCCTAAATATTAAAACTCGTCCGAAATATTAAAAACCTAACCCTCTAAATAATCTCTCTTAAATTAGAAAAATAAAATGGTCAAGCAGAGCATCAATCTCAAAACCCCTAGCAAAAGTGTCACGCAAAAATACAAGTGGAAATTTTAAAACATACTGTGTAATTGTTAAAATACAAATGAACATTTTAAAATACTATGTCTGATTTCTTAAAGCGTACTGTGTAATTTTTAAATTACAGGTCTGATTTTCGCCTCAAACGTACAGTATGGTCTAAATGCAATATTTAAAATGCGATTCGTCACGCTCAGTTAGACATCTCTGAGTGTGACGGGTCATTCCATTTTTTGTTGGGGAGGCAATAAGTAAATTAAACATACTAGGTACTACTACTATCTAGTAGGCTAGGTCTAGCCTCCGCCTATAGTAGGCTTGAATTGAAGAACATTCTTCCCCAATGCGCACTTGGTAATAATCCACACCACATATGCACTTGCGACGTATGTTTATTTTGCCTATTGCCTCCCCAACAAAAAATGGAATGACCCGTCACGCTCAGTTAGAGATGTCTAATTGAGCGTGACGAATTGCATTTGAAACATTGCATTTAGACCGTACATTTGAGGCTGGCGAAAATCAGACCTGAATTTTAATAGTAAAATTACACCGAACGTTTGAGTGGGGTATAATAGACCTGTATTTTAAAAATTACAGAGTACGTTTTAAGAAATCAGACATAGTATTTTAAAATGTTCATTTGTATTTAAAAAATTACACAGTACGTTTTAAGAAATCAGACATAGTACTGTATTTTAAAATGTTCATTTGTATTTTAACAATTGCACAGACTTGCGTTTTAAAATTTCCACTTGTATCGTATTTTTGCGTGACACTTTTGCTGCATATGGCGCCTCATAGACCATAGCCTCATCACAAGCCCACCATGCCACGCCACACAGCTGTCTTGCAAAAAACCACTTCCATCCAAACCTATTTGATTAACAGCTACAGTATGCTTACATAGCGCCCTCTATAGTTACTGTACCTTTAGTGTTTAGAAGTATGGATATGGTACTGTATCTTTAGACATATTAACGTTAATTAATATGTTTAAAAAAAGTCTAATGACATGAATTAACACTTTGACTGCCAGAGGTTTCCATCGATACATGATGAACCATGACATTGCTACGAGCTGCTGTGATGAACAGAGTCTGTTGATGTTTCGACACTTACCGTGTGTCCAAATTTGTAGTACTACCAATAATTAACCTATGATTCCATAAAAAAAAACCTGAAACACATAGATCTCCGTGTTTGGCAGTCAAAGTTATTTCCCCCCCCCCCCCTATCCCTATTTTTACTCCCTAACCCCTATTTTCCCTCCCTGACCCCTATTTTTAAACTTTTCCCCATTCCCTAAATTCTACAATCATACATTATGACAGACAAACATTTACAAACCTAGTAAATATCATTAATAAATTACTTTCATTACTATTTCTTGTTTTTATTACTATTAGTGATTGAAGTTTTCTATGAAAATGGTATGCTGTAGTTGTTTTGGTGCTATTACTTCAAGGTGCTATAGCTGTAGGAAACGACAGCGATACCGCAGGAAGCGCAAACCAAGCAAGGTATTTTAAATATACAGGAAAATTACTCCTACATGCCAACACTTCCATTTTGGCCAGGAGAACCACATATTTTAGACTTGTCATCCGGCCTAACATTGTGCTCCTGGTTTTCCACATTTTTTTCCACATTTCTTCCGAACAAAAAAGCTCACAGTACACACTAGTGAATTTACGATATTTCAGCCATTGTGCGAACAGCTGCGGTCATAATTCTTTACTTTTTTTCCCGAATTGATTCCCCTAACATAGCCAGCAGGCGATACTGCTTGTCCCTTCACACACGGCACTCCTCACTTCTGTTCTTGAAAATAAATATAGTGGCTGCTGACCTTAAAAAAACACCACCTCCTGTTTATTGAACTTCAGATTTTGCCATTTATGAATTACAGTACTTTACTATAAATAATACTGTAACTTTATATTTATTATTTAATAACTTTCTTTAAAACATGTGTAAACTGTTTTTCTAATTTTACAAACTACTGTATGTAAAGACTTTACTAAAACTATACAGTACACAAGGTAGTGTACAGTATATCCAGCTAATTTAAAATGGAATAATCTTGAAAGTGAGTCAACTCTCCGAGTACATACATTTTTATGGGCTGGCCTAATATGTCTGGTTCCAGAAAGTCTGGTAATCATAATGTGTTTCTAATGGTAAACATGAATTTGGGATTTTTTGGACCTCAAGAAAAATCTAGCTTCCTGTTTTCAGACTGTGGTATTGATCGACAATCAGACCCATGATCTGTTGAAGTAGCGCGATTACATCCGAGTCGCCTTGGAGGCGGATGCTCTGGATCTGCCAGAAATGATAGTAAGTGTCCTGCCATAGAAGCGGCCCTTAGCGTCTCGCATGCGGCCCTATTCACAGACGTGAGGACTTCCTCCGCCCGGGCTTCCGCCGGCTTCAAGAAGTTAGACCTGGACGGGTCTAGGCTCTGGTCCTCGCAGACCCGCTCCTTCGCTGCCTGCCTGCATATCTTAGGCTCTTTAGCGATAAGTTCTACACGCTCCACTAATTCTGGATCGAGGGGTGTTACCGGGTACGTAGATACTTTCTTAAAAGGCGTGCGCAGCCCAAAGTAGAGAATCGCTTAAAAGAGGAAATATGCTTCAGCTCGCGATACGTAAACTCGATGCCGAGAAAAGACAGCACCGCGGGACCGTCCGCATCACTAGTGCCTGCAGGCCTTCCTCCCCTGGCCCGGGCCGCTCTACTAAGTTCACATCGTCAGAGAGCGAGGCCATCGTCCTGTCGCTATCGTAATAGTAATACCTTTGCTGGACGGATGAACCATCGTAAAACTATGTACACAATCTGGGGAGGAGGTCTATTTCGAGAGGGTACCTCAGGCTCATCCCTCGGCAGACCTCTCACGGCTGCAACAATGGCTTGCAGTAGCACCGGGGAAAGCTCATTCACCCCAGGACCGCAGAGGCCGCAGCCAGTGCAAGCATGGTTGGAAGGCTAACTTCCGAAGAACTTCTGGCGCGGCGGCAGGAGGGCCTGCCGTATTGGCGGTACTCACCTCTGGGGGTGGTACCGTTTCCGCGCGCTCTCTAGGTTTAGGAAGTCATTTAAATTTGGATGGTGTCCAGCGGACACAGACGTCGCACGGAGGTAATTCGCTACACGTGCGGCAGTTTATGCATTCCAAGTGGCACTTTACGGTAGAGCGGGGACCCTTACATTTAATACACTCCTGTTTAGGCATGGTGATCTAGCAGACCTACTTCTACCCACTAGCCTAACGGAAAACACAGGTTAGCCTTCCAAGTGTTTCTATCCAGGTGTTACACACTGGATAACGGCTTGCAACGTATCAGGTTTTAACTCTTGGCAGCTAGCCAAGGGTAAAGGTTCTAAACGTATCAGATAAGATAACGATCTATTTGCTAAGTGTTGTCACGTAACGTGATACTCCTATCTTAGTTACTACACTTAGCTTCGTTGTCTATTCTTCTCTTCTAGTCTTTTATTAATTCCTCAGGAATTCCAGGAATGTTCCAAAAGACGTTTGCACACAACAATGTTACGAAAAGAAATGATGACGATGTTAAGTGGGTGTGTCTCACTTTAGGGCGTCCTGGTGGCAGACTTATCCATTATCCGATGGGGGGGGGGGGGGGAGGGGGTAAAATTAATGTTGTTAATGTTCTTCTTTTCGTAATGTTTACCTCTCGTCGGAAAGATAGGCTAATGTTGGTTTATCCAGGTAAGCGGCACTCATAGACTACCAACAAGACCACTGTTGGTTTGTGTACTCTGGTATTGGGAGAGATTACTGTAAGTGTAGTCTATATAATTCTCATTTATATAAATAGTGAAGTGTTAACACAATCTTTTCTACGGTAATTGAGCATTTTTCTCCTTATAGTTATACCTCAAAATTAACCCACAACTCAGTTTAGTTTAAATAAACACAGAAATCTGACTTACATGGAGAAATTTTGTGGACGCATAGGGTGATCAGATGCAGCTCTCACTAATTATTAAATATTTTGTATAAATATGCTGTAATGTCTGCAAGGCTTGTGTATGTGCAACTTGTTTTTACTGATTTTATTTGAACTGCCCCAGTATTGCAGTAATTCAGATTTGGTGCAATTATTGTTTTTGATTGTTAATGTTTGTAGCATTTAAAAAAAAAACAATTTTGAAGTTTCTTCAGACCAATAAACCTGGCAGACCTTTCTTACATTTAATGTCTGTCTGTACCATAGAAAATAGAACTGGTACTTGGATCTTTAGTGACTCTTAGTCTTAGTCAGAAAAGAAATTATACAAACTCTGTAGAAATATGATTCACTATTAATCACAGTATAATCCTGTATTAACTATTAAGAACATCACAGTGTCTGGTCTCAGTATTGATCAAGGGTAGCCAATAGTAATTGCTATACTGTGCAAACCTTGCACAACCCTGCATAAAACTCTTTCAAACCAATTAATATTGATTAAATCACAAAAGTAAAAGGAGATAATTTATGAAACAAAATTTGAAATTGCTGTAAGTTTGTTTATGGGTGAAAAACTTCATTTTTTGGGAAAATTACAGATGTCACAGAAAAAGCCCTGTGCAAACCACCTTCAAACCAATTAACATTGATTACTGTACAGTAGATCCCAACTTAAATAATAAAAGGAGACAAATTATGAAAAACATTTTGCAATTGTTATAAGGTGAAAAATGTTTTTTGTTTTGTTTGGGGGAAAATTACATATTTCATCAGCAGAAGCCCTCAACTCTTTCGAAAAAGGCCTAGGCCTACACAATCTAATCCAATCAGCTCAGATCTTGTTTCATTACATTGGCTGCTGGTTAAACAACGCATAGAATGAAAGATCCTCACGCTCACATATCCATCCTTAAACAATCACCATAATATCTTTCATCGCTTGTCAACTTTAAAAAATGTTTTTTTTTTGTTTTTTTATATAAATTTGTATTTTGTTGTAGGGGTTGTTGTAGACATGATTATGGTGCATTGTTGCTGTTGCATGTAACCCCTTGACCGATTGTGTCGTATAAATAAATGAAAAAAAAATGAAAGACAAAGAAAACTTTTTTCATCTATATCTTTGCCTTGACTATTCCAACCAAGTAAGAACATGCAGACATATACCTTTGCTGACTGGTTAATCTCTTGCACAGCTCCATCCTTTATGGAATACTCTTCCACATTCAATCAAGAATGACATCTTCAAACATCTTTCACATAGAATATGAAAAGAAAATAATTTCTACCTAGTTCGAGCCTTGTGGACAAAAGAAAATTATTATTTAAATAATATTATTAATAAGGATAGGCATGGATAAGACATAAGACATGTACTTTATTATCTCCAAAAAAAGAAATTTCAGGAGCTTGCAAAACAACAATAATCATATAAAAACATATAAAAGATCAGACCCACCTCCACAAGTTACCTTTTATAATCTTCATTAAAGAAACCAATGCCCTTTATAGCTACAAACGAATCACGGTATCTGTTGTTGGCAAAAGCAGGAACTCTCGTACTGTACGTCTACTTCTTGGGATATAATGACTGATAAACCACATCATGGAGAAGATGAGGCTCATATTTGTAACCCTGACTCAGCTCTATACAAAGAGTCAACAGAAGACAAACAGACACCAGTGATTCTGCTAACTTTTCTATCAAACAATCTGAACTGACGTATAAAAGATGGTGATTATTTTGTTACAAACATTAAAATTAATTAATTTATAATATGAAATCAAAGTTGAAAATGATGGAACAGTTACTTTGAATTTGTGACAGCTGATGACCATAGTTTGTCATGTCAATCCACTGTGTGCATGCAATGGGACTCCCACCTCAACACAGATTTGATGGTGTCTAGGTCCAGGTGACGACCGATGATCAAAACATTGATTGACCTGACCTAGGTAGGTCATCGGTTGCAAATAGAATTCCTTGTATGGTAAAAGAGAAACTCTAATATTAATTATTCATTTTATAATCATAGTCATTCTATATATACCCACACAGCAATTTGTTAAAAATGTGTATTACTCTTTCCCAGGATGTGATATTCTCTTATTTTTTTTTATTAAATGCGCAGTGATTCTGAATAAGCAGTACATTCTCTTGAGATACAGTATATTCTCTGTATCTGTATTATCAAAGCATTTGTTTATTTTGATGATAACTAAATAATATAATCTAAAGCTAAACCCAGTATTTATTATTTGTATACAATTCTGTGGCACTAATCCATGCGTGTGAATACACACAGCAAACTGTAAAGTCATGGAATGGTGTCAAAATCAAAGTTGTTATTAATTTATCTGTCCATTCAAATACAGGAATAAGTTAGACCCATAACAAAAAGCTTTTAACAATTATTTACACTGCATCTGGATACAAAACCGACAGACTGGTTGAGGTAGTAACTGAAGAACCAACAATATTGGAATGGGTTCAACTCATTCCTACAGTAGTTCTTGTGATGAGATACTGTACTTTATCATGCTTTTCTTTCGTCTAAATTAAATTATTGCAACTCACTTTATTTTATTATCCGAAGCCACAGTCAAGCGTTTGCAGAAAGTACAGAATTCTGGCACTGCTGATAATACATTTTTTCCTCACACCACGTCGTCATCATCACTCTCACATATTCTTAAAAATCTTCATTCGCTGTAAATTCAAATTACTTTTGGTGACTTTTAAGTCACTTTATTATTACAATCCAGTATATGTAATCTCCTCCACACTATTTCTCCCTACGTCAGCTTCGTTCATCCATCTATTGACAGTTCCATCTCCTCAGCACAAAACCAAAACATATGGTCAACGTGCCTTTTCCCGTTCAATCCTGTTCCCGTTAAATTATTTTCTGTTCGTAATTCACCAAATCTACTTTCCTTTAAATTATAGTCAACTTAAAAACAGCTTTTTCATAATTTTTGATTGACCTTGCTTTATTCTCACACAGCACCTTTTATAAGTTTTTCAATTGGCGCTATATCAATTTAAATGTTATTATTATAAGGACTAATAAACCATAGGTTCAGTGTACACAGTTACCCGTGTGCATCTAAGGAACTCAGTTTAAATATCACGAGTAGGGCAGAGTAGTAGAAAGTAGACAAGTAGGGAGGTTACATCGGTTAATGGTTCACAAAATAGGATTACTACTGATCTGATAAGATAATGATTAACTTACTATGTTAATCCTTGGGCATGTGCTAAAAACATAATACAAATTAAAAAAAGTTACACTGTATAGGGAAACTTTTTTTTTAAATGATGATAATATGATTTATAATATAATATATTACTTCATTCCATGCTATCATCCTTATTATCTAGTTTTCAAACTTTTGCATTCATCTTTTTTCATCTCATCCTTTTTGTCTTGGTGAAAAGGGAGGATATTTTATATTCCTCCTCTGAGTTTATAGCCTCTCTACCCGAACATGAACAAGATTTTATAAGAACGATTTCAATGACAGTTCATAGAATTTTATTACCATGTGTTATCTTTATATTTTAATTAACTTCTTCTTTAAAATTGTAAATGAAAGCATAATGGTTTTATATTGAAATCAATCATCTTTTTATGTAAATATGCCTGCATTTTAACTACTTTTAACACTGTAACAATCATAGCAATATACAATAGAAAGAGAAATATTCATGCAAATAATTAATTGTTACAAATTTTTTTTTTTACTTTATTTTTATATATAATATATATACATATAAAACAGAGAATTATAATAAAAGTGGGACGACCCCACACAAGACAAAAAATAAAAATAATATATTACTTTGATAAATGTATACACAGGTAGTATCAAACAGATTCAGATTAAATTGTTGTAAATAGTATCGGCTTGAAGGACAATAATAACTTTTTTAATTTGTTTTAAATCTTTTTAATTTCAGTGTGAGAAAGTATGGTTTGTGTTTCTGATTTTCACGTTTCTTGTGGCGCTGGTCAACTCTTTCTACTTGTTCTCTATTTCTAATGATTCAAATGAATTCAACTTGTAAGTATGTTTTGATATAATTTCACCACATTCAGTATAGGCACTAGAACACAACTTAAAGACTGATAATATACTACATGAGATTCTATATAATCAACATGCTGCTATTATAATTAATGCATTGTAATTCTCACACTCATCAAAACTATTGAATACAGTACTGTACGTAAACACATTATAAAACTTCTTGCTGAGCATTTCACTACTATTTTACATATGAAAAGTTCATCATACAGTTTAAACCATTCTGGATTTATTTGGACCCAGCATACACACCGTCTTTAATTTCAATTTCCTCTCCCTTTGATAAAACGACTGACGACGCCCACCGCATGTACGTAACTTTGTTGTACAGTTACATAGTTTAAATTGATGACTTGTTTTCTGGGGAATTGCATAAGGATGTGGTTTTTACTAACTTTAGTTTAACAGTTCATCAACAATACTTGTCACAATCCTCTACAAATTATTGACATGGCATTGACTGTGATTCCTCATTTCTCATTTTTTTTGGTTATTAAAGTACTATCTTCAATTACATTAGTTACACAATACGACAGATATAAACGGTCTGCTTATATTGTTGAGCTGCTTAACTCTCAATAAGATGCACTGTTTTTTTATGTTTTAAATAACTTTTTGATGTTTACAGTATAAATATTATCTTTTTTTTAAGGAGCGATTTATATTATAATATGTACTACAATAATTTCAGACTTGTTCTGCTTTTTGTAATGTTTTTTATATACCTGAATAAATAAGTAAATACTGTATACTATAGTTATGAAAATACATCACCCTCAGTAAAACAAATACTTATGGAAAAATCAATGAACTGACACCATTATAATATTAATAATAATTTCTGTAGACAATTTTAATAAAAAATATGTGATTTCATGTAATTTTACGAAATTACTTTACTGTGAAAAGACAGAAAATGTTCAGCTGCCAATGTCAAATTATGTTTCAGTTGATTTAATTGGCTATGTTACTAGTATTTCCGTTGACTTGGGCCACAGTTAGGAAAGGACTGATTACCTGGATATCACTACCAGTTGACCTAAATTTACTCAATCCTTTCCAGATTTTGTTAAAAACACCAAGGAATACTTACTACAAAAGTGGTTAATAAAGAATTGAAACATGACCAGCGAATTAATTAGAAATACTGTAAGGTAACACTTTAAATATAGTGTTAACTAGACCACTTTGTTCGGTATTTGAAACCAGTGTAAAACATAAATAATCATGTACTGTACAGTATGTAAAAAAACAAACAAAAAAACAAACACAAAAAGGTAAACATTTTGTTAATACATTTAAATTAATATATTATTAATTTATTGGTTATCCGCACTTGGCGGATAACCCCTTGTTATTGTCAGGATCTTTTTTTTTTTTTTTTTTTTTTTTTTTCTTTCTTATTCTTCTTTCTTTCCCAGAATTTTGTTGCGCGTGTATCTCTAAATCTTCTCAACATAACATTGTATAACTTAATCAGAAGATTGACCTCTATCTGAAGATGTCGTAATAAGGTTTTCGGTCCCGTTCGAGTTACGCAGCGTAAGTTACGCGCGATTTTATGAATTTCGCGTACTTAATTTAGATAAAAAACCATTAAACTATTTAAATTGAAACTTGGCAAAAGTTTAATTTATATCATGCGCTAACTTTCTATGGAAAGAAAATGGCATGTTTTACAAAAAGTTACGCGCGCACGCGCGTTTAAAATTTTAAAATGCGAAAAATCAATTTCTAATCAACTTTCTATGCGTTTCATGTCATTTTGAGCATGCCAAAAATTCCCACGCGCGCGCATATTTTTATGCGCACGTGCGCACATAGCGTTAAAAACATACTTTTTTCGCGTGATTTATGTTTTTCCAGCCTTTTCTAGTAATTTTACCAACTTTTAAACAATTTCGACTCAAAATCACGTCATACGAGCACGTGGAATTGGATAATTTGCGCGAGTTTTTGATGAAAAAGTACAAAAATTTGTCAAAATTATGCCTTTTTTTAAACAATCATAGATTCTAAACTACAAGGTAAATTTTATTGTTTATTACATATTCTGAAAGTAGATGAGTTGTAGATATCGAATCATGCATTGATATGGCTAACCCAATATTGTGACGTCATCGTATGGCCACTCGAATATAAAATAGAGGATTTTTGTCTCTTTCGTCATAGCTCATCACATTTAATAGAACGCATCTCCACTTATCCGTATTTCATTTTCCCCCATGTTTTTATAATGTCTAGGTCAATCAATTATCTTTCGCATGATTTACCATTTTTAAATTTTTTGTGACGTCATCATGTCCAAAAGCGTCAATAACTTTGGTCACTTATTTTCACCTATTCTGCACTGTATGTAGTACGTATACAGTATAGTGTTATACTGTATATACTTAGACGTGACACAAAATAGAGAGCGCACTAACATTTTTTCAATGGCATAATAATTTCTGCGCGCAATATTCTAACGTATGACGTGCACGTGGCGTTTGCGCTGCGGATAACCTAACTCGTCCGTAGTGACGAGTTCAAATCTAGTTATCATAGTAATTATTAAATTGTTATCAAATTATTTGTTAGATGTTATAGGAATTGTGACGAAATTTGAGAGAAAACACAACTTTTACAAACATGATGAATGGTTCGCAGTGCAAATTGTATCAAGAATGAACATGCATTTAATTAACAAAATTTAACTCACATTAAACGAAATTGAAGATGTAAAAGTTCAATGTAGTTAGTAAATATCATGTGATCCACAGTCATCCAATCAAATTACATGAGTTTACTTAGGCGTGAATATCTAACTTTTGCTACTTGCCATGCTAATTTAATTAATTTTACTCCAAAGTTGGAACTCCAGTAGACACCTTCTGATCTTGATCTCTGTTTATGAGAAGTTATTTTGCCCGATTTTGTTTGATTATGCTAAAAAATGCACTTTTCATGTTTTCATTTATTTATTGTAGGTATGTCTGGAAGACATTTGAAGTTTGGTTTCCACTGTACATCATAGTGCTTTCAGTAGCGTGTGTTTTATTTGGCTATGTAGCATTATTACTATTATTTGGTATCATTAGTGTTTGTCTTCATCAACATTTGTGTATGCATGTTATTCATAAGGTAAGCTACCTATGTTGATTTACTTTAGAGTGCTTTTTTGTGCAACAACCGATGAGCTATCTAGCTGTAGTCAGTCATTGCCTGGACTAGAAACCAACTTTTTGTGCTTATTGAAAATGCCAAGACCATTTTAAAGAACATAATTTGAATTTTTTTTTCTGCCACGGCAGCAACTCACTTTCCCAATCCCTTACTTTATTTTCAGGTTCTTATTTGCTTTGTTTTTGTGTATCACGTTGCAATACTGACTCTGTTCACATTTTTGGATCCAGTTTTGTGGATTCTTGCTAGTCGCTATTTTCAAGTAAGTACCTGTATGTACAGTAAATGATTATCCTAATTTTTTTGTTGATTTTCAGAGAAGCACGTTTGTTTCACCATAAATGGATTATGTGTAAACTAGACCTAAATACTACCTTTAATTATTTTGCTTACCATAATGAATATGAACTATAATGAACTCGTGTGATGCAATGCATCCGATGGTTATTTGAACTTGTCCAACCAAGATGCCTGGTTTGGTCTGGTTAAATGGTTTATATGCTCGCCTTGTCAGTGAGAGGTCACATGTTCAAGTTACGTCAATAATTATATCGGAACTATTGTATCTCCATGTCCCAGTTAAACGTTTATTACCTTTGTTTAAAATGCAGTCTATTTTTCTTTTCAGTTTTCTGGTCCATTCCTACATCTCATAGCCGTTGTTTTTGTTACTATAGTAACTTGGTTTGTTGCAGCGGGCCTAGGAGTGCTTTGTAGTCGAGGTAACTTTGAGTATCTTCTATGTTTAATCAATATTTTTACAAAGAAAAAAAATATCATGCTTGTTAATTTGTCCTAAATCATTCTGATTCGTAGTGGATCACAAAATAAGATGTGTCACTATATAAAATAATAGTGTGTGACGATTTTACTAATCAGTTTCGATATTCAAAGATTAACAAAATTGAAATAGCACTTTATAGACCTCATTTTGTTTTCACATAAATTCTCACAGCACACTCGCTCCTCCACTAAAAGCTTTTATATGTCCAAAAAAAATTCAACTATTATGTTAAATTCCAATTTGTTAGTTAGATTCTTAAAATATATCTTAACATATTTTTTGTAGTTTTAAATATTTTTAATTCACTCTAGGGGCAGGTTTCCCAGCTGAAAATAATTAAAGTAAATAAAGAATCCATTTAAAGATGTATTGTCCCCCAAAAACATGAAAAATGAAGATTAATTTAATCAGACTTTGAATATGCTATTTTGTAGTTTTAATAAAGTTAATCACTTCCGTAAAAAAAAAACCAAAAAAAAATGACAAAATAAATGGTTAAATTTAACCAAATTGGCAGCTAATTGGACCATTTTTTGCTTTAAATTACAGTTTTTCAGGTAAATTTTTTTTTTTCGATCCAATTTTTGTTACATTAAAATGGCATATTCAACAAAAAAATTTAAGAATTATCAGGGGGACAATACATCTTTAATAATTACAAAAACTATGTAATCAAAAGTGCTATTCAACTTTGTGTATATTTGACTATCTGAAAAGAATGCAGATTAATTAAAATAACATAATTAATACATTTGCACATGGCTAATTGGAAATGTTTTATTTTTAGAATTACATTATGATTTTACTAACCTTGCATTTTGCATTTTTTACACATAACATTATTTAGTTGCACATTGTTTTTAATTTCAGACGTACAAGTTCAATATGAACTGGTTGCTGATAAAGACCCATTAGATGGGAGTGATAACAAAATAAACAAAGAATGTTCATATTTATATAATACAAATAAAATAAGTGAGTGGTTTTATAATTTATAGTAATGGTTTTTATTGGTTAATTCAACTCTATCCAGTCTTACTTAGCCGTCTTGTATTTTCTCTGGAGTTCTTGGAATTCTTGGAATTCTTTTCAGCGTTTCTGTATCACGTACACATGCTACGGCGGTACGAAAAGAAATGATGACACTACTATGTTGGATGGCTCCCTCCTGAGGGCGTGGTTGTGGACGTGACCATTGTGCTAATAGGATTTTTCGTAATTGTATCCTCTCTTCGGCGAGAGAGGACTCATAGACTACCAACACCACTGTTGGTTTGTGTAATTCAATTCTATCCAGTCTATCTCTATCCAGTATCTGAATATTCCCATGGGAAAAACAATTTCCAAACTAAAAAAACATAAGAAACATGAGAAGTGAATTTCCCATTTTCTTGGTCAATAAAGGTAAATGTATTTTGTATTGGTATCATCTGCATTGTTTTCTTTTAAAAACTCTTTTCTACAGTAAATTAAAGGGTTTTTCCAATCTACTGTAAATTTTGTAATAAATATTGTATTAGGTTTTTGTATAAAAGGCCTATATTAGCAAAATATGATGCTACAGGACTACCGTATTTCCAATTGTGAAAAGATAAGAAATTCACTTATTTTTAATGACCAACCAGATAAAAATATATATTTAAATAGGACAGTTCGATGTAACTTTTCTCCGCTTTTAAAAGAAAATGGCTTAAAATGCTTGTTCTTTGTAGGTGTTGTTGCTTATTTATCAGACAATAACACATTCATAAACTTTAACTTGAAGATTGTATCACAGTTGTATTGAACTGAATGTTGCTAGCTGTATTTCCTTTTTTTAAATACTTGGAATTTTTTTTAACTTGAGCTTGGTATGTTCTTACTTTTTGCTTTAAAAAAAAAATTTTTTTACATAATGCGAATCACCACTAATAAATTGCTTCATTAATATTTTAAATAGCATGAATAACAATATTTATATTAAAAATATCTATAATGTTACCAAATAACTTCTAGTTTAAAAATCAAAATGATGATTCACAAAACAAGAATTAATACATTGCACTTGAATATAACTGACTGTTTATATGAACACCTTTGCATTTTAATCCACTTGCATAAAAGCCACACAGTACAACAGCTACTGTACATTGAATGTGTAAATGTAGCCTTAGATTTTTTTTCTCAAAAATTGTTTGTGCACTTAAACATAAATAAAGTATTTTGCTCAGTCTTTGTGCATTTTAATTTTTTAGGAGTTACGATTCGAGATATGACATTGGTTTACTTGCTGCTTCTTATTGGATTGTATATAACACCGATATTTATCAAATCTCCTTGTATTATGGATTACAGTGACACACCCGACAAACCGCTTATATTTGCACATAAAGGAGCTGAAATGGTAAGCTACAATAGTAATTTACTTTAATTTCATTTTTTTTATATTTAATCAATTCACAAGCAAACAGAGATAAAAACTGGCTGAAATAGAACAAAATAAATGATACAATATCTACAAACTGATATATTTAAATTCAAGATCTACAGTAAAGCTAGCCTACACATTCAAACTCAATTTCTGGATGTTTCTTTACTAATGCAGTCCAGCTGAGGATCACATGACCAGACTAGGCTTTAAAGCTAAAACTACAAGCTTATTCATGTTTTAAAACTTAATTACTGTAAAAATTAACATTGAATACTTGAAATACCTACTTAATATATTTTAATTAAATTTTATTTATTTTTAAATTGGTCATGACTTCAGAATTCGTCCATTACATTTCTCTTTAAGATTTGTACTTGTACTACAAACAATAAATTTAATACTATTTAAAAAATAAATTGTTGCCTTTTTATGCCATTTCTATATTTTGTATGACACTCCATTATTAGTACTATACATTCTTGATTTCAAATTGGATATTTTTCTTCACAATTTTAAATTTTAACCTTTTTTTTAGCTCGCACCGGAAAACACAAATATTGCATTTCGCATAGCATTGGATGACTATAAGGCGCATGGTATTGAGTCTGATGTTAGAATAAGGTAGTGTTGCAATTTTCAATAATATTGTTAGCCTGCTTCATCCATCTGTTTTTCTTTAACATTTGTATTTTGCGGCCTAAAATCCTGTCCTCGGGACTAAGCCGCGGCCCAACTACCCAGATGAAAACCAATGTAATGAAGGTAATAAAAAAGAGTCCGCCACAACTCAGCCCCACCATGGTTGGTGAGGTAAGAACATTTTGGGAATATGGACCTGTAGGTCGTAAATTACGATTATGATCCAATGAAAAAGATCAGCGCAGCCCGGGGTTTTCCCCTTTTATAACAATAACATACACGATACATGTCACTGTGTCATGTTTCAGTTCATGCAGGATTTTACATTACATCGTGATCATCATTTTCTTTCAAATTTTCAGTCGTGATGGCGTGCCATATGTAATGCACGACAACAATTTACGACGTACAACAAATGTGAAGGATATTTTTCCAAAGCGCTACATGGAGTCTGCAGATAACTTTACTATACACGAACTAAAGTCCCTCAATGCTGGTTCCTGGTTTATGACGGTATGTGCAAAAAACAGTATAGCAGTTGTTTATGTGTAAAGGCTTCCAAGAAAGAATGCTTTTTGGGAAGAGAGTAATACCAAAATTGGATTATTACCAATGTTTAAAAGTGAAACAAAAAGAAAGAAGTACAGTACTGTATGTAAATAGAACTTGAATTTGTCTAAATTTTTGTTAATTATTTTTCAACATTTTTACAAGTGTGCAAATAGCACTGATTTGTAGTATGGCAAGTAAAATTATCGATTCAAATTTTACAAGAATTTGTAAACATTTATTGTGTCATTTTGCTCATATGAATGGAAAGAGCAGGACGTTCCATGCCTCATGTTGAAGAGAAATTATTCAAGAGAAACTACCAATTCATAATAGAGCTATGATCATAGGCTTCAGTCCGCCATATGGAACAAGCCTTTTGCAAAATAATGTTACTCTTTGTAAAAGTTTGAAAATGTTGAAAATTGTGAATGGTTCCTTGATATATTGAAATAATTATAATTATTATCAGTATTATGTTATAATAATCAAATAATTGTTTAATTTTTACTTTCTAGATATTTTATTTTACTTTCTAAATATTTTACCCTCATAGAGAGACCCTTTTCTAACAGCCAGGATGTTGTCATCAGAACAGAAAGATCATTACAGATCACAGAAAATACCCACAATGCAAGAAATGATTAGAATGGTTTTGAAACGCAACAGGACACTATTATTTGATATTAGACCGCCCCCTAGTGGTCATCCTTACATTGAGTCATGGCTGAATGTGACGCTGAATACAATACGTGATGAGGGTATTGCTGACCAAGATTTGGTATGTATAGGAAGAATCCTTACTAGTTGTTCTATCTTCTGCTCACAATGTATCACAAATATTTTATTTGTTGAAATATTGACTTTTCTACACCTTCTGGTCTGAATTTTATTTAATTACTCCACTTCTACCATCTTTGCGTCCTTGATTTGCACATAATTTTGAACAGTGGCATTAAATATCACGATTAATATTGCCATTAATATTCTGTTTAGTGAAACTGTTACTGAACAACATGTGATACATAATTAACCAATCACATTGCGAGAATACATGAGGTGTTATAATACAAATTTTTGACTTATTTTTAATAATTACTTGTCTAAAATACTAATGTTTGCATATATTAATACAATATGTCATTCAAATATTTACTGATAAATTGTTAAAATGTGTTTATATTATCACTTATTATTTTCAGGAATTTTGGAAAGCACCAAATGGACCACATTATGTGGTCTTTATTAAAGTCTTTGATAAACGAAAAATACAGAACGTACATCACTCAATACCATTTAAATACATAAGGTAACGAGTTTATGTTTATTATTCATATTTCTAAATGGTTTGTATTGGTTGCATATCTAATGTGCAGGGCTCGCATTATCACTTTCCTGAAGTCCCGAGACCACCAAAAAATCATGTGAGCATGTATAATTTCACTGCCTGCATCCCAGACCAATGGTCATATTATGATAAATAAAAATGATAGCCAGATGGGAAACCTAATTTCTAAATATTTTGCAATCCCTAATGTGGCAACCTTACTTATTGTCTTCATTTTCAGCATACTGTTATATTGCATAGCATTTTTAGCATATTAAAGTGAACTAAAAATACACTTTGCTGCAGTTAGACATTTTCAGTTAATAAAAAGGAAAAACTGAATTTCTAATGCATTTTACACAATATGCCACACTTCGAAAATGCCTAGCATACCCATTGTATTGGATGTATAAACAAAATTATAGCACTCTCTATGTTCAGATTTACTGTAAATACCATACAACTTTTAATTTATCTGCCTTTCGTGTATCAACATTGCTGAATTTATGATAAACAAATGGACCGTTTCCTAGCAAAATGTTCTCTTTTAAACTTAAAGAATATCTTATTTCAAATTATAACTAATTGTTTTCTCTATTTTGTAATATTTTTTAACCTTAAAAACTTTACGAAATTGCTTCCTTTACTGTTGGTGCGTGTGTGTCTGTGATGTATATGTGTATGTGCAGTTATATGTTTACATTTATATATATAAGTATAATATTCTTACATGGCTTCCCAATATACAAGTTTTGAATTGGATTTTTGTTTCCAATTGATCGATACTTTCTTGGGTTTTTTTGCCTCTTTCTTTTTTTATATAACGGAATCACCTTTTTCACACATTATGATTTAATGTATTATAACTCTAAAAAAAAAAATATATAAAATATCAGAAATTATAATGTTTTACTCAAATATGAATATGAAAGAAATAAATGTTTATTTGAATTGAAATAAATATATTATTATATCTTTATTTTCTTCACTGAATTCATAATTTTTTTTCTGGGCCCTGCTCAGATATCTACATCATTTCCAGTTAGAAAAGTTTCCTTTTGATACTTGATAGACAAATAAAACAGTTTAAAATCTCTTTATCTCTAGTTCAAATGCAACACTGAATATATCCACAAATGTGTGGAATGTCAAAGAGAAGTGGTTATTTTCATTGTTCTGGTGTGTTGGAACATCATCTGTTACAACATCAGCTTGTCACACATTGCAACAGTTGGATTCTCCATCTTGGCAATTGGTGAGAAAAAAAATTGTTTTGAATCATGTTTTGTAGTAGGTACCTGTTTAAGGATTAATTTATAACTAACAGTATAACCCTTGGCCGAGCGGTTAAGACAGGGGTGGTGTTTGCCGTACCTAAAGAGCTAAAAGTATTGGCATGGTATATTATACAAATAATGAATGTTTATGAGTGTGATGGTGAGAATATTTCCTTGTTTTTTTAATAAACTTAAATTGAGTTGAAAATAGAGGGAGGGCTTATATTTCCAAATAACATGTGATGCGCAATTAACCAATCAAATTGCAAGAATATAATCAGGTATGTTATAAAAAGGATTACTTATTTATATCACTTTTTGTGTCTGTAGAGTCATCAGCACTATTTGATAATGTGGATATTATTTGATATTGCATCTCTTGTTTGGGTGGTTGTTTTGTTCATTATACAAATCAGGTAAGACACAAAAGTAAGAAGGTATTTTTTATTTATTGACAATAACAGTAAAGTGAACATATAATGAATTTAAATGCAATTGCATATGTTCTCATTAATCGTGATAGAGACAGACCTTGAATTTAGAAAACTAACCAAACAGATTATATAACATTAACAATTTCAACCCTTCAATTGGAACAGGACACACTCCAATTAAGAGGACTTTTTGGCATGAATCGAACAATGGGAAATATACTATAACAAATAATGAATGTTTATTTTAGTAATATTTTTCATAAAGGTGAAAATAGAAAATGTTTAATAGAAACAAAATAGAACTTTCACCTCATGAAATTATTTGGCCTACTGTACGAATTAAAACATTCATTATTTGTACATACATTTACTTTTAATGAGAGGCTCACTGTATTACACAACAAGAATATCCACTTTAACAGGTTTTATAATAATGTCTATTGAACATCATGTGACCCACAATTGTCCAATGAAATGACAAGAATCTATGTGTTTTAATAACACAACTACCCCTGAAGAGCACACTCATATTGAGGGGACACATTGTCAAATATTGTTAAATGTCTAATTATTAAAAGCAATTTAATGAATTTTGTAAATGGTGATAACTGTAACAAATAATTTGTTAAATTAAAATCCAAAAAATAATTTGTTGATAACCTATCATAATTTACGAAATGTATTTTGTTTTGTAGTCGGAGACACCAAAGTGCCACAGTAAAAAGTGATCGATACAATTATACTGATTTTATAACACTTGAAGAAATGACCTCCAACACAGCATCAACGACCGTAAACAGTGCCCACATGGATGCAGTGAGTAAGAAACAGAGAGCAGCATCCACGCAAAGTGGCCTGGAACGGGAGTCAAATCACGTACTCTAGATAAAATGTGCATTTTCAATCATATTTGAACTATAAACTATACACTAGACTTTTTGGTAAAGTTTACAACAAAAATTCAGTGTAAAAAAAAAATACTGTAGCTCAGATACACAACTCGGTTTAGCCTCTTCCTGACAGATCACAGCCATCACTGGTAATATTAATATAACAACTACGATGTTCCTCCGAAACCAGATACCAAAATTGTGTTTAGATGATTGCAGTTATATTTCACTACCGGACCCTTCTTATTGTAAGGTGGTAAAGACAGAAATGATTTTAATATGAATATTAACTCATTATGTCGATACATTAGATAGAAAAGGGCTTTAGTTTCAGGACACTGAGCTCGCCTTGCTCGTAACAGTCCTTTGATCTTATGTCTGGCTGCAATAAATACCAACAACCAACAGTACTGTACTATGCACATATTCTCCAAGGCGCACGATATCTGTTAAGGGGTGTGGAACTGATCATGTTGCAGCCACAGGTAAACCCTTTGATCTCAAGAGCACAGCATCCTGTTGTTAGATTGATTTAGTTTAACTAAGGAAACTGAGCTCTGAAAAACTAAATTAGCAGAAAATGGATGATGTTGTACTATAATATAGTTGTAGTATACTCTTCAGGTCACTTATTATCACTGTTGTAGCACTTAATTTGAGCCAAGCAAGCTGCAGATGAAGACCTAGCTTCTTTTTGTGATGTACTGTAGTCATAGACACATTGGCGAGCTTTTATTTCAGGACGGCAGACCAACAAGACTGTACAGACTGTGAAAAATGAATAGATTATTTATGATAATTGAATAAAAGTAGGTGTTGTAAAACAAGTAACCCCATTGGAAATGGGATGGTTTTTTCCGGCCTAATGGGTGTTCCTGATGCTCGTTATTTTGTCTTTTGTCTATGTAATTTTAATGTTGAGCATCAAATAAATTCAATCAATCAATGTTTTGCATTCATTGAATGGAGAGAATATTTCTTTTGATGAAAAATTGCCTCGCCTCGCCTGTAAAAATCAAAGATTTGGTGGCAGATGTAAAAAAATGGATTTCTCTCAAATTTTTACCATGAATAGACATTTCAATAAAAAGCATATCTACAACATTCATTTTAATTTTTAGCCTCCGTTGCCATGACAACGGTCAATTATTCAAATTTTAATGTTTTTGCCATTTTTCACAGATTTTCTATAGTAAAAAAGTACAAACTTGTATACTTATTTTAACCAAAAATACTTACAGTATACAGTTTTTGTTTATAGCAGTGTAAACAACATGTATTGAGTTCCATTTAATGTAGAAAAAAAAAATTTACAAAATGGAGTTTGGTTGATACCATTATTTTAAAAAGGGGTGTTTTTAAAAAATATTTTTTTTATAAAAGTATACATCATAAACGTACCTATAACTTCCAAAGTGGTGTTTTTATATCAATGAGGTTTTGTAATTTGATAGTCAATAGGTTTGTCAACAATAATAACGAAAAAAACACTGGGGTAAATTGCGTACATAGGTTTTGTGTTGCCAGGAAAATACAGAAAATACAAAAAAATACAAACAAAATATCAATAAACAAAACATATGAAACACAATTTAAATATGGCTAATCCAATAATAAAATAATATGTGGCTTGTCATAATGCTACTAGAGTCATACGAATAGTTTAGATAAAATAGGAGAATGTGTTGCCAGGTTTATTTCAATTAATTGCCAGAAAAACAGTATTTTGCATTGAAATATTTAGTTGATGGAAAATAATGTTAAACTTTGAAATAATTGCGTCAAGGTTCTTATAAATTTTTACATCTATTTTGTGTAAAGAGATACAGAAAGACCTCCCAAAAAATCTGACCTTGTAAATAGGTCATTTGAGGTCAAAAGGGGTCAGAATGCAAACCAGGACAAGGTCCCCACTTTACTACAACTATTAATGTTTGATCAAAATGTACAAGAACATAAAAATTCTCAACAATTTTCATTTTTTACCTATATTGTTACCTTAGCAACCATTTCTATGTGTAACTAAGGAAAGTAATTTAAAAAAAAAACGAAAAAAAATGGCGTTTTTATGAATACAAAGAATTGATTGCATTTGTAATTTTTCTCAATTTTACTTCTACTGCATTCTAATAATCTTAAAGTGATGACAAACTTGACCTTGTAAATTCATTCATTTTGAGGTCAACATTTTACCATAGTAACTGTTTCTATGCGAAAATATTTTTAAAATATGGGTTTTTTCATAATTTACATTTTACAAATTGAGGTCAAATGACATCAACATTTTACTTACAGTGTATTGTAGCAACTGTTTCTATACGTAACTAAGTACAATATTTTTAATATGGGGTTTCATGACTACACAAAATTGATTACATAGCTACTACTTAATCCCCAAATTTACCTATCTACTGAATCCCAGAAAATGTCTGATCTTGTGAAAGGGTCATTTGTTGGGTCAAATTATGTCAAAATGTATTATTTATGTTATGTAAGTGGCCACCCTCGGGACCTGGAAAAGTGGTCTGCCGATAAAGGGCCAAAATCACGTATTATGGCTATGCACGATATTCTTAACGAAACGAGCCTCTCAATTTTCCAGCTAATTGTATTATTATTTATAATCAGGTGGTTTAGTATTTTTTAGCATTTTCAGACAAATTTTAAAAGCTTTTAACATATGAAAAATGGTCGGTCAAAATCTGTGTAGTTTTCTCATCTCTTCACAGTAATGTTTTTTAAACCGTTTCGAAATAAACCTAATATATAAAGAAATACAATAAACATGGACCTCTAATTCATAGATCCATGCAATAAGTATCACATTTTTCGGGTGGCCGCTTACGGGAGGTCATTTATCATACAAAAAATCTCATTTTTAGTATAAAAAGGTACCCGCAGCTGCTTACGGGAGGTGGCCGCTTACAGTAGGTACCAAATGCACTAATTAGATAGGAAGAACAAAACAGGCTTTTCAAAGTGCGTCTGTTAAGGGAGGTGGCCGCTTACGGGAGGTGCCCGCTGTAAATAAAATATGGGGTTTTCATGAATAAAAATAATCACAGAAGAAAGTCATTACGAATATGACCTTGTGAAATGGTAATTTGAAAATGCTAATAAGGCATGCCTGCTAATAATCTACAAATTTAAATTTGTATAAGATAAGTGTGAAAAATCTAAAGGTGTGGGGTTTGTAGTCGGAAGTGGTGGTGGATGGGCATGTGGGATCTGTTTAGGTTAGCAAATAAAAGAAGTAAAAATGAAAGAGGAGCTTCAAAATAAGAGAGGAGTAATCTGTTGCAAAGATTAAAATTCACAACGATATGATAATTTATTCAAATTTCCAGAGGATATAACCTATAAAATGACATTAAAACTGGGAATTACAGAATCTATAATTAAAAATATTGGTTTTTTTTCTCACAACACAACTAGAACTATATAAAACATTAAGAATTTGTCTGACCAATGAGTTTCAAATCAGATAATCAAAGAAAATAAAATGTTTTTACTAATATACCATGTTTTTTTTTTATAAAAATGCCTATGTTTCTCGCAACACTGCTTGTAGATTTTTAAATTACCCCAGTATTTTATTTTAGAAATCAATTATTAAACATTAGAACTACCTATTTGTAATAAATCAGCTAAAAAAATACACCACTTTGGGAGTTATGGTGAAGTAAAGTTTAGTTGCATTTAACAATTTAAAAAAAGTGAGAAACACCCCTTTTTAAATAAATGGTATCTCCCAAAGTATGAAATCAAAAATAAAAAAAAAATATGAAACAGGTACACAATGCATTGTTATTATGCATACACTAATTATTTTTTATAATTAAATGAACAAAACAAAAATATCGTTCATCAAAGTAGTACCAATATCCATTTTAAAAAACCACAAAAAAGGACAAAATTTGTCAAAAACACAAATTTGGCTGTTGCCATGGAAATATATGTGTGAAATAAAAAATACTTCATATTTGATTTCTCTCAACACATATATAGCCATGTGCAAAATTTGAAAGAAATCCATTTTTTTGAGTCTGCCACTATTTTTGATATTTCTTTGATTCTTACAGACAATGGCTCTTAATTTGTCAGCTCATGAATTATTGATTCTCACCATCTAACTCATGTACATTCATTTGTATATGTTTAATCATGGAGAAATAAGTAAGATATATTTGTTTATATTTTTGGTTTATAGCAGTTGTAGACTAATTTACACTTACTATTTACACGGACATCATTTATGTGTTTTTTTGAATATTTTTATTTCTTTGTATAATGATAATATTAAGTGTGTGCAGTGATAATATCGCTATTTATATATATTTTATATTCTTTCAGTTTCACTTTAATAACAGTAATAATCCTGTTTTGAATAGTTTTATATTTTATAGTTATTCTTTAAAAAAAATATATTTTACTACAGTTTAATAAAGTAATAAAAGTATTGGGTTGTATACAATTTACATAATTATGTATTTCTTAAAAGATTAAAATAGAAAGTCAGAAATATATGTATATTTGATATGAAATATAACAGTAATATAATCAGTTTATTTGATATATATATAAAATTGCCATGTTATAGATATTTTAGACTGGGGTTTACTGTTCTTAAATTAAAAAGTTATCTCCATCAATTAATTTGTGGACAGTGGTAATGGAAAATGAGTTTTGTGTAAGCCCCCCTCCTGCTTTTTTTTCTTTATAAGATGATTTAAATACAATGCAGAAATATATGTATATTTGGTATAAAATATAACGGTAATAAAATCAGTTTCTGTTTATAGTTTAAGAGAGGAAATTTAGTTTTTAACTGGGTAACTATTTGTAATAGAAATTGTATTTTCTTATATAAAAATGATGTTCATTCGAATTATATACACGAGAGTCCATTTGTTGAATTGTCTATCTTTAAACACTAAAAGAATGTCCTCATAAAATAGGGCTTATTTTGCTCACTCCACCAGAAAAATAAGTGGGGTTATTGTTGTTATTTTATAATAAAAACAATAGAATCCTGGAGCTACCCTTTAAGCATGGCTTACTAACTTTCTCTTTTAAGAGGATATAAATGAATAACATTCTTTGGTGGTGATTTCATAATGCTATTCATAGATCATTGTACATTTTTATAACAAGTTAAAAAGTTAAAATTTGAATGACATCATATTCTAAAATTAGTAACATTTAGTTAATCATTTCAATGCTCATTATTATTACATAAATGTATATATTTGCTTTTACAGATATGAATAACCCATGCTTTGAGATTTTAAATTGATAGGAAGTTTCTGCTATTTTAAAAAGTATAAGTGGGTTTACTATTACATGATGATTTCATTTTCCACTCATTCATTTCACAGCCTAGCTTCTACTGTTTATTGTGTTATAAATAGGCTTTCAGGGAAGATTAATTTCTTTCTTCCCTGGGTTTACTATAGGCAAAATAATGTTTTTTAATTGTTTATTTACATGATTTACCTAAAGATTCTGTAAAATAATTCAGTTCAAATTGTTGCTGTGTGTATATATAGTACAATTCCTTGCTACTAACACAGCCGTTTATACCATACATAATACACGTGTGTGCGTAGGACTAATACAATGCAAATTAGACTAGCCATAACACAGCATTACATTTTTGTATTCGCTTTTAATTAAGAATTTCAATGAAAAGTCTAGATAGAACAGAAATGTTGGAAATAAATATGATTATTTTTAATAACTGTTTGTATATTTTAATTCATATACTTGAACTGTCAAAACAAAGGAACTAAGGATGTAGTTTTTACTCCATTTGTTTTTTTATAGTATGATAGTTTCATCAAACACAAACAAATTATGCTTTATAAACAGAAATTAGTCTTTCATCACTTATGAATTCAAACACATTTTAGACCACAAGTTATGTTTGCATTTGAAGTTGAACATTCCAAGCTGTTGATAAATTAGTTTGTACAGTATTCACAATATTAGAGTCACTCGTTTTTTAAAATGCTGTTTTTTTTAAAACTTTATTATACTTTCCTATTATATTACTACTAATAAATTATTAATAATATAGGAGTGTATTGTTAATACTGTAAAATAATCTGTTAATGATTTTTTTATTTATTTTTATTTTGTATTTGTTTAAAAAAACACAGAAAAGAACACAGATATAATTTTTAGAAATCTGATTTTATTTTACTAAAAACTATTGTATTATTAATTAATACCACTCCACATGAAATTGATTTATAATGATATCTTTATCTATCACAGTAAAAATTATCAAAGTAAAACAATTTATAACTCTAAAAAGAAAACTGAAGACAAGTTGTAAATGTTAATACAAAATTAGATTATTATAATATTCTGTATAAAAAATATAGCTCAATTTCTTTGCATCATTAAATTCTAATTTGTTTGTATTTATTTGGTTTTCTTCATCATTGCTTTAAACTGAATTGCAATATATGTACGATATAAAAAAATATATTTTCACACACAAAGAAAGACTTAAAAACGATTGAGATTTTACAGGGTTAAAAAAAATTTAAATTTGATTACTTTGCTGAATGTTCAGTTATTACATATCCGCTGGCCAATTACTAATCAAATTCATTATGTATGGGCCTGTAAAACTGATCTGATCTAATCATTCAATTACACAGAAATGTATATACAACTGTAAAAACTATTGCCCAGTAAATTTGTTTCCCAGTTTCCCTCCTTCTGATGTTTTACCTATTGTTTATGATATACTGCTGCTGTATACTAAGGTTCAGGTAACGGTATTTATAGTATTCTATTCATTTATCAGACACCAGAAAATTACACATTTTCTTATAACTATTAATTATTAACTCTCTCTCCAGTAAGCAGACTAATTTTTTTTTTTCCTAACACAAGACATTTTCTTTAATGCTCAAAAGATCCCAAGGGGTAGTGCCGAATGTTTAAGATACAGTACTCTAGCTATCTAACCTTTCAAAATATTATCAATCTACAGTATAGTATATTGCTTTTCTACTAAAATATTTGTTTGAGGCCTAATATGACTATCTGTACTTTACTACATATGTATGTATAGTACGTATACTGTATACGTATTTTCAAGTAATTTATCGTGGTTTAACTATTTTAAGGAATGCTCCTGGGACGTTCTTTGATGGGTCTTCTGATTGGATTAGTGTCGCATCGCCATTCTCTATCGCAAGATAAGTATCTGTGCAAAAAAAATAATAATCCTGATGTAAAATCAACAATTAGTTTTCATTAATGTAAATTTGAGATTGCATTTCATCAGCTAGTGATAAAAGGAGAAGAATTTAGTAGCCATGAAGGCTAATTTATACAGATGAGATGTATCGGTAAGCGGAAAACAAACAATATAGAATCTATGTTGTCTTCATATGACCATTTACACAAAATGCAGAGTGGACCGGTGTCTGTGTAAATTGGCCTGAATAGTTATAACACACCCATTTGATTGATTAATTTGTATCATGAGCTGTGCAATATCTTCTCCCATTTCAACGTGCTATTGCATGGTCAGCTTTTTGCAAACTGTAATGGCTAGACCTTACCTATCACTACTAGATAAGTGTTTATTTTATGTATAATTTTCTTGCACTATTTTTAATACTGTTATGGTAAAAACTGCTTCTTCGGGAGAACATTTAAATTAATTTGACATACCTGGTTTATTGACAGCTTGAAACAACCAACTGTTTGTGTTACTCTCAGAAATGAAGTAAAAGAACCGATCATCATCAGGCTTCAACTCGATCACCTGATTATTTAAAAGGTCACTACCATTCTTTAAAAAAAAATTAAAAATCATGTTCGACATTAAACTCCATTCATACATATTAACATTTTGGTTTGTACTGTTCCGCATTAAATACGTACTACCATTTAATAACATGTTTTGGCATGCATATGTTATGAACTTGCATGAATACTACGGATCATGTGGTCTCCAGGAGAAACTCTCGCATTATTCAGAATTTAGATGCAAATAATCATCACATATGGCGTGAATTGCGATGGCACATACTACTACAACCATGACAATTTCAGTCAGATAAAGATGAAGAGGTGAAGCCGAGTGAAAATAGAATCTTATCTCATCAAATTATTTGTACCATTGCACTAATACTTGCACAATATTTGTATATTTCAGTGAAATATAGAATTATTATGAATGAGAACGTCAAATAAAATACATTTAAACAAAATAACATAGGATATTTATAAACTTTAAAACAAAAGTTATCATACAATCAATCTAACAATATACTGTAAACCATACCTTTAGCTCTATATTCTGACCACTAGAACTGGATGTAATGCACGATTCAGAATCCTTATGTACTACTGCACATACCTGCTTTCTCTCATCATTTAAAAACTTATTGACAACAAAAAGTCCTGAAAAGAATAACATAATAGAACCGTTTTTAATATTGTGATATGATTCTTATTTGTAAAAATAATTATTAAAACCAAATTATAATAATTTCAATTTCCTTTTATAACAACATTGTTATTCAAACCATAAATTCTATACAAATATTTACATTATTTTATGTTTCGAGATACACCCCTATTAAGAAGAAATTTGTCTGTGAAACCTAGGGGAGCAATATTTGTTTTAACTTTACTGACAACTATTTAGGGGACACACCTATAAAGAGAACACTTTGTTGGGTTCTAACTGTGCATTTTATACACTAGATTATAATCTGCAAAACTTTATGGTCCAACGAATTACCCCAATAAACCACAGTGAACCCCCATAAACCACAGCGTACCCACCAATATCCCACCAATAATGAACCACAGCAAACCCAAAGAACCAGTATCCGACGAATTACCCCAATGAACCACAGTGTACCCCACCAATAATGAACCACAGCAAACCCCAATGAATCAGTGTCCGACAAATTACCCCAATCAACCACAGCGTACCCAAATGAACCACGGCGTACCCAGTGAAAAATTTCATTTTAAAATTTTGTTTAGCAATATTGATAAATCAAACTGATTTTCGAGTCGAGAAACATAGTTTTGTATTGTATTTTTTGCTACACAATTTTAGAAATGTATAGCAATAAGGTTGTTTTGTATAGCTTTTTGCTATGCTACACTAGCAAAGTTATTACCTGGTACCCCACCAATAATGAACCACAGCATACCCCAATGAATCAGTGTCCGACAAATTACCCCAATCAACCACAGTGAACCCCAATAAACCACAGCGTACCCCACCAATAATGAACCACAGCATACCCCAATGAACCAGTGTCCGACGAATTAGCCCAATCAACTGCATCGGATCCCAGACTTATACCAATTAAAAAGCATTGACTGTGACTCCCCTATGTCTTGAAATGGTCACTGGTCCATTCACATGGTTCATTGGGGTAATTCGTTGGACCACAACCTATATAAGCTTGAATGTTCACAAACCATCCTGTCCTTCAATACTCTTGGTTGCACATAACTTGTTTTCATTGTTCACTTTTAAATACTCAGCTTTTTTTCCTGGTCTGTAAATCATTAGATGTTGTGAATCCACTTTTAATAGGGACATGTCTCCTACTGCACATATTAAAAACAAAAAACAAAGTTTATACACATGTTGATAAATATAAATAATGATATAAAAAAGTGATTTAAAAAACCCTTTTTCTTAATTGAATGAACAAGAATTCCATTCCACAGGTTTATTTTCCAATCTTGTATTGTATTTTTTATACAAAATAAACTGTCATTTTTAGTTGAAACAGGAAGATCTCTCTGCCTTCCTGCTAATTGAAAGATACATCAGGGATGTTAAAACTCGATCCCGGTGGTTGATACTGAGTTAACTGTCATAAGTACAGTACCTACCTGTCAACCCTTTACACATAAACTATAATAGGCCTAGATACTATTACTATTAATTAGTAATAATTTAGTTTATGCCAGAGTTAGAAAAAGCCTTCTACTAAAGTTCTACAGACAGTAATACTAGGCCTTAGCCTAGGTAGGTAGACCTCTACTAGGCCTAGGCCTATACCCAGCTGGAAAAGAAGTACAGTACGAGTACTACTACCTAGGCTAGTTAGCTAGCTAGGCCCCTTCCTAGCTCGAATTTTACTATCATCTAGCCTAGGCCTATGTTATGCGCGATTTGAACGATTTGCGCAATTTAAAATTGCGCAAAGAATTTCTTGCGCAATTTGAATTGAAACATCTGTTTCAAATTGCGCAAGCAACGTATTAAATTGCGCAAGTAATCTGCAAATTGCGCAAGGTTTTTCGACAGATTGTGAAATCATGCACACCCATATTTTTATAGTAATTTCTAAGAATGATTAAAAATTAAAGATAATATCGCATTTCGTTGTAATAGTGAAAATGTTGTTATTGTTAGCATACCAACGAAGACCCGACAAAGGAAAACGAAGCGGTGGTGTTCCCCGGCGGGCGGCTATACTACTCTAGCCTACGTACTCCTACTGGCTATGTTTTGATAGCAAGTCTAAACGTTGGTGGCGGTAGACTATGTTGCGTATCAGAGCCATATATATGGCTCTGTTGCGTATTACTGCCTTAATTTTTACATTTATTTTGATTTATTTCAAGTTACAAGAGTGATAATATTATTTAATTGTGTATGCCATTTATGTTGTGTATTATACACATGGTATCTTCGCATTTATTATGTTTCATTTTGAGTTATTAGTTTTCAATAAATTATTATTGTTAACCAATCGTCGACGTTAGCACGCATTCTGGTAGAATTCTGTTGCGCAATTTGACAATTTTACAAATTGTGCAGCGCAATTTGAAATTGCGCAAGGATTTTCTTGCGCAATTTGAAATTGCGCAAGTTGATTGCGCAATTTGAAATTGCGCAAAAAATTCCTTGCGCAATTTGAAATTGCGCAAAGAATTCTTGCGCAATTTGAAATTGCGCAAGGATTTTCTCGTTCAAATCGCGCATAACACCTACTTAAGTAATAATACTAGGCCTAGGCTAGTCCAGTTGGCAGGCCGACAGGCCTTTTTTTTAGTTTTAGACAGGCCTAGGCCTACTATACTATCAGAGAGAGGCCTACTACTACGCCTAGTAGGCCTTCCTTGGCCTGCCTATCCTAGCGTTAGGCTGTCACTCTGGCCGCCAGAAGTTAATAATGTTAGGTTAGTTTGGTCTAGCCTAGGCTAGTAGTAGTAGTAGTAGTAGTAGTAGTACTAGTAACTAGGCTAGTAGTAGTAGCCCGGCCTAGCTAGGTAGGCCTAGAGGTAGGCCAATTCCGCTAAACTAAGTAGAAAATAAAACATAACATACATTATTGATACTATTGGATCAGGTGCCGTTTTATTATTATTACTGTCAAGATTCTTCTACTGCTGTTCGTTTGATTACCAATGCGAATCTCCACATTTTTAGTTGACAAAAGTTAATATTTATAGTTTTGATTCCTTTTGTGATGTACACACACACGTGGGATGATATGCGTCACGTGACTCCTCAGAAAAACGTCATAGGTTATTTTTACTTAAAGGGGGGTTCCGGGTTTAAAATGAATAGTAAAAAATGTAAAATATATTTGTTTGTCTCTTGAACGGTAAAAGTTTCAATTTATATAAGCGCCCAGTGAAGCAGAACGAAGGCTGTGAAATGAGGCCAGATTACAAGTGCAGCTACGGCGATATGACACTGTGTTACAGAATAGGAAATTCGTGAAATGGTCAATCTTCCGACGACTCGTTATCATTAACCATATCAATTACTTTTGTAAAATTATACTTATCTGATGTAATTTTAGTCGGTCTTCCCATTTATGAAGTCAATTTTCTATGAAAATTTATCAAAACAGTGAAAACTTAGATATGTTTGCACTTTACGTTTGCCGATTTTCGCACTGACTTAGGGAAAGCCTTCAAAATCAATGAAGCGTAACGCAGTCGGAAAGCCGCGTTGGTAACGCATCACTGATTTCATTCATTGTGAGGGCGCGCTTCGTGGAAAATGTTGGAATTTTTGCTATTTTAGTACACTTAGAAAATGGTATAATTTTGATATTAAATGAAATCAATAAACGTATTTCAATAGTTGAACTACAAGCGTAAATAATGATAAAAACTGTGATCTAAATTCCACAGATTTTTTGTTTCAAGAAATATCATTATTTTATGTATAAACTTTTTTACTTTAATTTTTTTTTAAATGATGGTAAAAAATCATTAAATTTCATATTTTCTAGATAAGGTTTCAAAGCGAATTTAAAATCCTTTCAAGATAAACTATTAAGCTATCTATTAAAATAAAAATCTAATTTTAAGCTTTCTTGGGATGCAACTCCCACTAATCAAACCAAACCTACTACATTTCTGTTCTGTTTCGATCGAAAAATCGCCATTTTGAAACTTTGTTTACGTTTTACGAAGCTGGTACGAATCGTCCCGGACCGAATCGTGTCTGTGTTCAATACGGTTTTCATGCAGGTGTATTACGTCATAGGCCTAAGATTTCAATTTGCTCCCCGATTATTGTTCTATTTGGTTTCTGAGCTAGGAAAGGCTACCTACTATAATTACTTACTTGATTTCTAGCCTAGCTAGGCCTAAAAATAGTATTTTCTAGGCCTAGCTAGGCTGAGTAATTCTGATATAATACTAATATTAGATAGGTAGGCCTACCCTAGTGAGTGTTTATAATAGTAGCTGGGTATTCTATAGTCTAGGCTGGTGGTAGGTCTATCCCAGCTCTGCTCATATACCAAGCAAGAAGAAGCCTGAAGGAGAAACTAGGCCCAGAACAAATAAAAAACTGTTAAAAAAACAATAAATGGAAAAAAAAAAAAAAATAACCCATTTTCAATTTATATATGGGGAATGTTTTATAAAATCGGGCATGTTTGTTTCAGAGACTCAAACGTGTATTTTTATATGGTCATGTTTTTAAAAAAGATAATTATGGGCCCAGCTGAAACCAAGATATAAAAATATAAGTCCATCATTTACTTGAGTATTGTTACAGTGATTGGTTGGTACTCAGTATTTCAGTATCTGGCAGTAAATGTCACACTTGTATATAAATATTACTTTATTAGATACAACTTGCATTTCACACAAGCAACCAATTTTTTTTTACGTATACAGAATGTGAAAAAGCAGTTTTTAATACAAATATCTTTCAAACAATACTGATATAAATAGTAAATACTACTACTGTATATAAAAACTTGCTTTTATTTAAATAGCACCTTGTTCATCAAACATAACAAACTAGCTTATAGGCCTATATCATATTAACTTACGTGCATCTTACGGTTGTACTGATTTTATGATTGTTTTATATGTTTATATTGTATATGTATCTGTGTGACTCTGGTTAATAAAGTAAATCAATCAATCAATTGCAACTTAATTTATATCTTATCATTGACTGATCTGAAACGCTTCTAAAACTTGAATGCGTATGAATGTATATGTTATATTATTATTAGCGAATAAAATGAAAAACTATCAGCTGCAGCAATGATATTGAAATCGAGAAAACCATTACAGCTTCCACCTCATATTGAAGAACGAGACAGAAAATCGTCGAGTCTTGATACCAACAAAAAACCTAAAATGAAAATGAATAGCTGAAATGTAATGAATGAAACTATTTAAATAATTGTCACTATGATATGAACAAAACATTGCATCGTTATACAGTATAATTATTCAACAACCTGAAAACATTTTCAGATATAGGCCTACCATGAAAAAGCAGCAAATACAAAATTTCCTTATGTCTGTTTATTGTAATAATTATTAATATTATAAATAAATTGTACCCCTCAGTTGTCAATAATTTTACTATAAATAAATATTTAACTATAGAATAGGTAGGCCTATACCTGTATCAGGCTGCGATTTGCTTAATTATCTTTTTAAAACTTCCCAATGCATCTTCAATATAGAGTAGGATTGTAACGATACTTTAATAATACTAAATTGTAACTAAAGTATTTAAATTATTAACAGAACATGTTACTAGGCCTAGGCCGATATAATACGACAACGGTCCACCAGGTCGTGCATATACTCACCTACAACAACCACAATCAACACACCATGCACCACACACGACGGAACTAGTGCCGCGAGACGTAACAATATATGACATGAGGACCTTTTTTAAAATGTTCGCTATAGGAAGCTTAAATAGGGTTTCAAGCCAATTTTAACGTAAAACAGACTATTGATACTTACTCTATCCATATACGTCGGTTTTTTGGTAATTCACTGTATGGGATGCAAATCCCACTAATGGAAAATTTGTAAACAAACACCTGTTAGAAAACTTCAGTTTTGACGGACGCACACGAACTTTGGAAAGAAATTGTCGCTGACAACAAATCCAACAAATTATTCAGAAAATTAGGTGACCTGCGACATCTTAAACATATAAGGAACTGATCTTACCATATATGGTTAATTTTTCGCCTACTAATGTTTATTAAACAGCTATTAAATGACGTATACTTTATGCTAATGTTTTCGCGCGAAACGTTGATGCTTCTGTGCCGAGAGAGGGCTTCTAAAATTTATGACGTCATGCGAAGTCGAAAATTCAGCGATAACGGTCATATTTCCCAACGCGGCTCTCTGACTGAACGTATACATTCCTACTGAGAGCGAGGAGAGCGAGACGATGATACACGTGCTCTCTCTGCCCATGCTTGGCATCGTCACGTGATAAGCAAATACAGTATACAATACCAAACTGGTCGGGTCGAGTATACCCCGTTTATAATCACAACATAAACGATGTACAGTATTTGATTGAAGGTCGACTCGACCTACCGGAATGGTATAGATAACATAGCTCGAATGAGAGAGTTGGAATATTTGTAAACATAAGTATTGCTAATTTTAACAAGTGTAGCCTATAGTAAAAGGCCTGGTAGTATCAATTCGCATAGGGTCTACTACACTAGCTAGCTCAATTTTTAACTGGGCCGGATCGGCCAGGTCTCCTTCCTACTACCTGGTCTACTTGCTTGATGCAGTATCCGCTTTTTTGGAGAGTAAACTAGGCCTATTTTAGGCCTACTTAGACGATCGGGACACCATACGTGCGGACGGCGATCGGACCTTGTTTTGCCTCAATATTTACAGCCGATTTTGTAGAACGTTTTAGGTTTAGATTGTTTAGGAGTTTGGTTGATAGGATGGGTTTGGATCCACTGAGTTTTGTTATTTATGGGCCAATCGTTTAGTAGTAGGCTAGCTAGGCCCATGATGGGCCCCAATGTTTTAAAACGTAGGGTAGCCATCGTGGCATGGAATCCCTAGTCAGAATGGCTCTCACCCATGACAAAAAATGATTTAGGCTAGGCCTAGCCTAGTACTTGAAGCCGATAATACGATCTGAACTATTCGAGGTATAAAAATAGTATAACTGTATACAATCTATATATAATCTGTACTGTACCATGGAGTAATCTGTACTAAATTTTGTATTTCATTAAATGTCAAATAAATATATGCTACTACTGTTATTATTACACTTTAGGCCTAGCTTAGAAAATCAACAAAAATGTATTTCACAATGATCGGGTGGTCGTGGTTTGACAGGGGAGAGAGATGTAAATTAGTTGACAAACACAACGTACATGACGTCGCGAGTTTGGAATCCACTGATGACGTGATTTTGTGAATATCTCATGAATATTAATGAGCTTCCCTAAGCTGCTGAAAAACAGACTTTCCATGAATTTACCCTAAAATGTATATGAAATTTAATTTTTTAATTTCTCGTTATTACTTCTTCATTCTGACATGTCTATATTGTTATAATATTTTTTATTTAATAAATAAACGATATTTAAAAGCAATTTTAAACCCAGAATCCCCCTTTAATCCATGATGGTCGATGCTAAATGATTTCGATATTTCGAAAAGTGGCCTTATAAAAAATTTAAAAAAAAAAAAATATTCTTATAATTATTAGATCCTAACTCTGATATCAGGGTAATTAAAAATATCAGACGGTCTATATTTATTCCACGGGGGCCCAATATGAGCAAATTTTACTATAAATCGAGGCCCAGGCCTATTATATGGAGCACGTAGGCCTATTTAAAACAAAATTTCGATCTAAATTTATTATCTAACTTATAAAGAATCTCGTAGATGCAAAGGGCGGCAACCTCTGGGGTTATGTCACTATTAAAAATGAACCAACCGAAATCATACACTGCACACAGAAATCATTATTTCTATATGTTTTTGCCACTTACACAGTGAATAGGCCTATATTCACAGTTTGATTTTATTCATGATGGGACTCAGTATTTCATGAATTGTAAGTTAAAATTAAGAAAAAATCAAAATCGGACCTAGTGGCCTCATCAATACGTCGTATATCCAAGCAGACTATGTAATTAGGATTAGCCTAACTATATTAATTATAAATGTAATTGTTGAAATATACAAAATATAAAATCGATAGGCCTACTTCAAGTAAATTTAGGCAAGGACTACTATTTGTTTTAGGAACTTAACTAGCACACCATGTAGAATGTATAAATAGTTTCATCCTACTCACAATAGGTCCTTATTGCTCACTACCGAACCATGCCACCATGTCCCGACATAACAAATCTAATTTGACGTCATTAAAATGTTATGACGTGAAAAAGTTAGGTCCGGATAAGGCCATGAGGAAATTGCCGCCTGTTCTCTCCCTCTGACATAATAAATGTTATGTTTTAGGCCTATCAGGCTGAATAATTTCGTTGAATGACAGTAAAAACAGAAAAAAATAAATAAAACATGCGTTCGGCCGTCTTTATAACGAAAGTTAATTCTCTGCTCTGAAATGCGAAGTCGTTAATTGTAGGCCTATTCATTTTAAAAGTATTTGGAGGATTTATAAAGTATAATAGAGGCATTAGCAATCGGTGTGATCTATTCAATGATGCACCCGGTGTCAAGATGTACGTAAGATGATAAAGTGGGACTTATACTATTGGGACATACACCGACCACCGCGGTTGATAGACTTTTTCATTTTTTAAGCATATTGCGTAAGGATGAAAACGAAAGTAGGTTTAACAAGAATTGGGGTAGTTGACTCCCACGAAAAGATTATCTGTTATACAACACAACTTTAACATTGAACAAACAAAAAAAAAGCAAATATGACTTAACTTAACGATATAATATGAAAAATTAAGAAGAAATTACAATTTAATATGAACGTCATTTTCATATTAACGCGTTAATAAGAAAAATGCTACGGATTCTGATACTCGGGCTTATTGAGTATCAATCAGAACATTGATTGCGTACGTCCGGGTTATTTACAGTTTACGAATCTGATCGAGTAAATAAGATAAGTTAATTCACTAATAAAATATCAGGAGACATGATCAGAAGATACGTCTATTGTATGATATAGCATTATTATATTGGATGGTGCAAATTTTGAATATGATTCGACCAGGACCAAAACGTGGGAGGAAGGGTATAACACGGATTATATTTTTCAGGAAAATCATTCGTTGCACAAGGATTAGGTGTACTGATGGGAGATCAATGCCCACCTTCCAAAAATATTGAACACAAATCACGAACCACCTCTGTTTTTCTTGAAACATCTCATAATAGGCTCTATATTAGGCCTATGTAGAAAGTTCGAATTATGCGGAAGGTACTAGGCCCACACCAAGACAATCTAACAACAGAACACTGAGATCGCCTTGCCAAGATAGGCACTCGTAACAGTCTGTTGATCTTATGTCTGGCTGCGAATACAATACAATACAAATACAAACAGTAGGCCGCCTACAGTACTGTATATACATTCTCCTCGGCGCGCGAAGGGGTGTGGATTGGAACTGACCGTTTCGCAGCCACAGATAAACCATTTGACCTCCGGAGCTCAGTTGCTTGTTGTTAGATTGCATTGACTTCCGAGAACATGTCGATATGAGTCTGCTACTCCAGTTGCTCTCCCTTGTAATTTGATAATTAACCGTGTCGAGAATTTCCCCATGTTTGAACGGCCAAGTGAGGTTTGTTACTGCAAATATCGACATGTGCTGGTGGAAAAAAGAAGATTGAACACTTTCCTTAATTATTTTCATCGGAGATGAACCGTGTGTTGAGAGTGAAACCAAAGGCACGACCAACACTTTTCCTGCATAAAGATTTCCGAAATGGCTTTACGTACGTCGTTACGTCAACAAACCTTCTGGGGGGAAATGCACGCATAATGAATGTGTATTAGTTCAGAAATCGCATTTCGATTGACATATTCGACAGATTAGTTGGCACACACGATGTAAATTTGTTGATCGGAGTGTTCTTAGTTTGAATCTTCCGTGCCACTATTTATTGTAATTTCTAAAGCTCTGTCTACACTATCAAACTTTATGTGACAAACAATTTGATATGCCCAAATATGGTAGTAATATGACGTCATCGTGTCCATATAATTTATATGGGCACATCACATGTTTTGTCACATTAATTGTGATAGTCTATTCTCTAGAGAGAGCTTTAGTTGGTGATAAGAACAACACAAATTTGTGGAACCAAATATCACGGTATGAAAAGGTGTCCGCTTGTCTAGAGGGTCAAACACGGTAAGCCCAGTGTAAAATGAAGCTTAGCTTGGTGAAAAATGTTTGACATGCAGATCAACTAAATTCAATAAACAAGTCAGACAGTGTGTAGTACTAAAATTGTAAATGTCTTGAATAATGAATTACTGTATCATCACAAACTAACTTTACATTATGTTAAACTCACTGGCATTCAAGAGGCAGGTTTCACAACCTTACGAACACGATAACGACCAATCCGACCGAACGAACGAGAACCTAAAACTGCTATTTATTCTAATTTTCGTCAATTTTTAGTAAACTACTTTTATTAAAATTATATTTATGTAGTATTATATACCTTTATACATGTTTGATTAAATGAAAAAGGTTCAAATCTGTATTCGTTTTAATAATAATAATAATAATATATTGTTTGAAGGCTTTTTGCATGGCGAATCAAATGTTGTTATACATTTTGCAGTACACCACGTATATGAGGACGATCAAAGGATATTGATCGAAACGTCGAGAAACTCAACAGTTCTTCAGAACTAATATACGTGGTGTACTGCAAAATTTATATCAACAATAATATTAATAATAATATCCTTGATTTATAAAGCGCCTAATGTTGTGAAACGTCTAAGCGCTGTACATATTATTAGCCGAATCATACTTCCATAATGGAGCTAGTAATGTCTTACCAGGTACCCATTTGTTGCCTCTTACTAAATACTGTTGCTGATATTAAAGAATAGTTTAAAAGTTTAAGAAAAAGTATGACATCGTACCCGTTTTTATTACCGTATTCGTAAGGTTGCAAAACCTCAATATTGATTATTTCGAAAATATTACTAAATTTCATATAGAATAATATGTATTTCATACATTTTCATAAATTAATTATACTGTGTGATACTGTGTGCGTGGACACTCGATTTTTCGAAGTTGTTCTCTAATAACATGATTGTATACAGTAGAACCTATTGAGGGGACACATTCGGTACCCAAGGAAACTGTCCCTTAATAGGGGCTGAAAATGATTGGCCCTCATTCGTTTCACAGTATAAGTGTCCCCTTATTAGGCGTGTCCTAAAGGAATGGTCCTACTAGTATTTATAATAAACAAATTCATAATAGACTAAATTTTGGTCACAAGAATAGTGCTTCAAAATACTGGCCACTGTTATTTAATGCATAATTTATGATAAAATACATGCATGTCCTGTATGCATTATATTTTCCTAAAATGTAAATAAATCATGATTTCTGCCCTTTAACATGTTGAGAGAAAAAGAAAGCTCAACATTATTCCATTCAGTCAAACATAGTGCCAGTCTTAATTTATGCCATAATTAATGTAATGCATTATTTTTTTATTTATGTCATACATTATCCATGATTTCTGCCTTTTTTTGTCGAGAAAAAAAAAAGCTCAACACTATTCAATTTAGTTTACAAAGCACCTTTTAACATATTGAGAAAAATATGCATCCCTGCATCATGTTTTTGTAGCCATTTTGATCATCGTTCTTGGACAAAGACAGTTTCACGCGGTACAAGACCAGCCTCTTCTAATGTTTTATCTGCATCCATGTAAGATAGTTGACGCCTGGGATAATTGGTAACAAGCTCGTACCTTTCACTGGAAAATCCATCCTTTGCCACACGTGTAATCAAATCCTGAAATCAAGTTATATTCAATTATTCAGTTATACATTGCAATATGATGTTACAACTTCAAAAACTCCAAAAAGTCAAAATTTAACTATTTAACCGATATAAGAGATTGTTTTTTGTTTATCAGCTGTTAATGTGCCTCTCAAAGTACTTTCTGTGTACGACCACTTAAACGAATTAATCGCAGTCGAATAAGCGTCTCACCAACTTAAGTCGATAGAGATGTCTGTATACTAGAGGCGTCCGCATACAAAAATATCCGTATATGAGAGGTGTCCACATGAGAGGTGCCTGATATGAGAGGAGTCATCATATGGGAAGTGTCCGCGTATGAGAGGAGTCATCATATGGGAGGTGTACGCATATGAGAGGAGTCATCATATGGGAGGTGTCCACATATGAGAGGTGTCCGCATACGTGACGTGTCCGCATTTGTGAGGTGTCCACATAGGAGCTGAGTCATCATATGGGAGGTGTCCACATATGAGAGGTGTCCGCATACGTGACGTGTCCGCATTTGTGAGGTGTCCACATAGGAGCTGAGTCATCATATGGGAGGTGTCCACATACGTGATGTTTCCGCATATTTGAGGTGTTTGCACGAGACGTGTTTGCAAGAGAGGTGTCCGCATACTGTATGAGATGTCCGTATGACAGGTGGCTGCATATGAGAAGTGTGTGCATATGAGAGGTGTCCGCATATGACGTTTAGCATATGAGGACGGTGTTCGCATACGATGTGTTTGCATATGAGGTATCCCCATACATGAGGTATCCCCATACATGTGGTGTCCGCATATGAGAGGTTTCCGCATATAAGATTTCAAAACCGGGAAAGGAGAAATATAAAAATAGTTTTAAATAATAGAAAAATTAACAATATTAGGGATTTAAGAAAATTAATTTACCAATAGCGTTGATCTTCCAGGCATGTTCATTTGTTTTCTTTCACCATCTGGTAACCTCAGCATTATCTTAGCTTCAGAATCTACAAATAAAATAGATATTAAAATACTCCAGTACTAAAACTATTCAATTCTGGGTAGGAAGTCCGATTATTCTAACAAATTACGCAAGAACAAGTTGAAGTTATTGAATATACGAAAATACCATTTTTATTTGTATCTCTATTAAGCATTCAATCTACTATAAGGCATTATTCTTGTACTGTACAAATAAATAGATAATAAATAGTTAATTTGGATATTTCAGTGACATGCACCAGGCATGGGTATGTATTGTTTAATATATTTAAACAATAAAACTATTGAATTCTGAGTAGGTCGATTATTTCAGCAAATGATGCAAAATTAAAGAATAAAAATAATTACCGTTTTCATTGGTTTGATTTTGTTTGTTATCTTCATTTACATTATTTGTAATATGTGTAGGCTTGTCTATCACACTTGTAGTTGCAGAGTTTGTACCAATATCATTTTTACTGTCCTTATCTGGTATTCGAGTTTCAGAAACATTATTATTTGGCAAATATTCGTTATTGTCTGTCTGTTTATTTGGCTTGGTTATAATTCCTTTTGATTCATTCTCTATTACTATAGTGTCTTCGACAACACAATTGTCATCTGCGTCATTTGTATCTATTATATTGTCTTTATGATTATTTAAATCTTCAGTGACATCATTAGTTCTTTGATTTTCAATTTCAACGTCACTACACGCGTTGTTATCGCTTTCTGACTGGCAAGAATCACTTTCATATTCCGGTTCCGAGTCACTATCAACGTATATAGTTCTTTTGTTCTTACAGCTTGTTTCGGACATTGATGCCGCAATTGCTGCCCTCAATTGGCTTTCTTCATCTGCATCTATTATACTTTCCTAAAATAACATTTGGTTATCTTTATTTATTTAAGTCTGTATTAAAAAATAGCTTGAAAATATGTATAATGCTGATTTTCTAAAATGACAAAAATAAAAAAAAAGTTGAATCATTTAAATTCTTCTCACTATAAATTGTCTACATTCACCTATAATAAAACTTGTTATTGGTGTTTTTAATACAATTTGTATATTAAAAAAACATTTTTTTTAATATATCATTTTAATAGCGAGTCAAATGGCCGAGCGGTTAAGGCATGGGCGCCGTTTACCGTACCTAAAGAGCCAACAACATTGGCAAGGGTTTCGAGGCCGACTCGCTCCTAGTTCTGGTGGTGGAACAAGTCTTCTCGGATAAGGACTATAAACCGTAGGTCCAGTGTACACAGTTATAACCTGTGTGCACTTTAAAGAACCCAGTTAATTATTCGAAAAGAGTAGGGGGTTACCCCGGTGAACTGGTTCACAAAATAGCCCCTGTATCAGGGGATTACCACCTATCTGATAGGACAGTGATTAATTCACTATTGGTAATGCTTGGCCACATTGCCTAAAGACATAAAAAAAAAAAAAAAAAAAAATGGATCGAAAAAAGAAACCTTGATAAATTGTAATTTAAAGCAAAAACATTGGTCATATTAAGGGTTTTTGGTTGAATTTAACCATTTATTTTGTCTTTTTTGTAAGTAAAAGATATTTTTTTGGTGTTTTTTAAGGAAGTGATTAACTTTATCAAAACTACAAAATGGCCTTTTCAATATCCAACTTTATTGTGTTTTTCATGTTTTTGGAGTCAATACATCGATGTATGGATTATGTATCAAAATGTATGACTGGTGGGTTTATTATAGGGAACTTTTATTCTTTGATATCTTCAAGTTTTGAAATTTGGTTAGCCACCATGTTAACAAACTTTTTACTAATTAGTGATACCTCACATGTTTAATTAATATAACACATCATTTACCTTTCTGGCTTTCTTCTTTGGTGGGCTGAAGCCATCTTTATCAAAGCATGGGTGATCCTTTAAAAAATTAGTCACTAATAAGAAAAAAATATAAATAAATATATACATTAGGTCTCCTGTTTACTTTATACTTAATCTAAGCTTAGTACAATCAATGAAAATTGCAACAATACTCATTGTTATATTGGATATAACCTGCTCACAAACAGGAACTGATAATACCTTTTTTTTTTTTTAGTACCTTCATTTTGTACTACTGGCTGGAGGTTAAAATTGTTATGTTGCTCTTGCATAGATTCAATTAAAAAACAGGATCTTGTTCAAAACTACTGGGCCAAGAAAAAAATAACAAAATAAGGAGTGCTCTAATGCATGCAATTTTAACTAAAAAACAGAAAAACTGACATACCTAAGTCACAAAATACAACACTATCAAGCTTATCCCACGACACTAATAGTTCACCAGTTCTTGGATCCAATATGCTAATGTATGGGAAAGTAACCACTTTGTAAAACTGGCAATATTTTTGGCCTTCCTCACTGTCATGATAAACCTAAGGATGTAAATAGATATTTTCAAGTCTCTCATTTATTTTTTAACAAATTAATTCATTATTATGAAAAAACAAATGAAATGAAAGAGAGCTCCAGTTCTTAGAAGAAATAATCTTTTATATATTGATCTCTTGTGCGTGTGGGTACAATTGAGGGACTAGTGTTGTTCCGCCGTACCACGCCAAGAATGATAAAGAGTCGCTATCCAATCAAGTTTGAACTTTATCATGAAAGCCCCAGTGGTCTAATAGTTAGGACATCTGCATATCAAGCAGAAGGTTCCGGGTTTGAATCTCGGTTGGGCCGACTTTTTCTCATTCTCACCGATTTCCTTATCTGTATCTTTTGAAATTAATTAATTCAATTTCAGTATATCACAATTCGGTTTAGAATTCATGTTTTGTGTCTGTTGTGTATATTATATAGATGTAATGTTTGGTTTAGTGTATCATATCTCTGTATGAATTGCAGAATGTTACTTAAGAGGCTGTGTGAAAATTATATTACTCTGTGTAACGCGATTAACACAATGTAACATATGATTTGTATAATATTTACCGCAGTAAAGGCACGATACTAATGTATGTTCGTTATGCATAGCTCTATGGATTTCACTAATTCTGTTAGCAAATTGATTATTCATAAGCAAGTTAATGAATATTCATGATAGTAAAGCAGAAACAGGAGATACACTCCATTGATTTTCAGAAATAATGCAACTTGTTTAAACAATAAAGATCCGGTCTAATTTGATTACCTTCTACCATGGATATAACGATCAGCAAGAACACACAAATGGAAGTTCCCTTGTTATCTAAACACCCGTATACTGCATACAGTGTGTCGCTGAAATTTGTTTTGAAATTTTCTTTGTGGAAAATGTACAAATAATCTATATTGTGCGATTTTTTTGTTTATTCTGTAAATGGAGCAAACGATTGGACACGACTACATCAACCTCATTAAAAAAATTGTAATATACTGACTATTGATAGCCGTGGTGTACATGTTACACAGAGTATAATCATTTGGACATGTCCCCTTTAATTCGAATTTCCATTTTGTTTAATTCGATATTGTTGATGGATTTGGATATTTTCATTTAAAGATATAATTATTGTCCCCCTAAAAAAATATTTTTTAAAATTTTTTTGTTGAATATGTTATTTTAATGTCACATAATAGTTATTCACTCTCACAAAAAATCGGGTCTGAAAAAAATTTATTTACCTGAGAAAAATGTAATTTAAAGCAAAAAATTGTCAAATTTGTCTGGAAGACAATGAGTTTTTGGGTAATTTAACTGTTTATTTTGTCTTTTTATAGGTGAAATACTTTTTTACCCCCGTTTTTTTTCTTATGGAAGTGAACAACTTCATTAAAACTGCAAAATGGCCTATTCAAAGACCGATTTTAAAAATCTTTATTTTTCATGATTTTGGGGGACAATACATCTTTAATTATAATAATATAATGTATAATTCAACTAATTTAAAAGTTGCAATAAAAGTATTTTATCAGTTATCAGTTGCATTACAATGTATGAATCAATAAAAGACATAGCTAAACCAACCTGCCAAAATACAAATGATTGGTTAATAAAACGTTTGACTGCGGGATCACTCCAAACATCACGGTTCAGTTTCTGACAACTAAATTCTTGTACATCTTGAACATTAACCAACAACCAACGTCCTTGTTGCTGACCAACTTCACGAGCCTTACAAAACAAAAACATTTTAGTAAGTGTTATTTTTAGTTAATATTCGTCACACCCGGTCCAGTTCCCTCTAAATTTTGAGAAAACAATAATATATATATGGTTAATTTAATCATTTCACTATGTTTAAGTGCATTTTCTATTGTAAAAGCATGGATCTTTTACTGTGCATTGAAATGAGGTTTGGTAATCATTACTAAATCAGTAAGAGATCATTGACAAACATAAGTCTCAAGGACCATTTATACTAGGACGATAACAATTGGCGATAACTAGATAAAATGCATTTATCATACATAAAACCAAAGAAAAGGACGAAGTTTTAATCCTAGAACTATATAATAATAAATAACCATTTAATAATACCATTTATTAATATTTTCAATCAAATGAAGTCATGATTAGCAATAGAAATAAAATTGTGATAATGTTATTGTTCTACTGACCATAACTCAATTGATATAAATATTAATTAAAAGTATTATTTTTATCATAAATGGTTATCCTATAGTTATAGAATAAAAACTTTTCTTTTTTGTTTTATGTAAGAAGCATGTACGTTTATTTAGTATAGCTTAATTTAGTGTAGCTTAATTTAGTATAGCTTAATTTAGTATAAATGGAGATGGATCATGGTGTATAGTGGAAGAATGAATATCATCTTACAGTGGCAAGAGTTCCTTTGTGCATCATATCAAGAGGTGGTCTGAAGAGATCTTCTAGAGTACGTTTTTTTGTTCCTTCTCCCCCACCTCCTTTATTTTTGCTAAGATCTCGTATCATTTCCTCTTGTTGTTCTGGCAAATCAAAATATTAACCAACAAGTAATATACGGAAAATACAATTATCTTTTATAGGATGATAAAAGACATAGACAAAGTTTGCAAGTAAAATTGTAATTAACAAAATTAAATAAAACATATACAGGATCACTTAGCACGCCATGACATTTGAATTAGTTCTAATTACAGTTAAATAGGTGAAACATTCCAATCTTTTATATTTAAAGGTTCCTATGACGTGAGAATTTTTCCAGCAAAACATGTGCACTGGATTTACTATCAAAACAATGGAGATAGTTTCTTGTTTCTTTATTTCCATTCACAAAAACATACATAAACTAGAGGGTACTCCGAGAGTACAAACCTCCGCCTACTGTAAAATTCCGTACATAAAATGCCCCGTGAATATTTTTTTTTACATTTTTTTTTATTAGTTCTAAGTGTAAATATGTTAACTGCACACTACAAAGTTGTGGTTGACAGTGTGGTGTAATGGTTATGTATCCAGCCTCTCACAGTTGAGATCGCTGGTTCAAGTCCCACTGAGATTTTTATTTTTTTATTTTTTTATTTCTTTTTTTTTAGTTTTTTGTGGACCTTGATCTTTGACCCAGACATGATGTGTAATTGATCATTGTGGCTAAGTTTGGTGAGAATCGGATAAAAACTGTGGTCTCTAGGCAGTAAAATAGTTTTTTATTAGTTGTGACCTTGACCTATGACCTTTTCCCCTCAAATTCAAACTCGTCCGAGCTTTTGGGGCATAGATCATTGTTGCCAAATTTGGTGAGAATCAGATAAAAACTGTGGCCTCCAGGCTGTTCACAGACAGACACACACACACACACAAACATACAGGGGTGAAAACATAACCTCCTTGGCGGAGGTAATAATCATTACAAAACAAAACAATGGAACCCATGCCAATGAAGCAGCAACATGTTTATGGTGCCTTTATCTTAAATTAACAAAATTGGAGAATTCAGTGTTTATAGAGTCACTTACTTGTCTCAGCTCGGAAATCTCTAAATCTATCAAATACTGATCCAGGAGCACCTCTCCTTCTTTGTCTTGGGCCTAAAGAAAAGTGAGATGGAAATGATTTTAACAGAAACTATAGCAGCTCAGTACACTCATTTATTAGTTGAACCCCTATTAAGAGTGTAATAGTGTTCTCCTAATATGGATGTCCACTGAATAGGGATTTGCCGTAGTGTTAACCATATAATTCCTCTCAATCATTTCATGGAACAATTAACAAACATTTAAAATATATACCATGGACAACAGTTAAAGAACATGAATTAAATAAAATATATATGTTTATTACTTACCAAAAGTTGGAATATCCTGAACAAGTACCTCACGTTTCTGTGGAATTGGTGCCCTCACATTATCGCTGAAATAATGAACAATTTATATTATGACAAAAAGTTGAACGTCGACTTTTGACTTCATGCGCACATTGCTTGTAATGTAATAATCCCGAAAGATGCACTGGGTTCTTAGATGCCTTGAACCTGTGCCAAGGTTTGTCCTGTGCCTTTGCCTTAAGCTTGGTTACCACTTTGACGCAACGCAAGAACATACTACTATAAGCATCGAAAGAAATTTAACCAATCACGATACAATTGTTCATCCGAACTGTGTGCTTGTTATGGTCAACTCGCTTGGCCATATGTTGGGTCTGTAGTGGGAACTACGCTTTAACTGCTTGACCACTCATCTTGCTTAAACTCTTATTTAACAAATGTACACTATTGATTGAACAGAGTGTTTTTGATTTTATAATATGTAGTAAACTGTTTAGGAGGCTTACCCAGATGCTTCAAGTGCTGCTGCAGCTGACGTTGACGATGAGGTTGATGATCCTGCCGTCTCAGCAACACCATCTAATTGCATGCTGATAGCCATTTCAAGATTTCCATTACACATATCTAGTAACTTACGGCCAATTTCAACACTGGCACCTGTAAATACAAATTAGACATAACAAAGATTATGTTTAGAAAAGTGTAATTATCATCGTCTCATTTTTAAACCATGCTTTATATATTCTACACTGCAAACAAATAGTGCCACACTGCCACATGTTTTGCTCTTTACCACAACAATTATGCATTTTGAACTGTATTCCCGGTCTCGGACGCCCAGCCAGGAGGAGGGCGGTTCACGGTTTCCATGCACACATACGGTTTACGATGAAATCGGTCGCGTCTGAAATCGGTCGCGTTTGAAATCGGTCGCGATAAAATCAACTTCCGGTATTTTGTATGGCGCGCCGCTAGAGCTATACTTTTGATGAAATCGGTCGCGTTTGAAATCGGTCGCGCTATTTTGTATGGATCGAGCGGGATGCATGCTAGAGTGGGATAAACACTTTTCGTTTATATAGATTTAATTGCTATTTTTTAGGAACTAGATTATTTATGTGGATATTTTTTACTTGGTTAATAAATATTTATTATCAATCATTAAATTAATTATTTTTTTTTGTATTTCACAGGTCTCGGAGAAGGACTGTGTCTGTTCAAAATGGCCATTTCTAAACACGTTTAAATATTATATTAGGCATAATGTTATATTAGGCATATAATAATTTACCTCTATTTATATGTACTGTAATTAATATTATTATATAGAGAATATACGTCTGCCGTGTCTTTTATTATGCAAACAATTACGTAAAAGAGAACAATTTATTTAAAAACAATAATTTTTACAATATAGCCCGTAAAGTCAGCGTATCCATTTTTATACTTATGCATACTGTGGCAGATTATATCATATCCATGTCGTTAACAACATACTATTCGATCACCTTATTTTTATTTATACCGGGTGAGTGGCCGAGCGGGTGAGTGGCCGAGCGGTTAAGACAGTGGAACCGTAATTACGTAGCCATAACATCGGCACGGGTTCGAGGCTCACTCACTCCATGGTTCTGGTGGTAGAACGAGTCTTCTCGGATAAGGACTATAAACCGTAGGTCCAGTGTACACATCTAGCTCGTGTGCACGTTAAAGAACCTAGTACATCTTTCGAGACGAGTAGGGGGTTACCCCGGTGTATTAGTACATCACAGCCACTGATCACCAACTGGGCCCTCTGTGAGACCAGTCTTTGACTGAAGAGGTTACCCAGTATAAATATATATTTCAATTCAATTCAATTCAATTTTATTTCTATCCGTTATGTAGGATAATATTAAGTGTATAATGATTATTGTTGAGGCAAATCACGTGTATATTTTTATTTCTGAGGTTTAAAATAGTTGTTAGTAAAATAATCATTATATGCGGATGGTTAAAAGGCGAGTAACTGAAATAACCCCCCACATAAGCCATATCGGAGATGCGCCTTCTATGATCGTGCAGCTGTTTCCTCTAACACAATACGTTATTTTGCTGACGGGGTTTCCCCTTTTTAAAAAACACGCACTTGTTAGTGTGTCAACTCATGGACAAAACACGTACGATCGTTGTCCATGGCGAGGTAAAGATGACAGTTGTGATTTATATATAATTTACGTATATACGTCGGCGATACTATAGATTTTAATTTGAATATCTTTTATTTCTTCATTTATAATACAGTAATCATTTAATGTAAATTTAAGTAAGTGCAACTCAGTGTCTCACATTCATACGCCGTTCGTAAATATAAATGTTTAAATATCAGTGCAGATTACCTCTTTGAGAATCGTGTCCACCTTTATTATCCATACATTATTATTCTCACATCAATCATTGTACATCATAGTCCTACTGTAGGCCGGTAGATTGATTTATAACGGCATATTATCTATATATTTTATTAATATCCTAAAACCATACGTAATTGTTTGCATAATTATTAATAAAAGACACGACAGACGTATATTCTCTATATAATATATTAATTACAGTACATATAAATAGAGGTAAATTATTATATGCCTTATATAATATTATGCCTAATATAATATTTAAACGTGTTTATAAATGGCCATTTTGAACAGACACAGTCCTTCTCCGAGAGACCTGTGAAATACAAAAAAAAAAACGATTTCAAACGCGACCGATTTCAAACGCGACCGATTTCAAGCGCGACCGATTTCATCTGACACCACACATACTACTCATTACTGTAGGCCCAATAATAAGCTTGCCTAGGCATATAGCTACATTTTAGCCTTTACTTTTGTTACATTTGGTTAGGTATTGGATACAGTACCTGGCTAGAAAGGCTAGGCCTAGGCCTAGTAGTAGGCCTAGGCCTCTAGCCTAGTAGTAGTACTAGCCTAGTAGGCCCCTAGCTAGGCTAGATTTCAATATTCAATTCATTAATGGTTTATTCATCATGAAAGGACAAACAGACAGACACAGCCTCAAATGCTTCAAGATCAAGGTATACAGTATAAGGTAATATGCGGCGCTACTATACTTTCGCACCTACCTAGGGCCTAGGCCTAACTGGAAAACACAATTTGATAACATTCAACGGGGATGCGCGCGCGATGGGGTGATGTTGTTGCGGACTTGGTCATGTTAGGTGCGAAAGTAGTAGTAGCGTCTAGCCTAGGCCCTAGCCCTACTTCATGAGCTAAAACTTATCTTACACTAAATTATAGTTCTTGTGGTGTATATAAATACACATCTTAACAGCTACATAATTTACCTGTAACGGAGCGGAACTGTTCAGCTAAAGCTTTCATACCCTTAATTTTGGATTTGGAAGCCATGTCGACTATTTTCCGACTTTTTTTTAATCTAGTGCAAATAGCTCCCTCAAGTTGGGCTAAGTCAACGTAACTGTAGAGGGGGCTATTGTATTTTTTGTAAACATTAAACTACAGTGTATTGTTAGTAGGACGCCTAACAATGGAAATATGCAAACAGGATAATTATGCTTTATATGATTTTATTTGTGGTTATATGACACGTTCAGAGTTCTCCTTCCCTGCTAATTGTTTGACTGATTTTCGATTGTATTCCTCAAATGTTTGGTTAAAGATGTAGGCCTATTGTCCCCAAAAAACATGAAAAAGGAAGATTAATAGAATCAGACTTTATGTTATTGTAGTTTTAATTTAAGTTAATCACGTACTTCTGCAGAAATAATAAATAAAAAAAATTTTTTATAAATCTTTAAATTCAACCAAATACCCATTTGACTAATTTTTGCTTTAAATAAATTACAGTTCTTTTTTTCAGGTAAATAATTTTTGTTTTCGTTCAATCAAATTTTTTGTCAAAGGCTTTTGCTAAACGAAAACCGTTTCAAACCGTGACGATTTGGGGTTCTATTAAAACTATTTAAAATTGTTTGTGGGTTCGTTTTCTGTAAGAAAGAAAATACCAATCTTTCAAAATAATACTCAATTTAAATCCGTATTCTCTAAAACTCTGTCTACACTATTAAACTTTATGAGAAAAATGTGATGTGCCCATATAATATGGACATGATATGTCATATCACTACCATATTAGACTTATCAGTACCATATTTGCCACATCACACCTTTTGTCAAACTAGTTTGATAGTGTAGACAGAGTCAAACGTATAAACCATGCCATGATACTCGTATACAAAGTTTCAGTCCTGTAGATTACATAACACGTTGATGATTTTTTCTGAACTGATTTTTTTCGGCTGTAAACACAAATCATAGTAGAGATCCATTATTACACTCATCAAGAATGCTAAACATAATTATTATCATAGTGATAATGGCCTATTAAACTAGGGGAAAACACAATTGAACCAGATAAACAACATTAACGATATCTGCGAACTGTGTGAATGCGACAAATTGACAATTCTACGACGATAATGAATCGATTGCCTAAATTATGGAAAATGTATCAGATAATTAATGTGAATAGGCCTACTATCAAACTTGATGGCAAATTGGGATAAGGTAATTTAAATGAATGGTAGGCCTACGATAAAAAGGTACTTGTTACAAATTCTCATCTGCCTTTTCGAGAGAAACTTTACTCAATAGCAACACATTGGCATATTCCTAAACGACACATGAACTTGATTGAGTTTGCAACACTTTTTTTTAATGATTGTAGGCCTATAGAAACTACGCTTATTGACGTATATTTAACCAGTTTCCAAGTCAGCTGGCCGGACCCAATAGTATTGAAATGAGAATTCTTTCAACCTGGTCAATGGTCAGAATAATGTAAATTTATAGTTTTCATGTGATTGTTGGTGGTAGAATACAACAATACATTGTTAGAAATAATAAATCCACAGTCGCTACAAATCAATGCGGTTGTCACGAATAATTATGGAAAAACATCTGAATGTGCAACGTTTTTGTTCAGAAAATGTGTGAGCACGTTATATATCTGGAGTTGTAACTACGTTTAAATAACGTTATATATCAAATTTATTGTGGACGTTAAAAAAACGTTATTTTGAACGCTATTGTAGACGTTAAAAAGTCGTATAAAAGGGTAGACATTTCGTGTTTGTGCAACGTCATTGCACAACGTCTTCATGACAAAAAAAACATAAACACATGCCATACATACCTCCCATTGCCATTTGTAGCTTCCGTTGTCACCACATTAATTGGTTCAACCGGTTCTAATAATTGCACTATACTATAATTTGAACAATTAAGGCATACTTTCTGCAAACGAATTTTATACCAACCGCGCCGCCAGTTTAGTTGTTTGTTATTATTTTATTTACGGTGTTACGTCATATCGTGAGGTGGGGGAAAGGGCCGGCGGAAAATACTGGAATTTGTCAATAAAATTATCGGTTGTGATATCAACTATTAAGAATTAATACATTATTATAAATCATTTCTATTGATTGGACTATGCACCTTTATTTCTTAAGAATTATCAAAATTGTCATTGGCATGTGAAGATGTTACGAAATTGATTGAAAGACAAAAAACCAGATGTTACCATCGGATCCATCCATCAATAATTCATACTGGTAGACCAAACCCTGGTAGCCTATACTCACTAATATTCAACATTTAAAAAATAGGCATATAGCACGCAACATTTAAAAAAATAGGAAAATCTTTATTGTTGACTCGACTGTAAATAATATATTTCTTCATAAATCTGTTATTTTGTCTTCGTAGTCGTTGAAATACATGGTGAGTCTGATGATCTTCCACCAAGACAACCCCTCGTCAGTGACATCTTCCTCGCTACCACTCGTCCACCTTCAAGTTATAATCTCTAACTGATTTATTTCCTTCTTTCTTTGTCAGTTTTCCAACATCCTTAACTTTATACTGGATGTCTTCACGCCTCATGGCCAGTCTAATTAAGGTGTTTTTTGTTCTGCCTTTCTTCCTGTTCTAGTATAGTTTGTACTATAAAAAAAATTAGAGGCTTTTCAGAAATAGGCCTACAATAAGGCACTCCGGTGTAAAGCTCTTCAGCTGGGTCTGAAACAACTTAAAAATGACATATTTTAAATTGTAAGAAGGCAAAATGTTCATATTCTAGTTAAATTCCTGATTTTCTATGTCACTTTTATAACGACCCACAATGAACCCGGTTGTAATCATACATTATGGAATCTTCACTCGGTTCAATCCTGATCTAGTGAAGGATTGTAAACTCACGACACTTATAAGCCTCAAATAAGACTTAGTTTTTAAGCATGACAAATTTTAAAATATCTATCCATCCTGTATTGTCGAGTTACTCGCTATATTGGATGCGTATGAAATTATTTACAGATTTTTTAAATATTATTATTAAATAAGCATTTTCGGTACATTTCTTTCATTGATACAACTGGCTTTTAACCTATGACAATTACAAAAAACACTATAACATGTAAATATTTTTAATGGAAGATTTATTCAGAACTGCATTTACAAACAAACTTGCATTGATTAATTTAAATTGTAGGATTAGCACATTATTAGATATATTTAAGATTACATGCACATCTTAAAAAGCGATACAATTACAAACAATTACAACACCACACAAAAAAAATATATTTATACATTTGTGCACAAAATGTATAGCATGCAAGATACACCGGCAAGGTACGACCATGGACCTGACGACCGGACTTTAGACTTAATTTGCATTATTGAATCGGAGAAGAGTAAATTACAGATTGTAATCTCACTCTTTCCTCCTGATTGAATGTAGCCCTCCTGTTTATTGAGTACCGCATTAAAACCCTAGCAGCCTTAATAATTATTTTCTAAATAAGTCGTCACTTTGAAATCTACTACTAGGCTCTCTAGCCAATCAGTAAGAACGTAAATATTCAATTAAAACAAGTAAAATATTTTCAAATGATATTGTATTATCCTTGATTTATTGCAAATAATTTGACGACCATGAAATTATACAATTCACAAATAACTATCTAATAAAAACTGTTATCAGACAATAATGGATGGAAAAATAATGGATTTAACCGATACTTATTGCACACCAAAAAAAGAGTATGTATATTCAAAACAATAAGAAAGAAGAACGATATATTCTATACTATCAAGAACAGTTTTACGTCGCTATTTTCCCAATATGTTTTTAGGTTATCGTGAAAATAATGTCCAAACTCTCACCACCCCCCTACCCCTAAAAAAAACCTAGTGATTTTGTGTCCTGTAAAGTAATGTTTTGTGGAGATTATGGAATGGAGACATAAAGTAAATTGTTTCAGGCTAAATAAAGTGTAATGCTAAGTACAAACTCATAGCTTTAAAACATACTATGGTAGCTTCATTTAAGTTCGACACAAACATAAAAATAACCAAGAAATTAATTTAAAAAAAATAAAAATCATATTTCATAAACAAAACATATCTCTGTGTATTACTTTTCACACAATCCCCAAACCTTATATCATGTTTAAAAGAAAAAGTCAACGCAATACCAATAAATGAATCGAAAAAGCGATGACATCTAATTTTAGCATAATTAGCAACAATAATAAAAACTGTTTACAATATAGCCCAGCAAAAGCAGACTCAGTGAGCTGTACCCAAATTCAAGTACTTTAATTATAAAGGAAGTGGACAAATTGTTTAAAAAAAAAAGTCTTCAGATAAAGACTTCAAAGTAGCACACTTTTCGATTGTAATTGGTATGTAGTAAATTGTTAATGAAAGTCAAAATTTAGTTAAATTTCATGATGTTCTAGGTCTCCAATGACCTATGGACCCTGTAAAGTATTGTCATCATCAGTCGGTTTACAAAAAGAAGCCTATAGTACCCTCTCCTCAAATAAAAATCCTAACATTCTGGACACTTCACCTAACAGTTGCTTCACTAGCTTATGATATTTATTTAATAACAACATTCAATGAACTATGGATAATGCATTTTTCATAGAAACAGTAGTACAAAGATAATGTTTCAATTAATTTTCCAAATTAAATATTGAGTGACTGTTTAATTAAGTTTCAGATGGCAAGAACATTTATTGTGTATCTAAAATATATGGTTAAATTCACAGAAGCTGCAGCTACTAGTAGGCCTACTACTTTGCTAATTGTATAAGCTATACTCTTGCTAGACTGTATATACATTGTTTAACCTTTAATCAATAACAAATTAAGCAAGATAATCTGAAGTTTAGAAATTTAAATAGCAATATAATTAAACCTAAGATTTTACCTCGATAGTATAGTACCATGCAATACATGCAAAAATAATATAGTAATATTAAGGCTTAGCCTTAAAATAATCGTTGACGTCAATCGTAATACCGCCACCGAAAAAGTCAATCATCCATATATCTGTCAATTTTGTTTTTAAGAAAACAAAATTATGGTCTACTGGCCACGTCGCCATGTTTGGGTGACGTGAGAACATCGCTTTCTTGATAAAATCCAGTTCAGCAGGGTCAGATACTTGTATCACATTTCCTATAATAAAAAAATAAATGTAAATCTTTAAAAAATAGCTTTGACAATATATAAATGTTATGGCCGAGTCACATGATTCTTTTTTCACAGTAACTTCTTCATCTTCCACAAGTTTTGCATTTTGTGTAAAACTGGACAGTAAAAAATAAACAGAAGAGAAATGAAAATATCATCAGAGCTTTATTTTTTACTATAAACCTCAGTACTATGATGAACTTTTTTTGATGCAGCGTCTAATGGCCAATTAGATACACCAGTTATGTAACACCCACACAGTCACGCAAAACTGTGTCTGTGTTAAATGAATCAACACAAGAAGGTATTCTTCTACCAACGATTCTAGTCATGCAAAAATTTACATTCTCCAAGAAATGATTTATGTCAACACCATTATTGTATAAAAACAACACTGTGCAAAAATATATGTTCCGATATTTTTAAAAACCTTATAATATTTTGAAAATATATACGGCAGCCATGTTGACAATGAATTAGTTCACTGTTCGATAATTAACTCTCAATGGCAGACCTCCCAGCTCTCCAAATAATGTGGTGGGAGTCTCCCAATATTCAGAGTCATCTCCCGATAAAATGCAATTTCTTTCAGATATTTTGGATAAACAAAAAATATCCAATATCTAATTTCTATTATTCTAGATAAAGAAAAAAAAGAAGAAAATATGCTGAATATTGGTTGTTAAATAAGTGAAATAATGAGTTGTCATCGTAACTTCTGCCTTTGGCACGTCTCACATTGCCATGTTTACAATTATAAATACCTGCAATGGTCTAAAGCTCTGGTTACACTCTCAAACTTTATGTGATAAAAAAATGTGATGTGCTCATATATGGACATGTGATATATCATCACTACCATTATTTGGGCACATCACACTTTTTTTGTCAAACTAGTTTGATAGTGTAGACAGAGCTTAAAGTCTGAACTTACCAAACATGACAAGTCTGGAACATAAAGGACTTTCAGGGTCACTGTTCTTAGTCAAATGACAGTCATCAATGTTGAACTCTGCTTCGCTAAAAGCAAGTGTTATTTGGCTGTTTTTGGCGATATCTTTCATACTAATATCAAGCATAGATGCATACATATAAGGCACTCCAGTACTGTTATCTACCGGACCATCACAGATTGAATTTGGGTTTAGGAAGGGACGTCCTTGATATGCCGGATGTGTTGATGTTGTTCCGAGCATTGCCCAGTCAGCCTGTAAACAAATAATTTATCATAGTTCTGTAACTTGTTTTTTTATACAGAACAAAATCAATTCTTGTATTGTGGAGGCCTAAAAAAGTGTTATAATTGTTTTTATTTATTAAAGATGTATTGTCCCTTGAAACACAAACAATGAAGGTCAAAATATTCTAAATTTAAATTGGCCATCAAAGTATTATTAAAGTTATTCACTTTAAGTCGAAAATTCGAGCCAAAAACAACAAGTTTACGTAATTAACAGGTAAATAAATTTGATTACATTTCGCCTGGAAAATCGTCGTGAGCGAAAGTAAACAAAGATTTCAAACCATGAGTATGCATTATGCATATGCTAATTAGGATTGTTTACAACTCGTCACAGTTGAGAAGGTGTTGTCAAACAGATCGCGAGGAAGTTTTATCATTATGCATACAGGGTACCCAAACCAGCGTGTTGCATTATGAGATATGTTTTGATCGAAAACTTTGACTGGAAGTCAAAGTTATTTTTTTGAACAAAAAAACGTCTCTATTTCAGTTAAATGATTTTTTTTTTCAACAAATTTTTGGTGAAAGTTAATAACTATTATGATACTTCAAAATGACCCATTTTGTTTCAAATATTTTATTTTTTTAAAATCAAAGGGACAATACATCTTTAACTAAGCACTGCGTCAATGGAAAAACACTGGGCTAAAGCAGTAACAGAGTTACTAGGTAATACTGCTTGATCAAAAGTAAGTTAATTAAATAAAATAATGATTACCTTATGCACGATATATCTAGCTCTTTCTGCATAATGTGTGTATGGAGGACGGACATCAGTTACCTAAAAAAAAAAAAAAAAGTAAGGTTTAACAAGAAATATTTCTTACAAAAAACGTCACTCGCTTGTTGACGTAACAGTTTTTTTGCCCCTTTTGGTACGCCAATATTATTAAAAAACATTTCATTGCATCATTGTCCCTAGCCTAGTGGAGTACAGCACCATAGTCTCTCTGAAAAGAAAGTTTTGGAAAAAAATGTATAAAATGCATATCAAATAAATAATAAGTAAGTGAGCCGACGTGGGCTACTGTTTTGCACCTCACTGATCTTCGATTTCTCACCTAAATTTTCCTTTTTCACACTCACAACATAATATTATGTAACATGTCTATACAATTCAACCAAGTGGTAAATTTTAAATAACAATACTGTACTTTTTAAACGATACTGAATTCACTGTCAACACACTGCGAAATGTTTGCCATCTTATATTAACAATTAATTGCCAGATTATATGCTTCATTTTCCCCCAAAAATGTAGAAACTATAGATGACAGTATTATAAAATCTGATTACACACATTTAGACACTAACAAAATATTTATTTTTAGTTTTGAAAGGCACTTCTTTTTTATTGACAGACGATCGGGGCCAGACGATGGGGATTTTTTAAAGACGATCAAGTACCAACGCGTGCAGGCGTTCGAGCCCAACTTTGTGGACGTTTGGGCTCACCTGTGTGCACGTTCGGGCCCAATAGATTCGGGTCAGGTCCACAAAAACAAATTGGATTTTCACCATAAAATATTACTACAGTATATGTTATGATTACTGTACCTTATTTATTAAGGGGACATTATTTTTTTTCTATACCAAACACAATAAAATTAAAAAACAAATAATTCATTAGTCTAAAAAAGGGACTCAATTTCAATTTCTCTCTCAGTCTCAGCCAAACAATTGCAATAGGTATTAGACACAGTAAAGTATATACAGTTACCAAATGACAAATGTGTTTTTTTTTCATATCTTTTTAAATCGTACGTAATGGCTACCATTAATATTATAAACATAAACATTGTTTGCGGAGAACTCAATTATAAACTATGGAACGGATTTACAAACGATACACTTGGCTATCAGGCCCAATGTTAAGACTATCGGGCCCAACGATTAAGACCCGAAAGTGGGCCGAATCGTCCCACCAAAAGTGGGCCGAATAGTCCCGGGCCGAATCGTCTCAGGGCCGAATCGTCCCTGAACCATTTTGACGCATCTTTATCATCAAAAAGTGTACCACACTGTTATAAAAGTGAAGAGTTTCCAATAAATTATTATTAATATATATATTTATATATTATTATCATTTTATTATGAATTTTGATGTGTGGATTTTCAAACTCACGCCATAAATTAAAATGTTTATTTTGAAAGGCATTTTTTATTGTGAAAAAGTTAATTTAAAGGTGGCTCAATCATGTGAACATAATGGCCCAAAATTGTATGATGTGGGTGTGAGAAAAAATATAGGTGAGAAATAAGATACAGTGTGGTGGTTCGAAACTGCAGTAGCGCCAATCATCTCGGTTTTCAGGGCCGAAACGTCCCGCCACTCCGGACCAAGTACTCTAGCCTAGGCCTAGGCTAGCCTAGACTCTAGAAGTAATTCTTTTGGTTACCTTCTTATTTATTATTTAGTACCCTAGCTAGGCCTAGGCCCTAGTATGCCTAGCCTCCTTAACCTAGGTCTAAATAGCCTAGGCCTAGAGGCTACTAGTAGTACTAGCTAGGCCTAGGCTAGGCGGATCTACTTCTAGGCCCTAGCCTAGGCTACTTACCTCTGTTGCAAATCTTGGCGTTATAAAAACAAAAATTACAATAATAGCACAACACTGTAAGCCGTAAATCATCCTTTTTTCTATTAACTACAACTTTATTACGTCAAAACATAAACGTCATCAAACTAGGCTAGGCTGCCTCCTCTATTCTTCTTCACACAACACAAACACACAACAAACAGAAGCAGGCAGGGAGGGGATCGATGATCTGGTTTCGCGGCGGTGTTGTTTTCGTCTTGTCGTCACGTGCCGATGATCGATTCTTGCATGCTAGCTTTCTTTTTTTTTTACAGCTGCTGCCCTCAATAAAACTACAAAACAATCAAATTGATAGTTTTATGGCGCGCCGCTTCAGCCTTATGGGGCTATTCTTTCTTCTGCAAAATGTTCAAGTTAAGTCCAAAACAACAGTTACTGTATTAAATTAATGGTTATGAGTGGAATGGTACAAATATTAATGGCATGAGGTGAATGATGAAAGGTTATATTCCTACGAGGCGAAGCAACAACATTTCACCATTCTTTCACCAAATAACATTATTTGTATCATTCCACTTCCACATCATTATTTTGTTTTATACAACATCTAAATAGATTCTTGTCAGTTGAATCAAATTTGATTGAGAGGATGGTGGGGATTTCTGCTTGGGCTAGGGGTAAAACTGACCAGAATTGTAGTAGGACATTATTGAAGTATTTCAATTATTTTTGGGAGAAGGATGGGAGTTTGGGGTGGGGCCGTAGGCCTTTCAACATGACTGAAACTGTACTGGGAGTGTAATGTACAAACTACATTAGAAAACTGGCAGTGAGGGGTTATGGGTTGGGAGTAATGGCTTAACACACGTCTTAAAAACATCACCAAGAATGGGGTGTGTTGGGAGGGGGAAGGGTGGAGATACTGGAATTTGGAGAAAATAGAAATACAACATAATTGGATTTGTACTGGGAAAAGTTACTACATTTGAACTGTCTTATGGAGGAGTTAAGTTGTGGTGATTGTGGTGGGATGGGGAGAGTAGAAAGAATGTAGACTGGAGAAGAGGTAATTCAACGGTATCCAAATTAGATATTTTATTCATTAGCCAATATGACACCTATTCATTTACATAGTTTGCTATTTGCTATGTATCTCACTCTCATTAAGACGAAGATGAATTAACTATTTGGGTATCAAAATGACCACAATTGTACCTGGAAAGTTCTAAATTATATTTCAACACCATCTTGGATCCAAGTGGGGGTTGGGAGATAGGGTGTACTGAAAACGTCTTGCACACATCACCCAGTATCTGGGGGTATATTGCGAGGGAGAAGGAGGGGCAAAAATACCTGGCGTAATGAAGTATAACATTATTTGAATACTAGGAAAAGTTACTACATTTTGAACTGTCCAGGGGAGGAGTTAGTTTTGTTGATTGTGGCTGGGATGGTGAGAGCAGAAAGAAGGCTGGGGCGCAGTATCAAAATGAGATATTTTAATTATCAGCCACTATGACACCTATTCATTTACACAGGTTACAACGTACTTAAAACATAGGCCTATCATAGCTATGTATACCCCTCTCATTTTGAAGCTGAATTGAAATTTGTCCTGGGAATTTTTTTTTTTTAAAGAATGTAGTGTGTTATTGAAGAGGGGTGGAGGTTGGTGAGTATAGCGAGATCCTGGCGTCGGTTGCTATGTACTGAGAAGGCTTTAAACTAATGTTGAAACCCGCCCCGGGGCGAGTATAATTGTTAGTGTTAGATATAAGGTTTTATAACACATATAAATACATTCCTGTCATTTGATTGGCGCATATAGTACGCACTAGTAATAAAGTAACTATACGTAATATACGTTGGTCCATCATTAGAACCAAATGCACATTGTGTGATGTTTCAATATTATGTTTGGCATCATAAATACTGTTACTAACGCAACCTTAAAAAACAAATATCATGATGAAAATGATTTATTCTGTTTAGCTCTTTTTGACTATCATCATGTGTTGCTATCGATTTAGTCATAAAGCTACAAAAGCATGATGAATAAACGTTTTGTCAAAACGTTTGATAACTATTACACATTTAAAATGATTGGAATATAGCAATCAAAGAAAAACAGTATATCTAAAAACTTAATCGTTTCCCATTGTTAAATATCGAAAGATACTCATTAAGAGTGGAACAAAGAAGAGTAATATAACAAGTTGCTGATTAATGACTGTTCTTTTTTTTCTTTCATTTTGTAAATACTATCAACATTAGAGTTTTATCGTTACTAAAAATACATATAATAAAAATAAATAATGAACTTAAACACTGAGTGTACCAACTATTTAGCAGACGGGTTGTGCAATGTTTACCCGTCTATGTATATACCTTTGTATTTAAGTTTTCCAAATACGACGTAACAATGTTGATGTCAACATTGATGTGGGCAGTTATGTTACAATTTTCTGTTTTATATTTTGCTGTTGGTAAGTGATTTGAAAAGCTCAATTTCAACAATATTCTAGTAAATAAGCGGTCGTTAATAGTATCCATGGAATTACTATACCATTGTTCATTTTATTCGATTTGGTCGGGACCTAAAAGGCGTATGCTTACGACGGAGGTTTGCTTATGAAAATTCAGCCGATATTAAATATTATTATGTACCAATTTTTTTTACCCGTTAGGCCTATGTGACTGTGGATCGGATCAGTTCCAGTGTAGTACTGGAAATTGTTTGTCTAAAGGTTATATATGTGACAATTTCAATAATTGTGTTGATGGCTGTGACGAAAGTAATTGTCGTAAGTATCTTATTTCTAAAATTTAGATAAAACCGTCACCAGGGGTGTCTGTAAACCTGATGAATGCTCAATCGTATCTGAGTTACATGTGCCCGTGTGATCAGTTCACTTTTTTATATACCTTCCTGTGAAATAACACAGGTAGATGTACATGTTATGTAACTTTATTTGGAAGGGGGAACATATTAAACCGATGTATTTTTATTTTCACCATAATGGTTTCACGCAAAATAATTTACAATAAAATGGATAGAGACATTAGGCATATTCCAAATACCTACATAAATGTAATATTACATTAAAACGAAAGCTTTATATTTTGTTCTTTCTCACATACATAAAATCAAAACATAAAACAAAAAAATTGTGCCCTTATTGTGAAGTAAAATATAATTAGCTGATTGTTAATTTATTTACCATACACCATTCACATCATTTGCTTTTATCTGATGAAAATGAACCACAGATGGTTCTCGAATACATAGTAATTTCAGCGTAAAAATGTACGTACCTTAGGACTATAAAACATTTTTCAGAAAATTTTTGATTTGGACTCATTTAAACAAACCAAATTTGTGTTTTGTATCTAACATTAGGGTAAAGAGGTAAGACTAAAAAATAGAACCGAACCATGGATAGACGATACAATCCTACAAAATATTCGTCACCGTGACTCATTATTGAGGAAGGTTAAAAGACATAGAAATGACGAAAAAATATATTCTGATTTCTGCAAAATAAGAAACAAAGTCCGTAGAGACATTAAGTGCGCGAAAGCTCAATATTTTAGTAAAAACTTAAAAGAAAATAAAAAAAATCCAAAAAAGTTATGGGCGCAATTAAAATCTCTGGGATATAGTCAAAAAACAAAGTCTTCACCCCTAATTGTATTAAATATAGAAGATAAAGTTTGCTTTGATAACAATAAAGTCGCAGACCACTTCAATAGATTCTTCACTAGCGTGTCAAATGATCTGGCTAGTAAACTTCCTAACGGCAGTGCACGTTATAATACGGAATCAGTTAAATTCAAACAATTTTATGAAAGAAAGGGAGTGTCCAAAAATAATATGAACCTAATCCCCGTTACAGAGGAATTCGTTCTAAAGAAGCTACACAGCCTAAGCTAAAAGTACCGGTTTAGACATTCCTGCACGACCAATTAGTATTTTAAGTGTAATGTCCAAGGTACTCGAACGAGCTATATATGTTCAAATTGATGAATACCTCAGAGAAAATGAAATTTTATATGACTTCCAATCAGGGTTTAGGAGTAGATATTCAACGGATTCGTGCTTAGTTCATATAACGGACTATATTCGCACAGAAATGTAAAATGGCAACTATACTGGTATGGTAGCGCTAGACATCCAAAAAGCGTTTGACACAGTTGACCATGGCACTTTGATCCGTAAACTAGAAGCAATGGGTATAGGATCGACTCAATGGTTCAAATCGTATCTGTATAACAGACAACAGTTAGTATGTGTACACAATGTTAACTCTATAGCTTACTCCCTATAACATGTGGTGTCCCACAGGGAAGTATATTAGGCCCACTTTTGTTCCCATGTTACATCAATGATACGCCGACTAGTGTTAACTGTAAACTTATTTTATATGCCGATGATAGTATCCTGGTGGTTTTTGGAAAGGACCCGACCTTATTGGCCAAAAAACTAAGCACTGAATTGAAATCTTGTAACGAGTGGCTAATTGATAATAAGCTATCAATTCACTTAGGAAAAACAGAGGCGATACTATTTGGTTTTAAATTTAAATTAAAGGAGGCCACTGATTTCTCAATTCACTGCAATGGTGTGTCAATAAAAGAATCCTCTTCCATAAACTACCTTGGTATACCATTAGATCAATCCTTGTCGGGCAAAAAAATCTTTAATGCAGTCGTTAAAAATATTACGGCAAGACAACGATTTCTTTACCGACAAGCTTCTTTTTTAAATGAAAATGTAATTTCGATTATGAATGTTCATCATGATATTCTGCCTCTACAAAGAAAATGTAAAAATAAGTTACAAGTCATGCAAAACAATATGGTTACATATATTTTAAGTGAAGGACCAAGAACCCATGAACAGAAAGAGTTGAATAAACTAGGATTATTAAATGTCGAAGACAGAGTAACTCAAATGAAGTTAAATACAGTGCATAATATTTTAAATAATTCCGCTCCCTCGTATTTAAATGAATATTTTGATAAGGTGTGTGACCAACATAGTCATGGTACACGACAAAGTGAATTCAACTTCATTCCGCCAAAAGCATCTAAAGCTATCGATGGAACATTTTATGCTACAGCCATTAATGACTGGAACAAATTACCAAACGATATAGAAAACACCATGAGTGTTGGGATATTTAGAAAAATGGTTAAAGAATACTTAGCGAACAAAAGAGAAAACCGGTAAATATATAGAATAAAATAATTAAATTTACAGGACCCCAACGGAAATAAACCTAGGTACAGTAATTGGTTTTCTTGGGCTATCCTGGTCGAAATCAACTTAACTGTTTTATTCTTAATGCTCATATTCTATTGTCTTTTTATAACTTGTATTTTTAATGACTTTTTAAACTATGGTACTGAACGGTATTCTGTTTTATTGCTGTTTTTAATGCCATTTTTAAACCATTTTTAAACCATTTTTTAACCATCATTTTAGACATTTGCATTGTTTTAGATTATTTATAACATTTTTTCCTTCTTTTTAATTGTGAGTCTCAAGTTTTAACTTTTTGTATTGTAACATTGTTATGTAATCAAGTAGGCCTATTGTATGTTGATTTTGACCGAATAAATGAATGAATGAATAGGGTTGAGGGTTGGGGATGAGGATAGGTACAAAGAGGAACAATTTTTAAATATATTCTTTATATTAAATTATTCGTTCTATTTCTTTATTATCCACTCAGTAACGAAATATTTTTTTATAGGCCTAAAAATAATATACCACTAAATAGAGTAAAACATTTCCGATTTAATACTTTGTTAAAACTGTCACTGTCATAGTCGATTGAAATAGTAAAGTACATGTAACGATACACCACTACTACGACGTTTATATATTTCTTGTAATTATTAATTAATACAAACGTTGAGAACCAACTGTCAGTAATAAAGTGTTATATTATTATGTGTTTATAAACTAAAAGTAAGGGCTACCCACACGCACAGTAATAAAGTTTATTAGTATATTTGTTTATATTATATCTGTCACGAAACCTTGCCAATTTAATCGTACAGAAAAATAATTACAAATTACTTCAAGAGCTTCTATCGTTATTTTAATTTTTTTCCCCTTTTCTTTTAAACATTTATACCTCAGGCTCAAACGAGCATTCATATGAAGTTTCACATTGAAACATTCAATAATCTAATAAATAAATACCCGTTAACAATAAACAAATAAATAAATATCTTACAAGTTCCCTTATACTACCCCAATTATCTCTAGAGATGGCCTTTACCCCTTTCCCAATACTCAAAACCCAGTTAAATACAATAAACAAATAAATGAATACAACAATAAATAAATATTTACTTCTATCCAAAAAACCCTCTACCCTAAGTCCCCTATACGTATACTTGCATCATCGTTACACTTTACAATATTATTCAATTAATTTCATCATATAAATCTCGAATTACCCTCTTAAAATAATTACTATCCCCATTCCCTACAGTATGATCTAATTAATACAACACTTTCTCTATCTCGTCTTATATACTTAGATTATAAATCATTCATCGCCTAATATCTTTCAGTCACTAATTTTATTAATTCCTCTTATTTATTTTCGTTTCTTTTTCACATAATTATATAATATTCATAAATCGGTATCCATTAATATTTATAATAACAATACTTGATAACGTTGATCAGAATGCCATGTAAGTTCAAATCAGGTGACTATTTCACACACAAGCGTTGTACATAATAGAGTTCAACATATTATTTCTGCAACCGTCCTTCTTTTCTATAACAGTCTCCAATTTACTGATACTAGTAGGTATCAAGCGTTGTACATAATAGAATTCAACATATTATTTCTGCAACCGTCCTTCTTTTCTATAACAGTCTCCAATTTACTGATACTAGTAGGTAAGTGTTTCCTCTCCGTCTTCATTCCATTCCAATATCGTTACTGTTCTGTATTTACAAGTGTTCTGGTTTCACGAGTCTTTTGGTTATGCATTCAGTTAGTCAATCCGTTCTTCAATCCTATAGGCTACCACTCAATTATCAGACGTAAAAGAAACGTTAGTCAAGTGAAGGAGTTATTAATTACAAGACTACAATATCGCTGAAGTGTGCATCAAATATCTCTTACTTTTGGTTTTCTTTATTTTCTCCGCTTAGCTTCTTATCCCTACAACACTAGTAGTTTGCCACACCCAATCAAGAAATGCAACACTCAGCTTACTCCCAACTCCTTGTTTCAACCTCGCGCCGTTCCCGCACACACTTTATATACCAACCCATCATCCAATAAGAGGCCGCTACGCATGAATGACCCCCTCATACGGTACAATGGAACAAAAATTAAATCACTTGTGACAATATCTAACAGTACTAACACTCACAATAAGAAATTTGCGATTCAAATAGCGTATAGCATATTGTATAGCATTACACTACTATTTATGTTTATTCTCCAAAGGCCCATAAATTTACCTACTTGTGTTAAACTGTGGAGGTATGCATCCATGGTTAAACCAAATAATTTGGAATGTTCCATTCATTGCAAATCAATACATTTGTATAAACGTATATGACAAAAATAGTATTTTTTAAAGAAAATCGGCCTGTCTTCAACATTATGATGCTGTACTCGAGCTGTTCAACCGGTTTTCATCCATTAAAAACACTTATCGTAGGAGGAGATAGGAAAATACGAAGCATCCTCGTATTATTGTGTGCGGGTATTTTTCAAGATGGACATCCATTAGATAGTGTGTACCACGATCGGAAAACACCGTATTTGAGACAAATCGTTGAACCTAAATTCGTTTTATTTGTCAATAACTAATTATCTAACTCAATTTAATTAGTAAACAGGGTTACATCAGGTGGTTAAAATCAGTACCGAAAGTACAAACCAACTTTATATACCATCGAGTAAATATTCTAGAAGTAACGCGCGATTAACTGAATTTTTCCCTTACGTAACGGCCTTTCTTCAACATTATGATGCTGTACTCGAGCTGTTCAACCGGTTTTCAGCCATTAAAAACAATTATCGTAGGAGGAGATAGGAAAATGCGAAGCATCCTCGTATTATTGTGTGCGGGTATTTTTTCAAGATGGACATGCATTGGACAGTGTATACCACGATCGGAAAACACCCCTATTTGGGGAAAATCGTTGAACCTAAATTCGTTTTAATTGTCAATAACTAATTATGGAACTCAGTTTAATTAGTAAACAGGGTTACATCAGGTGGTTAAAATCAGTATCGAAAGTACGAACCAACTTTATATACCATCGAGTAAACATTCTAGAAATAACGGGCGATTTACCTAAATTTTTATATAGATAACACAAGGAATTTTAAATATGTAATGCTGCAATTGAAATTAATTGTGCCGGTAGATCATCTGATCCAGTTGCTTTATTTTGGTCGATTAAAAAAAAAAATTAAATACAGTAACTCATTAACAGTGATAGGTTCAAGAAAAAAAAAATTGGTAAGGGAGTGGCCAGATACGGAGAAAAAAACATTTTTGTGAGCGGGGAATTTTGTTTGCAAGTTGATCGGCTACGCTAACAAAATAATCATTAAATAATACATCAACAATTTCGTCTGGATTATTTACTATTGATGTTGTCCCATTATTATTATTATTATCAGAAATAGCATTAACTGATTTTAATTTTGTTTTTACCGAGGCCTACGTCATTTATTATCTTCCACGTTTTTACTGAGTTTGTTGCGTTATCAGAAAAAAATATTTTTTTTTGCAGTTCTTAAAACATTTGGAAGAGTTTTTCGGTATTTTTATATTTTGTAAAATCAGAATTAGCAAAATTTACTTTTAATTACTTTCTAGTAGGCCCCTACATCTTGGTTTTAATATATTAATAGATTTTTTTTTAACATTTTCAATAAATGAATTTTACAAATAAAGGGTAGACCTAGTATTACATTCTATTTCTATTCTGCATTATTTCAAGTTTTTCCACTTCCAGATGACTACGTGTGCAATGAATGGCAGTTTCAATGTTCAAGTGGCGATTGTGTTCATAAAAATCTGGAATGTGATGGAAATCAGGATTGCAACGATGGATCAGATGAAAATGATTGTCGTAAGTTCACTTCTTCAGCCAATACTTATTTATTGGTGATTGGATAAACCACAGAAGAGTGAAATTACTCTTCCCTGGATGAACATATAAACAAATAAACAGATACACAAAGAAACAGATACACAAAGAAACAGATACACAAACTAATAAATTAACAAATTAAAAAGAAATACAAATGTTGAAATCAAATCACAAATAATATTGCAATTTTGAAGATTTTGATGATACTAGACATAAGTAAGGAAAACAACTAAAAAGGTCTCGATTGATTCATTGATCGATCGATTAATTGATTGACTAATTTATGAATATATTGTATCAATTTTTAATTGCATTGCTTATTCTCTTTTTTATTAGAAAATTATGTGTGTAACGAATATCAAGACTATTGTTATTTTAGAGGTTGTCAACCAAAGTCAAGGGCATGTACTCGTGGGTATATAAATTGCGACAGTTGTGGTATGTTTAAATGTCCTACTACTACTGTGGGCAGACGAATGAGCGCCTTTTATAGTCCGGTCTGTGTGGATTCACCACCCGAAGTGGTGCAAATTGCCATCCAAATTTTCTAGACCAGAATTATCCGTAGATGAAGAATATGGATCGAGATAGGAAGCGCAATATAAAGTCAAAGTTATTTTCCGAGTGGTAGTTGTCCGGGTGGTAATTGTCCAGGGGGTAGTTGTCCGGATACGTTGATTATTATATGAGATATTAATAACATAAATTTACTGATCAAATAATTTGACTACTTGTAAACCATCGATCTCATAGTTTGGACAACTTTGCATTTATTTGGTAACTACCCAATACGCATGTTAAAATGTTGACCCTTGACCTTACTGTATGTCAACTTATGAAGTGATAAATGTGATCTTTTACATTGCGTATGATTGATTAACAGGATGAGAAAACATCACATTTTATTTGGTTTTATAGGTAAGTTCTATGATTGACCAATATTGACATTTGACCCTTAATCGTGAAGGATTTTTTTATACGAAAATTGAATAGATACCTATAATCATAAAAATGTAATAAAAGATTTATTATTATTTTATTATTTTTAAAAGGTTATAATACAAATGTTTAATACATTGATGTAATTAGTTAATTTTGAGCTTTGACCAATTATATCTCGCAAACGCTTCCATCCTGATTACCTTTCAGATTCGTAACCTACGGAAAATTTTGATTCAGAAAAGTTGGATGGCAATTTGTCCCCCATCGGGTGGTGAAAATGTTTGTAATGGTATGTGAGAGTGTATATTTACAGTATAGATGAGGCATATAGAAAGTGAATTACCACATTCTGTACTGTACCTTAATCAAAACTTAAAAAAAAGGTAGAGCTAGACCACAAAACAGTAGCTTATAATATGCGTTAGTCACAAACGATGATCGGTCGAAATAGTGAAATAATACATACATGGCATAATGTTTGTATCTATTTGATACCACACAGAAATCATAATTTGCATGTTTATTATTTGGGATCACATGAAAAAAAATGTTAGGTTGTGTAGTACTTGGTAATATCCTACGCCATTGACTGTGTTATTATTTTTTACTAATGTAAAATGTTTTATATAGTATATTGTGGTAAAGAGTTTGAGTGCTATGCGAATATTAGTTCTTGAATGTAGGTTGTAATTGAAAGTAGTATTCGTACTGAATTAGAAACGTTTGGGAATTTCACTGCATGTCTGCCATGTTCGCTCCAGTTGAGGCTCTCTTGTCGTTAGTGCTACGCCAGAAATGTGTAATGAGTAACCGGCAAATAATGACGTAATTCATAGAGTGTCCTTATTTTGGATGCCATGATTGTAAGTGACGTCACACACAATTTCTGACCACTCCCTAAAGTTTGTAGCTCCCTATCAAATTGATCAGATTCACTATACATAGTATAACAAACTGAACATGTATCATTGATGTTACAGCAACTCGGTAGCATCAGTTAGATTTGTTTTTTCTACTTAACCATCCCCATAAACATCCCATCTAACTATCATGGTGCTACTTATGCACAATACTATTTGGCTGGGCTGGTATGATTCTTGGCAATTATCTCGCCCCCAATAAAATAACTGTATTCCATGTACACGGTACTATATCACAAGCACAGCGAACTAATATAACATGAGTAGCCACCGAAAAAGCCAAATAATTAAAGAATTAATCATTATTTAAAGTAAGGTGGACCAGTGGTATCTAATATATAATAAATAAGCCAAATAACAATTAAAGAATTTCATTATTGAGAGTAAGGTGACCGCAGTAGTTGCATCAAATACATAATAAAACGTTAAACATTGTATTACTGTGCTTATGTGTATAAAGTAGTAGTTATAGTGTATGGTAGTATGTTTGTGAATTTTTGAAAGGAATAAGTACTCTAATGCACATTATATCATTAATAAACCCCAACAAATATAACCTCCCAGCTTTAAGACTTAGTATATATCATATCAATTATCCTAGAATTGCTCATCTTCACTCCATGCAATGCATATCAATTCGAATGTACATTGAGCGGATGTACTACAGACATCAGCGTATGTGACGGACATTTTGATTGTAAAGATGGTTCAGATGAGCAACATTGTTGTAAGTGTTGATGTCCGTATTATATATTAGGGACTTTTAGATAGATTGATTGAGTGAGCGTGCACACGACGGCCACGTCCACATGGGTCGTAGTCGAATGTTCTCGTCGACAACTAAAATACATTTTAGATTAAATGGACATTTACGTTGACGTGCCAGTGAACGTATGACGTAATGACCTTGGGATCTGACCTTGTAATCTCTATAGTAGTAGCGCTCATTCGTGGTGCTATTCCACCGCGCTGGGCCGGTGGAAGTAAAGAGGCCTAGGCCAGGCTAAGTGTGTAGCTTAGGCCTAGCCGAAATCCTTACTTTTTTTTAAGGAAGGCTGGTGTCCTAGTAGTATAGTGATAAGACCTATCCCAGGCCATTAGCAGTATTATTATTAAAAAACTTTATTTAAATAACCAATACAAATTAATAATTCACAGTTTTTAAAATACTCAAATTCACTTTACTACATTATCAGAAAATCATCGCGACACATTCTCGGCCATGATTTTGGTAAACATTTGCGACGATGTACCGGACGCATAGCGCATGCGCATATTATAACAATGACGTAGTAGGGTAGCAGTCGACATAGTTTACGTGAAAATCTAAAAGTCCCTATTATATAGGGCTTGATAACATTGGCACTTTAGCAGAGAAATGTTCACTGTCAAAGTATCAATGAAAGTTGAGTATTACCTAGAAATATTATTATTAAATACATTTTTGCTGCTCAACGTTGGTCCACGATTGGCTGCTTCACTCCTCCCTCTTATAACTGTGGTTTTATCCTATCATGTTTAATAGGGAATCAATTGTATACAAAATTAATTCAATTTTAACGTAAGCTCTTAATAGGTAGGCCTATTATAGTATTAATTTTAGTGTTATCAATATTAGCACAATTCCTTCCACCACAATCACAGAAAAAGGTTAGGTTCATCAGGACAAATGCGAGTGTAGGGGAATTGAATGAGACATGATTGTATTTAAAACAAAAATTCCCCTTGGGTATGGTTGTTATGAATTATTAATTAACATTAGCTTTTGTTTATATTGTTTACTAATTTTCAAACAAAATGTACCGTATGCTTTAATACTGTATAGCTAGTACTGTTGCTAAGCCTTGCTACTCGTACTTGGGAACAACTTCTGTTACAGAAGAAAACGACAACTTCCATACCACTTTACAAATTACTGACCAATTTACTACTACTACTACTACGGCGACGACAACTACTACAACTTCTATTACTACAGACAACGTTAGTGCTGTTAGTTCTTCATACAAGAAACTTGACAATTCCAGTTCGTCTGACGCCTCGAATTATTTTACTACCATTCCAAGTATACAATCAAGTAAAAACTTGTTCACGGACACATCAAATGCTGTTTCTATTGAAGGTAAAGCTCTGTCTACACTTCATGTGACAAAAAGGCGATGTGCCCATATGGACATGATGACGTCATATCACTACCATTATTTAGGCACATCACACTTTTGTTTCTAGTTTGATAGTGTAACCAGAGCCTAACAGAGTCATTCTATTATAAAGTTTTGGAGTTCTTATTATTATATTGATTATTTATACCTCCCAAGCTAATTTTGTTCTTGTGAAAAGCATATTATTATACTGTGTCTCAGAACATAATGATAAGCAAACTATGTCTTCAATAGACTTTGCAACAGATTTAGCCATAAATCCGCTCGTCTATTTTCTTCCAAGGAGGCAATCATAATTTTTGTTAACGTTGTCCAAGTATGACATACGATTACAGCTCATGTCTAAATACGTTGAATTCTTTGCTTTTTTATTTCAAGTTGGTGTTGCCTACCTATTTTTTCTGTAAAACAGTTTATTTTTTCTTGCAGATAGTACCTTCAACGACAGTCCATACGATTGCAAGTTTTTGGAATTAAATAGACTTTCTATACATGCCGGTATGGACTATGTTATATCAATTATAATGTTATAATGCATTCGTAAAAAAGTAGTAATTCTGATTCTATAAATGAATTAGCTAAAAAAACACGAATTTGTAATCCGCACAGACTATCCATTAATCCGAAAAGAAGATTTAGCATTCCGAACAGTCAATGAAACAATTGAAACAAACGATTTATTAATCCGTAAAAACAATTATCAATTGATAAAAACGAATTAGCAATCTATCTGTTTAAAAAATGGATTAGTAGGCAGTAGTAGTATCCATTGTAAAAACAATAGTATGCCTAATTTTGTACAAACGAATTAGCAACTTATACAGAAGAATTACACTACACTTTTGGTGACACCAATAGGCTAATGTTTTACTCTGTTTAATTTTAATATAGACCTACACTAGTAAATAGCTATTATCAAAATTCATATAAAACAAATTATAGTCTTTAATTTTTATCTAAACGAAACTTTGAATTTCAGTAAACTGTGAAGCAGAAACACCAGAGTTTAATTCTGTTGACGTCATTTCAGAAACAAGTGGTGTCACATTCTCTATCGGTTCTACATATTCTGTAACCGAAGGTCAGAGGTTAATTATATCAATTCACTCTCTGCCTGTCAAGCCTCTAAAATTGATCCACAGTACGCTTTTGCGCTTTATTGACCCAGTGCCAATTGCTCTCCTATCAGTTCACCTGTTTCAAGAAAAGCAAAACATGACTTACATTGTATAAAATATCTTCATCCTCTGAGTTTCATTATAATCTTGTTTCCTTAGTTTACTTATATATTGGTTGTTTAAAATCCTTGTAAAATCTTGTTTTCTGTAGACTTTGTTATACAATTTCTTTCGTTTATCAAATATTTATTATTTGTTATTTTAAACTTTAGTCTTCTAATTGAAATATATACAGATTTCACAAATAATACTTGATAAAAAAACGAATTGCACTGAATTTTGGAATGCACTGCATGTTTGGAAAAACTGCTGACTTCATAATTATGTATAAAACAACATACTATTATATACACTATATTTTAGTCATTCCATTGTAATTTCTTAACATCAATTTTGCATCTAATTCACTGTTAGTAAATAGTATTTCTTACGGTAAATTAAGAGTTTGAGCATTAATGTAGAGAGATAGCAGTAGTTTCATTTTTGTATAATAAATTAAAGTCCATGTATATCATAATTAAGCAACCTTTTTGTAGATGGACCATACAAACTTGTGGCAAAAATGATTGCTAAAGAAGTAGGTCCAACTGATGGTACACGGCGAAATGTGTAAGTTTGACGTTTCTAATTTAATTTCTTAAAGATATAACTCTACCTGAAAAAAATTATGTATTTTGTGTTTGAAGAGGTCATTTAAATGTCACATAATACTTTAGTTAATTAACACTTTGATCGAAGAAAAATATTTACCCGATAAACCGTAATTTTAAGAAAACAATAGTCACCCGGAGGCCAGTGTAATAGTCAAGATTTTGTTATTTTTTTGTATAAGCAAAATCATTATTTTTAGCAATCAAATCAATGTTGATGGTGGTACACAATATTATATTATTAAAATAAAATACAACTAGGCTTATTATATACGTTTATCTTTCCAGGGAAGGAGACCTTCTAAAAATTGCCTCTGATACTATTGACATCAACATTTATGATAAAAATAACAAGGAAATTAGTATGGAATGCGACATTTTGTTTACTAATATTACCGTAAGTAAATAATAAGTTCATTCATATTTTCCAACGAGAGACAGTACTCTAGAGATAACTCCCCAAAATAACCTCTTTTATTTTAAAGAATATTTCTCTAGATAATGATACGATTATGCTGCCTGTTTGTCATTTTACTAATGAAATTGGACCTATGGCGTAAGTACCTATTGATATTTGTTAATAATATTTTACAAACCATCGCATGATACCCTTTTTACATCTGCTACTAGTAACTACTTGTATGTGATAAGTGGTAACCAAGTGTGAAAGCTATGTTGTGGAAAATCGTAGGCCCTAAAATCAACTTAAACGTAAAAATAAAAAAATCATAAAATATTACTATTTGCTTCGTCAAAACCTGTAAATCCGCAAACCAACGCAAACCAATGCTGGTAAACCTTCTGTATTTTATTACTCAATCAGTGTAGACTGTATAATTCCGGTAACATTTAAAAGATATATTTCTAGTGCTTAATCCTGGACCGATTTTCTAAAAATAGAATGGTTTAAAATAGAGATATGTTTTAAAATAATAATAAAAATATTAATAGAGTATACATTCCAAAATGCTTAACTAAGGGCATTCAAAACTTCTTTCAATTTGCGCGAACAAATTCGACTATTGGAAAAAAGGGCATTACTTCCATAGTGAACGATGTTGTGTTGTAATAAATAGTCGTTCATTTATTTTACTTTTATCCCACTATAAATTTAACCAATTTACGAAATTAAATAGCTGAAAAACACTATTTAGTATTAGTATTTTCTGACTTGTAGGATATGGTCAACAGAAGGCTGTTTGACTATTTACCAAGAAGATTACATAATCAGTGGTGTGACGTGTAAATGCACCCACCTCACTTCATTTGTCGTCCTCATGAAACCAAAACAGGTGAAACTTACTTCTGTTAACCAACCATTGTCTGATATTAACCATCCTGTTTCCAGTTAATTTTCTCAGAGATATCATTTAGAAACACAGACGTTCTTTGAACGTATTATACGAAGGCCTAGTACAATACAACGTATACAATTATCGAAGTCTAGTTCGGCGAATGCTTTAACTAGAATAATGATAATAATATTATTAATAATATTAATTTTGTTTTTTCGTCATACGATTTACCACTCGGACACGGAAATATTGAGTAAAAAAAATAATTCTTCATATGCTCAGAAACATAATGAGCATGTCTACCTATACAGAAAGTTCAGTAGTCAAATAGCACGTCATGAACATGAAAGTTCATTGATAATATTTACGATCATAACTGGAAACTATACCATTACAAAATATACAGGACGAAACAACTAAATACCAATAGATGATTATGCTGACGATAATAAAGTGAATAAACAAAAGCAATGATGTTATTAACAAAAAAGCATGACGTGTGTAAAAATACCTTTCTTCTTGATATTCTGACATCTTCAAGCTTACATTATATTCATTTACCAATTGCACGAATCTTGAAAATAACTAGTTTTAGTGAATTCCTTGACAAAATGACGAAAGTACAAGCTGCTAAATATTAAATAAATTAATTAAAAAAATCAGCCTCGTTTTTGTTTAAATTTATGAATTTGACTTAATAGAAAATTATGAAGAATGTGATGAATGATGAAAGGAAGAAAAATACAAAAACAGAAGAGAATACGTTATCTGTGCTTACACAAATTGGAATTGGGATTTCGAGTGTTTTTCTCATCATAACTCTTATTACAGTGTGCGGCATCAGGTATGTGTATTTCATATATTTTTGATATATTTATTTATTTTTCCTCAATGTTCACCATGTACAGAAGGAAAAATAAACAAACAACAAACATACAGGACATAAATACTCTAAACAGTTCTAGAGCTACAGTGGGCCCACTTACAATGTGACGAAATTGCTAAAATATCTTTTTACTCTGAATTTCTTAAAGAAAAAGCTGTAGGCCTATAAGTTTGGCCCAATCCACTAATATTAATCTATATTTAAAACATTAACTCTACTAAAAAGAAGACAGAACGCAGAATTACCTCTAAAACGTCATTTGAATTTTTATCTTTTGCCAGGTCTTGAGCAAATATAATATGTCGGATCTCGTATGTTCAATTAATATCTCAAACTCTTTAAACTTCTACTTTGCATGCAAACCACAGCGATGTTCTTGTATATGTTAGTTGGTACCGTTTGTATTTTTAAAATAAACCTAAATGGTATACAGTAATTCTAATCGAATTTGTAGTATTCGATCAGTGGTTATTTACAGAAACTACCGCTATTATGTTACGTTCTTTTCTTCTATTTCAGAGAATTAAGAAACTCCGATCGCTATAGAATATTACGACATCTGATAATCGCTTTAATTTTAGTGAATTTCTTGTTTTCATTCTTAAATTTAAATGTAAGTTTCACATTTTTTTTTTTCAACTGATAACAAAGAATACCATGAAATGCATGTATTGAATAACGTAAAACAGTTAGGCCTATAAATACATGATCTAATATAATAATAACTGTTACCAAATCTCTAACTTTAGTTTATTTCTAGTCAACTCAACGACATGTATACATATTTTAGAGGAGATGATGGTTGCCTTATTGGTGCGTTGTTTTCACTTGACTCATAACATTTTATGTTAACATAATCATTAGCATACCCCATTCGCTTGATGTATATACTTAGTTATTGGCGAATTGTTGTCACGTGACTAGCATTTAATGTTAAAATAATCATAGCTTATAAGTACGATAGAAATCAAATGTACACTGGTTCATCAATAGTTTAATGTTGTGGTTTATTTGATCAGATACTCGTTATTTGTAAATTGTTGGCTAGTGTTGAGATATTGAGAAGAAACACATACATTTTATTGGGAAATTCATTGATTGGTGTACTATTTATTTGTTTTATTTTATTCGGGTATATACACAAAATAAAAAAGTTTTTGCATTAACAAAAATAGTATAGAAATATAACATTAAAAAATATTATCGGCCAATAAGAATAGAAAACGTAAAAATCAAAATTAAAAGCGACTAAGGAGCACTTCAGGCCAATGAGGCGTCGCCACACACGATGAGACAGGCGACGATTCAGAGAGGTTCAAGAATTGACCAGCTTGCTAATGTAAGGAATTGATCTGTATATGTTGGTTGATAGTATTGTGGGGTAATGAGTGAGTCATGTCTTTGGTATCTGTTATTATCTGTTCGTGGGGGAGCATTTGACGATGTTTTTGTGATTGAAGAAGTGACTTACCAAACTTACCAACAAGAATTTCGCGTCTGGATTTAAGAATCATGATATTGTAGTATGAGCATCGGTGTATCACTATTGTTATATTGTATAATCATAACTGCTCTTTTCTAGATAAGCTTCAGTTTGCCGCAGTGTCGCACCGTCAAGGACGAATGCCAAAATGGTTAAGGCAGAAATCATGATTAATTCATGACCCACATTATGAAATTATGGGGGTCGCTATATATTCAACCGGGCAGCAGTACTTCAAGATCAGTCGTATATACTTTAACCATATCGCTGTCAACCGATGTGTACATAAAAATTAAACATTCATTTTCGGATCATGAAAAACGATTTGTTTACTGCCGTTACATTTGTTGGGTTGTACCTGGTGTTATTGATTTGATTACTGCCTGTGCGACAAGAGAAAACTACGCATCTGATAAGTAAATTCATTTTTAAGCGACTCATGGGTCTTTCACACCTGCTCCGGTCCGGCTTCTTCGGCTCCAGATCAGGTTCGAGGCAGATTGCGTGTACAAAATTAGCGACTTTTTATTTTCACTACGGGATTCACACATTTCGAGGCAAATTGTTGGCTAGTGTTGAGATATTGAGAAGAAACACATAAATTTTATTGGGAAATTCATTGATTGGTGTACTATTTATTTATTTAATTTTATTCGGGTATATACACAAAATAAAAAAGTTTTTGCATTAACAAAAATAGTATAGAAATATAACATTAAAAAATATTATCGGCCAATAAGAATAGAAAACGTAAAAATCAAAATTAAAAGCGACTAAGGAGCACTTCAGGCCAATGAGGCGCCGCCACACACGATGAGACAGGCGACGATTCAGAGAGGTTCAAGAATTGACCAGCTTGCTAATGTAAGGAATTGATCTGTATATGTTGGTTGATAGTATTGTGGGGTAATGAGTGAGTCATGTCTTTGGTATCTGTTATTATCTGTTCGTGGGGGAGCATTTGACGATGTTTTTGTGATTGAAGAAGTGACTTACCAAACTTACCAACAAGAATTTCGCGTCTGGATTTAAGAATCATGATATTGTAGTATGAGCATCGGTGTATCACTATTGTTGATAAGAGGTGTGAGGATTACCCAGTATAATCATAACTGCTCTTTTCTGGATAAGCTTCAGTTTGCCGCAGTGTCGCACCGTCAAGGACGAATGCCAAAATGGTTAAGGCAGAAATCATGATTAATTCATGACCCACATTATGAAATTATGGGGGTCGCTATATATTCAACCGGGCAGCAGTACTTCAAGATCAGTCGTATATACTTTAACCATATCGCTGACCGAGGCACCACTTTGTTTGAATAGGTTGAGCGAGAACAAATGTCTAGAGGCTTTGTTATAAATATCACTCACATGCATATCCCAACTTAAGTTATTTAACATCCAGTAGCTTAAGGCTATCAACAGATAGGTGACGTTGTCACCTATTGTAAAAGGAAACTTATTTTCATATAGTGACATTTGCTTGGCTTCGGAATCACGTCATTATGGCAACTCCAATTGGCGAGATCATCTAAGATGGTCTGCAAAGTGGAATTATTTCCACGCTAGACACATTTACGTCCGATTTTTAAACCTAAAAACCTAAATTATTGTGTGATGTATTATAATCCTGTATATGGTAACACCAGGCATGCTTACAATTCTCGAAATTTAATTTATTTAATAGATTAGTGATAAAGTTGTATGCGGTTTTCTTGCTGGATGTCTGCACTACAGTCTAATGGCAGCATTTTGCTGGATGTTAATGCTGTCAACCGATGTGTACATAAAAATTAAACATTCATTTTCGGATCATGAAAAACGATTTGTTTACTGCCGTTACATTTGTTGGATTGTACCCGGTGTTATTGTTTTGATTACTGCCTGTGCGACAAGAGAAAACTACGCCTCTGATAAGTAAATTCATTTTTAAGCGACTCATGGGTCTTTCACACCTGCTCCGGTCCGGCTTCTTCGGCTCCAGATCAGGTTCGAGGCAGATTGCGTGTACAAAATTAGCGACTTTTTATTTTCACTACGGGATTCACACATTTCGAGGCTGGTATGAAGCGTATTTTGTGCAAACACGATTAGCTAATTCCCACGTGAGCCTAATGTAGCCGGAGTCGGACTGGACCTATTGTGAAAAAATCTTATTGTATCATTTACGAAACTGGTGAATTTTTTTCCAAATAAAGAGCTTGTTTTGTATGTTATAATTGTTATTGATGAGCTGCATTATAAAGAAAGATAGTGCTGTTTTTTAAATTGTAGTTGAGTTAGACAGTTTCCTAGTGTAGAGTATCTTAATACTAGGAAACCTTGCTAAGGTTTGCAAACTAAAGTTTGCAAGGCTTAATGGAGATTGGGCTGCTGATGATACTTAGTTCATTTTAATAATAGGCCTAATATGATATGATAAAACATTACATTTTGATTCTATCTTGTTTTATATATAAAGGTGTTGGTTAGATACTGACTCAGGTGCTATATGGACATTCATTTCGTCGGTTTGCATAACAATTCTGGTAAAGTAATTGTTCAATTAATATTTTCATCTTCTCATGATTTCATTACATGCTGAAGTGCTTACAAATAACTACTGTAATAACTATTTTGGTATGACAAACAGTATATTATTGGGAAAAGTCTTATTGAGTCCATATACATGGCTGCAGTCGCGTGCGCAAATTTGAGTTAGTATTTGCCGACTGACCGACAAACTGAGCTGTAGAAATGTATGAATTAAAAAAAATGCAGTAGAAAATGTTGTTTTATATTATTTTGTCCGATACAATATTTATAAAAAGAATAATGTATGACGCATCATCTATGGATATATAAATATTTTTGAATTATTGCTAGTTTTGTACGATCAAAGCAATAATCAAACAACAGTATGCTGATCAACGTTATAGCAAAAGTTGTATGTGTGTACGATCGGTTCCACGCCCACTAAACAGAAACCGTAAGAAAATGTACACATAGTATGGATTTTTCAAAGCCAATCTTAGATCAAAGGACTGTTCTTAGGTCAGCATCCTGCTTTATTGCCGTGGTACCATATACATGCAGTATTGTCATTTGTTTTTACATTATAGATTGTTCTGGTTCAGATGAGTGTGATCGGAGTTTTAGTTTACCAGAAATCTAAACTGCCAAATCAAACTAATGATGATGTTAGTACACTTAAGCGAGTCAGGTAATTCAGTTTTTTTTTTTCAAATATAGTAGGCTAAATAACATTCTGCCATTTATATTGTCAGTAAATTATCAGTATCAACAATGTGTGTAATAATTAAAGCCACCATAACTGAGGTATTAAATAGTTACCAAGCTAATTTATCTATCTGTTTTCAAATGTACTGTAATATTGTATAAATAATGTTTAATTGTCAGAGCCATGTTAGGAGGTTTGCTTCTGCTTTCACCAGTTGTTGGACTTCCTTGGATTTTTGGCATTATTGTCATCTTTGATGATTCTCAGACAACGCAATACGTTTATGTTATGCTCAATAGCATGCAAGGTTTCTTCATCTGGCTGTCACAATGCTGTTTCAGCACAGAGGTAGGTTAATTAACTAAAGTAAATTGCTAAGACACCCGGTTCCATGTTTTCCAGACTAGATGTAATGTAATGTTTATAAAGCGCTTAATATACAATCAAAAGATTGTCCCAAAGCGCTGAGAGAAAAACAGAAAGAAATTACAAAGAAAAAAAGATGAGTTTTATTATGAGTGTTTTGAAAACTATGATAGAGGATGCATTTTTAATAGGATCAAGAAGATTGTTCCACAGAGTCTATACGACTCGACCAAAAATTGTGTAAACTTGTTTGATACATGCTCATTATTACATAGTGTCCATAATGTTCTAATTTATTTCATAAATTATTTGTGATTTCTGCTTCTTCTGAAAAATAATGCATCTGGGCTGTGTGTTAAAAACGTATCTATATTATTATATTGTAGGCAAGACGTGCAATTAAGAAAACCTTCAGCAACCAGATAAGACATAATGATTTCTTTGATAAGACATACAGTACCGCTATGAGTACCCGTAAAGATTCGAATACAGTTATTGATATGCTCAAACCTAAATGGAATACCAAAGGTTGAGCGAATCCCCTATTGTTGTTGTGCGTGGAAGTATGGTTTATGTGTAGAAGTATAATTATAATGTATCTAAATTATTTAGCACAAACTTTTGATAATCATTTGAAAATAAGTTTAGGTTAAAATAAAATAAACTATATACTTCGATGGAATATCCTTTAATTACCGTACTTAAGATTGCTTGATAGAACATTATTCAAGATGTTCTTAATTTTTTTTTATTATTGAGTTTGGTAAATCACAATATTTGTTTAGTGGAAGTAGTACACAAGACCATTGTAGTGTAATGTAATAAAATTAATGGTAAAGTGTTAATTAAGTTTTCTTAAAGAGTGAAATAATCACTCTCTCCACTCAAATAGGTTAAATTCGGATGTCGCCTCATTGTAGTGTGTCAATTCTGAGTGATACGAAGAATCTAATTCTAATTTTCCCCATCGATTCCACTTTTGTATCGTTGTTCTCATTACTGCAGCAAAATTAGACAAACGATACAAATTCAAGTTAAATGCGTTTGTGGTGTTTATAATGTAATAATAATGTAATGGTATACACAAATAGGCGACGCTATGGAGTTTTGGAGAAGATCAGTAAAATATACTTTATACAATTAATGTAATATTCACATTGATTTTTATTTCCAAATCATATAATTATTGTATCATTGATCAAAATATGGCTTACTATAGGCCTATATATAAATGATCATAATTATTTAATAAAATAATTGTTATAAAATACTGAATTATGGCACATTATGGTTATATAATACAAATTATAGTTTTTTTAACGGGCTTACTAAACAACTAAATGAATCCAACAAAACTCGTCCGTAGTAGAGAAGTACTTAGCGTAGTTAAATAATATTTTGGACCTAAGCTTATCGTCTGTCATGACGGGATTGGGCCATATGGTTGTTTTTATTTCAATTCATTCCAAAATTTTGAAAATATAAATAACAAATAGATGTTGAGCCTAGTAAGAACTTTCTATCCTTTGGTATTTATAAAAGTATATGCACTGCACACTTTCCGATACAGACGATTGAGATTGGCAATCAATGTCTTGCATGATTGTAGATCGTATAATATTTAAATATATGTACTTTCTTGATAAGTTAATTAAAGAACTATAGGGGCCTATTCTTTGAAATCATTAATGTTTTTAGCACATACCGCATTAGAGTTTAGATCATTAAAAAACTAAAGCTTGAGCTTATTACAGAATATTAATATCTATGTCATTTATACTTTTTACATTGTTTTAATGGTAAGTTGTCTCATTACTACATCTTTATCGTGATAGACTTTATAATTCTACCAACCAATTAATAAATTATCCAACCGTTACTTTATAATGAAAGTATATATCTTAAATAAGAAAAAAAAAATGTACCAATTTGGAAAATATTGTATTTTTAGCATAGTTATTCCTACTCTATGGCACATTTTAAGGTTATAAATGTTTAAAAAATGAACTAATTTATAACATACTTGATGTTTGTTATAAAACATTAAAAGAAATATCTCTAATTTAAAATGAACAAAATAAATATTAACAATAAATTTTAAAATTGCTAAAATAATATATAAATATATATATCTTTAAATTCAACAAACAGTGGAGCATATATTATAAGGGTTGACGCAACGCAAATATTTTGACCAATCACAAGGGACAGCTCGGATGATCAATGACGTGTGCTTGGTTAAAATGTTTTGCATTATATGCGCGTCTTGCACTTGGTCATATTGGTCAGTTACTCCATGGATTAATGAATAGAATTTATCAATCCATGGTATACTCTAAAATAATATATTCGCTTCCAATAGTATAGAATAATTAAACGAAGCTGTTTAAAAATGGCTATAAGGCTATATAATAGAATGGGCGTCTGTAAAGCTCTGTCTACACTATCAAACTTTATGTGACAAAAAAATGTGATATGCCCATATATGGACATGATAATGTCAAATCACTACCATATTTAAGCATATCACTACCATAATATGGGCACATCAAACTTTTTTTGTCAAACTAGTTTGATAGTGTAGACAGAGCTTAACAGTAGACAGTAGAAATTTAAATAATTCCTCCATGATATTAATAACCGCAATTATTTATACTTATTTAATATTATACTTATATAATGGTATAACTTTTAATACGAGTTAATATAGATTACGCCTATAATAAGAAATATACTGTGCATTATACACTTCTTTTTTTAGGAATACTTTCTTCTCAATAAAAATGAGAAGAAATAAGGTAATAACATAATGTAACACCTATTAGTTTACATTTCCGTAACTCTGTGAACCATCCAAAATGCTAACGGCTGCATCGTAACAAAACGTGTATTGCTCCTGAAAAAAAAATAAAAAAAAACTATTAAGGGACATACGTATGGAAGGCGAACACTGCAAATACACACAAACGACGTAATAGACTTGTCCCGAGTCTGTAGTTAATTTATCTTATTTTTATGAAAATCCACCATTTCGACTTTTGTCTGGACAGCTGGAAATGAAGTATTATATTTATGAAACGCCATATGTGCCAAATTATTTACTTTTTACTAATACTGAAATACAGTCTAGAACCTAGAAAAACGCCATCAAGCACAAAGCGGAACACGAGCACAGTCATTAGATGAGACCCACCCCATGTTATTATTTATCTATGTTGCTCTGTTGTGGCATTTTTTTTTTTTTTATGGTTGTCATATTTATTTACGCAACCCGAATACATAACATAACCATTTCGCATGTAGATCTTTAGAAAGCCAAACGCACTGTAAAAACTTGTCTTGAAAAAGAAAGAGGATTGTCATCTCAATACGCCTGGTATTAGTGACGCTACTTTGTGTCTGCGCAGAAGTGGATAATGGCGAATTTAAAAAAAACCTATGATTATTTCTCATTTATTTAGGAAAATACCTGTCGAAGATAATAACTATGTTGTCAACTATATATGGACATGATTTACGTATTTGTTTCACTGTATGGTACACATCTACTAAAGTCTCATCTTTGATCTTCTGAATAATCGATGACACTGCACAATATAGTCCACAACATCTGGCACCGTCCCTGTTGGAATAGTTATTAAATTAAAAAATTTAATATTTATATGTACGTTATCCCACCCAATTCCATTTATATTTCCAGTTTCGTGGACTTTCTGCATTATTCACTCTTGAGGACGATCAAAGTATTTTATTTGAAACGTAGAGAAACTCAACATTACTTTTCAAAACTACGTTATGTACTGCAAACTTTAAAACACACATATATTTTATTTTAGAATTTATTTGAGAATCTAGTTGGTGTTTAACAGCAATTTTTTTATCTAGTTTTCGAGAATGAAGCATAATTACAGTATAAAACTGTTGCCATTATTTCCTCCTGTACTTGACACAATGAGGTGTATAACGAAAAGATTATGTCCTCCTAATAAACAAGTTCACACAAATAACTTACTGACATACGATGATCGCTGGACATTCCTTGCAAGACCGTCGTGGTGCCACTGTTGATATCAGTTGTACAAATGATTCCAAGTCTGGTATCTTGACTCCACTCTGCCATTGTGTGTATATAAAGTGGGATATATCTCGTGTTGCAGATCCCTGGATATCATACAAACAAACATTGTATTTAATACTGTAGTGTGTTTGAACAAGCCCATATACATGGCTGGCCCAGTCGTGACGCGTGCGCAAATTTGAGTTAGTGTGCACCGATCGACCGACATAGTGAACTATAGAATCGCGTTTGCACGCGACTAAAAACATTGTGACACAGTATAACGTGTACAGTAAAAAGTGCCAAACAATACATCATCATTGTAAAATAAGCTAAAAACAAACTCGGATCTTCGTATACTTGTCATATATTATCATTTATGAATAAAGATCTGTCTACACTATCAAACTGTATGTGACAACAAAATGTGATTTGCCCATGCGGTCCGCCTCGAAATTCATGTGGTTAACCATCTTGAGGGTTGATTCATAAAAAAGAAATTATGTAAACAAAGTAAATTAAAAAGTTTTTTTCGGATCCGGGCACTTTCCGATTAATTCTGTGTGTTTACATTGACTTGCTTGGTTAGACAACTCAGTCTTTGATCAAAACACCATACGTTGTTGCCTTGACAACGACTTCTTCCGGTTCAAATTTGTTCGTCGGAATGGCATTGAAATACGAATATCTCGCGAATCTCTCTTATCTATCTTGTGCCACGTAGTGGCGCTATGCAATCTATACAATCTTTGATATCACTACCATATTTTGGCATCACTACCGTATTTGTACTAGACTTGCCAAGTCTGAAGTTATTGTCTTTTCTATCTTTTCTATGATAAATCACCAGTCGGCGTTTCGATTTTTGTCTGAAAACTACGAGCTCAAATAGTTTAGTTATGAAACGTCATATTTTCAAAAAAATGTTTTCTTTTTACTAAATAACTAAGTCAAAAACCCCGTCTCTAGAACCTAGACTAGAGTGGTACCGGTATAACGATGTGTGTGTTTAGAACGCTGATACGTGTAAAATGTGTATAATTTATGAAACAGACAATAACATTAATATGGATTGGGCTGAGGTTCCATTTCTTTTTATATAGTCAAATATGTTACGTAATAATTGTAATTGCCAACAAAATACCTGTTTCAATGTGACAATCTGTTGAACAATACCATGTTTACGTTCCGAAGACTCAACTTTGACAATGTATTCCCCGTATTCGAGTTGTTCACTCACGTGTTCAGGTATGTACCTCGCGTACGATTTGTCTTCTAACTCATTCAACGTCACAATAATCTGACATTTATTTTTTATTTATTTTATTTCCAAACCCAACCAACAGCAAAATAAATTCGCCAATAACAGGAGGGTAAACACAAAACGGATACAAATACATGAACAATGGCAACAAAAATAAGGTAGCATTAGAAAATTATAAAATACTTAACACTTTGTTCTTAAACTGATTCAATGAATCAGAAAAAATATCAAGGCCATAATCTATAACTAAAAGAGAATTATATAATTTACAAAACAATCCATTTTGACGGACATTCACCCTCCTAAAGGGAACATGAAATGTGAGTTTGGATCTTAATCTACGGGAAGGAACATGAATAAAGAAACAAGAAATAAAATTACAATCAAAATTACCATGAATGGAATTATATAGAAACTTAAGATCAAGGTAAGCTCAACGTAATTTAGGTGATAAACATTTAACCGAAACAATTTGCTCAGTTTGCTTATATGAGACAAACCGCATGAAACGATGATGGAACCTTTCAATACGATTGACATGAACCACACTAATTGAATTATAAATAACAGAACCGAAATCAAGAGAAAGTCGAATTAGCGTCTGATAAAGAGAAGTTTTTGTATTGGGGTGAAGATCCTTACAATTTCTCCACATGAGTCCCAACATACGGTTAGCCCTTTTAACGGTTTCATTATTATGAACAGAAAAATTAAGTTTAGAGTCAACATAAACACCAAGATCTTTTTGTGTAGGAACTCTTTCAATGAAATTATCAGTAATGGTATAATAAAAAAAAAAAAGTGTTACTAGCTGTCCTCGGCAATTTGCATAGTTTATTTGTGAAGTATAATAGGTAACATTTTAAATGCGTTGGGACATGTAATCGTTAACATAACTTTAAGCATGTATGTGACATGATCGTAATATTTGACGAATAATTATGAATTACGAAATTTACCTAGATAAAAGATAGAATAGGAAGAATCAAGTGAATATTCAGATCCAATGATTTATTATTACAAATTAAGATATTGAAAGAAACATGACCAACAGCCAGAAGTCGCGTGCTAAAACGCATAGTGATACCGGACCGATAGACAGACAGACCGACAGACCGACCGACCGACCGACATAGTGAACTACAGAGTCGCGTCCACGCGACTAAAAAAGAAATGTAAAGAAACATACGTCACTGAACGACGCATTGATGTAATCGGTTCCATTGGTTGAAGGCGTCATTAGATAAACACGTGATCTGTTTACTGATATTGGAAATTGAACAAAATATACGTTAGTGGTAACTTTGTCAATTGCAACCATGTTGATAGTAGATACATTTATTATTGACTTAAAGGTGATTATACTATCAAATAAGTTTATATTTACAAACTGAGGAGGTCGAATCGGGGACCTATTTGAAGTGAAAATAATCAAAATGTTCTGTATTAAATTGTGAACCAATTAAAAAATTATTATTGTTAAATGATTTAATTTTAATGTTCAAAAAGAATATATTCAGCATATTTTAACCAAATTATTTCTTACTAAATATTATTGTTTTTTTTATAAATAAAATATATTTTATTACATTCGCCAAGGAGGTTATATTTTCACCCCTGTACGTGTGTGTGTGTGTGTGTGTGTCTGTCTGTCTGTGAACAGCCTGGAGGCCACAGTTTTTGATCCGATGATCTATGCCCTAAAAGCTCAGACGAGTTCGATTTTGAGAGGAAAAGGTTATAGGTCAAGGTCACAACTAGCAAAAAACCACAGAGAGACCACAGTTTTTATCCGATTCTCACCAAACTTAGCCACAATGATTAATGACTCATCATATAATTGTGGTTACATTTTGAAGGGTCAGGGTCAAAGATCAAGGTCCACAAAAAAACCGGAAAAAATAGTAAAAAAAAAAAGCTCAGCGGGAATTGAACCAAAATTAATTGAATAAAATAATGAAACTATTAGGCCTACAAAGTGTTATGATTAACAATGACAACATAGTCATATTATTACAATATGAATGTTGTAAGGTCTATCCTATTATTAAAAAGTGTAGTTCTGGCTCTACCGTCAATTGTTGCGATATAGTCGTTTGTTACACAATACACGATTCAGGTCAAGAACTGGAATAGTCGTTTGTCCACAGAACAGTATCTCAAGTAAAACTTCGTAGATAAATGTATACTGCTCCTGATATTAAAATAAACTAATTTACATTAAACCAGAATTGAAGAAATTATAAATAAGTGTAATTTTACCCTTTCTTGAAAACAATAATCGTAAGGCTTATAAAGAAAACGTACGTGCTATAACCATTACCGGCATTGATTTAACATTTTAATAATTCACTAAAATCAATTCAGCAGGTCACATAACAATTCCACAAGTTATTAAAAAGACTCCATTTGGAAAAGGTTGTATTACTTGCCGGCGAAGAATATTGAATGTTGCAGTTTGGTTTACGTTCTTTGATTATTCACAACAACACTCTAGCTATGTATACCCCTCTCATTTTGAAACTGAATTGAAATTTGTCCTGGGAAATATTTTTTTTTAAAAGAGTGTAGTGTGTTATTGAAGAGGGGTGGAGGTTGATGAGTATAATTGTTAGTGTTAGATATAAGGTTTTATATAACACATATAAATACATTCCTGTCATTTGATTGGCGACTGTGGGTCACATGGCGCGCATATAGTACACACTAGTAATAAAGTAACTATACGTAATATACGTTGGTCCATTATTAGAACCAAATGCACATTGTGTGATGTTTAAATATTATGTTTGGCATCATAAATACTGTTACTAACGCAACCTTACAAAACAAATATCATGATGAAAATGATTTATTCTGTTTAGCTCTTTTTGACTATCATCATGTGTTGCTATCGATTTAGTCATAAAGCTACACAAAAGCATGATGAATAAACGTTTTGTCAAAACGTTTGATAACTATTGCACATTCAAAATGATTGGAATATAGTAATCAAAGAAAAAAACAGTATATCTAAAAACTTAATCGTTTCCCATTGTTAAATATCGAAAGATACTCATTAAGAGTGGAACAAAGAAGTGTAATATAACAAGTTGCTGATTAATGACTGTTCTTTTTTTTCTTTCATGTTGTAAATACTATCAACATTAGAGTTTTATCGTTACCAAAAATACATATAATAAAAATACATAATGAACTTAAACACTGAGTGTACCAACTATTTAGCAGACGGGTTGTGCAATGTTTACCCGTCTATGTATATACCTTTGTATTTAAGTTTTCCAAATACGACGTAACAATGTTGATGTCAACATTGATGTGGGCAGTTATGTTACAATTTTCTGTTTTATATTTTGCTGTTGGTAAGTGATTTGAAAAGCTCAATTTCAACAATATTCTAGTAAATAAGCAGTCGGCAATAGTATCCATGGAATTACTATACCATTGTTCATTTTATTCGATTTGGTCGGGACCTAAAAGGCGTATGCTTACGTCGGAGGTTTGCTTATGAAAATTCAGCCGATATTAAATACTATTATGTACCTTTTTTTTTACCCGTTAGGCCTATGTGACTGTGGACCGGATCAGTTCCAGTGTAGTACTGGAAATTGTTTGTCTAAAGGTTATATATGTGACAATTTCAATAATAGTGTTGATGGCTGTGACGAAAGTAATTGTCGTAAGTATCTTATTTTCTAAAAATTTAGATAAAACCGTCACCAGGGGTGTCTGTAAACCTGTGATGAATGCTCATTCGTCTCTGAGTTACATGTGCCCGTGTGATCAGTTCACTTTTTTATATACCTTCCTGTGAAATAACACAGGTAGATGTACATGTTATGTAACTTTATTTGGAAGGAGGAACATATTAAACCGATGTATTTTTATTTTCACCATAATGGTTTCACGCAAAATAATTTACAGTAACATGGATAGAGACAATAGGCCTATTCCAAATACCCACATACATGTAATATTACATTAAAACGAAAGCTGTATAGGCTATAACGCACATCTATACGACCGGAACGGTTTACACATAACTCCAGGTAGCCTACCTTGCATGATTGAATTTCCTCGTCGCAATATTGGTGAAGTGACGTAATTATAAAGTTTGATTGTGATTGTACACGCACATAGAATATAGGTTGTAATCAGATGCCTGAATGTTGCAACTTTCATTATTTTACTATAATAATATAAGACAATTTCTCTTAAATATAGTTATCTAAAACATTGTTAATTTTATTTATCACAATTATATACGTGATTTAACTAAGTAATTTCGTTTTACCTCAAATAGACATTTTTCTAAAAAAAAACATCTTTAAGCTGAGTTTATTGTAAAAAAAAAACCATTTTCTATAGCAAAATTAAATTGTACGTCTATCAACAACAGTGCACTTGTTAGGCCGGAATGATAACAAAAAATGTGTGTAAATTGTTTCTCGTCCATCTTCCTTCTCTTCATAATTATAGATGGCCCACTCCCGTGTGACACACTCATCACACTCCTCAATTTAAAGAAAGTTTGATAATGGTTAATGGTTTTACTATTTTAACGTTTCTTAAATCTATAATAATTCGTTAATTATTTCAACAGGTCGTTAAAACAATTATACTTAAATTACTTTGACCGCGAAGAATTGAAATTGAGTTGAAAATCTACTGTTGAAATCATAAATTTAAATCAAAATCAAAAAACTCTTTATAATATCTTCCTAAGATAGAAATATGGAACAATAGCGTCGAACTGAACACTAATGTTATCAAATCTACGTTTCGCGGTACATCTGAGATAGATAAGGTAGGTATCCAAGGCGGAGATTTGTACCGAAGTTTTTGCATTGTGCTCGCCTACAGTATGTCAGAATTAACCATAATTTATATATAGATACGTACGTGGTGTGGTGCGGCTTCATGGTTGGCGAGTGTTTTTGCAGCAGCCATGTACTCTAGCAGCGCGACCAAAGCTCATTTTCTGTTACCGCGTGAAAACTATATCCAGGGTTTGATGTCACATCATGAATATTCATATGAGGATTCAGGCCCTCTATAGTTTCTGCCTTAATCTAATAGAAAAACAATAATGCTTCCCATATATCACTTTAAGGGACGCATGCGCAGCAAACAAAAACGAGGTAGGAACGAAATACTTAAATTCGCAGAATTCATGTCCTACCACTCATCTGGTAATTCAAATATTAACCGCTATTCCAAGGCACCAAAACCCAACCACTTATTCGATAAACCAAAGATAGTGTAGTAGGAAGATGTCACATTTCGCTTGAAAATTACAGAGCCGCTAGGGATAGGGCGCCATTCACGAAGAGTAGGGATAGATGATAACGAAACATGAGGATGGCAAACACAGCGAATATTGTGTTTTCGGCAATAAATGTAAATATTATAGGTTCGATTCAAGGATGTAGCCAATCAAACGCGCTGAAATGAGTCACGTGTGCGATCTTAATTTTTTTCATATCATGCACGGGAGTGCAAAAAATGCGTAGCAAAAAACATAACAGAATTCTCTGGTAAATCGTATTGCAGCAGATTACCGATCGCGCTAGGCTCGCTGCAAATGTACGAGTACGAACCAGGTCGTCGTCTGAATCGCGGCCCCAATTAAAAAAAAAATTCTGCTACACAACTGCACGAAATAATTAATCTTATTGTCTTTCTTTTTTTGTTCTTTCTCACATACATAAAATCAAAACATAAAACAAAAAAATTTTGCCCTTATTGTGAAGTAAAATATAATTAGCTGATTGTTAATTTATTTACCATACACCATTCACATCATTTGCTTTTATCTGATGAAAATGAACCACAGATGGTTCTCGAATACATAGTAATTTCAGCGTAAAAATGTACGTACCTCAGGACTATAAAACATTGTCGTTTACAGAAACAAATAAATAGACACAATGATTTATGTAGTCAACCAAAATTAGCACCCTGGGAATTACTTCCGAAAGAGAAAATTTTTGATTTGGACTCATTTAAACAAACCAAATTTGTGTTTTGTATCTAACATTAGGGTAAAGAGGTAAGACTAAAAAATAGAACCGAACCATGGATAGACGATACAATCCTACAAAATATTCGTCACCGTGACTATTGAGGAAGGTTAAGACATAGAAATGATGACGAAAAAATATATTCTGATTTCTGCAAAATAAGAAACAAAGTCCGTAGAGACATTAAGTGCGCAAAAGCTCAATATTTTAGTAAAAAAGTTATGAGCGCAATTAAAATCTCTGGGATATAGTCAAAAAACAAAGTCTTCACTCCTAACTGTATTAAATATATAAGATAAAGTTTGCTTTGATAACAATAAAGTCGCAGACCACTTCAATAGATTCTTCACTAGTGTGTCAAATGATCTGGCTAGTAAACTTCCTAACGGCAGTGTACGTTATAATACGAAATCAGTTAAATTCAAACAATTTTATGAAAGAAAGGGAGTGTCCAAAAATAATATGAACCTAATCCCCGTTACAGAGGAATTTGTTCTAAAGGAGCTACACAGCCTAATTATAGCTAAAAGTACTGGTTTAGACAACATTCCTGCACGACCAATTAGTATTTTAAGTGTAATGTCCAAGGTACTCGAACGAACTATATATGTTCAAATTGATGAATACCTCAGAAAAAATGAAATTTTATATGACTTCCAATCAGGGTTTAGGAGTAGATATTCAATGGATTCGTGCTTAGTTCATATAACGGACTATATTCGCACAGAAATGTAAAATGGCAACTATACTGGTATGGTAGCGCTAGACATCCAAAAAGCGTTTGACACAGTTGACCATGGCACTTTGATCCGTAAACTGGAAGCAATGGGTATAGGATCGACTCAATGGTTCAAATCGTATCTCTATAACAGACAACAGTTAGTATGTGTAAACAATGTTAACTCTATAGCTTACTCCCTATAACATGTGGTGTCCCACAGGGAAGTATATTAGGCCCACTTTTGTTCCCATGTTACATCAATGATACGCCGACTAGTGTTAACTGTAAACTTATTTTATATGCCGATGATTGTATCCTGGTGGTTTCTGGAAAGGACCCGACCTTATTGGCCAAAAAACTAAGCACTGAATTGAAATCTTGTAACGAGTGGCTAATTGATAATAAGCTATCAATTCACTTAGGAAAAACAGAGGCGATACTATTTGGTTTTAAATTTAAATTAAAGGAGGCCACTGATTTCTCAATTCACTGCAATGGTGTGTCAATAAAAGAATCCTCTTCCATAAACTACCTTGGTATACCATTAGATCAATCCTTGTCGGGCGAAAAAATCGTTAATGCATTGTTAAAAATATTACGACAAGACAACGATTTCTTTACCGACAAGCTTTTTTTTTTTAATGAAAATGCAAGAACAATTTTAAGCTATGCACTTATTCAATGTAATTTCGATTATGAATGTTCATCATGATATTCTGCCACTACAAAGAAATGTAAAAATAAGTTACAAGTCATGCAAAACAATGTGGTTACATATATTTTAAGTGAAGGACCAAGAACCCATGAACAGAAAGAGTTGAATAAACTAGGATTATTAAATTGTCGAAGACAGAGTAACTCAAATGAAGTTAAATACAGTGCATAATATTTTAAATAATTCCGCTCCTTCGTATTTAAATGAATATTTTGATAAGGTGTGTGACCAACATAATCATGGTACACGACAAAGTGAATTCAACTTCATTCCGCCAAAAGCATCTAAAGCTATCGATGGAACCCTTTATGCTACAGCCATTAATGACTGGAACAAATTACCAAACGACATAAGAAACACTATGAGTGTTGGGATATTTAGAAAACTGGAGCTAAGAATACTTAGCGAACAAAAGAGAAAACCGGTAAATATATAGAATAAAATAATTTAATTTACAGGAACCCAACGGAAATAAATCTAGGTACAGTAATTGGTTTTCTTGGGCTATCCTGGTCGAAATAAACTTTACTGTTTTATTCTTAATGCTCATAACTTTATTCTGCTGCTTACTTTTTAACTGAACGCTTTTTAATATTCTATTGTCTTTTTATAACTTGTATTTTTAATGACTTTTTTAACTATGGTACTGAACGGTATTCTGTTTTATTGCTGTTTTTAATGCCATTTTTAAACCATTTTAAAACCATTTTTTAACCATCATTTTAGGCATTTGCATTGTTTTAGATTGTTTATAACATTTTTTCCTTCTTTTTAATTGTGAGTCTCAAGTTTTAACTTTTTGTATTGTAACATTGTTATGTAATCATGTATTGTATGTTGATTTTGACCGAATAAATGAATGAATGAATGAATAGGGTTGAGGGTTGGGGATGAGGATAGGTACAAAGAGGAACAATTTTTAAATATATTCTTCATATTAAATTATTCGTTCTATTTCTTTATTATCCACTCAGTAACGAAATATTTTTTTATAGGCCTAAAAATAATATACCACTAAATAGAGTAAAACATTTCCGATTTAATACTTTGTTAAAACTGTCACTGTCATAGTCGATTGAAATAGTAAAGTACATGTAACGATACACCACTACTACGACGTTTATATATTTCTTGTAATTATTAATTAATACAAACGTTGAGAACCAACTGTCAGTAATAAAGTGTTATATTATTATGTGTTTATAAACTAAAAGTAGGGGCTACCCACACGCACAGTAATAAAGTTTATTAGTATATTTGTTTATATTATATCTAACAGTACTAACTAACTAACTAACCTACTCACAATAAGAAATTTGCGATTCAAATAGCGTATAGCATATTGTATAGTATTACACTACTATTTATGTTTATTCCATAAATTTACCTACTTGTGTTAAACTATGGAGGTATGCATCCATGGTTAAACCAAATAATTTGGAATGTTCCATTCATTGCAAATCAATACATTTGTATAAACGTATATAAACAAATTAGTATTTTTTAAAGAAAATCGGCCTGTCTTCAACATTATGATGCTGTACTCGAGCTGTTCAACCGGTTTTCATCCATTAAAAACACTTATCGTAGGAGGAGATAGGAAAATGCGAAGCATCCTCGTATTATTGTGTGCGGATATTTTTCAAGATGGACATCCATTAGACAGTGTGTACCACGATCGGAAAACACCCTATTTGGGGCAAATCGTTGAACCTAAATTCGTTTTATTTGTCAATAACTAATTATCTAACTCAATTTAATTAGTAAACAGGGTTACATCAGATGGTTAAAATCAGTACCGAAAGTACAAACCAACTTTATATACGATCGAGTAAATATTCTAGAAGTAACGCGCGATTTACTGAATTTTTCCCTTACGTAACGGCCTGTCTTCAACATTATGATGCTGTTCAACCGGTTTTCAGCCATTAAAAACAATTATCGTAGGAGGAGATAGGAAAATGCGAAACATCCTTGTATTATTGTGTGCGGGTTTTTTTTCAAGATGGACATGCATTGGACAGTGTATACCACGATCGGAAAACACCCCTATTTGGGGAAAATCGTTGAAACTAAATTCGTTTTAATTGTCAATAACTAATTATGGAACTCAGTTTAATTAGTAAACAGGGTTACATCAGGTGGTTAAAATCAGTATCGAAAGTACGAACCAACTTTATACCATCGATACCATCGAGTAAACATTCTAGAAATAACGGGCGATTTACCTAAATTTGTATATAGATAACACAAGGAATTTTAAATATGTAATGCTGCAATTTAAATTAATTGTGCTGGTAGATCATCTGATCCAGTTGCTTTATTTTGGTCGATTAAAAAAAAAAATTAAATACAGTAACTCATTAACAGTGATAGGTTCAAGAAAAAAAGAAATTGTTAAGGGAGTGGCCAGATACGGAGAAAAAAAACATTTTTGTGAGCGGGGAATTTTGTTTCCAAGTTGATCAGCTACGCTAACAAAATAATCATTAAATAATACATCAACAATTTCGTCCGGATTATTTACTATTGATGTTGTCCCATTATTATTATTATTATCAGAAATAGCATTAACTGATTTTAATTTTATTTTTACCGAGGCCTACGTCATTTATTATCTTCCACGTTTTTACTGAGTTTGTTGCGTTATCAGAAAAAATTTTTTTTTTTGCAGTTCTTAAAACATTTGAAAGAGTTTTTTGGTATATTTATATTTTATAAAATCAGAATTAGCAAAATTTACTTTTAATTACTTTCTAGTAGGCCCCTACATCTTGGTTTTATTATATTAATAGATTTTTTTAAAACATTTTCAATAAATGAATTTTACAAATAAAGGGTTGACCTAGTATTACATTCTATTTCTATTCTGCATTATTTCAAGTTTTTCCACTTCCAGATGACTACGTGTGCAATGAATGGCAGTTTCAATGTTCAAGTGGCGATTGTGTTCATAAAAATCTGGAATGTGATGGAAATCAGGATTGCAACGATGGATCAGATGAAAATGATTGTCGTAAGTTCACTTCTTCAGCCAATACTTATTTATTGGTGATTGATAAACCAGAGAAGAGTGAAATTACTCTTCCCTGGATGAACATATAAACAAATAAACAGATACACAAAGAAACAGATACACAAAGAAACAGATACACAAAGAAACAGATACACAAACTAATAAATTAACAAATTAAAAAGAAATACAAATGTTGAAATCAAATCACAAATATATTGCAATTTTGAAGATTTTGATGATACTAGACATAAGTAAGGAAAACAACTAAAAAGTCTCGATTGATTCATTGATCGATCGATTAATTCATTGACTAATTTATGAATATATTGTAGAAATTTTTAATTGCATTGCTTATTTTCTTTTTTATTAGAAAATTATGTGTGTAACGAATATCAAGACTATTGTTATGTTAGAGGTTGTCAACCAAAGTCAAGGGCATGTACTCGTGGGTATATAAATTGCGACAGTTGTGGTATGTTTGGTATGTCGACAAACGAATGAGCGCCTTTTATAGTCCGGTCTGTGTCACCACCTGAAGTGGTGCAAATTGCCATCCAACTTTTCTAGACCAGAATTATCCGTAGATGAAGAATATGGATCGGGATAGGAAGCGCAATATAAAGTCAAAGTTAAAAATTGACCAATTATAACAATGTATTATATATACAGTAGGACTATGTATCTATATATAAATGTACGTAAGGGCAAAATTCGGTAAATCGCGCGTTACTTCTAGAAAGTTTACTTGATGGTATATAAAGTACTGATTTTAAATTGAGTTAGATAATTAGTTAATGACAATTAAAACTATTTGCCCCAAATAGGGGTGTTTTCCGATCATGGCATGTACACTGTCTAATGGATGTCCATCTTGAAAAAGCCCCGCATACAATAATACGAGGAGTTAATCATCTCTTTTAGAATCATTTTAATGATAGCAATCCAAGAACATGCCCTTTTGGTGCACAGGTTAGTGTTTGGATAGTCCAGACAATCATGGATGGGTTCTAGATTTATCTATTCACCGGGTTGGTATGTAAATATTCTGGATACCTACACCAGTCAATCAAACAGTCTTTCATTTAAGATCAATCTCTCTCCTTATGTTTTGAAGTTCAGTAAGTTTTACAAGATCGTAATTATAGGGGGAGGGGGGGGGGGGGGTCATTGTCCGGGTGGTAGTTGTCCGGGTGGCAGTTGTCCGGGTGGTAATTTTCCAGGGGGTAGTTGTCCGGATACGTTGATTATTATATGAGATATTAATAACATAACTTTACTGATCAAATAATTTGACTACTTGTAAACCATCGATCTCATAGTTTGGACAACTTTGCATGTATTTGGTAACTACCCAATACGCATGTTAAAATGTTGACCCTTGACCTTACTGTATGTCAACTTATGAAGTGATAAATGTGATCTTTTACATTGCGTATGATTGATTAACAGGATGAGAAAACATCACATTTTATTTGGTTTTATAGGTAAGTTCTATGATTGACCAATATTGACATTTGACCCTTAATCGTGAAGGATTTTTTTATACGAAGATTGAATAGATACCTATAATCATAAAAATGTAATAAAAGATTTATTATTATTTTATTATTTTTAAAAGGTTATAATACAAATGTTTAATACATTGATGTAATTAGTTAATTTTGAGCTTTGACCAATTATATCTCGCAAACGCTTCCATCCTGATTACCTTTCAGATTCGTAACCTACGGAAAATTTTGATTCAGAAAAGTTGGATGGCAATTTGTTCCCCATCGGGTGGTGAAAATGTTTGTAATGGTATGTGAGAGTGTATATTTACAGTATAGATGAGGCATATAGAAAGTGAATTACCACATTCTGTACTGTACCTAAATCAAAACTCAACAAAAAGGTAGAGCTTGACCACAAAACAGTAGCCTATAATATGCGTTAGTCACAAACGATGATCGGTCGAAATAGTGAAATAATACATACATGGCATAATGTTTGTATCTATTTGATACCACACAGAAATAATAATTTGCATGTTTATTATTTGGGATCACATGAAAAAAAAATGTTAGGTTGTGTAGTACTTGGTAATATCCTACGCCATTGACTGTGTTATTATTTTTCACTAATATAATATATTTTATATAGTATATTGTGGTAAAGAGTTTGAGTGCTATTCGAATATTAGTTCTTGAATGTAGGTTGTAATTAAAAGTAGTATTCGTACTGAATTAGAAACGTTTGGAAATTTCACTGCATGTCTGCCATGTTCGCTCCAGTTGAGGCTCCCTTGTCGTTAGTGCTACGCCAGAAATGTGTAAAGAGTAACCGGCAAATAATGACGTAATTCATAGAATGTCCTTATTTTGGATGCCATGATTGTAAGTGACGTCACACACAATTTCTGACCACTCCCTAAAGTTTGTAGCTCCCTATCAAATTGATCAGATTCACTATAGTAGTATAACAAACTGAACATGTATCATTTATGTTACAGCAACTCGCTAGCATCAGTTAGATTTGTTTTTCCCACTTAACCATCCCCATAATCATCCCATCTAACTATCATGGTGCTACTTATGCACAATACTATTTGGCTGGGCTGGTATAATTCTTGGCAATTATCTCGCCCCCAATAAAATAACTGTAGTCCATGTACACTGAAATATCCCAAGCACAGTGAACTAATATAGCATGAGTAGCCACCGAAAAAGCCAATTAATTAAAGAATTAATCATTATTTAAAGTAAGGTGGACCAGTGGTATCTAATATATAATAAATAAGCCAAATAATAATTAAGGAATTTCATTATTGAGGATAAGGTGACCTCAGTAGTTGCATCAAATACATAATAAAACGTTAAAAATTGTATTACTGTGCTTATGTGGCGTTGTGTATAAAGTAGTAGTTATAGTGTATGTTAGTATAATGTTTGTAATTTTTTGAAAGGATTAAGTACTCTGATGCACATATTTCATTAATAAACCCCAACAAATATAACCTACTAGCTTTAAGACTTAGTATATATCATATCAATTATCCTAGAATTGCCCTTCTTCGTTACCTGCAATGCATATCAATTCGAATGTACAAGTGGAGAATGTACTACAGACATCAGCGTATGTGACGGATATTTTGATTGTAATGATGGTTCAGATGAGCAACATTGTTGTAAGTGTTGATGTCCGTTTTATATAATTAGGGACTTTTAGATTGAGTGAGCGTGCACACGACGGCCACGTCCACATGGGTCGTAGTCGACTGTTCTCGTCGACAGATAAAAGACATTTTAGATTAGGTGGAAATTTACGTTGACGTGCCAGTGAACGTATGATGTAATGACTTTGGGATATGAACTTGTAATCTAGTAGTAGCGCTCATTCGTGGTGCTATTCCACCGCGCTGGGCCGGTGGAAGTAAACAGGCCTCGGCCAGGTTAAGTGTGTAGATTAGGCCTAGCCGAGATCCTTACTTGTCTGAACGAAGGCTGGTGTCCTAGTAGTAGTATAGTGATAAGACCCAGGCCATAACCAGTATTATTAAAAACTTTATTTAACATAACCAATACAAATTAATAATTCACAGTTTTTAAAAAATAAATTGACTAAAATTCACTTTACTACTACATTCTCAGAAAATCATCGCGACACATTCTCGGCCATGATTTTGGTAAACATTTGCAGTGTTATGAGGTCATACGTCCACTTGTACTCATGTCAGAGTGCGAACGTGAACATGCTACTGAAGTGCTTAAATTTGACAGTCGACGTACCAGACGCATAGCGCATGCGCATATCATAACAATGACGTAATAGGGTAGCAGTCGAGATAGTTGACGTGAAAATCTAAAAGTCCCTATTATATAGGCCTAGATAACATTGTATGTTTAGCAGAGAAAGGTTCACTGTTAAAGTATCAATGTAAGTTGAGTATTACCTCGAAGTATTATTATCGAATACATTTTGCTGCTCAACGTTGGTCCAGGATTGGCTGCTTCACTCCTCCCTCTTATAATCTGTGGTTTTATCCTATCATGTTTAATAGAGAATCAATTGTATACAAAAATAATTCAATTTTACGTAATCTCTTAATAGTAGGCTTATAGTATTAATTTTAGTGTTATCAATATTGGCACAATTCCTTCCACCACAATCACAGACAAAGGGTTAGGTTTATCAGGGCAAATGCAAGTGTAGGGGAATTGAAGGCGATCTGAATCTATACAGAAACAATTCCCCTTGGGTATGTTTGTTATGAATTATTAATTAACATTAGCTTTTGTTTATATTGTTTATTAAATTTTCAAACAAACTGTACCGTATTCTTTAATACTGTAGCTAGTACTGTTGCTAAGCCTTGCTACTCGTACTTGGGAATAACTTCTGTTGCAGAAGAAAACGAAAACTTCCATACCACTTTACAAACTACTGACCAATTTACTACTACTACGGCGACGACAACTACTACAACTTCTATTACTACAGACAACGTTAGTGCTGTTAGTGCTTCATACAAGAAACTTGACAATTCCAGTTCGTCTGACGCCTCCGATTATTTTACTACCACTCCAAGTATACAATCAAGTAAAAACTTGTTCACGGACACATCAAATGCTGTTTCTATTGAAGGTAAAGCTCTGTCCACACTTTCACACTTCATGTGACAGTGCCCATATGGACACGATGACGTCATATCACTACCATATTTAGGCACATCACACTTTTGTTTCTAGTTTGATAGTGTAACCAGAGCCTAACAGAGTCATTCTATTATAAAGTTTTGGTGTTCTTGTTATTATATTGATTATTTATACCTCCCAAGCTAATTTTGTTCTTGTGAAAAGCATATTATTATACTGTGTCTCAGAACATAATGATAAGCAATCTATGTCTTCAATAGACTTTGCAACAGATTTAGCCATAAATCCGCTCATCTATTTTCTTCCAAGGAGGCAATCATAATGTTTGTTAACGTTGTCCAAGTATGACATACGATTATTGCTCATGTCTAAATACGTTGAATTCTTTGCTTTTTTATTTCAAGTTGGTGTTGCCTACCTATTTTTTCTGTAAAACCATTTAATTGTTCTTGCAGATAGTACATTCAACGACAGTCCATACGATTGCAAGTATTGGGAAGTAAATAGACTTTCTATACATGCCGGTATGGACTATGTTATATCAATTATAATGTTATAATGCATTCGTAAAAAAATAGTAATTCTGATTCTATAAATGAATTAGCTAAAAAAAACAGACGATCCAATAATCCTAATAGAAGATTTAGCATTCCGAACAGTCAATGCAACAATTGAAACAAACGATTTATCAATCCGTAAAAGCAATTATCAATTGATAAAAACGAATAAGCAATCCATCTGTTAAAAAATTTTGATTAGTAGGCCTAATTTGTACAAACGAATTAGCAGCTTATACAAAAGAATTACAATACACTTTTGGTGGCACTAATAGGCTAATGTTTTACTCTGTTTAGTTTTAATATAGGCCTACACTAGTAAATAGCTATTATCAAAATTCATAATAAAACAAATTATAGTCTTTAATTTTTATCTAAACGAAATTTTGAATTTCAGTAAACTGTGAAGCAGAAACACCGGAGTTTGATTCAGTTGACGTAATTTCAGAAACAAGTGGTGTCACATTCTCTATCGGTTCTACATATTCTGTAAACGAAGGTCAGAGGTTAATTTTAAGAATTCACTCTCTGCCACTCAAGCCTCTAAATTGATCAAACCCACAATACGCTTTGCGCTTTATTGACCCAGTGCCAATTGATCTCCTATCATTTCACCTGTTTCAAGAAAAGCAAAACATCACTTACTTTCATTGTATAACATATCTTCATCCTCTGAGTTTCATTGTAATCTTGTTTCCTTAGTTTACCTTTTAACGACTTGTATTTGTTGTTTAAAATCCTTGTAAAAAGTTGGTGAATATCATTCCAAAAATACGTCAACTAGAAGGTTGTTTTCTGTAGACTTTGTTATACAATTTCTTTAGTTTATCAAATATTTATTATTTGTTATTTTACAAATAATACTTGATAAAAAAACGAATTGCACTGAATTTTGGAATGCACTGCATGTTTGGAAAAACTGCTGACTTTATAATTATGTGTAAAACAACATACTATTATGAACAATACACACTATATTTTAGTCATTTCATTGTAATTTATTAACATCAATTTTGCATCTAATTCACTGTTAGTAAATAGTATTTCTTACGGTAAATTAAGAGTTTGAGCATTAATGTAGATAGATAGCAATAGTTTCATTTTTGTATAATAAATTACAGTCCATGTATATCATAATTAAGCAACCTTTTTTGTAGATGGACCATACAAACTTGTGGCAAAAATGATTTCTAACGAAGTAGGTTCAACTGATGGTACACGGCAAAATGTGTAAGTTTGACGTTTCTAATTTAATTTCTTAAAGATATAATTCTACCTGAAAAAATATAATGTATTTTGTTTTAAAGAGGTCATTTAAATGTCACATAATACTTTTGTTAACCAAAAATTTGATCGAAGAAAAATATTTATCCGATAAACCGTAATTTGAATAAAACAATAGTCACCCGGAGGCCTGTGGTGTAGTAGTCAAGATTTTGTTATTTTTTTGTATAAGCAAAATCATTATTTTTAGCAATCAAACCAATGTTGATGGTGGTACACAATATTATATTATTAAAATAAAATACAACTATGCTTATTATATACGTTTATCTTTCCAGGGAAGGAGACCTTCTAAAAATTGCCTCTGATTCTATTGACATCAACATTTATGATAAACATAACAAGGAAATTAGTATGGATTGCGAAATTTTGTTTACCAATATTACCGTAAGTAAATAATAAGTTCATTCATATTTTCCAACGAGACTGAGACAGTACTCCAGAGATAACTCCCCAAAATAACCTCTTTTATTTTAAAGAATATTTCTCTAGATAATGATACGATTATGCTGCCTGTTTGCCATTTTACTAATGAAATTGGACCTATGGCGTAAGTACCTATTGATATTTGTTAATAATATTTTACAAACCATCGCATAATATCATGATACCCTTTTTACATCTGCTACTAGTAACTACTTGAATGTGACAAGTGGTAAACAGGTGTGAAAGCTATGTCGTGAAAAATCATATGCCCTAAAATCAACGTAAACGTAAAAATAAAAAAATCATAAAATATTATGTGCTTCGTCAAAACGTGTAAATCCGCAAACCAACGCAAACCAATGCTGGTAAAGCTACTAGAGTAGAGTTCTAAAAGGCTTAACCAAGGGCATGCAAAATTAGTATAAATGCATACAGAAATCAAACTATAACAAGCTGTTAAACTCTATCTAAGAATAAATACTTTAAAGCCGATTTCCAATTTAGTTGGTGCTAATCAAAAGTGTCAGCTTATACTCATGCGTAAAGATGGATTTGGAAGATGGAAACGCATGCGTATAAGCTGACGCTTTCAATTTGCGCGAACAAATTCGACTATTGGAAAAAAAGGGCGTTTCTTCCATTGTGAACGATGTTGTGTTGTAATAAATAGTCGTTCATTTATTTTACTTTTATCCCACTATGAATTTAACCAATTTACGAAATTAAATAGCTGAAACTATAAAACACTATTTAGTATTAGTATTTTCTGACTTGTAGGATATGGTCAACAGAAGGCTGTTTGACTATTTACCAAGAAGATTACATAATCAGTGGTGTAACGTGTAAATGCACCCACCTTACTTCATTTGTCGTCCTCATGAAACCAAAACAGGTGAAACTTACTTCTGTTAGCCAACCATTGTCTGATATTAACCTACATTTAATTTTCTCAGAGATATCATTTAGAAACACAGACGTTCTTTGAACGCATTATACGAAGGCCTAGTACAATACAACGTATACAATTATCGAAGTCTAGTTCGGCGAATGTTTTAACTAGAATAATGATAATAATATTATTAATAATATTAATTTTGTTTTTCATCATACGATTTACCACTCGGACACGGAAATATTGAGTAAAAAAAATAATTCTTCATATGCTCAGAAACATAATGAGCATGTCTACCTATACAGAAAGTTCAGTAGTCAAATAGCACGTCATGAACATGAAAGTTCATTGATAATATTTACGATCATAACTGGAAACTATACCATTACAAAATATACAGGACGAAACGACTAAATACCAATAGATGATTATGCTGACGATAATATAGTGAATAAACAAAAGCAATGATGTTATTAACAAAAAAGCATGACGTGTGTAAAAGCACCTTTCTTCTTGATATTCTGGTATCTTTAAGCTTACATTATATTCATTTACCAATTGCACGAAACTTACATAACTAGTTTTAGTAAATTCCTTGACAAAATGACAAAAGTACAAGCTGCTAAAATATAAAAAAACTTAATTAAAATTTTTGTTTAAATTTATGAATTTGACTTAATAGAAAATTATGAAGAATGTGATGAATGATGAAAGGAAAACAAATACAAAAACAGAAGAGAATACGTTATCTGTGCTTACACAAATTGGAATTGGGATTTCGAGTGTTTTTCTCATCATAACTCTTATTACAGTGTTCGGCATCAGGTATGTGTATTTCATATATTTTGGATATATTTATTTATTAAATTAAATAAACAAATAACAAACATACAATACATAAATACTGTACACAGTAAGCTACAGTACTTACATTGTGAAGAAATGTACGATTGCTAAAATTTCTCTATCTCTGGATTTCTTAAAGGAAACGCTGTAGGCCTATAAGTGTGACCCAATCTACTAATATTAATCTATTTAAGATATTAACTCTACTAAAAAGAATACAGAACGCAGAGTTACCTCTAAAACGTCATTTGAATTTTTATCTTACTCCAGCTGTTGGGCAAATATAATATGTCGGATCTCGTATGTTCAATTAATATCTCAAACTCTTTAAACTTTTACTTTGCATGCAAACCACAGCGATGTTCTTGTATATGTTAGTTGGTACCGTTTGTATTTTAAAAATAAACCTAAATGGTATACAGTAATTCTAATCGAATTTGTAGTATTCGATTAGTGGTTATTTACAGAAACTACCGCTATTATGTTACGTACTTTTCTTCTATTTCAGAGAATTAAGAAACTCCGATCGCTATAGAATATTACGACACTTGATAATCGCTTTAATTTTGGTGAATTTTTTGTTTTCATTCTTAAATTTAAATGTAAGTTTCACATTTTATTTGTTTTTTCAACTGATAGCAAAGAATATCATGTACAAATTAATGTATTGAATAACGTAAACAGTTTATAAATACATGATCTAATACTATAACTATTACCAAATATCTAACTTGAGTTCATTTCTAGTCATCAACTCATCGTCATGTATACATATTTTAGATGAGATGATGATTGCCTTATTGGTGGGTTGCTATCACGTTACTCATAACATTTTATGTTAATATAATCATTAGCATACCCTATTCGATTGATGTATATACTTAGTTATTGGCAGATTGTTATCACGTGACTTATAACATTTTACGTTAAAATAATCATAGCTTATTTCATTTCATTTTCATTTCATTTCATTTATAAGTATGATAGAAATCAAATGTCCAGTGGTTCATCAATAGTTTAATGTTGTGGTACAAGGGCAGCATTATTTTTTCTTCTATGAGGTTAAGGCATGAGTAATTCATGACCCACATTATGAATTTATAGAGGTCGCTATATATGCAACCGGGCAGCAGTATTCCAAGATCGATCGTATATAACAAGTATATAATTTAACCATATCGCTGACCGAGGCCACCAGGCTGAGCGAGAACAAAATTAATGTCGGGAGACTTTGTTACAAATATCACTCATATGCCTATCTCAAATTTAGTTATTTTTAACCTTAACACACAGTAGCTTAAGGCTATCAACATGTGACTTTATCACTAGTTGTAAAAGGAAACGTATTTTCATATGGTGACATTTGCTTGGCTCCGATTGGCGAGATCATCTGAGATGGTCTGCAAAGTGGAATTATTTCCACGCTGGACACATTTACGTCCAATTTTTGAAACCTAAAAACCTGAATTATATTTTTATGTATTATTCTCCTGTACACGGTAACACCAGGCCTACTACTGCTTAAAATTTAATTTATTTAATAGATTAGTAATAAAGTTGCATGCGGTTTTCTTGCTGGATGTCTGCACTACAGTCTAATGGCAGCATTTTGCTGGATGTTAATGCTGTCAACCGATGTGTACATCAAAATTAAACATTCATTTATGGATCATGAAAAACGATTTGTTTACTGCCGTTACATTTGTTGGATTGTACCTGGTGTTATTGTTTTGATTACTGCCTGTGCGACAAGAGAAAACTACGCCTCTGATAAGTAAATTCATTTTTAAGCGACTAATGGGTCTTTCACACCTGCTCCATTCCGGCTTCTTCGGCTCCAGATCAGGTTCGAGGAAGATTGCATGTACACAATTAGCGACTTTTTATTTTCACTACGGGATTCACACATTTCGAGGCTGGTATGAAGCGTATTTTTTGCAAACACGATTAGCTAATTCCCACGTGAACCTAATGTAGCCGGAGTCGGACTGGACCTATTGTGAAAAAGTCTTATTGTAGAATTTACGAAACTGGTTATTTTTTTTTCCAAATAAAGAGCTTGTTTTGTATGTTATAATTGTTATTGATGAGCTGCATTATAAAGAAAGATAGTGCTGTTTTTTAAATTGTAGTTGAGTTAGACAGTTTCCTAGTCTAGAGTATCTTAATACTAGGAAACATGGCTAAGGCTTAATGGAGATTGGGCTGCTGATGATAATACTTAGTTCATTTAAATAATAATATGATATGATAAAACATTACATTTTAATTCTATCTTGTTTTATATATAAAGGTGTTGGTTAGATACTGACTCAGGTGCTATATGGACATTCATTTCGTCGGTTTGCATAACAATTCTGGTAAAATAATTTCAATTAATATTTTCATCTTCTCATGATTTCATTACATGCTGAAGTGCTTACAAATAACTACTGTAATAACTATTTCGGTATGACAAACAGTATATTTTTGGGAAAAGTCTTATTGAGGCCATATACATGGCTGCAGTCGCGTGCGCAAATTTGAGTTAGTATTTGCCGACTGACCGACAAACCGACCGACATAGTGAGCTGTAGAAATGTATGAATTAAAAAAAATGCAGTAGAAAATGTTGTTTTATATTATTTTGTCCGATACAATATTTATAAAAGGAATAATGCATGACGCATCATCTATGGATATATAAATAATATTGAATTATTTTAGTTTTGTACGATCAAAGCAATAATCAAACAGTATGCTGAGAAACGTTATAATATCAAAAGTTGTGTGTACGATCGGTTCCACGCCCACTAAACAGAAACCGGAAGAAAATGTACACATAGTATGGATTTTTCGAAGCCAATCTTAGATCAAAGGACTGTTCTTAGGTCAGCATCCTGCTTTATTGCCGTGGTACCATATACATGCAGTATTGTCATTTGTTTTTACATTATAGATTGTTCTGGTTCAGATGAGTGTGATCGGAGTTTTAGTTTACCAGAAATCTAAACTGCCAAATCAAACTAAAGATGATGTTAGTACACTTAAGCGAGTCAGGTAATTCAGGTTTTTTCAAATATAGTAAATAACATTCTGCCATTTATATTGTCAGTAAATTATCAGTATCAACAATATGTGTAATAATTAAAGCCACCATAACTGAGGTATTAAATAGTTACCAAGCTAATTTATCTATCTGTTTTCAAATGTACTGTAATATTGTATAAATAATGTTTAATTGTTAGAGCCATGTTAGGAGGTTTGCTTCTGCTTTCACCAGTTGTTGGACTTCCTTGGATTTTTGGCATTATTGTCATCTTTGATGATTCTCAGACAACGCAATACGTTTATGTTATGCTCAATAGCATGCAAGGTTTCTTCATCTGGCTGTCACAATGCTGTTTCAGCACAGAGGTAGGTTAATTAACTAATGTAAATTGCTTAGACACCGGGTTCTATGTTTTCCAGACTAGATGTAATGTAATGTTGTTCGATTTATAAAGCGCTTATACAATCAAAAGATTGTCTCAAAGCGCTGAGAGAAAAACAGAAAGAAATTACAAAGAAAAAAAGATGGGTTTTATTATGAGTGTTTTGAAAACTATGATAGAGGATGCATTTTTATTAGGATCAAGAAGATTGTTCCACAGAGTCTATACGACTCGACCAAAAATTGTGTAAACTTGTTTGATAAATGCTCATTATTACATAGTATCCATAATGTTCTAATTTATTTCATAAATTATTTGTGATTTCTGCTACTTCTGAAAAATAATGCATCTGGGCTGTGTGTTAAAAACGTATCTATATTATTATATTGTAGGCAAGACGTGCAATTAAGAAAACCTTCAGCAACCAGATAAGACATAATGATTTCTTTGATAAGACATGCAGTACCGCTATGAGTACCCGTAAAGATTCGAATACAGTTATTGATATGAGTACGCTCAAACCTAAATGGAATACCAAATGAGCGAATCCACAATTATTGTGATTATGCGTGGAAGTATGGTTTGTGTGTGGTTTAGTGTAGTGTGAAAATAAGTTTAAGTTAAAATAAAATTAAGTATATACTTCGATGCCTACCGTACTTAAGATTGCTTGATAGAACATTATTCAAGATGATCTTAATTGATTGGTTTTTTTTAATTATTGACAAAGGTAGGTAAATCAAAATATTTGTTTGGTGGAAGTATGAAATGTGACACAACCAAAGACGATTGTCAAAAAGACATGTGTTTACTATTTGATTAAATGGGTTTAATGTTGGTGTAATAAAATTAATGGTAAAGTGTTAATTAAGTTTTTTGTAAGAGTTAAATAATCACTCTCTCCACTCAAATAGGTTACATTCGGATATCGCCTTATAGTAGTGTGTTTGGCATTTTTGTGTACAATTCTGAGCGATACGAAATATATATTTATAATTTTCTCCAACGGTTCCACTTTTGTATCCCATTACTGTAGCAAAATTAGGCAAACGATTTAACATTCATGTTAGATGCGGTTATGGAATTCATACTTGTACTGGTATACACAAAATAGGCGACGCTATGGAGTTTTGGAGAAAAGCAGTAAAATATCCTGACCAATTAATTTGGTCAAATAGGTTTTTCATATTCACATTTATTTCGACAATTTACTGTATCAATGATCGAAATTAGAAGTAAATAGAAAAACATACTTATTTCTAAATTTGTATTAAACTATAATGGTCCTAATATTGTATTCATTTTTTTTTTAATACTGAATTATGGCACATTATGGTTACCATATATAATACATTGTTTAATGGGTTTACTAAACAACCTTTACAAACAACTTGTTGTTTCTATTTCAATTCATTCCAAAATTTGGACCATCTAAATAACAAATAGATGTTGAGCCTAGTAAGAACTTTCTATGCTTTGGTGTTTCTAAAATTATATGCACTGCACACTTTCCGATTCAGACGATTGAGATTCGCAATCAATGTCTTGCATAATTGTAGATCGTATAATATTATATAATGTGTAATTTCTTGATAAGTTAATTAATACAGAACTATAGAGGCATATTCTTTAAAATACTTAATGTCTTTAGCACATACCGCATTAAAGCTTAGATCATTAAAAAACTAAATTAAAATACATTATGCTTTGCACAATAATTCATGATATAAATGTTATAATGTTAAGCTTATTACAGAATATTAATATCTATGTCATTTATACTGTGTACATTGTTTTTAATGGTAAGTTGTCACATTAATAAATCTTTATCACGATAGACTCTACAATTCTGCCATCAACCAATGAATAAATCTAACCGTAATTTATAATGAAAAATCTATCTTAAATAAGAAAAAAAATGTACCAATTTTAAACCTACTCTATGGCACATTTTTATAATATAAATGTTTTAAAAAAGAACTAACTTATAACATACTTGATGTTTGTTATAAAACATTAATATAAATATCTCTAATTTAAAGTTAACAAAACAAATATTAACAAAACAAATTATTAAAATTGCTATAATATATAAAATATATATATATTTTGTTAATGCAACAAACAGTGGAGCATAATTATAATGTTGACGCAACGCAAATGTTTTGACCAATCGCAAGATAGTCTGAATGATCAATAGCGTGTGCTTGGTGAAAATGTTTTGCATTATATGCGCGTCTTGCACTTGGTCATATTGGTCGGTTACTCCATGTATTAATGCATTTTATATAACACCTAAATAAATTCCTGTCATTTGATTGGACGATTGTGGGTCACATGGCGTGCAATAGTACGCACTATTAAACGATCGTTTAATAGTACTTTTTGAAACATTTTTGTGTACGAAAAAAAAAACGTCTCGCGGATGAAAAAAAATCTAGTACACAAATTATCCTATGATATGGCCGGCTCTGTACTGTGAAATACAACAGCGCCACCTGTCGTCTGGCCTCAGTTTCGTTTTTCTTTTAAACATTGTGTACGAAAAAAAAAACGTTTCGCGGATGAAAAAAAATCTAGTACACAAATTATCCTATGATATGGCTCTGTACTGTGAAATACAACAGCGCCACCTGTCGTCTGGTCTCAGTTTCATTTGTAAACACCACAGCGAGATATGCAACAGCAGCAGATATTTGTGTATGATTTGGACATTATGTACTAATTTCATCCAAAAAGGCATTTAAATTAGCTTTAGATCGTTTTTAGGATTTTGATTAATTAATGGGGACATCCCTACAAGACGTGGAATTGTTGGAAAAACCATAATTAGCTTAGATAAGTTCCAATTGTCTGTTGAAGTTTTGCCTTTCAGCCAAGCTAGTAGTACTAGGCTAGCCTAGGCCATGCTAGTATTAGGCTAGACCTAGGCGTTTTAGCCTTGCTAGGCCTAGGATTGTTTGGTCGTTTGTTGACATAATTAACACAAAAGTAGGTGTGTTTACGAAATCCATATAAATATAACATTTAATATAAAATTATTAAAAACCAAATGTTACTGTTTTTAATCAATGTGAATGAAATGTAGTAGGCTTTGGCTAGTAGGGCTACCTTTTAAGTTTTATTTGATTCAAATGACAATAATTTATTTAGATGTTATATAAAACAAATAATGAATGTTTTGTATTCGTGTAATGGTACAAATAATGGCACTTGGTGAATGATGCCTCGTTGAAATATAACCTTTCATCATTCACCTCGTGCCATTATTTGTACCATTACACTCATAAACATTCATTATTTGTATACTATTACTCTAAAATAATATATTCTCTTCAAATAGTATAGAATAATTAAACGACACTGTTTAAAAATGGCTATAAGGCTATATAGTAGCAGCTGTTTAATTGACAACATAATGTAATGTAATTAGTTTACATTTTCGTAACTCTGTGAACCATCCAGCATTCTAACGGCTGCATCGTAACAAAACTGGTATTGCTCCTGAAATAAAAGAAAAAACAGAATAATTTGGAGACATACGTATGGAATACGAACCCTGCAAAACAGACTTGTCCCGGATCTGTAGTTAATTTGTCTTGTTTCTTATGATTGCCCACCATTTTGAGTTGAAAACTGGAACTGAAGTATTATATTTATGAAACGCCATACGTGCCAAATATTTACTTTTTACTAAACTGGAACCAAGGTCTTGAACAAAAAAAAAACCACATACAAACACAAAGCGAAACACGAGCACGTTATTGTTTTTCTATGTTGTTTTGAAGTGGCAATTTTGGTTTTTTTTATGGTTGTTATTTTCGCGAACCGAATACATAACATAACAATTGTTGTGGCTTGGTGGTGTGGTTATGATGCTTGGCTACCAATCCAAGGGTCATGGGTTCAAGTCCTGTCATATGTCAAGGTTTTTTCTCATGACAATTTGCAACTCTACTCTCAAAGACCTGTAATAAATATATGTTTATCTTGTGAACGGGATTGCCACATTTGAGAAGGATAGTGAATGAATTCACTTGTGGTTATCCTTGGCAATTTGCCTAAAATGAGAATTGAAAAGAAATAATTTCGCACTTGTAGATCTTTAGATAACCAAACGTACTGGTAAAACTTATTTAATACATATAGTTAAAAATGATATAGGATTGTCATCTCATTACTCCTGGTAATGGTGACGCCACTTCGTGTCTGCGCAGAAGTGGATAATGGTGAATTTGTTGATGATTTATATCAATTTATTCAGAAAAATACTGGTTGAAGATACTAACCATGTTGTCAACCATATATGGGCATGTTTTACGTAATTGTTTCACTGTATGGTACACATCCACTAATGTCTCCTCTTTGATCTTTTGAATAATCGATGACACTGCACAATAGAGTCCACATCGTCTCGCACCGTCCCTGATGAATTAGTTAATTTTAAAAATCTAATATTTATGTGTTCGTTATCCCACCCAATTTCATTTAAATTCCCAGTTTCGTGGACTTTCTACATTCTCAATCTTGAGGACGATCAAAGTATATTGATCGAAACGTATATAAACTCAACAGTACTTTTTAGAACTAATATACGTGGTGTATCGCAAACTTTAAAACACATACGTACGTTATTTTATTTTAACATTTATCTATCATGAATCTAGTTGGTGTTTAACAGCAATTTCTGGTTCGAGAATGAAGCATAATTACAGTATTAGACTGTGACTATTGTTTCGTCCTGTAACTGTACTTGACACAGTGAGGTATAACGAAACTATTCTGTCATTCCAATACTTACTGGCATACGATGATTGCTGGGAATCCCTTGCAAGACCGTTGTCGTGTTTCCACTGTTGATATCAGTTGTACAAACGATTCCAAGTCTGGTATCTTGACTCCACTCTGCCATTGTGTGTATAAAAAGTGGGATATATCTCGTGTTGCAGATCCCTGGATATCATACAAAAAAAACCATTTTATATAAGTTCATGTTAACCATCTTGAGGGTTGATTCATGAAAAAGGGAAGAAATTATGTAAAAAAAGTAGCCTAAATTAAAAGTTTCCTTCGGATCTGGACACCTTTCGATTAATTATGTGTGTTTACATTGACTTGCTTGGTTAGACAACTCCGTCTTTGACCAAAACATCATACGATGTTGCGAAATGAGATGGAAGCAGGAGAAAATATCCTCTGTGATTATGGTGTTTATATTGATTATAGGACAATATTTAAACCAGAGTGGTACTAGACTTGCCCACAAGTCTGAAGTCATTGTCTTTTCTACCTTTTCTATGATCTACCAGTCGGCGTTCCGATTTTTGTCTGAAAACTACTAGCTCAAGTAGTATACGTATGAAACTTCATATTTGCCAAAAAATGTTTTTTTGTTACTAATATTAAGTCAAAACTCTGTCTGTAGAACCTAGACTAGAGTGGTACCGGTATAACAATGTGTGTGTTCGCTGAAACGTATAAAATGTTATAGTGTGTATAATTTATGAAACAGACAATAAATATGGATTGGGCTGAGGTTCCATTTCCTTTTTATATAGTCCAATTTGTTACGTAATAATTGTAATTGCCAACAATATACCTTTTTCAATGTGACTGTCTGTTGAACAATACCATGTTTACGTTCCGAAGACTCAACTTTGACAATGTATTCCCCGTATTCGAGTTGTTCACTCACGTGTTCAGGTATGTACCTTGCGTACGATTTGTCTTCTAACTCATTCAACGTCACAATAATCTGAGACTTATAATCAAACACTATGCTCCAAAAGTCACTACACGTGTTTATAGGATCCGAGATTGGTGACTGAGTTGTAATCAATGCATTTCGTCTGGTGTATAACTATAATTGGTAAGAGCACACAAAGCATAAGCATAAATTGAATGAAATAGTAACTTTAATGTCCTTTAAAATATGAAAAGTAGTCATAATGAAAGTGTTACTATGCATATACTATTAAATCCAATCCAATTCAACCTTTTTTATATTGGGAGTTTAGTTCTTGTAGTTATTACAATTAAAATAATACGTTTTATAATGAACATTGTATCCGATTCTCAAATACTAGCTGTCCTCGGCAATGTTCATAGTTTATTTTTGAAGTATAATAGATAAAATTTTAGATATGTAAATATCTGTAACATAACCTTAAGTATGTATGTGACATAGTCGTAATATCTGAAGAATATATGAATTACGAAATTTAACTAGAAAAAAATGTTAGGATAGAATAGGAAGAATCAGGTGAATATTCAGATCCAATGATTTATTATTACAAATTAAGATATTGAATGAAAAAAAAAAGAAATTTAAAGAAACATACGTCACAGAAAGATGCATTGATGTAATCGGTTCCATTGGTTGAAGGCGTCATTAGAAAAACACGTGATCTGTTTACTGATATTGAAAATTAGAAGAAATATACGTTAGTGGTAACTTTGTCAATTGCAAGATGATAGTACACAAATGTAATATTGATTTATTTTAATATTGTGTCTTAAATGTGATTATACTATCAAAAGAGTTTATAGTTTACAAACTGAGGAGGTCAATCGGGGACATATTTTAAGTGAAAACAAACGAAATGTTCTCTATTAAATTATGAACCAATTTAAAAAATATTAATTTTAAATGATTTAATGTTAATATTCAAAAGGAATATATGCCGCATATTTTAAACAAATGCATTATTTATTAAATATTATTGTTTTTTTTTAAAATAAAATATATTGTTTTTGTATTGTTTTTATACTAGGTTAACAAACAAACAAAAGAGCAAAACGTACGTGGTATAACGTCTTGAAATCTGTTTAACATTATATTGTTGGATTGCTTTCCAGTCGAAATCATTTCTTCTACTGGCTTTGGAGACACACTATTAAGTGTCTGAAACATAAGCAATTAATTAATCTTACGACACATGGAAGTAGATGATTTTTTTTAACAACCATCATTATGTCTTTCAAATTCTAAATTATTTTTTCTTAGATGAATAATTATTTTCATATTATAAAGTATCAGTATTATATTAGCCAATCGATGTATTTTTCACTCAATGGTTTTGATTTAGCATGATCTATGGTAGTAATAAAATAATGAAACTATTAGGCCTACTCGGTGTTATGACAATAACAATGACAACATAGTCATATTGTTACAGAAATGAATGTTGCAAGGTCTATCCAATGATCACAAAAGTCTGACTCTACCGTCAATTGTTGAGATATAGTCGTTTGTTCTTCATTTCCGATAGCTCTTTTAAGGTTACACAATACAAGATTCAGGTCAAGAACTGGAATAGTCGTTTGTCCACAGAACAGTATCTCAAGTAAAACTTCGTAGATAAATGTATACTGCTCCTGTTATTAAAATAAAGTAATTTACATTAAACCAGAATTGAAGAAAGTATAAATAAGTGTAATTTTACCCTTTCTTGAAAGAAATAATCGTAAGGCGTGCTTAAAAAAATCTTACCAGCTTTATATTTAGTACCGTCAAATGTACAAGTACCTCTATACAGTCGAGTAAAGCAGTGATTTTTAAATGTTTTTAATTGTTTAAAAACATAATTAAGGTGTTTTTATATTAGAATGTTTAAACAAGCTTCCAGCACTAGCAGAACATTAATTTTCGAATTACATATCCTCATCTAAAGAAATATATTCATCTACCAGCACGTAGACTCTATGAACTTTTAACTAAGATGTTATTCGTTAACACAACCAGACACTACTAACTAATGTGATGTAAGCAAGTTAGATCTAACAAATTGGTAAATGTTTCTCTATATTTACTTGAGTTTGAACCATCTGTATACGTTGTTCTCTCATACTTTTCACAAAGTTGAACACATCGATGCTTCCTTTCTGTTCCATCATATCCAACATTGAGGCAAGAGTAATGACGGTACCAGTTCGGCCTGCTCCAGCGCTAGTTACAACAATTTGATAACATGAATAACGGTCATTTTAAACAGTATAGATAAAATATTGTCCCCGTAAAAAAAAAACAATTTTCTTTATTGAATATGCCATTGTGATGTTTTATAATAGTTATTTACTTTGACCAAAAAATTGGATAAAAAAATAAAAATTTACCTGGAAAAAACTGTAATTTAATAAAATTGACAGAAAGTCAAAATGTTTTTTGTTGAATGTAACCGTTTATTTTGTCTTTTTATAAGTGAAAACAGTATTTAGTTTTAGTTTTTTTTCTACAAAAGTGATTAACTTTATTAAAACTGCGAAATGGCATATTCTAAGCTTTTTTTGGGTAAGAGGTTTAGGGTTAGGGTTGATTTCATTCTTTTTTAGTCCAGTTAAATATTGTAATATCAGAGAGCTCTATAGTAATATCTATATAAAATCTAAAAAAATATAAAACAATAATATTACAAATAATATGTCATAATCATTATTATTATAATTAGATTCGATTAAAGTTTGAACATTGTAAAGAAACGAATCCACAGACATATTATATAAATCAATACACACCTGCAATGAACAATTACAGGTCCAGTGTTTGGTGGCGCTTTTTTCTGTTCATCTTTAAATTTGTGAATGAAATCCACCAGATGTGTCACCTCTGTTGGTACACTCTTGTCTGGCCATGATATGAAGTGATAGTGCCATACAATATGATTATCTTCATACCCTTCCTTTATTAAAATAGAAGAATACAAGAATTGTTTGTGAGTAAATTCCTTTTCTTTTTAATGTTACTTTATGTATCACAATCGCCGTACCAATTTAAATAAAACATGCATACATAAATCAACATGGTTGTATCGGTATCTTGTTATATATTATATTTGGAATTGTCTATGTAATGTTATTTTGTTTATCAACAAAGAGATCCTTCAAATCTTTATGGTATTAAAACCAATATTTTATATTTCAATTACCTTTTGAATTGTGAATTTTCGAATAATAAAATTCTTGTTGTCTTGTTCTTCATTATTTGTTACTACAACGTCTCCGTAATAACAGGACTTTCTAAGGTCTGGCCAATATTTTTCAGACTTTTTCTAGGAAGAAAAAACAATCTAGTTTGATAATATATTAGGATCAGGAAATTATGTTATCTTCTCGTTTTTTGATGATTTTAATTCGTTCTTTTAAAATCTCTACTGATGATGATATTGGGCAGAGTACAAGTGTTTGTTACTATTAATATTTCACTATCATTAACAGATGTTAAATATTAATGATTTATTGTAAAGTTGTCATTAAGCATCTTCTAAATTGTAGTTTGCAATTACAAAGTTATCTTCCGTAATAAATGGTTAATTTTCTCGCCTCAAATTTACTGCTGGAATAAAAACTATACCTTTCCTCCTTCTGAAACATTTGTTACCATGACGATAACCGTAGAATTCTCTTGCCAAACCATCCTCCACATATCATTAACTGATGCTACATTTGGTCCTGCAAGAATACCTTACATTTGTATCTTATACTTTCGAAATGTGTCTTTCTATCTCATTCCTCTTTGGTTACATAACTATCTCAATTGATTTACAGAATATACTTAAACTAATAAGATGAACTTATGTACAAATAGTAATAGCTACCTTGACATGCAATGTATTCATGTGAGCATTTGTATCCCTAAAAAATGTGTCGAAATAACTATAAGTTAATCGAATTATAAAAATAGCATTATTAACATTTTTATAATTATATTTTGATTCGATTTAACAAGTAATTATTCAAACTACCTATTAAACAAAACAAAACAGTTTCAATTTCATAATTGTGTCTAAAAATGAATAACTTCATTCATTTAAAATAATCTTATAATTCATTAAGATAAACTATAAAGAATTAAATATACAAGTAATAAAATAAACGTACATCTAGATACGAAGCATTGATATAATCAGATCCGGCGATGTTTTCTTGAGGTTGTAAAATTACTCGAGAATGATCATCTGAAATTATATTGTTAATATTAATAAAATATCTATTTTTTTGTTTTAACTTTAGTTATTGAAATGTGAAGTGTTTCAAATAATTGCAATGTAGGTCTACATGCATTGAATTGGTTAGCGTATTGATATTGACAAATACAAACTAATATGATTGAACCAAATACAACGCTGAATGAAATATATGAGGCATAATACAGGTACAAAATGAAACATTCATATTAGCTCAAACCAAAAATAAAACAAACATTTTCAATATAATATACTTTTAAACATTAAGAATTGAAATATAAAATATTACTCACATGGAATAACATTAGAATATCTGTTTTTATAATGGTTGAAAGAGCTCTTTGCTACTTTCCATGAATGGAGTGGACGATTGCCAAGGTCCTTGGAGGAAAACATTGTTATAAAAGATTGATACTATAAAATAGCCTGTAAAGTGTTTAAATAATATCCCACAATCATAGCTGACCCGAAAGTCAATGAAAATCATTCTAAAAGATAACACGGTATATTTAGAAGGAAATCGCCAACGGTGGTGGATGAATAGGCCTACAGTGTACATGGTTGGGTTGGCAGGAAAATCCGCCGACGGTACTACAGAATCGTATTCATATTGTTAACTTTTAATTTTCTTTATACATAAAATACATACTATGTATGTATAACAATCTTATTCGCGACAATTTTTGTCGTAGATAGAATGTGAACATTTAATATATAAACATTTTTTTTCTGGCTTGGTCATAAAATTAAACTATATGGCCTACCTCAAACTCTTTCTCAAAGTTTTGCACTGGGTCAACATGTTTTAACAAGACATATGAGTGAAGATCAGAAATAGCAATTGGTTGGTGTGTAACCTTATGTAAACTTGCATTGGTATATATTGGTTCTAGCTCATTGTTGGGAATTTCACTGTTAGCGTTGGTATTGTTATCAATGTCTGACATAGGCCTACTATCCGATGCATCAGCTTGCAACTGACCTGTATAACAGTAACTTACAGAATTGTGTTATCTTTATTAAGTTATTAACTTATTTTTCTGATGTTCAAATTTAAATTTCAAATTAAGATATTCAGGGAAAGTACTCAAACTCGAACGTTTTTTTCTTGCTACGATTGATATCTCTAAGCCTTCCATTATGTTCAACACTGTAAATAATCTTAAACGAATTAAGATAAAGTTATAAATAATTGTAATATGCCCATTTACACTAGGACGATAACGATTGATGATAAATAAATAAAAATGTGCATTTTCCATACATAAAACAAAGGGAATCTAAAAGGTTTTTATCCTAGCACTATTAGCATAACCATCTATGCTGGCTTTGATGGAAATAACAATTTCACACGTTAATCAAATGACGTCATGATTAGAAAGAGCAATACTATTATGACGATACATTAATTGTTTTGTTCTTATTGATCATAACGTCATTTGATTGGATTTTTAAAAAATGGTTATATTGTAATAGTTCAAGAACGAAACCTTTTCTAATTTCATGTTATGTAAGAACAATTATGTTTATCTGTATATCGTCCAAGTATGTAGAAGCCTTAAAGTCCAAATGTATACTCAACGTATTGATCCACAATATTTGAGATCCCTGAAAATATTTATTTCCTGTTATAATTATGATGGAAGACAAAAGCTCCTAATTATTTGAAATAATAAATGAATCTTAATTAATAACCTGGATTTTTTTGAATTTCGTTCAAAACCGGGTCAAGATCATTCCATGATTCTCCTTTGTTGAAATGTAGATGTTTTCTGAAGTTTATAAAAAGGAGACGAACAAAATATAAAATGTAAAGAACATCAATTTTCGAGTATTAACGTGGTTGAAAAGGAAGGATGAACAGAAGTCACGAGGCGAAACAAATAAATATTTGTACATGTTTGTTATGTTATAATTTGTGTTATGTAGTGATGTAAAAACAAAATTGTTTTCTGATATATATGATTTGTTCATATGGACAATATATGCTTTAATAATGATTATAATTGTGTTTGTATAATTAGCTGTATACTATCCTTATAATTATGTAGATAATAACAGTAGACCTAACAAGAAAAGTAGCTTATAATTTCCATTCAATAGCGAGACATTCTATGCAAAGTACAGTTGTGGAACTAAAATACTTCTATATGAACAAATAAATAATAATTCAAACCATTATACACAACATACCTTTTCATTAGGAAATAAATCACAACAATTATGGCGATCATTAAAGCTATAGATCCAGTAACCGATCCTACAATAGCACCTACATTCAATCAAATACATTTATTATAATAACTTGGTGTCATTTATGTTTCATGATTCTAAATTTGGAACAGAGAAATACTGAAGATTGCTGTTTACCTGATGTATTTATTATCTTATAAATTATTTGAAATGTTACATTAGGTTATTTTTAATTTGACTATTGGCAATATATGTAATGGAACTTGGACACATTTCTGTATATATTGATTACGAGTAAAATGAATGAATTGACCATACTGTAACTAAATATAAACTTTTTAACATCGTCACAAACCTGTGTTTGGTTTTACATGTTGTAGTGTTGCTATAGTCATTTCTTGAGAAAAATTGCCGAATCCTTTGGATGTCTTAGCTGCCACCTAAGACATAAATAATAATGATAATAGAAATTTAAAAAGCAGACTGAACAAGGAAAGAGAAATCTCAACTAGTACTTTTCATTGTTTTGGAAATATAAGACTCACGAGCAGGTATCACGTATTTCCTCTCACATTCCGTACTGTTCAGCAATGCGTTAAGATCTCGTGCAGATGGAAAATTGATTTAAATTGATACAAATGTGTTGAAATAGTATTTCCTGTAAACGTACCTTCACTACATAACTAGTATTAGGATAAATATTAGCATGTACGTCTATTTCTATATCTTTAGTTGCAATGAACATCTCATCACTATCCTTCGATATGATAGAAACATTGTAGAATTCAATTTGACAAAGATTCTCAGGCGACGGACACCATTCTATATGAATATACGAGTCTGTAGAAGACGTTTTGGTTATGTTTGGCGGGCCTGGATCTGTAACAAAAATCGAAATCACATTACTAAAATTAAATACAATCTTACAATAAGCGTATGCAGTCATATTAAACCTATTACATATCGATTATTCCAATGTTACAAAAGTTCAGAATAATGTAATTTATTACAATAAAATGTACCAAACCCCCTTTTTTAGAAATTCAATACTCAGCTCAGTCTAAAAATATGCGCGTCCCTTAAATTGAAGTCGTATTAAATAAAACGAAAGACATTCAGTAACATAATTCAGATTCATTCAGATTTGAGGTCTCATTTCATCCTTTTTGTCCTGCACACTATGATACTTACAAGCAACCAATGTCATAATTGTTGTATTGTCAATTGACCCGCTGACGTTTCCAAATGATGCAGATACTTCAAATGTATAAGTAGTACATGGTTGTATATCGTTGTCAAATAGAAGCTGAGTTTCTTCAGTAGATCCTACTTGATTATTACCATTGTTTGTACTGAGTGAGTAATGATACCATATGTTACTTTCTCCTTTTTGGCTACATCTTGATTCATTCCATGATATAAAAATAGATCGTTCCTCAATTGATGTATGTTTTGGTCGTATTTTAACATCTATGAAAATGTTAACTAATATTATTTTCTTTAATGCACACATATTTGGTTCATAGGTAAACAATTGCATATGATAATATAGAATAAATCCTAACATAGCATATTTTTTATCTTGATCTAAATAATGCTGGCAGCAATAGTTATTATTAATGTCAATCTTATCACACAATACGCTTATCATTAGTAAGATTACGATTACTTGCCATTTTTAATTCATGATATTCATATACCACAGCTCATTGGCTGTAATATAAAATTACCAACCAACACTATGGTATGCCAATTAAAATATACTCCATCGCAACTCGTTATTTAAATTATATTATTAATAATTAGAATTAAACGAATACTTGCCACATTTAATTCATGATATTCATATACCACAGCTCATTGGCTGTAATATAAAATTACCAACCAACACTATGGTATGCCAATTAAAATATACTCCATCGCAACTCGTTATTTAAATTGTATTATTAATTAGCAACTAAACTGTAATCAAGATAGCAACATACCTGATGGTGCTGTTTGTTGAATATAATATTCACTCCATGGTCCGATATACTTCATATTATTAAATATTCTTGTCTTCAAACGGTATTCAGTGCATTCAGATAAATCTTGCACATTATAAATATTATATGTTGTATTGAAATATTTGTCTTTCTCATTGCTTAAGGTAGTTTTAACTTGATAAAGCAGAATGTTATCACATTGAATGTTGTAAGTACTGTCATCAACCACCTGTAATAAAGAAGCAGTACGTCTGGTAAAGTAATTTTTATTCAAAATATGATCTTCATTAATTATAATTCCTACAATATCTACTGTAGGCCTAACAAATAAAAAATAATTGAAATATGCCTAATATTGACGAAACATAAATACAACTACTCAGAATTTAGTATACAAGTTAGGTATCGCATCATGTTGAATATAAACATATTAAGTACAATGAACATGTTTGAATGTCCGTAGTTAAGCTAAATGTTATTCAAATAATATTTAAATATAAAGACATCTTTACAGTTTTAATAAAAATATTTCCGTTTACCTGAATATCAAGCCTCAATTCTTTTCCAGAGACGGAGATAACTTCTAAACTCGGCGAAATTAGCGGTTCTATACAATTAACCCAAAATGAAAGGTAAACAGTTGCCAAAATAAAATGTAAGTAGGACATAAAAGCTAATTAATAAACTTGAACCTCAAAAAGGCAAACGGATCTAGCAAAAATAAAAGCAATTGCATAAAAAAGAAATGAATTGAGAGATATTGTCTAGTACGGCGACGAGGCTGTAAAGTATAGTGTAGGTAATGAAGGGGAGGATGGAAAAATATAATATTTTCTGATAAAAATATAAAACAATACCCTACTGAGTGTGCCCAATTAGGGATGTTCCTCTTAAAAAGCGACTAAAAATACCCTTAAATGTCAAATATCGTCGGAGCTTCCTCGACCACCAGAATGGATGCTAGCTTTGCGGTGCTGCCACCACTGTTTGGTAAGTTTGGGTAAATATATAAGAATAAGAAACGTGTATGTTGAATATCACATTATGATGGCTATTACATACGCAGAGTAAAATTAGACATGTAGACCGATTTTGTTACCTGAGCAAACTGTTTGCGTTTCCCCTTGTGGACTTGGCGGACCTGTAGATTCTGTATCATCATAAACGTCCCTTGATTGTTGAGCGTAAAAGTGAATTGTATCATGAAGTTCAAGACCAGTTACATTCACAATATTAGTATCTCGGCTACTGACAACTAACCATTTGCTATCTGTATTCAATCTGTACCAAAGTTGATGTTCTGTGATGATTCCTGTTCCATAATCTTCACCATGAATCCAGTTTACGTCAAAAGAAATGGATGTTGCCATCTGTTTAATGACTCTTGGTTGTTCTCTCAAGTAAGGCAAAGCTTAATAACATCCAGAAGGTTACAATTAGTTAGCAATATCCATATTTAAAATGTCCTAATATTGATTAAACACTCAATGGATATTTAATTATCTACAGTACCCATTTTTATTTAACGTGATTTACTAAATGGAATTTATTTTATTTGTTTTAAAGGTAAATGTAAATAACATCATTTATTTGATTACCGTATTTAACAGAGAGCGTACTTAATAATTTAAAACTAATATACCCTTCCATTAGGCCTAAGTCTTGTTCCTGCAGGAAAGTTCAACAATTAGTGATATTTAAACTAATAGGCCTAAAAAGTCACGTCAAACCTATATAAAAATAAATAGACGTACCGATACTACAGTTTGGTCCAGCCCATGCTTCATCACACCCATCATCACAGCTTCCATCCTCCCGATTACAACTATCAGAGTTGTTGCAATGACATGGGTAGTTACATAATTCGCCGAAATAACCCATCGGGCATGTGCCATTTTGCAATACTGCAGTTAAATAATAAGAACATCTTTCGATGATTCTGTGTTAAAACTAATTAAATCTAACACTGCGATAGTACAGTTTAAAATCAAAGACAATTTAAAAATTGTTTTATTCTTTCCAAATATCACAGGCCTAAAAATTAATAGGTTTAAAAAAAAGATGTTAACCAGTACACACACAGAATATCGTTTATATTACTGATGTTACCTCCCTTTAAAAGTGTAAATGTATCGTAGGCCTAAATGTTTGAGTAATGGAAGATTGGTATAACAATTTATTTCAATGAGGTATAATTTTGTTGATCGATGCTGTTATATAAATTAAATAATTCTAAAACATTTAAGATAAGAAAGAGAGTAGTACTAAAAACAAAATAAACTTTGAATTAAAAATATTTGCCAACAGATTACTCAATACCTTGGCATTGCGGTCCTTCATATCCTTCAAAGCAACTAGAAGGAGAACAACCTATTGCATTGTCACAATTGTCACAATTACATTTCATTTGACATCCGGCACCATAATATCCGTCATCACAATCTTAAAACAAACATCAGTACGTATAACCCACCAGTGTTATGAATGCACATAGTGTTAGGCCTATATTTCAAAAATCCTTTATTTTTCGCACACAAACCTCGAAATTAATCCATATTTGTATTATTTTTGTAATTTATAAGCAGCCTCCACAATTTTGTTTTATTGAGCATGTACATAACTTCAATTAAATTTGAAGCGAAACGCTTATTTATTGTTTACCATCTTTGCAATCCAATCCTTGGTATCCAGCAGTACAACTGCAGCCAACAGGATCTGGAGGACAGACCAATTTACCTCTACAACCATCTGTATTGCCAGAACATGAATTCGGACAATCACGGCCCAATCTATTAAGGCCACATGCTATAAATAGAGTAACTTCAATGTGTGGTTATTATTCAAACAATTTTTAGTAGTAATAATTTTAACTTATTTGACTTGATATATTTGTATCAACATTCTAGATGCACTGAAAGATTCTAAAAATGTATAAATGCAAAACATTATATCATACAGCATTTCAAATTATTCTAATGTATATAAAATCAGTATAGTATTATCATAATTATTTTAAAAAGTATTTAAATAAATCTCAAATACCTGTTTCACATTGTGTTCCTTTGAATCCAGAAGTACATATACACAACCCCGTTTTGTCATCACAAACTCCACCATTGTAACACACTGGACATTCCATTTCACAAGCTGGTGGATTCCACTTTGGGGATGGACAATCTGGAAATGTACTTGTTCAAGTATTATTTCAAATTACTTTCTGATTTGTACATCGGCCCAATTTTATTAGGTTACCGAAATTCCGACATTTCGAGAAACTGTTCTTTCCCTGTTTTAGCTATCTTTAAGGTTTATGCATATGTTTGCTCCCAGAATCGTAATGATGATGTGAACTAAAATACTTCATTGATATAGGCTTGAAGTTATTGATAAATGTAATTTCGTAGGACTCATTATGGTGTTAATTTTTTTTTAAAGTATTACGGATTATATATTCTCAAATGTTTCCATCTCAGCCGAAACCATTATGGTGGTTTTTATTGTGGTTGTTTTTAAATGTTAAAGTTTAAGAGATTGTTAGTGTAAGGGTGAACTTTCCAGGCAAGTACAAGTTCATATTTATTTAACGAACATACAACAAAAAGAAAAACAAAACAAATAACCTGCCATATATTTAAAGAATGTTAAACGAAGAAAATCGTACTGTTTCCTACTGTGCGGTAAAATAATTTATAGTCCGTCACACAGTGGTTGCAGTTTTAGTGTTCTCTCGTACACATTCGTACATTTTTGTAGTAGGCCTCCATATAACACCATATACGATTGAGCCAACAATATCGCTACGATAATGAAACTATGCATTTCGTGCATCCCACTTACAACACTTCCTCACACCCGTTATTATCGGATGCACTCGTTGGAATATTCCAATTGTTTCCGAAAATAAATCAAACTCTCTTCGATATCTCAAATCTACTATTAGAAAGTGGGGATAAATATACTTTTAAATCTATGTTTACCTCTTACAATTAGTCTCATTATACCGTTGTTACCGTCAGGTTCATCGCCATGGAAACATTCATATACGCCGCCATCGTGTGCTCGTACATTATCAATCTTGATTGAATGTATGTTGGTCCATGTGATGTTGCCATAATTGTGTCTCCATTTGAGGTCACCAGTCTGAGTCACACTAACATTCAACGTAACTGATTCTCCAATGCCAACTGTCACTGTTTTCTTTAAAAAAGTGATAGTGGCTAGAAACAAAAAAAAGATTGATATTAATCCTACAGTATTCTATCAATAATATTCTGAATCACAAAAAGAAAAATTATTTAATAGTCAAAATTATTTATATTTGCCAACCCAAATTTAAACCAGAGAATGCATGTTTAATAGAACATGTATCCAGTCAGCCATTATTCATATATTCATCCTTCATATTTACTCCGATTATGTATTGGCAACAACTGGGGGCCCTCATTTGAAGAAATTTGCCAAAGCAGCAGCTGACATAAATTATTTAAAACAATTTAAATATTATACACAATTAAAAAAAAACATGTCAAGTTATTAAATTTACTTGTTTGTACACATTTGATAAAATCAGTAGATAATGGAGAAATTTATGTATCAGGGGGATTACCACCCATCTGATAGGACAGTGATTAATTTACTATTGGTAATCCTTGGCCACATTTCCTAAAAGACATAACATTTTTAAAAATAAATTGTTAGCAGGAATACTCAAAAAGTTATTGCAAGATCTTTACCAATTCTGGGACACTTTTTAGTATTATTTTCAGATCTGCTCGTGTTAAAAGATAGGACATAATTTTCAAAAGCCGGCGAGCAGTCTTAAAGTAACAAGTAAACTGAAATTGCATTTTCTCGAGAGCTACTAGTACAAACAACTTCATTTTTGTACAAGAGGCAAGAGTGATTTGTAATTTTAAAACATAATTTGATTTAATGTACATGTTTTTGATACGAGTAGTTTAAAAAAACATATTTTCCAATTCGTTTTATGTTGTTGGCTTTCTATATAAATCAATGGTGTTGCGTATCACTGTGTAAATTATATATAAATCATACTGTCAAATTATAGAAACAGTGCTCATATTCGGAACATAATCTTATAATCGCGTCGAGCATAGCTCATCGGCGAAAGTTCCGTATTTTTAATTGTATGTAAAAATGCGGAATTCGAACCTGTGATCTGTCGCTTACCTATCATACCATAGACCACAGAGCCAAATGTGGTATTATCACAGATGTTTACCGACCAGATACATTCTCTCATACAAGAAACGCCCTAACAATCAGTGGAGGCTTAACTTAACAACTTTGTTGTATGAGAGAATGTTTGTTGTATGAGACAATACACTAACATTCTTTTACCTGCTTTACGAATTATAACAATTGCCGTTCTTGTGCTTACTCCTTCAAAGTTTGCCTTAATTGAAAATACACCAACTTGTTCTGGTATATTGGATGATTTAATAACAACACCAAGTCTATTGAGGGATCCGGCATTCTTGTTTTCAATTAAAGAGCCAGATGGAAAAACGTAGGATTCGTCAATAATTGGTGTTCGTGTGTTCCAAGTTACATTGTTTTTTCCTCGTTGATCATTCAGTATTCCTAATGTAATGTCTTGAGTAATATCATCTTTAAATGTATAGCCAATAAAATTTGAATCCTGATTTCTCATAACTTGCGGTTTCGCTGACCAGCCTACCAAATTATGTATACGACCTGTAAGCAAATATAAATAACTGTGAAGCAAATAATCACTGTGGCCAGGGTTAAGTTAAGACAACTTTGAAAAACAGAGCTGCTAGATCCTCTGAAATATGAAAGAAAATAGTCTCCAGTACCTTAGACCCATTATGTTTGAAGCTGATGGAATACAGCAGTTAAGTCCATGGAAATTGCAATATATAAGTCTCATGTAGTTCAGTTTTAATGATATGAAATATATTACTGACCACCTTTGTAAGGCCAAATGGCGTAAGCATGCGCACGACAATTCGATAATTTAACTCTTCCCTGGTAACAGTAAACGAGTAGTATTATGTCGTTATGCCTAATAAGGTCAATGCGAATAATATATATGCATGCAATTACAATCTCCTGTTTTCTTTCCTCACTAAATGTATCACTGAGTACTCTGGGATTGGCAATATACTATACGGCACTAGTTGATTACAGAATGTGCTATACTCTACGTTCCCGACGTTAACAGGTGGTATTTCCAGCTAGGGGCACTAATGTTATGAAAGTGTACTGCGATAATAATTACGATATTGAAATACACCAACATTATAGAGGACATTTATACACTGAATAAGTACATGACCAGTTTATTGAGAAAAATAAAATGACACTAAATGCAAATTCCAATTAAATTCTCTCAGAGCAAATTGAGTTATATTAAATCATGCATTTACTTACCCTGACATTTCAATATTAGAAGCATTAAACCAAATATTGCCAACGTATACTTAGTCAAGTACTTCATGTTTCGACCTGTATATTACAAATAAGACATAAAGTGAAAGATAACGTTCTTTTATCACTATATATGTGTACAAGCTACAGAAAGCAACATCAAACAGGAACAATAGCTTGTGTAAAATGACGTAATTGATTAAATGTTAAATGTTTAACAATTTATTAAAAACTGCACATAACGAAAGAGAAAACCCAAGGGTAAAATAATGAAAGGGAAGTATATGTTGTGCTATCATCATCAATGGAAACTTACAAACGACGCCGAGTCAAATTGTGGTATATAAAACACTTTGACTATATCGAAGTAATTTAGACACAAAATGAATATTCTTAGGCTAAAACAATCTGTAGGTCTATAAGTTTATTAACTTACACTTATTCTAAAAATGTAAAGTTAGTATCCCTTTTTCTTTTCTTAATGATAGCTTGTTTTAAAATCCATCAATAATCAATCTATTTTTAAAATTAAATTAAGAAAGTATCTCATCGTTGATATTCCTATCTGATTTTATTTTTTCCGGTTTTATGATATTGTTGCTCTTCACTTTTTATATTTATATATATCTTTTTTTTATAGTACATTTTTTATATTACCTTTTTAACATTTTATATGTGATTTTTATTATGTCTTTCACATTTCCATTTGCTTTTCTTATGATTCTGATTTCTCTTGCAATGGACCCCATTGGAAATAAATTGACATGTCGATTTTATGGGTCGTCCTTGCATTCATTCACTTTGGGTTTAATCATTTTTAATATTCCAATTGTTTGTTTTGTTTTTTTTTCTTTGTTAAGAATTTTAAATGTATTGTTGAATGGATGCTAAATGAAAAAATATATAGTCATGTCAGGATCAATTTCAATAATCCATTATATTTTTGCCTTGTGTTGATATCAAATGTTTCGTTTAATGTTTTTTTTTTAAATCATTTTTTTTTTTTTTTTTTTATTAAACTTTTTCTGGTATTTGAATGCTAACAGTATATCATCATTTGTTCCAGATGATAACCGTCGACTCTCTCTGTTCATGTTGTTACCTATCCCAAGCTTTGTGTACCTACATTCATGGACACATATGCATGCACGTACCGACATTCACATCTATTTAATACACAAAAGTGAATTAAATCATGAAATATCAGTAACAATATTAATATAATATATATAAATATCAGTTAAAGTAATACCGCGCCAACTAGAAAAAAACGCAATGTACAGTAACTTACAACCGGAAACATTAGCAGATGAATAACTTATAATGATGATTATTAGACAAGGGATCAAGCAAGTATATATATATATATATATATTACATCAAAATCCACCTAAGCAATATATTTCCATGGCGCCGTATCCTCCCTAGTATTTTCAACCAGGTATTCATTTACAGCTAAGTAGATTATAAGTTGTCAGGAATTTAACCCGAGTCTCTCTGTCCACTCGGCTCCCAACAATGGTATTGCCTTCCAAATCTTATTTTTCTTTCCGAGACTCTTGGTTTAGGGCATGAATTTATATAATACATAGACCAGCGGCCAGTAGCATATAAACAATAAATACAAAAATGAGATGCAATTTGAATTATTATTATTTTAAATGCACAAAAAATAAATGTATACACTTGTTTCTATTCAATTATAATTTATTGAAGCTAATATCAGTATGAGGAAGTACTCCGTAACAATATTAAACAAATTACAGTATTAATATTATTCAATAGTTTCTAAACATTTTTAGATGTAACTTCCTATTTGATAACATTATTACAAAATCTAGAACAAGAAGTTTCAAAATGTAAATATTTCGCTACCACTTAAAATGTTCAAGAGTTTTTTTGATAGCATACATTGATTTATTTATACTACACTGCAGTAATGTGCTATGGTTATTTTGGTATTAATAGGCCTACAATCTGTTATTTTATGTAGCTCTAATCTTACAACCAGTTATATTAAACTTTCATTTGTTACTTCATTGAAACTAAATTCCCGTTTTTTTTTGTTTATCATAAGAATTATTTCCTTTAGACACTTACTAACATTGCCAATAAAAAAAAGACGACAAAGCGTTATTGATTATCCATGTTTTGTTACATTATGCAGATTTCCAGTTTTCCTTATAATAAATTTATTTGTAATGTTTCCTTTGAAATTACCCTGCTATACAATAATGTGCATACTAATCATCAATAAAAAGCATCGTGTATTTGAGGGTTTTTTTGTTCTTGTGGACAATAGGAGGTCTATATTATATTTGTAGGTAAGTAATGTAGAAAACATTATTCATTATTGATATTCCTCTATATTGAAAAGTCATTGAATAGTTTATTATTTATAGATCGCTATTTGACAATTAATGCTGAGAATAATATATATAAAAAAACGATATAAATAATATATAACTACCAGTTTAATATTATGCTCTAAAATAGTTCAGAATAAACAAAAATTCTAAAGTACCGTAGTGGATAAAAAACTGAAGATATTAGTGTACAGTACATTTTAAAGAATTTTTCAAAAACATTTTTTGCACAGACACTTTCAACATTCTACATAATAAAACGTTTATTATTACGCCACACACGACTCTATTATAAGATATGCTTCCTGCCTATATACACTGTTAATATTTCTTTTGTTTTATTTTATTTTATTTATTTGTTTATTGGCAGAGGTTAATGGAGAGAATTAATTTGGGTTTACTAAATATAAGTACAAGTTATGATATTGTGACTACCCTAATATTAGCCACAGTAAAATATTAGAAACAAACTCGTTGAAAAAATACATATTACGTTTTCGTAATGTTAGGAATGTTATAATTTATGATTTTAAACTTTCATTTGTTGCTGGATATCAGATTGCAATCATTTTGAATTTGTTTACGTTTTCGTAATTTTGAGAACTAGCCAGGATGCGGCGGCATCGTAGCAAAACTGATACTGCTCCTAGAGTAAAAAAAAATAGAAAGGAGAACAATATGAAATATAACATTCAATTCTGATTAATGTAAACAATCTAGTGTCCTAGCATTAATCATGTTCTACACATGAGATGAGCTATGCAAAAACATATATTTGGTAATATTTAGGTCTCTTTCTGTGAGTTTAAATACAATAAAAAGCGTTATGGGTATTTGAAATTATGCTACATTTTACATTGATATTTCTTTTCTTTTCTCTTTTCTTCTGTACATTCTTATAATAAGAAACTATGGGCATTAACATATTGAAAAAAAAAGCACATATAATACATGGGTACGAATCAACACCAACTTCGTAAAATGTTAAAAAAGAATACTAACCATGTTATCAACCATATATGGACATGATTTACGTAATTGTTTCACTGTATGGTACACATCTACTAAAGTCTCCTCTTTGATTTTCTGAATAATCGAAGACACTGCACAGTAAAGTCCGCAACACATTGCGCCGTCTCTTATGGATGGATGGAAGAATGATAAAAACAATTAAATGAATAGTCATACAACTCTTATGAAAACTGGGGCAATATGGATTCATATTCTTGAGTATATAATACATTAAGGCGATTGGTGGTAGATATGATAAGATTTAGGGAGTACATCGTTGAGAACTACACCTCTCTTATAATATGATATTTCTTGTGTTTTACTTTATAGAAATATTTATTTGTGTAACTATAAAACTAGACATATCGTTTATATACGAGAAATGAGTGACTTGAATCACTTTTTATCACATAATGAATGCATTATTTAGATAATATTATACCGTATGAAGTATATTTGTGTTTTTAAGCATACTTAAGTGAGTTTAGTCTTCTGTCACTGATTATATATAAAGCTGATATATATTTTAAATAACATTTCATTCTGAAACATTCGATTTAAGTCATGCCATTTAATGATGTAACTTAATTTATTTCAGAAAGTCCGCTTGCTGCAATATTATGCCGTTCTCTAACACACTTACAAGCGAGTAAACAAGATAGCACACTCTATTTTAACAATTATTTGAAGGTGTTAGGTTTATCATCTTTTAGATCCTTTTCTGATCATCACCAGCCCTTATCGTTATATAACATTGTTTGAATAACCTGTGAAGACTCTTCACTGAAATAACAATTATTACGTTCCACGACTTACTGGCAAACAATGATTGCTGGGAATCGTTCACAAGACTGTTGACGTCTCTCCACACTTGATATCAGAGATAGAAACGAATCCATGTCCGGTACGCTGCTATTCACCTGCCATTGTGTGTATACTAAACGAAATATCTGTCGTTTTGTTTTACCCTACAAAAGTAATGACAATTAATTACAGTAATTACTTTTAAAACGTGTAGTCCATAGAGTGCGTGAAATCACAACCAACAATAAAAAGGTATGGTATGGAAAATGTAAATCGTGGCATTCTCTTGTGTTTTTTGGTAAAGGTACTACTTATTGTTGTGACACAACACAATATTCTACTGATAACAATAGAAGGTGTGATTACACGTGAAATGAACAAGATGATAATAATGATGATGACGATGATGATGATAATGAAGATGATGATGGTGGTGATGATTTTCAATGTCGATCATTTCTACTACATTTGATACATATATTGTTTCTATACCTTCTGTAATTCGAGTGTCTGTTGAACGATAGCTTCATCTGTACGTTCAAACGACTTAAGTGTGACAATGTACTCTCCACATTCAAGTTGTTCATTAACGTTTTCGGGTATGAACTTTGCATACGACTTGTCTTCCAACTCATTCAATGACACTATGATTTGAGACTCATAATCAAATACCATGCTCCAAAAGTCAGCATATGTGTTTACAGAATCCGAGATCGGTGACCGAGCTGTAACGAATGCCTTTGGTCTATTGTACAGCTATAAAGAGTAACATAACACAATTACACACATTGATTTCTTTGGTGGGGTTTAAATACATGCTACACAATATTAGGCTTGTTGACAAAGTATACAGTATATCTGATGATCATCCGCTAATAATGTCAAAAAAGAAACAATATTCTGTTTTTAAACAAAATATTCAACAAAGTAAAATTTAAATGTGCTATTGTTTATACTTTTCTAGGTCTTAAGGTATTTTTATTGTATACTTATATTTTGTAAGCATAAGTAATAGCATACATCACATATCGATGTGATTCCAAGGTAATATCCATCGGTAGACCGGTTCAGTCGTCGAGGGTAACCTACCAGTTCCAGGTATTCTGAAATAAAATACGTAAGTGTAATCAATACGGTACAAACTAATTATAGTACAAAGAATAGCAATATGCCTGTGTGTAAATGTGTTTAATTTGCTTCATACAGTGAATAATAAAAACACAAACAGCTTACCTGGTAGACCCACATACATTTTGTCTTTTCCATTCGATACAAATTCTCCTTTTGTGTTTGGTGTCATGCTTTGTAGGGTCTGTGCGATAATAAAACATCTATATCATTACAATAGTGTTATACATCATGAAAGTGAATCACAGACCAGTGGAAAAAATACACAATAAAAAGACAAGAAATGAAAATAGAATAAGTAGGCATACAACACGGAAACGATATCTTTCTTAGGAAATATTGCTGTTTCAACATGTCAAGTATCATAGGAATATCTGGTAATACAGCGTCTCATTTGTACCACATGTAGTGCCTGTATCATCAAGGTTAAGGGCTAAGTTAAGGTATATGGTACTAAGGGAAACATGTGAAACATATTAAATGATTTGTATAGACAAATATTCCTATGATACAACATAGCGCCAGCATATAACATACATTGTTTTCTAACAGAAATACACTATTCCCAATCACGCTCTATTGTTCGCTATTATGAAAGATGAGAAATAAGAAAAACAAACAATTTGTAGTTACCGTAAATTGTTGGAATATTATGGATTCTTCGTTAACTCCATTAGTTGTGAGATTACGTAAAGCATAACCCAGTTCCATTGCTGGAATTGCCGTTTGTCCACAGAACAACATTTCAAGTAACACTTCGTAGATGAATATATACTGTTCCTACAGTAGATAAGGTACGGACATTTTTTGTTAATTCTGTTATTTTAAATTACCATTTACAACTAAACGTTAAATCATCATGATATCTTTAAGGATATAAATGTATTACATAAAACACAAAAATAGACTCAAATTGTAAAATATTTTCTATAAAGTTACCTTCTTTCTGTTGATCAATTTAAAGTCTTATAATGCTGATAATTTGACTTTCTTTATACTTTATATGTATAGAATGGCCTTTAACTATCCGTGACTAGATATAGTTTAAATACAGAATACATAAACTTTATGATAAAAATCGTGCACACTGAATATATATATAACAAGTATAGAGAAATACTATTTACAAAACGTTATATAATCTATTTATTTATTTATTTATTTAAGCAATGTGGCCAAGGAATTACCAATATTGAATTAATCACTGTCCTGATAGGTGGTAACCCCCCTGATACAGGAGCTATTTTGTGAACCTGTTCACCGGGGTAACTCCCTACTCTTCTCGAATAATGAATGGATTCTTTAAAGTGTACACAGGTTATAAATGTGTACACTGGACCTACGGTTTATAGTCCTTATCCGAGAAGACTTGTTCCACCACCAGAACTAGAAGCGAGTCGGCCTCGAACCCTTGCCGATGTTGTTAGCTCTTTAGGTATGGCAAACGACGCCCCTTCCTTACCCCCTCGTTACATTAAAACATGATTAAAATCCGCCTGGCCATCACAGTGTAAATACTGTATGTATAACAATTTGTTAAAAATGGTAGTAGGGCCTACATAATAATATTAATAGAAACACAGAGTTTAAAGCCTGATAATAACATACACTAAACGGATGTGTATTTTTTATTATATTATCATTACTTTTGTTTCAACCATCTGAATACGCTTGTCTCTCATGCTTTGCACAAAATTAAAAACATCAACACTTCCTTCATGTTTCGCCATATCCAACATAGCAAAGATGGATATGATAGTGCCAGTTCGTCCGGCTCCAGTGCTAAACAAATAACAATAATAGTAACACATATTTATAAAATTATGAGCAATAATATTTTGGTGTGGAACAAACACATTACTTGAATTCAATATTATGAAGCACACACACTATATTTTATGATGTATTTTGTATTTTAACTATTGATGTATAACAAAATAGATTGTACTTATTAAAACATTTCTATTACAAATGCATATATCAAATAGGCCTATTACCTACACCTTTATGAAATTATCAAAATTAGTATTGTACCGGTATTATATAAATTATTTGTATTTATTCAAACATTTAAGATCTAAAACAACTTAGTGAAAGCAATTCCTGTAACATACCTGCAATGAACAATGACAGGTCCAGTGTTTGGTGGCGCTTTCTTCTTTTCATCTTTAAATTTGTGAATGAAATCCACGAGATGCGTCACCTCTGTTGGTACACTCTTGTCTGGCCATGATATGAAGTGATAGTGCCATACAATACGGATTTCTTTACATCCAGCCTAAATTCATTGAGGTAAAATGTATATATTACTAGTATCATGGCATCGTATTGGTACAGTTTTTTGTTTTTTGTTTGTTTTTTGGGTTTTTTTAGGTTTGCACAAAAAAAATATCGAAGAAAAATATAATAATGATTGTAAATGTGATTAAAATCTGCTTTATAAGATTTTTTTATATTTTAAGCGTGGTCAAACAATAACATGTTTATGTTTAAACCAAATGAATTTAATATTGAACAAAAACAGTATGTTAATAATTATTAAACTAATAAGTACTACAAGGTGAAAAAAATAGCTATCGATCTCGCGAAAATACGATCGATAGCGAAAATCATAATTTGCGCCGTTGCTCGAGCGTCGTCTGCTAATATTGAGGGCGCTTGACTTTTATTAATATTTATTACATGATGGAACAGCTGTGTGAATGAAATCCACCAGATGCGTCACCTCTGTTGGTACACTCTTGTCTGGCCATGATATGAAGTGATAGTGCCATACAATACGGATTTCTTCATATCCAGCCTAAACTCATTGAAGTAAAAATGTTCATATTACTAGTACCATGGCATCGTATTTGTACAGTTTTTAGTCGCGTGCGTGCAAGGCGACTCTACAGCTCACTATGTCGGTCGGTTGGTCGGTAAACACTAACCTGAGCACGCGACTGCAGCCATGAATATGGCCTTGTTTATTTTAGTTTTGCACTAATAATTAGAAGGAAATCCTATTTATAGGCCTGAAATATAATAATGATTGTAAAGGTATTATTGTCTTTCTGAAGAAAAGAAAATAATAACTATAGCAAGGATAAGTTAGAAAATGATTGTAGGGCCTGCCTTTACTGAACGCGTAACATTCTAACAGCATGGTTGCGTACCTTACGCGGTACATGCTTCCGTGATTTTGATTCACAATAGCAAACACTATAATCTCAAAATGTCAATAATAAAACGGCCATTAAACAGCGCTCATAGTAACATTGCCAACTGCATCAGCTTGAGACTATTATCATTATAAATAAATATCAACATTATTTTCGAAATTACCATTTGAACTTGAAATTTTCGAATAACGTAATTGTTATGTTCCTGTTCTTCAGCATTTGTTACAATGATTTTCCCATACAGATTGACATGGGAAAAATCTGGCCAATATTTCTCAGATTCTTTCTGAAAACACGAATACATTTATGGTTAGTGTATAATGATAGCAGTGTGTGTGAAACACATGTGATGTTGTATTCCAAATATTCTTATGATACTAACAAATTTAGATACGATACCGAGAATCTGTGTTTTTGCAGTATTTACTTTAATTACTATAAAGTTTGTTTTAGCTATTTTGATGCTAATCAAATACACCGTTGATTTTTAAATAATTTACCTTTATTCGTTCTAAAACATTTGTTACCATGACGATAACCGTAGAATTCTCTTGCCAAACCATTCTCCACATATCATTTGCTGATGCCATATTCGGCCCTGTAATTAATAAAGGATTTATTAAATATTAAATTGTAGTTGTGCCTAATGTAGCCTGGGCTAAATATTAATCTTATATCCTGAGTGCGTTAGTAATTTTAAAAGGCACAAATCCGACATAGTAGGTCCAAGATGTGACTCGACTAGACTCTTTGACTGATTACAAACATTGTACTCATGTGAAAAGAGAATTTTTGTTATCCAACCAATAATAATAAACTTAGATGATAAGTTACCTTCTTGACACGAATAGTAACTGTTAAGAAGGTAACTACCATTATTACTGTTGATTTGGTAAAAGAAAATGTCTATATTGATTTAGTATTACAAAACAGATGGTACACCTGTGTGTAAACATTTTAAATTTTAAATATTGATTAAGTGTGAGGTAATTTTTATTTTTTTTAACAAATAGATTCAAGTAAAGATATTTGTAACGTTTGAAGTTACTCAATTATCTTCATAATATCTTACCTTGACATGCAATAAATTCATTTGGTCGTTCAATTCCCTATAAACAAAAACACGAATTGTTTTTGATATGTTATAAAGTTTGTATTGAAAAAAATAATATATATTTACATTTAAACTGATTTGCGATACTTTTGTTTTTTGCATTATACAAAGTATTTTTAATGAGCTCGACTGATTTAAGTCCTTGTCTGTCCGGTGTTTCGCTTTTTTCTTTTTGGGGTTTTTTTATATTGGTATATATGGTTTTTCATTGTCCCAACCATTGTTATTTTGTTTATTACTGCAGGGAGTCTAGGCCTAAAGTTTATTTGTTTGTAACAAAAAACTTATCTAGGCTTCCTTCTACACATGCTTTTTACTATGTTACATCTTGTGTAGAAAATTGTTTAATAAACGAAACGAAACGAAACTAAGTTACAACATTGATTTTAAAAAGTATAAATGAAAAAAACATTAAAACAATGACAAAAAGTGGAAAGGTCAAGTAAATAAAAAACACATTTAACAGATTCAACAGATTTAGAATAAAAAGCCGGTCAGAAAATAATGAATTTAATCTTAATTACACTATCTTATCTAACTGTACACTGTGTATAAACTAGGAAGTATAAAAATATAATAATAACTAGTTTGTGCACTACTAAACAATTACGAAATATTTCAGAAAAAAATAGAAGTAAAAAAAACACTTGCATCTAGATATGAAGCATTGATATAATCGGATGCGGTAGCGTTTTCTACTGAATGCAAAATAACTCGGGAATGATCATCTGAAATGAGATTTATTACCAATTATTGTTATTCCTGAATTAATCCAATTGGATCTTTTATCAAGGTGTGATGAATAAACCGAATATGTCATTAGAAAGTGTGATGAAAGTATAGATGGATACATTTTGGAATTTATTAAATACTGCTAGAAAAATAGATAATAGTACAGAAAGGATTAAGTAGTGACTTGATATAACTACCGTATGTTAATTCGATGTTTGGAAAATAAAGAATAATAAGATAAGGAAAATTGTTCTCTTTACTTTCGCTGCCGATAAAGTATAATTTATTTACATTGGTGTAGATTAGTAGGCACTAAAATCATACATACAAAAATTACAATAAAAAAAGTTAATATAATACATGGTATGAAAATAATAATCAATAATAGGTATTAAAATTGATATACACTCACATGGAATAACGTTATCGTCTTTGTTTTTTCCCTTGTTTACAGAGCTCGTAGCTGCAATCCATTTATGAAGTTGTTGATCACCAAGGTTCTTAAAAAAGAAAAATTACTATTCTTTTAGGATTATGATTGAAAGTATACGATTTATTATGATACTAATAATATGACAAGATGATATGTTTTATCCACTTGTCATTTGAAATGTTTCTTTTTCTGTCACACGGTTAATCAATTGCATTTACACTAACGTCTACATTCAGCAGAACGAAATTGAGATCCAACCAAGAAATCCAGACAATTGTTGGATTTGTTTCCGGAAACCTCAATTTGCATTTAATTGTTCATTCAGATAGAAAAGGTAAAAAGACAAACCTCAAAATCTTTCTCAAAGCCGTTTATTGGATCAACATTTTTTGACAAGACGTATGATGGAAGATCATGTATTGCTATTTCTTGATTTGTAGTTCCAAGTAGGTTTTTGTTGCTTGGTTCCAAGTCTAATGATTTGTTAAAAATACCTTCATGATTTTTGGATTTAGCGTCTACGTTATTTGTCTTATTAGCTTTACCTTTAAATTGACCTTATAAGGTATAATATGTTGTGTTAATGTTTTTTTAATTATTAATATATTTAGTAATATCATTTTCTGGCATTAGACACTAATAATCAGTACTATGATAAATATAATGTTTCTAAAGTCATTCATCCATGCTGTAGCTGAATCGAATTTAATACACTATAGTATAAAATAAATTCAATGTTATAAAATGATTCAAAATTAATTCAAGTCGTAACATCAGCGCTGTAAGCAAACAGTATTGCGTAAAACCAACCTAAATAATAATGGTGTGTATGGTTAATAGTTTGGGAAAATACACCTCACACAATTCATAATTTTTTTTTTCTATTTTTTTTAGCTGCTGCAGGACTAAATTCAACTTACTTGGCTCGTTATAATATATGCTATCAATCTTAGTTGCAGTGCTCTTGGTTGTTTTCGGCAGATGTAGAGGGTTATAGTTGCCAAGTTCCTTAACAAAAATCGTACAAAAGATTAAGCTTGGTTCGCACTTGTACGCAACGCAATGACGTATGCGCACTGCTAATGAGTTGACCAATCAAAAGCGGCAGTTCGAACAATCCAACACATCGTGATTCGTCAATTACTTACTGCGTATGTCCTTACGTTGCTTTCAAGTGGGAACCAAGCACCATTATAATACTAATTGTCACAAAACATGTAGGTTTTTAATAATAAAACAAACATTGTGTAAAATAACATTAATTATGATTTTCGGGAGTAGAATGCTGACACGTAAAAACACAATGTATTCAATCGAGCTTTAAAAAAGAAATATATACAAATTGCGAAAGGATACTTATCGACGGTAACATCATAAAAAGAGTTCCCAACGCGCTAAAGCACTGCTACCAATAAAACAAACATTATGTTAAACAATATTAATTGCGTTTTCTGCGAATAGATTGCTGGCACGTAATCATAAATATAAATTACTTAAATATGAAGTCTTTATTATTATTTTTGATTGAAAAAACTCAATAAACAGTTTTCTTTATAATATTTGAATGTACTATTAAATGTACTATTTTACCTCGTAAAAGTTATCAGAATCGTCGATTGTCTGATTGATAACTTCAGGTGAACGATTGCTGGGAATTGTCGGTTCCAAGTATATATCATTGTTGGAAATAGCTATATCATTGTGTATAGTTCTTTCTGTCTCTTCAACAGTTGCAACTAAAAAAGTAACATACAGAACATTCTATGAATTGATGAGACGATTGTATGATTTGAAATTATCAGTGATACAATTGAGCATAGTATATAGGCCTACAGATGCCGAATAATAATTAATAAACCTATTACTTTATGTAGTATTATCAATCTTTTCTTCATTCGCTTAGCTGCAATTTTATACGTAAGTTTTCAAATAAATTGTATCCTCGCTCGCTGATCTGGGATTAGCTGGCCAGTTTAGATACGTCACTAACCGTTCCACTAGCGCTCGTTTTTTAAGTAGACGCCTGCCATACTCCAACGTACAGTACATGCGCTCTGTCGGTAAAAAGAGATGGAACATCTGATGTCAGACTGATGCATATTATTGTGCTATTTTATCCATGATTTATCTAACCTTTTCTGTTTGGTTTTTTATTTGAAAAAAGTTCAATATCTTTCGCTGTAGCTTCTTGGTAGAAACGTGCACACAGCTGATACTTTCTGAAAAATTAGAGTAAATACATACATTTAGGTTTATTATAAAAAGTATAGCCGTTAAGATAATTGAATTTAGATTTTCTGTTGTCACCTTCTGTATACATAGGAATGTTCTAGTTATGTAACTATTAACCTATGACCAATAATAATACTTTATTAGTTATTAATAAATAATTCTTATAATGTTACAATGTTCACATTCACAATTCCCGTTTAAGAACTTGGGCACTAACGGAAATAAATGTATGAAGCACAGTGTTCTGTCGTTAGATAACATTGAATCTACGAATTTGTTTAACACTGCCACTAGAATATTATGTTAAGTGCATACCTTTTCTTAATCAAAACTATCATGATAAGTATGGCAATCAAGCAAGCTACAGATCCAGTAACTGATCCTATAATAACACCTACAGTAAGAAAAATATATATTGTGCTAATGACCAATGTGTACATGTATGCTATAATATCGCATACAAATAATTTACAGTTTAATGTACAGTGCATTCTCCGCAAATGAAATAACATTGAAAATTAATATTAATAACAATAGTATTACACTTACCACTCCAGTAACTATATACTATTTACAAAATCAATAGTTGTGTAAGTTTTTAAAATTATTTTACATTTTCCTATTGTTGCTCCACAAATAAATTTGTCTGCGTCAAGGATTTGACAAGAAGGTATTGCAACTATTTTTAATTTCATCAAAATTGGACAACGGAAACTTCCCTTGCTTACGACCGTATTTTTAAGTAGATATTAATATTTAATAAAATATGAAAACCTCCGAAAATGTAAAATTACGTTAATCTATAGAATTTTAAATGATGCATTTGACCATGTGCGGTGGTGTGCAGTACAATACTGTTGTTTTAAATAATTATATGGATAAAGCATGCAAACAAATTTGATTTTTTAGTTTACAAAAATAGGACAGTAAGGAAAATGGGCACACACCTGTGTTTGTTGATTCTAATGTTGTTATACTCGCTTCCTCTGAAAAGTTGCCATACCCTTTTAATGTCATTGCTGCTACCTATTTACCAATTAACAATATAAATTATTAAACCAATAAATGATACAAAGTCATATTTTACAATGTTGAATTCATAGTCTTACAATTCAAAATTGTAAATAAATGTAATTTATGCTTCAGTCTAAACTGGTACTGCTAATCGTATAGATAATCAATTTGGGTTAGAAACATTCTATTTTGAGAATGAGGATGGCCTGTTTGACCTTTTAGAACTCTCATCTTTTTCGTTAATAGTTCAAGTTCAAGAACAATAAGTCCATGTGTCTATTTTTTTTCCTGTTTTTATTTTTATCAACAGGTATGTTTTCTAGATAAGCTTACTTTCACCAAGTAAATTGTATTTGGAAGAACGTCATCTTGTATTTCTATGTCTTGTGCTGTAGTTGTTTTAAACATCTCCTCAGTGTTATCTGATGTGATAGAGATTTTGTACAACTCAACTTTACAAGAATTTATAGAAGATGGAGACCATTCTAAAGAAATAGACAACTGTGTAGATGACGTTTTAGTTATAGTTGGTATCCCTGGAACTAAAAAGAAGAATATTTATTTGATATATGCATACTGTAAAAACGATAAATACTGTACATGGACATTAAAAATAACCAACTATCATTATCACATCATTATAATTCTTAAGTATTTTGTATCGGAAAACAGAGTTTAACAAAAACGTGACATTTTGATAATAATAATACTATACTCAATTTAGCAAGGGCGTTTTTTCTAAACATACATGCGGTCCGTGTTGTCATTATCGTTTTGTCGGCGGGACCAGTGACGTTTTGAAATGATGCAGATACTTCAAATGTATAAGTAGTACATGGTTGTATATCGTTGTCAAATAGAAGCTGAGTTTCTTCCGTAGTTCCTACTTGAATATTACCATTGTCTGCGCTTAGTGAGTAATGATACATTATCTTGCTTTCCACTTCTTTGCTACATCTTGATTCATTCCATGATATAAATATTGATCGTTCTTCAATTGTGTGTTTTTGTAACTTGACCTCTATATAATATGATTGTATATGTTATCAATAATCATTGTATCAATATTCTGTTCTACGGTATTTCAGACTCATTACATCCAGATATAGAAATCAAACATTAAAAAGATAGTAGAAAGGAGACTTTATAACATGAGTGCGATTACTATATAATAATACATAAACTTTTATTCTTAGCATAGAGAATTTGATTATCTGAATATGCTTCATTCCATGCAACTAATCACAATTATAAATATTAATTCTAAATAATCTATTGTATTGTGATTAATTGGAGGGTAAATTTGGTGGAAACATAGCTTAAAAAAGGTGTATCAACGACCAGTTATGCTTATTAGGTCTAACATGGTCTTATGATACATAGCCTACCTGACGGTGCTGTTAGTTGTTTGTATTCCTCACTCCATGGTCCAATAAAATGTTCATTATTAACTAATCTTGCTTTAAAACTGTATTCAATGCATTCCGATAGATTTTTAAAATTCAAAGAATTCTCGCAATCTGTTTCATTGACAATGTTTATTTCCGCATTTGGTAATTTAACTTGAGCTTGATAAAGTAGAATGTCGTCACATTGAATTTTCTCAATACTGTCATCAGCCACCTGTAATATTAATCAGAAGCCTACTGAATGATTTTTCATTTTGCAACCGTTACTTTTCATTTGAATTTGAATAAAATGTTTGCTGCAGACCTATGTAAGACGATAAATGTAAACTCGTTTCTTTACTTTACTTGTTTTGAGATTCGTAAGCGCCTATGTTAAATAGTTGAACTCATGTTATTCTTCTTGTTATTGTTGATGGTACTATTAATGGTACTAATTACCATTTGTGTTGGTTTAAAAACAATATAAAATAAAACAGTTTACGTTTACCTGAATATTGATCCCAATTTCTTTTCCAGAAACAGACGTGAATAACACGTTCGGCGAAATCATTGGTTCTATTCATTTAAATACAGGCATTAAACAATTGTTACAGTATTAATACAAAAACATAGGCTGATATAATGCCTCATGCATAATGCATGAGGCGTTATTATAAGCCATTGTATTATAGACATACATTTTTCATCAAGTCAATAATACAATATAAATACTTCTTAGTAAAAGTAAAGGGAAAAGGCAAATGAAACTCGCCATAATCACCTAATTCTCTTGTTCTTCATAGTCTACCATTTTTAGTCGCGTGGACGCGACTCAATAGTTCACTATGTCGGTCGGTCGGTCTGTCGGTCTGTCGTTCTGTCGGTCTGTCTGTCGGTTCGGTATCACTATGCGTTTTATCGCTTTTCTGTACTTTTTTAACTGTTTTGATGTACAGAAAAGTTTTGAAGTACATTACTTTTTGAAAGTTCATTTTTTTCTGAGAGCACGTGACTTATGGCTGTTGGCCTTGTTTTTATATAATTAATATTTATGATGATGAGGCTACAAACACATAGAATAAAGTAAGAAATAGATACGTTATATGTTTACCTGAGCAAACTGATTGCGTTATCCCCTGTGGACTTGGTGGACCAGTTGATTCTGTATTATAAACGTTTCTTGAATGTCGAGCGTAAAATACAATATTGTCATTAGGTTCAAGTCTTGTTATATTCACAATATTAGAATTTCTGCTTTTCACAACTGACCATTTGCTATCTGTACTCAACCTGTACCAAAGTTGATGGTGTATGATGATTCCTGTTCCATAATCTTCACCATAGATCCAGCTAACGTCAAAAGAAATGGATGTTGCCATCTGTTTAATGACTCTTGGTAGTTCTCTCAGGTAAGGTAAAGCTTAATCATAATATCAAAGAAGTTAGGTTAAATTGCCCAGAATTAAAACTCTATAAGGCTATATACCTACACCACACAGAATAAACATTGGATTGTAAACAAAACAGATCTGATCAATCAAAAATATTTAGATAAGGTCTATCGCCAAAGCGACGTTATTCTACGAATTTTCTAGATTTTACTATGATAATTTGGTTTATAGTATGACTAAGTAAGCGAACTAAAAGAATAACACGTACCGATACTGCAGTTGGGTCCAGCCCATGCTTCATCACATCCATTATCACAGCTTCCATCCTCCCGATTACAAGTATCAGAGTTGTTGCAATGACATGGGTAATTACACATTTCGCCAAAGTAACCCATAGGGCATGAGTATGTTGTTACTACAGTTTAAAATTAATTAGTTGATGTCTTCAATTCAGAGTTTTTAAGTTTTTGTGGAAATGATAGATAGTAACATTACACATTTGCTCTTTATTCTGACTAAAATTAATTTTAAGATTATGTTTGAATAGGCCTAACTATACTTATTTAAACTTTATAGAAAAAAAATTAAATATATGACTATTTAATACCATATTACTGATTTACCTTGACATTGTGGGCCTTCATATCCTTCAGAGCAAGTAGATGTACAACCTGTTGCATTGTGACAATAATCGCAATTGCATTTCATTTGACATCCGGATCCATAATATCCCTTATCGCAATCTTAAACAAACATTATGTTATTAAATTAGTGAGAATGTGCATACGGAATGCAAATATTATACAGATATTATATTAAAATATATTTAGGCATTTTGATTCATACTGAGGCCGTCAGCATTAATGACAAGGATACATGCTTAAATATCTGTCTACAATTTTAGACACTTTTATTTTATTGCCACAATTATTATTATTATGAATACTATAATTATTAGTATACGGTGATTGGTATAACGTGGCTCGACAACTGATTATATAGTCTGTGTATATTTTATAATCTAATGCTACCTCATTAGATTTGGACGGAAGTAATATTGTAACTATAATTTTACCATCTCCACAATCCAATCCTTGGTATCCAGCAGTACAACTGCAGCCAACCGGATCTGGTGGACATATAAAGGAACCTCTGCAAGCATGTGTATTTCCAGGTATATAAGAACACTGTGTCCGACAATCAAGACCCCACTTGTTATATCCACATGCTATGAAAATGAAACGAATGCGGTGATGAACATTCATCCATTGTTTTTATTTTGTAAATGATAACAACTGAAGATGATCAAATTTAATTGTGTGTGAATGTACTTTGTTATACAGCTGAAGTTATTTGAAAAAGAAAGAATCAAATAACGTTTATAATATAAAAAATATTACTTGATTAATGGACATGTTAAAGTAAAATAGAATAAAAATAGAAAGAAACAAATAAACAAGATGAAATATAAAGTAGCTTAGTTGAAAATATAGTAGGACTCTAAGTAGAGAATAGCAGTGCATACATTACGGTAAAATGTATGTTTTTTTACATTCTAAAACCATAGGCCTATCGTTATACACATATTCCATTGCTTCATAGAAAGTTCTATTAACTGTTAAACCAAAATAATACAACTATTTCAATCTCAATTTCCGAATTTTAAGTATAAAACACGCCACTCATAATATCATATCATTATTGCTAATCTAGGCTGATTCTTTAATGATTCTTCAGTGTTTAAACTTCATTGTCAGCCAAGTTGTATTTGTTATCATGTCTTGGTGGTTAATGAAAGATTTTGGGATTGAATTCTGATACTACATGATGAGTTTTGATCATAAAACATTGCCACATGATTAGAACGCAATAGGAACTGTTACCACTACATAAATACGTACCCATTTCACATTGCATCCCAGTAAATCCGGCAGTACAAACACACAACCCCGTTTTGTCATCACACACTCCACCATTGTAACAAACTGGACAATCCATTTCACAAGCTGGTGGATTCCACTTTGGGGATGGACAATCTTAAATTTGTACGGTAATGTTTATCTTATGATTTTGTAAAAAAAATATATAGAAAAACACTCCCAGACACCAGCATACAATTATTTTTTACGAGTTACACTATCTTTAAACATATATATTTTCAACAGGTAAATATAACGTTCATGAACTGAGCTGAACTTAAGTAAAAAATAGATATGAATTTGCAACAAACCAGCGCTTTAAATTTATATATTTATCTAGTGGAAAACATAAAACAGGCTTTCTGTCGAAGTTAGAGACTCGGTTGATGATTATAAAGCCTAGCAAAGCTATTTTATTTTATCATCTAATATTGGCATGTAGTTCCGAGAATAGGGCTTACTTACTAAGCTCGACCTTTTAAAACATAAAATATTATAATTTCAAATGTATAATATTGTAAGTGAGCGCTTTCATACAGTAGCCTTAATTGATATTATTTTCTTTTCACAGAATAGGATATTTGCTTATTATATAAGACCAAACTTATGTAGGCCTACATTTTGTACCCTATCCTAAGGCTCAATGCGTTGTAGAATGTGGAACAGATTATGCCTATTACTGAGTAAAATGAAATGTACAGTATTTGTCCATATGTATTTATTTTAAACCTTTTAAAATTAACTTACCTCTTACAATCAGCCTCATTATTCCAATATCACCATCAGGAGCACCATCAAGAAAACATTCATATACACCGCCATCTTGAGCTCGTACGTTATCAATCTTGACCGACTGTGTGTTGTTCCATATGACGTTACCATAATTACGTTTCCATTTAAGGCCATCAACTGACGTTGATTCAGCTTCTAGCGTGACAGAATCACCAACGCTAACGGTCACGGTTTTCTTCAAAAAATTGATAGTAGCTGAAATAAAACATCAACATTATGCTGAATCACCAAACAAAAAACGCAATACAATTCTTGATGAGTTATATAAAATAATTCCGTATATAAACCGACTAAACATCTTTTTTCATTTGATTACAATATATCCAAATTACCAGACTACTATAATACAGAAATAAATACACACATAAACAAATGCATAATTTTAGAATTATATTTGACATTTTTAAAACTCCTTTTGTTCTGTAGGTATAGACCTACCTGATTCATGAATTATCACAATTGCTGTTCTTGTGCATACATCTTGTAATTTTGCCTCAATTGAAAATACACCGACTTGCTCTCGTATATTGGTAATGAAACGCACAGCGACACCAAGTCTAATCAGGTCGTTATTATAATTCCTTAGAATTCCAGTACTATCTGGAAAAACGTACATGTCGCCTGTAATTGGTGAGGATGTTGTGTAAGTTACATTTCTTAGATCTCGTGGGTCATTCAGTATTCCTAATGTGATATCTTCTGTTCGATTGTTTCTTAAGGTATAGCCATAAAATATTGAATCATAACTGGCCATAACGGTTGGTCTTGCTGAATAGCCTGCAATGTCAAGTATACGTCCTATAAAAAAATAATATAAAGCAATAAAGTAAATAAAGCTAGCTTATATACAACATTATTTATACAGAAAGATACAAATCAATGCCAATGGTGTTCATATAACAATGAAGTACTAAATTACAGTATTTCTTTAATCTAAAAAAATGCATAGAGCAAAATTACAGACTTTTACTTACCAAGAATGGCGCATTTCTTACCAAGCATCACAAACAAAAAATAAAAATAAATCTTTAATAAATAATATTCTTACCAAGAATACTCTAGATGCTCAAATAAAAGTATACTTATTACCTATTTCAATCAATATTGTTTCTTAAAATAAGTAAGAAGTTACCTATATTTTTATTTTATAGAATTCTTGTTTCAAGCAATAATTTTCTTAAAATAAGTAATAGCTTATTTATAGAATTCTTTTCTTTGATCACAATTTGTGAGAATTTACATATTTTTATTTTGGAGAAGTCCTGTTTCAAGCAAAATCTTTCTAATAGCAAAGAATATATTTTCTAATAGCAGGACTTTACCGATTTGTATGCAACTACTTGAAAAGGCCGCTATTCTTTAATTTAATAACACAGTGCATGGATATTATTGTATAGTGTTACACAATAAACAGGGGTGTGATATAAGAAATAAACACAGCATCAATTGACAATGTAGGCCTACTCTTTAAACCTCATTTTCAGAACAAGAATGAAGACGTTTTAGACGGCTTGTAACATGGGCAGACGTTTCCCGGTCCTAACGGGACACAGATAGACCTCATTCCTGCCAGCTAACTCAATAAAACTCGGCTATCGGGATTTCACTCGATTTTAAACAAAGGGTCTTATCATCAGATCTCCCTATGTAATTTTATAATACTATTCCCCACAATATACTCCGATGCTTTATGGCGTATATTTATTTGATCTTTATTAATTTGCAGTATAATTTTTATTTTTTTTAACTACTGTACCTTCACATGCGCGGTCCGAAAATAAACAAAAAAACTAAAATGGATATAGCCACTAACGGCCAACTTAGTTGAAACCAGGAATTTGCAAGGTGAACATGTGAACTCATCGTGAACCCGGAAATTACTTCGACCCGCGTACAATTGAAATTGAATTGAAAATCTACCGATGAAATCAGAACGTTAGTTATAAAACTCTTTATAATATCTTCCTAAGATAGAAATAATATTAAGAATAATAATAATATAATAATATTTCCATATTATGGAACAATATCGTAATAGTGAAAACTAATGTTATCAAATTTACATTTCGCGGTATATCTGAGATAGATCAGGTAGGTATCCAAGGCAGAGTTTTGTCCCGCCTATGTCAAAATTAACCATCATTTATAATATAGATAAGTTCAAGCAAAGAGGGATTATCACTGCCAAGGGTTCTCGAAGAATGCTACATGTGTTGTTATAGACAATTGGTGTACAGTTCCAATTTACACCCAACACATGGATAGCATTAATTACGTTACACAATGCTCTTACAAAATAGTCCATGGTAAGAATTTAGAAACATAAAACAACTAGAAAGCCGAGAGTGCGTACCTCCGCCTACTGTAAAATTCTCCTACATAAGATTTCTCCTGGAAAAAATATATATTATATATATAAATAAAATAACAGCAGAAAACTTGATTACTTCATTGTTTTAATCGCTACAAATCTGTTTCGTATGACCAGCATGTAGCTGGCCGCACTCTTCAGGCGAAATATTAAAAAAATAAGTGACACAGTTATATCAATATTTGTAATGTTTGTCCTGAACTTGCCTCAAAAATTCAATTAACCCAAAAAGATGAATTTATCAATCATCTGAAGAACCTATCATCACCAATCACTTTTTTTTCTACCAACCGATGTTAATGAAATAATTGGCACATGACTTACTTAATTCAAAGTCCGGGATATGACGATTTAAAAATGAGTATCATAAAGTATGTTATCCACTCCTTGGCGATTCTTCTAACACATATCTTCAATATGTCTATCCTTTCTGGTATTTTTCCAACAAAACTTAAAATATCAATGGTAGTACCAATTCACAAAGCAGGTTCTTATAATAAAATTCAAAATTACCGTCCGATATCTGTATTGCCAGCGCTTTCAAAAAATTTCGAACGAATTATCCATAATCGCATATACCTATAAAAATGTATAAATAATAGCCTAATACTTTACTTTATGACCGGCAATACGGGTTTCGTAGTAAATATTCATCTTACATGGCAGTACTAGAAGCGTATAATGGTATAGTTACAAGACTTGATAATAATCATCATGCTATGGGTATATTTTTGAACCTCGCAAAGGCATTTGATACCATAGACCATCAAATTCTTCTTTAAAAACTTTATCATTACGGTGTAAGAAGGATCGCATATGAGTGGTTCAAGAGTTATTTAACCAACATATCCCAATTCACCGTGTATAACAATCATAAATCAACAACTAATATAATTCGATGCGGGGTTCCACAAGGGTCCATTTTGAGCCCATTATTATTTATAATTTATTTAAACGATATTGTTTCTATTTCCGATAATTTCTAATTTTATTTATACGCAGATGACACCAACATAGTAGTTTCTGATAAAAATATTAAACAACTCATCACGATAGTAAATCAAGAATTAAATAAAGTTTCCTCCTGGCTTAAATCTAATAAATGATCACTTAATATATTTAAAACAAATTACATTATGTTTAAAAATAAGCATAGTAGACGACAAAATCACAATATTCAAATTATGATTGACAATACTACTATTTCACAGGTCTCCCATACTAAATGTTTAGGAATAATTATAGATGAAACACTAACATGGTTTAATCACACAGAATATATAACCAATATTAACGATGTTTCACTAAATTTATGCGTAGAAGTATACAGTGCCACTATGACAAGGTTCTATACCACCATGAACATATGATTCGTCATCGGAACAATCTTCAAGGGTCTTGCACTGTGCTTGATTTTCATCATATACGTGGTGTTGTTCATGATTTGAACCTATGGTATTATGAATGTCTTTCGCTTGGAAAGCAGAAGAAGCTCAATTTCCTTAGCAAAGATCGTCCAGTACATCGAACAACATCCATGCCAATGAATGTTGACACTTCTAAACTTGTGGTTACAATACCTGAAGACTTGGTTCTAACAGAAGATGAAAGGTGAGTTCTATCCAAAGGTTTATCATTCATACCACAACAGAAGTATATTGATGAATTTGATGCTAAATCAGATCTAGAACAATACTACAGACGCCTGAGGCTCAAAGCTCAATTCCATGATCAAGATTCTACAGTGTCAAATCGCGATGAATTTCAACAACTTAACCGCAAGAAGTCTAATTGGACCCCATTTCCGGGTAAGTTTGCTTCCTTAGACCTGTATATTCAGAAATGTAGACACGAAATTGAACAGCTTGATATTAAACAACGTGTTAAATCACGCAACATGTCTGTTAGAGACTTATCTGCGCTACGTACATTGAAGAATAACCCTAATTATGTTATAAAGCGAGCTGACAAAGGTGGTGCTACTGTTGTGTGGAGGAAAGATTTGTATATCTCAAAAGGTGAACGACAATTATCAGATCGCGCAACGTATCAACCACTTCTTAATGATCCTACTTCTAAAGATATTGATATTGTTAAAACGACTATTAAATCGCTGATTAAGAATAATCAACTTCCTGCAACTGCGAACAGCTTAATTAACACTGATGGGTCCTGTGCTAATTGGTATATGCTACCAAAGATTCACAAACAAAGTAACCCAGGAAGACCTTGTTTTAGCTTGTAATAGTCCCACTGTGGTTTTTAGTGAATTTATAGATAGTATTTTGCAACCTATCGTGCAAAAATTACCAACGTATATTAACGATACTAATGAAGCTGTGAAATTATTTGAGAATTTTCAATTTACATCAATGGGAGGATATATTTTTACTATGGATGTTAAATCTTTATATACGTCAATACCTATCAATGATAGACTAATCGCACTCAGACACTATCTAGAGAAGGACATAAACCAACCGCGAATGTGCTCAGTAGAAACTATACTTCGCCTTTCTGAACTAGTACTCACTACTACAGCTTTTGCTTTTAATGGATCATATTATCGTCAAATATCAGGAGTCAGTATGGGTAGCAAGATGGCGCCATCATTTGCTTGTCTCCTTATGGGCTATCTTGAACATAACATCTTTGAACAATTTGAAGGACAGAAACCTGAATTATTTAAGCGATACATTGATGATTGTATTGGAGCAACTAGTGGTAGTACTGAAGATGTACTTGCGTTCATTGATTTTGCGAATAATTACCATCCAGCTATTGAGTTTACAAATGAAATATCCTCTAAATCGGTCGCATTTTTGGACATTCAATTAATGAAAGGGTTCAGAGAAAGGCCACTAGAATAATTATGTACAGAAAAGAAGGAAATTGGGACACTTCATATTTATATAGGTTAAATACCCTAAATATTTTAAGTATTGAAGATATATTTAAAGTGTATAGACTCACATTAGGTTTTAAAATAATGCATGCCTCTGTCCATCATCCTTTAATGAGTTTGTGAGATCAAGTGAGAGGTGTGAAGGGCGGTTAATACATTGGAAGGCAAAGACCAATACATTTTTAAATTCATCGTTTGTTATTTTCCCTAGATTATGGGAGCAACTTCCCAATGAAATTAAACAATGTGCTACAATTTCAGACTTTAAAGCCCAACTCACCAAACATTTGATCTCAAAATATTAAGTTGTAATTGTTTATATTGTTTATTCAATGCAGCTTATTTTTAATTGGTGTATCTCATTATAACTTTGTTTTGTTTTATTTTGACTTAATTTGTGCTACTTAGTTTTGTTATTTTTGTATTTTATAAGTAATGATGGAGTAAGAGCAGTTTTCTGTTTGGGCTCATGCCTATTACTTGCTCCTGGCAAGATGAATTGTAAAATGTACTTTATGAACTTTTGCCGAATAAATATTATTATTATTATTATTAAGTATTGATAACTTAAATTTGATAACATCAGTACATTATAAGGATACAGATGCCCACACATACCTTAATTACGCATCATCACACCCGCCTTCTTGTAAGAGAGCTATTCCGTATTCTCAATTTTTGAGACTCAGAAGGATTTGTAGTAGCAATGAGGACTTTAAGTTGAGGACCGCAGAAAGGGCTGAATTCTTTTATCAACGTGGATATCCAAATGACATTGTTGATAAATCATTGGATAGGATACGCACCGTCACCCATGAAGAAGCACTCATACCTAAAGTTCATGATGTGTCTGATCGTACGTCTTTAGTTCTAACATTCCATCCTACTTCGTCATGGATAACTACCATATCTTGGAATGTGACCCAGTAACTAAGAACATTTTTAATGTACATCCCATGATATCATATAAACGAGATCGTAATCTTATAGGAATTGAGTTCTATCTTGTCTATCTGATTGACATGAGTTATTATTATATAATACCTTTTGTTTGTCAATGCTTTTGTTAATTTGTTATTTGCCTGTTCATTGTTACGCCCATATAGCCCATAATAGACTCCTTTGTTTTCTAGTGTACCCTTTTTCTATATGTATTCGTCTTTTACCAATATTCTATCAGTACCTGATGATGACTATGGTCGAAAGTACTCGTATAATAAATATTTTATTTTGAGGCAGAAACAAGAAATTTGTCTGTTTTATTTTTATACATGATCCTGCCTATGCAGCACTTATTTCTTTCCTGATATTTACTACACAATAATATTATTTCTAAATATACTGGCATTTTAGTTAGACTAAAACATGCACTCGCACCGAATATTTTATTTTCTTTATATCGCACATTAGTTCTCCCATACTTATATTATTGTAATCTTATTTGGGCAGATGGAAACAATTGCAATCTGAAAACCATTCAACAAAAGAAAAAAATAATTAGACTCTGTACAAACTCATCCTGGCTGGCCTATAGTGCACCCTTATTTTTAAATTTAAAAACTTTAACAATCTATGATGATATTCATAAATTACAAAAAGCAATTTTTATGTTTAATTTTGTTAATAATAATCTACCAAGTAATTTCAATCCTTTTTGGGCTAATTTGAACTGACTCTGAATAAGAACAAAATAGATGTAGCTGTTCTAACAGAGACCTGGCTCAATGTTAATACGGAGAACATTGCAGAAATCCCGAAATTTGTTTCTTGTGCCAAAAACAGATCTAATAAAAAAGGTGGAGGTGTGGCCATCTACGCCGGTAATGAAATACAAATAGATCCTGTAATTGGACATGCGGATTGTTGCTTCGAATGTCTCTGGGTAAAAGCCACCCTGCCACGCAGATGTAAACAAGGTCATCATTTCTACTTTGGAGGCATTTACTTCCCGCCGTCGGCTCCAGCTGGGCATAGTCTGATTGAACATATCATTGACACTATCGACACCATTCGTTCGGTAGATAGTTATGCACCCATTTTTGTGCTAGGTGATTTTAATCAACTAAACACCGACGTTGCCTGCCTATTTGCCAGCAAATGATGAACCCCCATATATTTTTGTCGGGCAAGTAAAAGCATTACTTAGCAAATTAGTTCCAAGAAAGGCAGGTCACCCCGAGGACCTACTTGCACGGTTAATTAGAGACTTTGCCCCTGAATTAGCTCCACCAATTACTGATATTTTTAATTGTGCCCTTAAAGAAGGAACATTCCCTAGCGCCTGGAAAAAACCAACCGCCATTCCAATCCCTAAGGTTAAGAGTGTTAAATCACTTAACGACCTAAGAGCGATTTCCCTTACCCCCATACTAGCCAGAGTCTTTGAATCGTTTTTAGTTAAGTGGATTGTCGAGGATATAAATATTAGCTTAGATTCTAGACAATTTGGAAGTAGGAAGAAATCATCGACATCCCATTATCTTATAAGCTTAATTGACTCGGTGCTATTGTATTGTTTCAATTAGATAAACTATTTGGATCTGCAATTTAGTAAGAAGTTTTTCTTATGTCTGCAAGTAGAAATTTACTCGTTCTTACGGTTCAGTGAGCATAGCTCTGGTTGACATTATTATAATAATATACTTTTCATATATACATAAATTACATCCTTTGTTAATATTTGAGTAAGGTTTCCATTTCTTTATAATTTTTCATTTAATTGAGTAATTTGTTTTAGAGTCTTTAAGTGTCCATATATATTTACTGAGTTCCGTTGCGTTTGTTAGTTTTTCGTTCCGGAATGAAGACGTATGGTTTCTGTTTCTGGTTTAAACTGGTTTTCAGTTAGTCCGAAATATGTTTCTTCTTATTTGTGTGTGTCTTAATGCTGTTTGTTATTTAGGCTAATTTCACTACAAGCATGTGTATGCGAGTTTGGTGTAATGGTTATGTAACAAGCCTTTCAACAACAATAGCTTCAGTTGAATAACAATAGAACAGCAACTCGAAAATCAAACGAGTGAATTTGAAAAGAAATAGGTTTTTTAAACTACTCGCATCAAAAAAGGTGCACATTAAATCAAATTATGTTTTAAAATTACAAATCACAAATTATAACTCTTGCCTCTTGTACAAATATACTTTTTGTATTGTTTTTTGGACAAGTAGTTCTCGAGAAAATGCAATTTCAGTTTACTTGTTACTTTAAAACTGCTCGCCAGCTTTTGAAAAATGCTGTCCTATCTTTTAACACTAGCAAGTCTGAAAAAGTATACTAAAAAGTGGTCCAGAATTGGGACCATGGTCCTTGACCACATATCTATCTGTATATTCATTTGCTAAAGATCTTGCAATTAAATTTTTAGTAATCCTGCTAACAAACAAACAAATGAAAGCACTCAGAAACTGAGTGAAGTACTTGGCAAAATATATCCACTGATTGGGAGCATGTTGAAAGATACATTTTTTTGCTTTATGTATTAGCTTTACATGGTTCAAATCCTGTTGGGGTTAATAATTTGTTTAAATAATTTTTAATACAAACAATCTCGGCATTGCAATAATGACCTTTCTAAACTCAAGATTGACCAGAATAATGGTAGAGGAGTGTTTTGAAGCTGTGCCGATTTGCGGAGCCTCTGCCTTAACCCATGTATAAGCTTAACCGCTCGGCCAGTCGACTTATATTTTGGTCCATGTCAACGAATGTCCATGTTAAAAGAATACAGAATGTGCAATTTAATATATCGATGGAAGATAAGCTTTTGTGACATGAGCAATATATCAATTTTCCATAAAATCAACAGGCATGTTCTGACAGCAAGTATATACCTATGCACAAATGAAATAAAACGTGACTAAAAACCTAATTATCAACTAACAATAGTCTCATTTGACTAACAATGGAACAGCAACGCGAAAAACAAGCGGGTGGATTTTAAAAGAAATGGGTTTTTTTTAAACTAGTCGGTACATTAAGTCAAGTTATGTTTTAAAATCAGGCCTACAAATCACAAATTATAACCCCTTGTCCAAAAATGAGGTTTTTTGGACAAGTAGTTCTCGAGAAAATGCAATTTCAGTACACTTGTTACTTTAAGAATGCTCGACGGCTTTTGAAAATTGTCTCCTATCTTTTAACACTAGCCGGTCTGAAAATAATATCATTTTTGCTATTTGTGAAGTTATTGATAAGCCAATTTTCTTGATTTTCAATAGTTATGGTCTGGTCTATATACCTATCTACACCTACAAATTCAGAACGATAACTTGAAAACTGTAGGCGCTATTGTGCTAACAAACAAACAAACATCCATACAAACAAACATACATACAAACAAAGTAAATACTATTGGCAAAATAAGTAACAAACAAACAGACAAACAAACACACGCGATCGATTACATATACCTCCTTGGCGGAAGTAAATTAAAGTTTAAACCTTTATAACATATACAGTTTTGTAACATACGGTGAATGTGCTTATAAATAATATATTGTTTGAAGGTTTGCATGGCGAAATCAAATGTTGATATAAAGTTTTCGGTAATCAATGTGCTTTGATCGCATCAAAGCACATTGATCGAAACGTCGAAAAACTCGACAGTTCTTTTCAGAACTAATATACGTGGTGTACCGCAAACTTTATATCAACTTATAAATAATGTCAATATAAAATAAAAAGATAGACAACACAATTCACTCTATTAATTGAAGAAAAGGCAAGTCTTTGTGCAAAGGAATTTTAACCAAGGTCAATGATAGTGTCATCACCACTGTAGTTTAAAGATTGTCCACACGTGAACATGAAAAAATAAAAAAAAATGAAAAAAATTAAATTTTTTTGTGAATAACTACTATGTGACATTAAAAGGGCATATTCACCAACAACATTTAAAGAAATTATTTTTTCAGGGGAAAATACATCTTTTGTCACATCTTAAATCACAATTTATTTACGTGACTCTAGCAGCACAGCACGTCTGTTGTTTCTTATTAATAATATCAATAAAACAATATGAAGTATTTCCTCAACTACAATAATCAATTATTATAATCCGTAATCAATAAACAGTTCAATAAAAACAGTAGTTTTGTATAAGCACAATAAGTGGTTCGGATAGAAACATTGTTGTAACATATTTATTCACATAACACACATTATCGGCATAGCTTTGTGGAATTGCAATTTTGATCATCTCTGCCATTACAATACACAGTGTTTTGTCCATTTAAGTAGTTTCCAAATCATTTAACTTGGAAAACTCAATATTATTATATTAGTTAAATATCATAAGTATTCGTGTCAAAATATTTATAAAAAATATCTAAAAACACATGCACCATCCAATTAAGAGTCGTTCATATTATATTGACTAACCATTCATCAATGTACTACAATCTGTAATTTGTAGGCCTATTTACTTACATAATCACTATTATTAAAGACAAGAACAATACAACTAAACAATGTATTTACTTACCTTCACATTTTGCCAAGTATACTTTAAGTAGAAAACCTACAATGAGCGAAATATAATTAATTACGGACATTGTCTTCTCGTCATTCACTTCACATTTTATGCGTTCAAGTTACAAGCCCCGAAAAAAGCACACTTTGGATGAGAAGGCAAATTCAATGCTTATTTTAGCCAGTGGGGTATTTCCCTTAATTTCACACTAAATGTTGTTTCTGCCATTAAATTAAGTCCCATTTCATCGTATACAATATCCATCCGAACCCGGAACTTGATATGCTTAGTCATAAAGTAGTTACAGAGTTGTAGGGCATTTTATCATTGTTGAATGTTTTTATGTTAGCTGAATTGTTAAAATTGGTAAAAGAAGTAATGCTGGCGGCAGCAAATTTAACGACCTTCACAACCAAAATATTTCTTTGTAACAAAATTTATTATAATTTATTTTAAATGAAACGCTACAAAAATAATCCTCCGCTTCATCAGTGCATGAATACCTAATAACCAGACAAGAACGTATCTTTGTTACGTTTTACTATCAATCCATTTTCATATCACGCAATCCATTTTTCAACAATATAGTAGTATAATAATAACATTTTGATTGAATAGTGAGGGATTAGTTACAGTGTTGACTTTGAATAAACCATTCCTTTTAAATAAATTAAATATTCATTCCTTTTAAATATTAGGCATATTGCCAAGTCTAATAATTGATTTGTCCATAACTATTGCGTTTTGCCGGGGGTTTTCCATAATATAAGGGCAATTTTTAGGCCAAATCATAATTGTGCGTATAGTTTTGTATTTCCGATGCGTGTAGTACCCTATTTATCTTCACTTCCGTACGTCCGTAAATGTTAGGCCGAATTTTCGTATTAATTTATGGACGTTCCGAAATTTGAACCGTGTTATACCGGTAGCAGAGCTAAGTTTGCTTATTTCTGAAAATGTCCTTTCATTATTTTCTTTGCTTTATTTTGGAGTGTGGTTTAAAAAACACTTTTGTAAAGTTTATAGTTTATAAATAAAACTGATTTTTGGAAATTGTGGTTTAAACATGTGACTGTATTTTTTATTTAGCATATAATTCAAAATAATACAATTTAACGTTTTGCTCAATATATTTATAGCAGCAGCTTCGAATTTTTTGTATAACTTTTTAAAATTATTAATTGATAATTAATTTACATTAATTGAGTACAGTTATTAGAATGTATTACCGTACCAGTAGTAAGTACCATCGAGGACTTCTCCGTGACGTTCTCATTGAGCGAAAAAAAATGTTATGCTATAATATTGTTAGTCGCGTATGTTTTATTACCGGCGAAATAATATAGGCTGCAATCCTTTGTTTGCTAGGGCAATATAGAGTGAGTGACATTTCCGGCGAACTAGAGGTGCAATTTATTATGAATTTTACGTGCGAGAGTACCATTTGCGGCAATCTAACAATTTGGTTGCTCAAATACTCAGTGTCTATAACCCTGGAGTCTTTGGGCAACACTCTTAAAATAGTCCTGCGACCACCCCTGCCACACTTTCATTTACTATTCATCCATATTATTATTATTATCTATAGTACAATATTTAGAAAACAATGGCATCCAGCAGCATTTCAACCAACCAACCAACACCGCCACTCCTGATAGGCCTACCATAAAATATAACCAAGTTCTAAAACAATGGGAATTAATACCATAAATATAGTATCAACCACGTCTGGTTCTAGACCGTGTTTCGACTTATTAGTAAAAAGATAAATAGTTTGGCCAATATCGGGTTTCATATGTATAAAGTCTAAATATAGGCCTACCACATTCCGGAGGCGTATACTGGTTACCTCCTGAAGGGAGTGGGTGCAAAATTGTAAATGCGAAACTACCAACAACCAACGCCAAACGCCCCACGCACACACACACACACCCACCCACCCACCCTTTCACCCGCCACTTAAAAGGGATCCAGTGGGTGCAAAGATAAGCATTTTCCCGGTTTTCTAATAATATGATTCTTGTGGTTATACTGCACTGCTATTGCTGGAAGTACCTCGTCTGCAGCTATATTTTAATTATACCGTGATGCACTTATTATTCCCATACTTGAGTATGGAATCCATGCATGGCTTCTTCAAACTGTTAAGTTGATTGATAAGATTGAATCTGTTCAACATAGAGCCACTAGACTAGCATTGCAACAGAGACGGAGTGATATGGATTATGCTCTTAGATTAGGACAACTGAATTGGCCTCGGCTATTACCTTTCTGTGTTCTGTGTCATTTGTCTGTAAAACGCTAATGGGGTACATAGACTGGGTGAAAGTATCCGTAAAAACGTTTGCGTTGTTACACGTCGTCCAGAAACCTTAAGTTTCATATATGGCACGCCAGGACGGACAGAACTATGTAAAGTTGACCTCGCTCGTGTTATGTAGACATCGCTCGTGTTGAGTTTACACATCGCATTATCATGCATAAAACCTATTGATTCTGTCAGAATATTTATTTATTCTTTCCTTAGCACTATTTTGTCAATTTTCTTGTTATCAGTTTCATCTAGCTAAGTCAATTTTTCAGATTATATTCCTTATGGCCAGGAATCGATGTGGTTATGTTTCCACTGTGAGCAATCAATGGGGAGGTTTCGCAACCTTACGAATACCATAACGAAAACGGATACGTCACACATTTGTGAAACTTTTGAGCTGATCCCTATTTCATATTCGTAAGGCGTATTCGTGTTGACGAATATCACTTTAAAAAAAAAATTGGTACTTATAAATGTCAGGTCATATTTCATCATATGGCAGTAGCGCATATAACGCATGCGTACGCCCGCTTACAATTTTCAAAATTGAAATGAAAATGAATGAAATTAGAGTACGTTTCAGGCAATTTTAAGAGTTTCATAAATTGCCATGATTGCGCACTGCTCGTTAAACGTTAATGCGCACTCTTTTTGTCCGATTTCTGTTGTACAACCTTTCTTTAATAATATCATCATATTTTATTCACTTTTCAACTCGAATTTGCGTTATACGAGCACGTCAAAAGTGACAGGCTACGCACGTGTAAGTTAACAAAATGGTGAAAATATGCTAAATTTTAAAAATAATATAGATCGTCAGAATGCTCGGGAACACCTATTTTTTATTTCATTTTCTTGAAGTGTATGTATCATATGTATGATTTATTATGAAATTAAGAGAACAAAAGTTAATAAAGTCATCATTATTTGCATTTTAAATAAAAAAAAAATTATTCCGACAATAAAAAAATTATGACATTTTTTTAGGCCGAAATAACAAACAAACGGTATGTAATAATCTATCTACACCAAAGTGGTTACTGCATAGTAAATACACGGAGGAATCTTTCTACAACTGTTAGCCAGTTGTGTATGTCTTGGTGGTTTGGGCTCGTGTCTATGGCATTCAAGGTACCGATCGAGTCTCACTTTTGGGAAACGAAACGAAATGAGATTTTTTTTATTATCCGTATTGTTTTTTCAATTTTATTTCTTAGTGTATAGATTATACACAAGATTTATAATGAAATCTAGTTAAAAAGTAACTTATGTCTTTATTATTATGTAACAAATGTGGTTTATGACATTATACGCAGAGAGGGATCTTTGATCGGATTGTGACCGGATATTGTATTTGCGTTAGCAAGATACTATCATATATTATAAATAATTAAAGATTCTGAGAAAATCAATCAATCAATATATCTTTTTACAAATCAAACTCGATATGCGCGCGATGTGTAAAAACTCGACACGAGCGATGTGTAAAAACGCAACACGAGAGCGATGTGTAAAAACTCAACACGCGCGATGTCACCATAACACAAATGATGTGGAAACTCAACACGGGCGATGTCTGCATAACACGAGCGAGGTCAACTTGACATAGTTATGTCCGTCCTGGCGTGCCATAGTTTCAGACACTTGTAAGCCTGCATCGATCAGTAATCCATATTTTCCCGCGATTGAGGGAAGAAATCCAAGACGAAGTCAAGGACTCATTTTTAATGGAACATTTTTGTTTAAACTTAAGATGAATTTTAAAATGTTTTTACTTTTCTGTTTGTTTTTGTATTTTTATGAATGTTTTTTTTTTATTTCTTGTTGGATATTTTCTGATATATTTATTGAAATGCTATATTTTATCTTTATGTGCTACTTGGTAAGAGGATTCACAGCCTCTCGTCATAGAGATTTAGTTTCCTTTTGTGTTTCCTGCCACTTATTTGTAGTTGTGATTGTGATGATCACAACGATGTTGATGAGGATGATGATACGTTTGATACATATTATATTGTTTGTATACCTTCTGTAATTCGGGTGTCTGTTGAACGATAGCTTCATCTGTACGTTCAAACGACTTAAGTGTGACATTCCAGTTGTTCAATAACGTTAACTTTGCAAACGACTTGTCTTCCAACTCAATCAATGACACTATGAAAAGTTAGCATATTATGTGTTTACAGAATTCGAGATGTAGTGTAGGCTGGTATGTCGTTTATATGAATGTCGTGTTTTTTTTTTGTTAAAAGCAAACTTTGACTTTATTTCATATCTTGATAATATAAGGAATCAAAAAAAATATGTTGCCATTTTTTCAAAAGACATTTAAAGGACCAAATTCAAGATGGCCGCCAACATTCAAATAACCCTATTAAAAATCAGAATATCACCAATAATACAAATTATGAATGTGGAACAAGTCCGTTTTGATGGTATTACTGTACCCATTATACAATCTTAACTATGTAAAGCGATAATCTGTCGGCCATCTTGGATTTCAAAATGGCCACCACTAAAAATTAAATTCTTTAAATAATTTTTTTTAAATATGTGTGCATAAATTGTTGTTTGTACACAATGTTCTAAAATTGTCACTTCTCACAGGATTGTCTAAATATAAGGCTGTCTAAAGATGTCAATGTTCTCTATATAACAGATATATAATACCCCACTATGACTCTTAAATTAACTAATCGTTCAAAGTTGGAGTTGCAAAAGTATGGAACAACTTACCAGTTTATACTAAATATTCAACAACAATTACGTCTAACTAGAGGGTGGGCTAGGAGTGTAAACGATGGTTCTCGGAATGATAATGACTCGGGTAAAAAGGTTTTAGAAGGACGTTCTCTTTGTACGTTTTCTGTCGATTACCATTATTGAAAATGCTTGACATTCGAAAAACTAAACCTACTCTGTTTCACAGTGTCTTAGATGATTAATAACATTTTAAAGTATAGTGTTTATTGTTTTGTAGGGCCCTTATAGGGCGGAGGCAGAGTTCATTCGAGGGAGATGCTTATTCGAGGGATTTTTTTAGTTTTAATAATATCGTAACATTTATAATCAAATAAAATCCTCTAATAGATATGAAAAGTGGTAAAAAATAATAACAAATGCTTGGTAAATTGTAGTTAACAGTGTGATGAAATTACTTTGACCGCGTACAATTTAAATTGAGTTGAAAATCTACCGATGAAATCAGAAATTTTGTTTTAAAACTCTTTATAATATATTCCTAAGATAGAAATATGGAACAATATCGTAATAGTGAAAACTGTTATCAAATTTACATTTCGCGGTACATCTGAGATAGTTCAGTTAGGTATCCAAGGCAAAGATTTGTTCCAAAGTTTTTCCATTGTGCTCGCCTATGTCAGAATCAACCATAATTTATATATAGATTCTAAATTACAGATATCATTTCTTTTCATGAAACTGAAACTTGACAGGAGACAAGACCACAATATAAAACAAGTGCATTTATACCTTATTGTGAAATCCTGTATAAATATGATGTTAAATAATAAATGCGTTATTGCTATGTAATTCAATGTCTGAACCTTCAGGGCCATTGTCACCAGTATGGTTGGTAAGTTTTCAACCTGTCAACTTTTGGCAGAAGCTTGAAGGAAATAAAGATACAGCTCATTCACAAGGTTATTCATAGGCAGCATTAACTCCTACTTCTCATCTTCTACAATCTCAACCGATTTCATTAGATATGTACCCCCCCCCCCCCCCCCCACACCATTATACACTGGTTTGATGAGTGCACATGGTTGTGGTATAAAAACTCATGTACTAGGGAAAGACAAGATAATGCCTGGTGATGACTCTTGCCCAAGATGAGTGGAGGTTGACAGAGATGACATCAAGAGGCAATTCTTATGTCGACCCGGTGAACTACATGACTTTTGGACATGTAGCATTGTGGAAATAGTGTTGAGGCCAGTGTTTTGTTGAAACTGAACTTGTATTACCTATACAACCGGTGACACAAATATCTTAGATGGAAAACATCTTAGAGATGATATCCCGATTAATGAAGAATGCTGCAATTCGCACAAAGGTGTTTGTTGGCCATGGCATTATGAAATTGGACAGAAAATGTTTGAGGCATTTCAATTTCAATTCTCAATTCAATTCTAAGTGAAGTATCATTTTGCTTGGAAGAGGCTGATCATAAAGATATTAACTTGAATACAGAGAGTCGACGAAATCTAAATTATGTGGTTAAACTATATCCCTATATATGTCCGAGACACAAGAAAACGATATCTGCACACATGGAAAGTACACATGCTTTTATCAAATATTTCTTCGCTCATGACCACCTGAACTACGACCGGTTACTTCCGCTGTATCAATTTCAACAGATTACTGAAACGAATTACAGATCTTGGAGTTTATGAGAGGACATCATGTATGTGTGGGACTTGCTGGATTTACATCAATTGATCAGGGTCATTGAGCGTGGTATCATTGGAATAACACAAATTAATGATTTCATCAGAGCTGGCAAATCTAGTTGATGAGTTTGAAAGCCAACATTTAAAGAGAGATGATATCCCGATTAATGAAGAATGCTGCAATTCGCACAAAGGTGTTTGTTGGCCATGGCATGATGAAATTGGACAGAAAATGTTTGAGGCATTAGTAAAAGTCTTGTAGAAGGCAAACTGTCTATATGGGATCCTAAGAAAAAGATGAAAATTGGCAAAAAATATATATGACGGTGAATACAGGTGACAAACAAAAAGTAAATAAAGACTCCTATAGAGATTATTTGGCGGTGAAATGAGGTATTGCAGTACTTTTGCCAATTTGTTTCTGAACAAGCTTGTTGGGATCGCAGATCAGTCTGTGGAAGTTTTATGAATACAGTAGTAGAAAACGAAGGAAGGTCTTCAAGATTAGAAATATTTCATTGAAGGACTTTGGCAGAGTTAGTTGTCATTTAACTGAAGAAGTTTATGAGATGTTTTAATATGAAGAAGTTTACTGTCAGTACTGTAGACCTCCTGATGGTCAACATTTTGTGTTAATCACCATGTTGTTGTCATAAGCATATCATTTTGTGTATTTCAATCTAATTTTATTTAACTTACACACGTTTTAATACGAAATTTAACCCATTTTTAAAAAATGGCGGCCATTTTGAAATTCAAAATGGCCGCCATTTTGTGTTAATCACCAATGTTGTTGTCATACTGTAGGCCTATCATTTAATGTGATTTCAATCAACGTCATAACTTGCACATGTTTTAATAAGAAATTTAGTCCATTTTTTTAAAATGGCGGCCATTTTGAAATTCAAAATGTCAGAATACTAATGAATATAGGTTTATAATAATTCTTATATAGCAGAGAACCGATATGAACTTAAAATATTATTCATAAAGGGTGTTACTTTGTCCAATATGGTACATTTATTGGATATTTTACGTATTGGCGGCCATCTTGGATTTGACACCCTTAAGCTTTTTTAAAAAAATGGCAACATATTTTTTTCATTACTTTACATCCTAAAGACACTAAATCAGCTGGAATTTTGCTTTTAACAAAAAAATGACACGAAATTACATAGTGGCCTACATTAATGGGTGACTGGGCTGTAACGAATGCATTTGGTCTATCTAGAGTATAACATAGGCCTAACACAATAACACTACACATTTTTGCAATAAATGCTACACAATATTTAATCTCACTACTTTTTGTAAACAGTTTACTGAATATCATCCGCTAATAATGTCATAACAAAAAACAATATTCTGTTTTAAACACCTATACAGATATTCGACAAAATCAAATATAACTTTGCAAATTATTAAAAATCGTTTATACTTGTTTAGGTGTCAAGGTTTTTTTTATTGTATACTTATATTTTTTAAGCAAGACGTAATAGCATACATCACAGATCGATGGGATTCCAAAGTAATATCATTCGGACGACCGGTTCACTCGACGAGGGTCACCTATTACAGATGACACCATGGACGAGATTGCAAAACAACCCAACGTGAGCAATTTGCAAATTTTAAACTGTTAATGATGTGTTTATTAATACGCACAGTTGTATACATATTTTCCCTCATAAGATTTTAATTTTCAAGCAAAAATTAGTTCAAAATTGTTTTTAAGAATTAAATGAATAGATCATATTTTACTAATGATAGGTCTATAAATACTTCTCATACTCACCTCCAACTCGACCAATTGTTCTCATGCCCTAATTAGAGTGGCTTGTGGGTGTATGTGGGTGTATTTATTTATCTAACCAAGCCATTGATAATTCTACCATGTATTGATTTAATAATATCTGATATGATAAACTTTATTTGACTTTTAGCCTGTATGTGTTAATTTTGTAGGAATCACACAGTCAGCATAATTTTATATAAATGAACTTCCCTGTATCTTATCAAGTTGTTAATTTGTACTCATTTATTCATAAGCTGTGTAGCATATACACTCTTAAGAGTAGATAAAAAACGAAAATAAGATAATATAAAGAGTAATAATAGAAGAAAAATATTTTATTTTAAATTTAAAGGTGATGTGACAGTAAGTTCCAATTGAATTGGAACGAATTAAATACAATGCATAGTGTCTCATCAATAAATAATATTTAATATTTATAATATTTGTTCAGTTTCAATATTTCTAAATTTCACCCAACCACCAGGACAAAATAAAACCTTTTTTTTTAATCGAAACTTCAAAAAAGGTTTTCATAGGAATTACCGCAACACAGGCGGAATAAACACACACCTTCATTAAATATAATCCCATTATCTTGTATAACATGTAGGCCTAATAATGTAAACAAAACTTGGACTAGATCAAGTCAAAAGTTATCGGTGCTATATAATTAGTTTTATCAAAGATATTAGTTGCTTACGTCTGTGCAACCCACAGTCATAGATAAACCCACAATTGTATTTGTTCTTACCTGAATATCAGATGGTTAGATGGTTATATTTATACAAGGTATCTAAGAACTAATAAATAGGTGAAATTAAACAAATAAATACTTCACTTTGCCGACATCATGTATCTAGATAATCAAAATCAATATTCATGATATAAAATGAATCACAGAACACGTTTTTGGCAGATCAGTTTGTAAATTGAAGGGCCTAGACAAGCTAAATTTGGGCCTTATACATTTAGAGAAAGTTAGCTGTATTGCACCCGTTTGGGTGTGCAAGGAGCCGGGAAAATGAGACGGTTAATGTTGGTAGCGTTAGGCCTGGCAATGGTTCTAGTGTATACTTCAGGTTTTCCAGTGAAAAAGAGTAAGGAGGTAAGAGAATGTATTTTATGTGTTCACGTACTAACTTTAATTTTCCCACGATTGCCTAAAAACAAGGCTTAACTTTACAGTGTTCATTACGACACTGATAGGTGAGTACCTAAGCTTTAAACGTAGTCTTAAAACATATCTTGATAACAATTCAGACTCTTGTTTTTATTTCAACAAAACATGATTACAAGAATTCTCATATTTATCAACCGCTCTCTTCTTCTTCTTTACCGGCCGCTCCAAAAAATAGATCTGTTGCCAGAGTGTAGGCTTATGATGCAGAATCGTTGTATCAATTTAAATTATTATGAACCTTCATTGGCCCTTCCAATTATCCTTATGTTAACGTTGGAAGCATTATTTTTTTTCTGCTGTCCATCTTTATATCAGCCAACCTTTCTTCGACATATTCGATCTCGTCGACTTTGTTCCACTGACAGATCGTTGCTATCAGTTCATGTGTCCGTACTATGACCTAATATGAACGTACTTTTTCTTTCGTTCAAATATCTATTTGGAACTAACTTCAAAATGTGGTCAAACATGTTTCACAGTGTCTTAGATGGTTAATAACATTTTAAAGTATAGTCTTTATTATTTGGTAGGGCCCTTATAGGGCGGAGGTGGGGAGGCGGAGTTCATTTGACTCGAGGGAGGGGCTTATTCGAGGGATATATGTTAAATTTTTTAGTTTTAATAATATGGTAACATTTATAATCAAATGAAATCCTCTATCTAATAGATATGAAAAGTGGTAAAAAAGAATAACAAATGCTTGGTAAATTGTAGATAACAGTGCGATGAATTCTACTACAAATAGTATAATTGTGTTATTATTATTCAAAGTGATGTTTTATTGGAGAGGCGTTTATTCAAATAAATATCATCCTAATAAGTATTAATATATACGTTCCTAAAATAAACAAAAAACTAAAATGGCTATGACTAATGGCCAACTTAAGCTCCAGTCCTACTATAGTATCTGTTTTTTTCTTCCGTCTTCCAAAGGGACACTGTATTGATTGATGGAAAGTGCCTGTTTCCAGTCACCTTTAGGGTCAAATCTATTATTTTAACTGCTCCCTTGTGTATAAAAGAGAGAAAATAATTGAAACCAAGTTGCTGCAAGGTGAACTTATCATAAACCCGGAAATAACTTTACCGCCAAGAATTGAAATTGAGTAGAAAATCTACTGTTGAAATCATAAATGTTGTTAAAAAACTCTTTATAATATCTTGCTAAGATAGAAATATGGAAAAATAGCGTCGAACTGCACATTAATGTTATCAAATCTACGTTTCGCGGTACATCTGAGATAGATAAGGTAGGTATCCAAGGCGGAGATTTGTACCGAAGTTTTTGCATTGTGCTCGCCTATGTCAGAATTAACCATAATTTATATATAGATATTGACCAAACACATTTGTTTTTATTATACACACTTGCCCTGCTTCTTCGTAAGTAAATACATTTATCTGTAACTGCCTGCCTACACTAAATCTGATAATCAGTGTTGAACTACTTTACAGTGGTGAATTGTAGTTTTACCACCCACTATTTCATGATAAATACGCTTTAAATGTCATTTATTTGTACTGTGAAATATAAAATCAAACAATGGTGTCTCTCAATTTAAATTTGTTATTATTTTAATGATTATGAGGGTGGCTAATCTATCTGTCAATAGATGATAAGTATGCGTGTTTTAATAATCATTCTTGTTTGTGCACATAGAACTAATTCTAAATGCAGTAACACGCATTTAGACAGCGATCCTAATGATTGTCTGTTATGCCTTTACCTTCTTGAGGTCATATTTTAGGTCAATGATCATGTGATTTGCATATTAACAGAAAATACACAAAAAAACAGCGTAACATATAAATATACAGTGAAGATATGTTATGAATATGAAATATAATTTTTTTTTAAAACATGAAAGTGTATTTATCATTATTGTTATTTTATGAATGGATAGGGAATGTTTAGGTTATGTATTCCTTAAGCTGTTAAACGCTGTACAGATCACATTTTCCAGCAAAAGACAACTTAGACAGAATTTTAGTATAAAAGGGTTTCAGGAAAACGACAAAGAACAAACTTGCTGGCTGTGCTTAGCTAGGCTATATAACCTACTAGGCTAGGCCCACCACCTAGTATATATCATACTTAAATTATAAAATACATAGTTAATCATACGTAAAATGATTTTGCCTAAATGAAAAAACTATAAATTCAAACTTATTCGTATACGTGTTGTGACACCGATACGTATATGCATGTACGTGAGTATGAACTCTCAAATAAAAACGACCCCACTAACGTAAGAAAATCAACAACTAACATAACAATCCATTGACCACGCACAATTTAATCACTAACGTAAAATCAATAATTACAACCGAAGTAACAGTTTTTACGAAGTTTAACCATTTGTTAAAGTAATCTTGTAATTTTTTTTTTAATGTTGTAACTTGGAAATCCAGGACTCGATTTTCGTGTTTTATCTGCTTGTGTCCTCTTTCTAACCGTTTTACAAAAATTGGTTTTTGATTTTCTTTTTTTTTATATTTGTCTTTCTGTCAATTATTTTAACCTTTAGACAAGGGTATTAATTTTCAGATTATTAAAACTGTTGAAATTTGCGTTTCAATCATCGTTCTTTTAAAGATGTATTGTTCCTCTGAAAAAATAATTCTTAAACATTTTTTTGTTGATTACCGTATGCCATTTTAATGTCACCTATATTAGCTATCCACCAAAACAAATGTATTTACCTTAAAATCTGTAATTTAAAGCAAAAAATAGTCAAATTGCCTACCAGCCAATGGGTTTTTGGTTGAATTTAGCCATTTATTTTGTCATTTTATAAGTGAAAACATAATTTTTTCCGTTTGTTTTTCTACGGAAGTGATTAACTTTAATAAAACTACTACAAAATAATCTATTCAAAATCTGATTTTATTATTCTTTATTTTTCATGTTTTAGAGGACAATACATCTTTAAAACTTTTTTGATTCTAGTATTTTTTCTCAGTAATCAGTTGTCTGCTGTTCTGCCATGTATTGCTTCTATGTATAATGTTACTAAGGCCCTGTTCAGACCCATGGCGTTAGACCGTTTTAGCGTACGACGCTAAAAGAATGTGTGTCTGAACAGTTGGGGATTAGCGTACAACGCGTCGTACAACGGTTGTAGCGTTGTAGTGGAAAACGGTTGATAGTACCGTTTTAGCGTACGACGCTACTGTAAGTCAACGTTGTATCCAATCAGAACGTTTCCTGTTATGACGCAAAACAAGGTTTGACCTAGGCTGACATCTTGTATCGTCAATGTGTGAGAGATGGTTTTCAACAATAAAAAGGCCAGAATAAATAAGGCCTAACTAGGCTACAAATACAACTGTTAAAAAAAACTAGGCTACAAACTACATGTATCAACTGAGTACCATTATATTTTCTAACAAATGACTAAATAAATGCACCTTGTATTTAAACATAGTGACTACGATCCCGTCCCCTTTTAGGCCTAGCTAAGAGCCATTCACGCATTTCATTCAAGCTAAAAACTAGCGTGGTGGGACATCAAGTCACTCATTCATATATACAAGGCAGACTAGACTGGACAAGTTTAATGCTGAAAACCCCCTAACTCCTAAAAAAATCAGTAAACAAACAAGGGAGCTGTGTCTTTTTTATTAGCAAGTTAAGGGTTTTTTTTTAACTGACTGGTCTGGATATCACAATCAATTTTTTCCACCCATGTGGTTAACACAATCTCCATCTTCATCATTATTAGGAGGCCTGCTTTATTTTCGTAACACAAGAGCCTGGGGAAAATGTGTTGTTTACTACAAAATAAAACAATAGAAACAGAAATTTGGCTTTACTATATTTTTCTTAAATAAATGCTGAGGTATGTTTTATTTACGGCAAATTTTGTCATAATTGTAGGGCTGAGATCTAGGCCTATATACAGTGGAAATAACGATGAAAACACGTGGGTAAGAGCACATGAATATGCAACTAGAAGCAACCTGAGTGACGCACTTCCGTTTTAACGATAATCGTACGCTATGGGTCTGAACACCTCATTTTTTTCTCTGCGGTTTGTAATGTGACCTTGCTAGTAACGTTGTACGCTAAAACGGTCTAACGCCATGGGTCTGAACATAGCCTAAGTTAGGTAATAAGATACTAAGTATTAGGATCATCCATGTACATCTGGTCTCCGTCAGTGAGCTCCTACGTCATGCTTTTTATTTACAGCGATTGTAATCATCCTTAGCCGTGGGTTTAGAGACAATTTTGCACCGGGTGGTTTTCTTAAATCACTAGACACTACACTACTGTTTATGTTAATGGACGATACAGTTATATTAGCTACATCTCGAGATAAATGTCTGGCCAAGTTAGATCAAGCTCATTCTTATATTAAGCGGAGCCACCGATTTAAATTTTTTGTCGTTGTAACTACCCATTTAAAGAAAAGTCGGTGCTGTTTTAATGTCCAGCATATTATATAGTTGTGAATCATGAATATCAATTTCATTTAAATCTATTCAGGAATTATATATGTTAGCGATTAAGGCGCTCTTAGGAGTTAGATCATCCACAGCTAATGATAATTATGTGTTTGGTTGAACTAGGTTAGCCGTCAATTGGCGACATGGTAAAGCAGGTTCAATATAAGTTATTAAATAAAATGTTAACTAAAAGGTAGAATGTGAATGACGACCCGTTCATGTTGGCATGTTCAATATGTCGTTTAGCTCAAACCCAATTTTATCGTTATGCTTGTAGTATTTTAAAGAATCCTAATCATCGCAATAATGATATAGCAATTCGTAATAGTGTGTTAGAATTCACGCGTACTAAACTTTGTACATATTGTCTCACTTTAAATCCTGCTCTCGATATTCATCCAATGTATTTTTTGATCATAATGTATACCTGAGCATTTTTAGCTTTCTTATGTTTAGGACTTACATTGCATAACATTAGAATAGAATCTCGCATGCCACCCCGTAAACGTCTTTGTAAATGAGGCGAAGTGCAGACAGATCTTCACGCATTGTGTAAATGCCCATTTACTGCACACATACGCCAACATTGTAATATACATTGCCATAGCCTTGTGATTTTATTTTCTCTTGAACCTTCATTACTGTCAACATTTGTTTTCTAAGTTCTTAAAGTTCGTGAAAATAATATTTGTTATTGCTATTTTCATGCTTGTACCGTACTATTTGTGTGCCATGTTGGAATATTTGTTATTGCTATTTTCATGCTTGTACCGTACTATTTGTGTGCCATGTTGGACACTGTTATCCCCAATTGTCAATAAAAAAAATAATTAAAAAAATAACCATGAGATATACACATTATTTTTTGACTGGAAAATGAGTTAAGTCTTTGCCATAAAGTTTCATTGTCATACTTATATGTCTGTCTGTATATTGTAATGGTAACACCTCGACTATTATATTCAGAAACTCTGGTTTCCTTTGTGTGCATCCAATAATTATTATGGTAAAACATACGTTACTACATCCAAGAATCTATTTTTTTTTTATTGTGGGAGCTGAACAGCAATACCAAGCCATCCATTCTGTCCTGCACACCTCAGAAAAATGATTCTGTTCTCATTAACATATTTAGTGGAGCACATTTCTTTACGCCCTTGATAACTAATACTATAAACCTATGTAATTGTTAACGTCTTCATTAATATATTTCATTTCACAGGACGAAATTGAAATCAGTTTAATTCAAGAAATTGATCGATACTTGGAAGAGAAACGAGGAGGAGGAGGTGGAGGAGGAGGTGGAGGAGGTGGAGGAGGAGGAGGAGGAGGTGGAGGAGGAGGTGGTGGTGGTGGTGGTGGAGGAGGAGGAGGAGGTGGTGGCGGTGGTGGTGGCGGAGGAGGTGGTGGTGGTGGCGGTGGTGGAGGAAACAATAAAGGAGATAACGGAGGAAACGGAGGTGGAGGAGGTGGTGGTGGTGGTGGAGGAAACAAAGGAGGTAAAGGAGGAGGTGGCGGCGGTGGCGGAGGAGGAGGAAACAATGGAGGTGGTGGCGGTGGAGGAGGAGGAGGAGGAAACAAAGGAGGAGGAGGTGGTGGCGGAGGAGGAGGAGGTGGAGGAAACAATAAAGGAGATAATGGAGGCAATAAAGGAGGTGGTGGTGGTGGAGGAGGAGGTGGAGGAGGAAACAAGGGAGGCAAAGGAGGAGGAGGCGGTGGTGGAGGAGGAGGAGGTGGAGGAAACAATAAAGGAGATAATGGAGGCAATGGGGGTGGCGGAGGAGGTGGCGGTGGAGGAGGAGGAAACAAAGGAGGCAAAGGAGGTGGTGGTGGAGGTGGCGGCGGCGGAGGAAACAATAAAGGAGAAAATGGAGGAGGAGGAGGAGGTGGTGGTGGAGGAGGAGGAAACAAAGGAGGAGGTGGCGGCGGTGGCGGAGGAGGAGGAAACAATGGAGGTGGTGGCGGTGGAGTAGGAGGAGGAGGAGGAAACAAAGGAGGTGGTGGCGGTGGAGGAGGAGGTGGAGGAAACAATAAAGGAGATAATGGAGGCAATGGGGGCGGCGGTGGAGGTGGTGGCGGCGGAGGAGGAAACAAAGGAGGCAACGGAGGTGGTGGCGGAGGAGGAGGAGGTGGTGGAAACAATAAAGGAGATAATGGAGGAAATGGAGGTGGTGGTGGTGGTGGCGGAGGAGGAGGAGGAAACAAAGGAGGCAGCGGAGGTGGCGGTGGTGGAGGAGGAGGTGGTGGAAACAATAAAGGAGATAATGGAGGAAATGGAGGTGGTGGTGGTGGCGGAGGAGGAGGAGGAAAGAAAGGAGGCAGCGGAGGTGGCGGTGGTGGAGGAGGAGGTGGAGGAAACAATAATGGAGGAAAAGGAGGTGGTGGTGGTGGTGGTGGTGGTGGCGGAGGAGGAGGAGGAGGAAACAAAGGAGGCAGCGGAGGTGGCGGTGGTGGAGGAGGAGGTGGCGGTGGTGGAGGAGGAGGTGGTGGAAACAATAAAGGAGATAATGGAGGAAATGGAGGTGGTGGTGGCGGAGGAGGTGGAGGAGGAGGCGGAGGAGGTGGAGGAGGTGGTGGAGGTTTCGGCTTTGGTGGTGGTGGAGGAGGAGGTGGAGGTGGAGGAGGAGGTGGAGGTGGAGGAGGAGGTGGAGGAGGAGGCGGTGGTGGAGGAGGAGGTGGCGGAGGAGGCGGGGGAGGTGGTGGATTTGGATTCGGTGGTGGTGGTGGAGGAGAAAAGGAAGTTAAGAAAGGTGGTGGAGGTGGATTCGGATTCGGCGGAGGAGGAGGAGGTGGTGGTGGAGGAGGAGGTGGTGGTGGTGCAGGAGGTGGTGGTGGCGGTGGTGGTGGCGGTGGTGGTGGCGGAGGCGGTGGCGGCGGCGGCGGAGGCGGCGGCGGAGGCGGCGGCGGAGGCGGCGGCGGAGGCGGCGGCGGAGGCGGCGGCGGAGGCGGCGGCGGCGGAGGCGGCGGCGGCGGAGGCGGCGGCGGCGGAGGCGGCGGCGGAGGCGGCGGCGGAGGCGGCGGCGGAGGCGGAGGCGGTGGCGGAGGCGGTGGCGGAAGCGGAGGCGGTGGCGGAGGAGGTGGATTTGGATTTGGTGGAGGTGGTGGAAAATAATATGAACACAAATAAAAGATGTTACATCTATTTGTTCAATTATATTTGATGATAATAGGTAAATAATAGCATGTAGTCATTATACATGTTATTTTCAACAAGGAACAAAAGAACCTAATGTTTAAAAAATATTGATAAAGAGATAGATATTTATTCCATAATAATTTTAAAAATTCGTTTTATATTCTATATCTGTTTTTTTTAACATTAATATTTGAATATTGTTGAAAAAGTGTATATAAACACGACAGTAGAATTTGGGAGGTATATTTTTTATTTACATGTAGACCTATATAATACTAATTAACAATCGTTTGTTGCTTGATCCTGTCAAACCTTAACACAATGCTATGTCAATAAATTAAATGAAGTTTACTATATACTGTATTGTGTCATTTTGGGTATTGTAATTGGAATAGCGATAAGGAGTTAAAACTAGACCTACATACTGACACTGACACAAACAAGAAAAAACACGGAAGAAGATTGTGAAAGAGCACTAACAAAATTGAGACAGGAGGCATTTGAGTGGACTGACATAATATCATTGAAAGACTGACATAATTTTAGAAAAACACATAACTACCTGGAAATGGATCAGACTTTTGATACTTACGTGAACACATCGACAAAATCAAACAAACTCAGAGAGTTTTTCGGAACTAGAGAACTAGATGCCATGTGTTGCGTCTGGCCAGATGAAAGGGGCTACCTGTACAACATTTATAGATGTTGTGCCGCTGTACAATAAATTAAAAGATGAAGGTGTTAGCAAATTGACCAGGTACAATTACTTTGGCTACATGCAGTGTTTGTTGAAGGCATGGTGAAGGGATTTCAATCTACTGGTACACACTGTTTTGATGTTGCACATACTTTTGTGTTTCTTGGAGGATGACTGTGATGATGAAGGTTTCTGGTGGTGAGAGGATGCATTACCCATACGGGGAATGCATCCACTCACCTACTGATTTTGATATTTGAAGTGAATGTTAGGATAGTGTCTGTACTCACATTTTGCATGTGGCATCGTTGTTTAGTCTAATAGTACATCTATCTGTCTGACGACCGGCTTAGTTATCAACTAATGAACTTGTCTTGAAGAAAAACATAAATAATAAAACTCTCTAAATAATCTCTCTCAAATTAAAAAAAATATTTTAAAAACTGTTTCGTATGTTTTTCAGCGTTTCCAACCCTCTTGAAATCATTCTAAGGCATTCCATGCGATACAATGTCATATTAGGTACAACATACATCTAGGCCATTTTAGGTCATTACCTGATTTCTCCCTTCGAAAGTATTGAGTGTGTTCCGTAAAAGCTTTAGTCGTATACAGCGCCACCTACGGCGCCATTGCTTCGAGCGGAGAAATGGCTACGCGGGTAGTTAACACGTGGACTAGCCCTTAAGGACTGTGGCACAGTTGCCTGTGCCACAGTCCGTGGACGTTTTCTTATATGCGCATGCGGACTGTTAATTTGACACTCGGTTATGCGTCGCACACTTCCGTGTCACTTGTTTCGAAAGATCGCTATTGAAATATACTTACGTGCGCAAACAAATATAGATAGAATGAACTTTCCATTCCAACTATCTAGTACCTGTCAAAATCTAGTACCTGTCTATCTAGTACCGACCAAATCAAATTTTGAAAGAACCCGTATGCGTAACAATATGATCCATACGTACCGCTATGATGTCATAAGCTTATGTCAATCGCAAAATCTAAAGCTTCCTATTGACGACGGAGACCCTTTCGTAGTTTAGCAAAAGATATATATGTCTACATTGACTTTGTCTCCCGTAAAGGAACATAATAATAACATTAATAATAATAGTGATATTACACAATGTGAAAAACGTCCATCGTTCAGAGGATGTCTTAACTACTTCAAATACAAGCAAGCTATAGCTTTCAAGACAATAAAAATCGATGTGTATAAAAAAGGATGATTAGTCGGCACCAGTTATGCTAACTCATGCAGCGTCGTCCGATGAATGATCTCCTCATTAAGCTGTTTAATGTTTTCCGATCAGGCGCAGATCCAAGTGGGGTGACAAAATACTATTGTCGGGCTGGCCCTGGCCTACTGAATGGGTTTTTACATTATTACTGTTATCACTGAGAGTTGATTCCATTTTTATTTAATTGCATGATTCAACTCCTTGTACGTATGTATTATTTCAACAATTCCAACCATCAAACATTTTTATTTTACTTACATTTTTATATCGTAATAATTATATTCTTATAGAAAGATGTATGATTCCTTTCACCAGTTTATTAAATGAAAACTTTATTGAAAAATGCAAATAGCTAGATCATAATAATTCTCATATATATAAAAAATATATATATATATTCGCTCCATTGAACTGTTTGGCTAAAGGTTGATTAATATTTCGTTTTTGGATCTTTTATTGTTATTATAATGTTATCTTGATATTCAAATTACAGTATCTATAGTATACTGTATAAGACATCACATGTACCTTTGTTCATTATACGATGTCTTCATCCAACCTATGAAGCTTATCACATTAAAAAACGTATTATGTAAAGATCCAAAGATACCTCTGCTATAGCACGAATTCAAATAACGGAATAGTACAGTACAGTACACTAAACAAAATTAATTAATTTAATTAATTAAAATGTAAACTACATTTGAAAACCGCAAGGTGGGTGCACCTTTCTTAAGCTCTGTCTACACTATAACACTTTATGTGAAAAAAATTGTGATGTGCCCATATTTGAACACGATTACGTCATACCATATCTGAGGCACATCACAATTGTTCTGTCAAACTAGTTTGATAGTGTAGACAGAGGTTTAGTATGAGTGATATAAATGATGTGCTTATAAAGCCGTAATTAAGCTACTCATTCTTTATCATGGTTGCTACAGCATTCTATTTCACTGTTAGTCATTCATACAAACCATGGATTAAGCTATTCCTTAATCCATGTACAAACATACGAATATTCAGGACATTGTCTTAAAACATTGGCATAATAACAATTATTTAATTATGTTTACATTACATATCATTATTATAGTATTACTACTAATGTTCTTGTTATTATAAGAAGTTATAAGTAATCAATAAAGCTGTCTCTTTTAGACCTGAAGTTTCTACAATCATTAGCAAATGTGCATGCATACTAAACGAAAGTTACTACTATGCTAGAACGTTAAACAATTATATTAACAATAGTTCCTAACTAATTACACTGGTCAGATGTTTTGCCCTACCTGACGTAATTTGTACTTCATACTAAGTACATTTGAGAATACTTGGTAGTGGTAGACTGAGGCCGGTGGTGGCGCGGACGGGTCGATACTCAAACTCGTTTCTCCCAGCTGGGATTAAAAGTAGTGCCTATATCATAGTCTTTATATTCTACATAGGCCTACATTAATTATAAAAGAAATATTCTTAAAGCTACTGTATACCATTGTAAAAATTCCTCAAAGTAATAAAACTTTAAATGCTGTCTATCTAGTTTACATTTTCGTAACTCTGAGAACCATCCAATATGCGAACTGCTGCATCGTAGCAAAACTGGTACTGCTCCTAAAAGATTAAGTAGTACACTTAGTATTAGTATTACACAACATAACATACAACAGAACTGTTACACTTTTTAATAAATACTGTCAGGCAGTAGGCATACTGTTTACAAAGTGCGAAAGTTCAAGTATTACAAAGTGCGACAATTATTACAAAGTGCGACAGTGCAGTCGTGATCTATCAGGGCACTGTTTCAGCAACACAAGAATGGATAATCTGGGATATTCAATGACATTGCAGGAAGACCAACACTAACATGAGACAGATACCGGCATTCCCAAAGAAGAACTTGCTATAACAATGGCGGACAAAAATTTAGGGGAAATCTAATCGGATCGTATAAGCCTGTATGTCCCGGATGCTTTTATTTTTTGCATTAGCGAAATGTACTCAGGTCAATTCTTACGCCCTAATGCAATAAGGTAGTAGTTATAACTAATGAATAATTCATTTTGCACCTACGAATATAGTATATTAGCTTCCCGGATTAACTAAGTAAGTTATCTATCAGTTTTGACGTAACAAATCACTTTATCAATATTGACAGATAAGACTGACAAGACCAATACTAACCATGTTGTCTACCATATATGGACATGATTTACGTAATTTTTTCACTGTATGGTACACATCTACTAGAGTCTCCTCTTTGATCTTCTGAATAATTGATGACACTGCACAGTAAAGTCCACAGCGTCTTGCACCATCCCTGATGATGAAAACATTCGGTAAAATAACGGCTCAACTGTTATGTCACATTGTTTAAGATCTAAAAACTAGAATTCCCGCCTTTAGAAGACTGCACTTAAAATAATGATTATTATTTTAATTATCCATTATTAACTGCTATTCCATTCTACTCCTTTATTAATTGTATTCTTTATTATATTTATTATTCTGACATAATTATTTTTACTATTTTTGGTTTTATTAATATAATATTTAAAGACGTACTGGCAAACAATGATTGCAGGATATCCTTTACAAGACTGCTGTTGTCTTTCCACGCTTGATATCAGGGTTAGAAATGAGTCCAAGTCTGGAATGGAGGCTCCAATCGGCCATTGTGTGAATATAAAATGATATATGTCTCGCTTTTCTTTTCCCTAAAATAAAAAATACATGTATGCCTGAACTTTCTTTAGTTTGTTTACAAGTTTACGCGTTTTTTTTTCTTGCAAAAATTAGAAAACAAAACAAACAGTAAAAAGGCAAGCAAAGGTTAAAATTAGTGCTGATAATTTGTAAAAACTCAAAACAAAAAAAATAAATTAATAGAAGGTTCTATAATCTAAAAGAAATCTGCCAACTGCAATCCAAATGAAATTCTAACATTGAACAAATATTTACCAACTATTGAAAATATTCATTATAGACCTAATTTATGTTTGGAAACTAAAATAATTGTTTGGAAATTAACAGACTCAGCTGGTAAATTGTGTCTGCTTTATATGTTATTTAGTTGATTTATGTTAAGCATATATTCACATTTACCTTCTGCAATGTAAGCGTCTGTTTAACGATGGAATGTTTACGTTCAGACGACTCAAGTTTGATAATGTAATCTCCATATTCCAGTTGTTCACTCACGTGTTCAGGTATGTACCTAGCATACGATCTGTCTTCTAACTCATTCAACGTCACTATTATGTGGGAATCATAATCAAATACCATGCTCCAAAAGTCAGTGCATGTATTTACTGGTACCGAGAGCGGTGACTGAGTTGTAATGAAGGCGTTTGCTTTCATGTATTGCTATAGAAATTAATAGTAGAAGAAATGTTTAATAAATGAGACCCCTGGTGATAACAATTCAAATAATTTGAATTACAGAAAAAATATAGAATATTGTAAATATTTTTTCTCATAATTCTAAATCACATCCATACGAATAATATTCAGTTTCTTCCATTAATTTTCTAAGCTCTACACTAACTGTATAGCAAGTGTGCAATCGACACATTGATGATGCATTTTTAAGCAAGACAATTATCAATTTAACCATTTACATAAATTGCTTTTAGAAATAAAAATAAGTAAATAGGCCTACATACTGGACAGAAAGAAGCATTGATGTAATAGCCTCCATTGGTCGATGGTGTCATTAGATGAAGACGGGTCCTGTTTACTAACAAAAAAGACATTAAAAACTTACTTTAATATCATATTTTTTTCTTTGATTCTTTTACACCAATGTGTATTACCTATGAATTAATGAGCATACGCAAGAGTTTGGTTCATTTGGACGTAAGGCAATGAGCAACATAAGTAATTTGACCAATGACAAGCGATAGATTATTCGAACTATCAAGTGCCATTGGTCAAATCACTTGCGTTGCTCTTAAATCCTTGTGTTGCGTCTAGTGAACACCAAGATTAGGCTTCACATTTGGACGTAACACAAGGACGTAAGAGCACCTCAGCAATTTGAACAATAGTTGACGCTGTAGCGTGTAGACGTGTGTCGCTGAGCTATCTGCAAGACACCTCTATTTTCTTTATTTTCGTTGTTTAACTTGTTGATGTGTCTTATTTAGCGATTACTAAGCGTTGCTTGTTGGTTTATATGATATTTTGATGAATTTTGATGGATTTTTGTGCTTGTACATTCATAATTTAGCCGTTTTTGTGCTTGTCGCCGGTTTTGTCTTGTTTTTCGCAATGACAAAGGAACTGCATATACAGGTGGAGGTAAACAATAGACCGGCTTGTATGCATACCGGTAGCGATTCTCGGCCTAGAAAACGACGAAGAAGGAAACGCGGAGGTGTTAAGCTAAGAAGGAAAATTGATACAAGGGTAACTTTTCGTTCAGTAGGAAATACGGTGACCCAAGGTCGTAATATTGGAAATTTGATCCCATGCATCACAGGGGATTTAGCTGCACCGACAATTATGTATACGAATGCGTGGTCATTAAAGAATAAAGCAGACGAATTTCACTGTACCTTAAAGAAACATAATGTAGATGTAGCGATAGTCACTGAGACATGGCTAACAGAGGAAACACAAGGTATTGTTAACTTTTGCGATTATAAAGGCGTTTTTAAAAACAGAACTGATAAAATCGGTGGTGGCGTAGCATGCTTTGCAGCGGACCACCTGGAAATCCATCCGATTGTTACGCATACTGATTGCAAATTCGAATGCCTATGGTCAAAAATTAGCTATTGCACTACACAGAACAGCAAAACGCGTTCTATATATATCGGAGCTATTTACTACCCGCCGTCTGCCAACTACCCCAACCAACTTTTAGAGCATGTTGGAAATGTAATTGATAGTATTTATGGAATGGATAGATTGGCAAATATCATAGTACTTGGTGACTTCAACCATCTAAACACTACCTATATGCAATCTGAATTAGGTATGGAACAAATGATTGATTTTCCTACCCATAGGAAAAATAACATCCTTGATAAAGTGTTCATGAATCGACCGGAGAGATACAGTAAAGCCATTAAGTTGGCCCCCCTAGGACGTAGCGACCATTGTTGTATACTATTGAAACCAATCCATGTTATACCTACCTCTAACTACACCACTTGTACTATCCAACCGTATCGTAACTCGTCGGTTAGATCATTTGGATCGTGGATCACTGCCCATGACTGGTGCCATGGTCTTGATAGCGAATCAACAAGTGTTAAAACAAATGAATTTCTTACTGTGCTTAATGGGAAATTTGCGGATTTTTTCCCCGTGAAATCGATTTGCCATAAGAAAACCGATAAGCCGTGGATGACGCCGAGAATCAAGAGATTGATTGTAGAACGACATTTGGCTTTTTCTAGTAACCATACCCAACAATGGCGAAGGATACGGAACTCCTTACAAAGAGCAATTACGCACGCGAAGGAGAAGTTTTATGCGACCTCAATAAAGTGTCTAAAAAGCAATAGCCCTGCTAGATGGCACAAAGGAATTGTGAATCTCTGCAATCTAAAGAAAAAAGGACACGTTTAACATCCCTGGTCTATCAACGCAAGCGGCTGTTGAAGTAATTAACCAACATTTTGCCACGATTTGTAGTGAACTTTCAGCGCTTGACATTACAAAACTACCAAGTTACTTACCAGCATCGGAACCCCCACCCGTTATCTACCCAGGACAAGTGAAATCTGTAATCGATAAGTTAAACGTACAAAAAGCAGGACACCCAGAAGATCTATCGGTCAGATTAATTAAGGAATTCTCATTTGAACTCTCTTATCCATTAGCGGACATTTTTAATTCTTCTTTAAATGAAGGTAATTTTCCTGAACAATGGAAAAAGGCTACTATAATACCAGTTCCTAAGGTTCCAGATGCTAATAATTGTAATGACCTTCGGCTTATATCCCTAACACCCATTTTTTCTCGGATATTTGAAAGCTTTTTAGCGGAGTGGGTAACTAATGATATAAAAGATTCTTTAGATAGTAAGCAATTTGGTTGTCGTAGAGGCTCGTCAACTTCACACTACCTCGTAGACTTGATAAATTCTGTTGTATCTGACCTGGAGGGGGGTAGCAAATATTTAAACTTATGTGCTGTAGACTTTACGAAGGCTTTCGATCGTGTGGATCATAATGTTGTCATAAATAAATTAATATCTATAGGAGTGAGGCCGTCCATTCTTCCTACCGTTTGTAGTTTCCTCTTAAATCGCACATGCAATACCAAAGTTAAGGGAGCCACCTCTTCAAATTCTAATATTACTTGTGGGGTGCCCCAGGGCACGAAGTTGGGCCCCCTTCTCTTTTTGGTATTAGTCAATGATGTTGCTGAGGGAACTGACAGGCGGTGGAAATATGTGGACGACCTCACTCTTAGTGAAGTAGTTAGAAGTAGTAATAGCCAATTGTTGCAGGACACTTTAAATCAACTTGATGATTGGTGTTTGATAAATAGAGTCCTTCCCAAGCCATCCAAGTGCAATGTGATGCGTATTTCCTTCCTAAAGTCCGAATGTCCTCCTCCCAGTTTCAATCTAAATGGCCATGATCTTAAATGTGTAAATCACATTAAACTGCTTGGTGTTACCTTGAAGGATAACCTTAAATGGGAGATGCATATTCATGATATCGTTGCTAAAGCATGTCGACGTTTGTACACTTTGATTATACTTAAGAAAGCCAAGGCGCCTTCTAAAGATCTACTACAAGTATATACTTGCTATATACGTCCTTTAGTTGAATATGCATGCCCTGTGTGGCACAGTTCAATTACGAAAGACCAAACTAAGTCAATAGAAAGAGTTCAAAAAAGAGCTCTACGAATCATTTATGGCATGAACTATGTATCCTACGAGTCTGCTTTTAAATTGTCAGACCTTTCATCGCTAGTTAACAGAAGAGTCCAACTCTTACTGAAATTTGGTAAAGGAATAATAAAGTCTGATACATTTAGAAGCATTCTTCCCCCTGTTCGTGACATTAGCAGAACCCTGAGGTCTGCAAGTAAGCCTCTACTCGAAATCCCGTTTGGTCGTACAGAAAGATTTAGATCTTCACCAGTCCCTTTTTTAGTCCGACTCATTAATGATGAATATTGAATAGGCTGGCACTATTTTAACTTACAGGTGGACCAATTTTAATGTGTTCATTTTTTAAAACTAGTTTTACCTTTTATACATACTGTATTTATATATTTTTATCAAATTTTGTAAAATACTACTTTTCAGCCTTTTGGCTGCCGTTGTATTTTGATGTCTTTTTATGAATAAATATACCTAAATATACAATAACAACGTGATGGAATATCACGAATAACTGTCAAATTGCGTTGCATTACGTCCTTGCATTACGTCCTGGAGGGAACCAAGCTTGTAATGTAGTTTACACATATTTGTCTTAATGTAATTAACCACATTTTAAAGTATTATAAATATATGTATTTATAATTGTTCAGTGAAGGCTTACGTGGTATAACATCATGGAATCTGTTTTGTATTATATTTTGTGCTTCTTTTCCAGACGATACCAATTCTTCCACTGGATTTGGTGACAAGCTTTTGAGGGTCTGTAAAAATAAACGGTTATGATAGTATAACTAGGAATGTACCGTATCCGTCCGACGAGTTATTAATCCATGTATGAAACTTGTAGATGCTTTAATAGTAGAACGTAATATTATTTATTTATTTATCTCTTTCTTTCTGTGCTCTGTATGTTCTGGGTTGACCAACTAGCATAGATGTTTAGCACCTGTTTGGTCTTTCCTTGCCCCCTTTTATAATTGTTTTGTCTTCTTTGTATTGTATATGGCAGAAAATTGAATAAATAATGATCAGTGATTGTCTCTAGACGAGAACAGGCCCAGAAACTTGACTGTTTAAAATAAAAAAGACAAGTATTAGGCCTACGGGAGTATAAAGGGAGTAAAGTTATAGTCAAGAGACAGGAAACTGCAGATGCCCACAGTTTATTATCTATACATAGTAGAGTATGAGTACCGGTTTGGCCTACTTTAAGAACCTCGCAGCAGGTTGTGCAAATAAAGTACTATGAGTGTAAGTATGTAACGTATATACATTAATATTAACTACAACTTTGATTGCAATCGTTTATTTTATTCTTCTATCAATAACTTCAGGGTTTGTTTACATTTATTCAATTCTTACACACAAAAACCAACGTATAATATGTTACCATTAGTTGATGAGACATTAAAGCAGTGTCTTCTTCATTCTGTGTAGTTGTAAGACTATGTAACACATGTCTCAAGTCCAGCACTGGAATAGACGTCTGTCCACAGAACAACACTTCAAGTAGCAACTCGTATATAAAAATATACTGCTCCTATAATAAATTAAAACCAATATTGCAGGGACCACGTCATTTGATGGTTTTATCAGGTTCTGAACACTTTGCATAATTTTGTTTTACAATTTACTTTATTATAATAAAAGAAATTCCACGAATAAAAGTTCCTGGAATGCCCAGTGTTATAAAATAAAATTTAAAATATATATATAAAAAAAAAGAAACAGGACAGGACAAGGGACAAGGTTTGTGGAAAAGTATTTAAAAGGTTTGGAGCATGTAGGCCTATTGAAATTGTCTTGTTATTTGACAAATCGTCATTCAACAACAATAACAAACCATTCATTAGGCCTATTTGTTTTATAGCACAATTACTTTTTAAAATAGAATATTTATTTTATTATTTTGAATGAGACCATTTTATATCACGTACCGAATGGCTCAAAATCACCAAAGCCCAACTTACAATCAATACAAAGTATTGTAGATCTAAATAAATCTAGTATTTTTTTTAACATAATTACTTGTGTTTGAACCATCTGTATGCGCTTATCTCTCATTCTTTTCACAAAGTTGAACACATCAACGCCTTGTTTCTGTTTCAGCATATCTAGCATTGCAGAAATTGCAATTACGGTACCTGTTCTTCCAGCTCCAGCACTATGAAAAATAAGATAAAAAAACAATGAATGTAAAATCTGATCCATCTTCATTTACCATAGTATGTCTAAGTTTAGAGCGTTGATTGTAAAATGTATCCATTATTTAGGAACATTTTGAAATTCAGTGTCCCATATGTAGCACATGCGATGCCTGTATCATATGCCGTATATCTAACCTTTAACCTCAATACAGTAATACATTATGGACTAATTTGTTTAGTATTTCCAGACATGCTAGTGTTAACAGATAGGAGACAATTTTTGAATTAGGTTCATAGTAAAAAAAATTAATAAAATGTCAATTATTATTTCAGAATAATTACTAATATATCCTAATGAAAGCCCTCAGCAACCAACAAACAAAGCAAGTACTATACTTGGCAACATTTTATTCCACCAAGTAATAACATATAAAAACAAAGATGATGAAAAAAAGATCCTCAGCGAAATTGAACCAACTCAACTGTGTAAAGGCTGGATATATAACCATTACGCCAAACTCACATTCACAACGTTGTAGTATAATTATCCTAATCGCACTATAAAAAAATCTTCTTAGGCGGAGGTATGCACTCTCGGAGTGCCTTTCTTTCTAGTTAAATATGTTTTTGTTAACTTTATTATTATTTAAACGTTAAATTACCTGCAATGAACGATGATAGGCCCAGTGTCTGGTGGCGCTTTTTTCTTTTCATCTTTAAATTTGTGAATGAAATCCACGAGATGTGTCACCTCACTCGGTACACTCTTGTCTGGCCATGATATGAAGTGATAATGACATACAAAATGGATCTCTTTAGACCCTTCCTATAAATTCAATGAATGTTCAATATATTATTCCACTTTGTAATATATTTGACTAAATTTGTGGGGTTTTTTGCCTGTGTTTTGGGGTTTTTTCAAGACAAGTAATAAGTTACGTTATTACTGTTGCCGTATTTTTGTGAGACAATCTATTCAATTGGCAAATACAAATGTCAATATGTTAGGCCATTTTATCTAATCGTATTGTACTAATGTTAATGCCAGTTTATTTATAAAATATTAATCTTAATATTACCATTTGAAGTTGGAATTTTCGAATGGTGTAATTTATGTTGTCCTGTTCCTCAGCATTTGTGACCATGATATCTCCGAAAAGGCTAGAATTCTTCAAATCCGGCCAATATTTTTCAGACTTTTTCTGAAAATTAAATAATGTAAGTGTATTATTCATACAACAAATTATGATTAAAATATACCTAATTATGCACGTTTGTTTTACTCCTAATCAAAAGCTTGATTAAAACAATACGGGAGCAAACAGTTTTGTCATATATGATTCACCATTGGTGGGATGAAGTGGGCACATGTTTAAATATGGCACGTCTAGAAGCCCATAAATGACCCAGAATTAAATAAATAGACCTCACAATTGCACGCTCATGTAATTATTTACCGCATGTTACAATTATTATCAATCAATCAATTAAGTAAACAATTATTTCTTTCAAAATCAGAATAACGATAAGAAACATTTCTTTCAATTTACAAATAAATTATTAGATTAAAACATTTAAAAGAAAGAAGTATCTATAAAAAAATGCTAATAAATGTTTTTAAGTTATGAAAGTGGCAAAGTCCCAAAAAGTAAAATCAAATGGTAAAACCAAGAGAAAAACTTGTGTAGGGAATGCCATAAGTTTTACTACTCAAGGTAATCTAACAACAGGATGCTGAGCTCAATTTCATCAAAGATTGCGACATGATCCACGATTCCAAAACGTTTGACTGCTTTTTTCTTGGACAATTGGTTTCTACAAAATGCAACTGGTGACCGCAATTGTCGAAGCCAATCGTAATCATAAGATCAAAGGACTGTTACAAAGTCCTATCGTGACAAGGTAAGCTCAACATTCTGTTGTTAGATTGCCATGTAATAATTAAATACCCTTTTTCCTTCTGAAACAGTTGTTACCATGACGACAACCGTAGAATTCTCTTGCCAAACCATCCTCCACATATCATTTGTAGATGCTACATTTGGCCCTGTAAGTACAATTAAATATAATTATTATTACCATGAATTTCAGTTGTGAGGAAAAAGTATAGCAGCATAAATTCAATGTAGAGAACAATGTAATGTAAATCTTATAAATGTCGCAAATTAAAACAATCATTACCTTGACATGCAATGAATTCCTGTGATTGTTCAAATCCCTAAAACAAACCACGAAAGAATTATAATACTCAGTCAGCTTTAAGAAAATATAAGCGGTTTGCCATACTTCCCAAAAATATAAATTACTATTTCTAAAGCTATTAATTAGAAATATTATATATATATATATTTAAAATACAGATGCATGGCTTCTTATGATTTCAAAACATTGAATGTACCGCATCAGTTTCAACGAATATACGAAGTCGCCAAAGATGATCAATAAAATAATAAAATACATACATCTATATAAGAAGCGTTTATATAGTCAGATCCAGCAATGTTTTCTTGAGATTGCAAAACCACTCTGGAATGATCATCTGAAATAAGTATTATATATCACTTCAATAAAATACTTCGAGTTACTTTGGAATTAAAACACGTGTAATGGTTACAGAAATTCCATTTAAAGAATTGGACTGATTAAAAAATTAATACAAAATAATATGAAAAAACGAATATAATGAGCAATAACAATTATTATTAATATTGTTGAATGAGAAACTAAACTGAACTCACATGGAATAACATTTGCATATCTGTTCTTAGTCTTGTTTACCGAGATTTTTGCTGCTTTCCATGGATGCAGTGGTCGATTACCAATTTCCTTGAGAAAACAAAAATATTCATATTCTACTTATTCAATCAATACAGTAATGTAAATGTTTTCCCTATTAATTAAACGCAGACAATTGTTTTGAAGTTATAATTTCAAAAGCATTGAACCCATGAAGCCAACATTAGTATGAATTTGCTTTAAGGTTCAGATTTATAACATTAGCTTTAGAAAATAAATTTCAGATTGAACATACCTCGAACTCCTTTTCAAAGTTTTTCACTGGATCAATATGTTTTGATAAGACGTACGATTGAAGATCTTGAATAGCAATTGGTTGATGTGTAACTTCATGTGAACTGGTGTTGGTATATATTGGCTCTAAGTCAATCTCATTGTTAGAGATGCCTCTTTCATCATTCATGCTGGTGTCAATGTCGGCATAATTATCCACTGGTCTGTCGGCCTGAATTTTTCCTGATATAGTACACGCAAATGTACATTTTGTTAGTAGAATTTATTAGTAGAAATTATACTCAGTTTATCATGTTAAGCTTGAAATGAGTTTTATTTTAAAGATCGCTGATTTTCTTATACATCGTATATACAAGTAGACATGTATGTACACAATTTCAATTTTAAGTAAACAATTTTAACCTGTTTTATCTTCTGGCAAAACAGGTACAAAGTCTTCAGGTGGTCGTTGATCAGAGTGTTTTGATATATGATGTCTTCTGTAGATAAAATAATAAATGCATCATACATTTGTAGTTAACTGTATACTTTTGTTAAACATTGATTATATTTATATTTTATATAAGTAATTGTTCGGACAATCGGGTAACTTAGCATAAAGAACAGAAAACCGCAATAACAAAAATCAATTGAGGATTTTACTATTCTTCACAAATACTAAAATACGGCTCTGTTTGGTGGTCTACGTATGTACTGTGTACTAAATGGTTTTAACCATTTCAGTAATTAAAATTACTAAAACAACATCATGTTTATGTACCTTTTTATTATCAAATAAATAATGATAATTATGATAATAATAAAAGCTGCAGATCCGGTAACTGATCCTATAATAAGACCTGATAAAAGAGGGACAAAATTATTCTGTATGTTAAGAGTCTGCATTGTTTATTGTTGATATTAAGAATAATTCTTCAACTACACAGACAGATTACATATATTTATATGGTCTTACAATGGTACTGTATTGGTTTCTAGCTTTAACATTCTAAAACAAACATTTGCAACTACACCGTTATATTGACACTTTATAGTTATACTACAACACATTTATTTTGCGCGAAAAAAAAGATCAAAAGCACATTGTATCCTTAATTTTGTAAAATAATTAGATTTTTAAATTAGTTTTAAAGAATCGAAAGTGGGAGTTCGTTCTTAAGAGAGAATTAAACAAAACAAAAGTGCGACCAGCAAATGTAATTTGGAACAGGTAGCACTAACTTGTCAGAGGAGCACAATGTGAAAACATTTCTACACTTATATACAATATCATTATTATCTTAAAATGATGAAGTTTATTGCATTATAAATTTAGTGTGCATTATGATCATTTAGGTTTTGTAGGCATACCATTGGCCATATCATTTTTTATAATAGGCAGGTAAGATTATTTCTTCGATTATAATATTATTGTTTTCCGGAAAAAATTGTATATAATAGTTCTGTGGAAACTAACACAATTTGATCACATACCTGTATTTGATGGTTTGTCTTGAGCTACCGGTAATGTTTTTATGCTTGTTTCCTCTGAAAAATTACCATACCCTTTTAATGTCATTGCTGCTACCTAACAAATGTGAAGAATATTAGTTTTATTAGTCAACTATTATAAGTAAAACATATTTCAAAAATACTGATGACAAACCATTTTTTATAATGTTCTAGAATTAAGATTTAATGCAATTCATCTTTATTGGTCTAATTCGAAATACAGAATAAGAAAATATTTGTTTATTCACTGCGGCAGATTACAAAGTTAGATAATGGCATAAATCTGCATCTATATATAAATTATGGTTAATTCTGACATAGGCGAGCACAATGCAAAAACTTCGGTACAAATCTCCGCCTTGGATACCTACCTTATCTATCTCAGATGTACCGCGAAACGTAGATTTGATAACATTAGTTTTCACATCGACGCTATTGTTCCACTTTTGTGTTTTACAACGACAAAATTTAGCGTTACCTATCGAAATTTGTGGATATCACAGGGTTATTTTCACACACTCGCGCTGTTATTCAACTGGCTTCCGGATACGTCACTTCCGGCAAAATGGCCGTTGGTGGCGCCATTCAATATTAAATAAAAAAATATTTTAGTGGTTCAACGTATCGTGAACTACTGAAATTAATTTGTTTTAGATATTCAACTACTCAATTATTTTGATTAAAGGCATTTACTTTACGTGAACTACAATTTGTTTTAGTAATTTAACTTTTATTGAAGGCCTTTACTTTTATGTGAACTACAATGTGATTTTAGTGATTCAACTGAATCGTGAACTACAATTTATTTGTTTTAGATATTCAAATATCAATTATAAAGGCCTTTACTTTACATGAAATACAATTTGTTTTAGTAATTTTACTAATTATTTATGCTATTTATTAATCATTTTATCAAATTTAGGTGCGATTCAATGTTACTCTAGGAGGCAAGGCCTACCAGGGAAACACCTTTACTGTTTATCGATTATTTCTGTTGCTTGCTCTATTTATAATTATAAATGGTGTCTACTACGACCGAAATATAAGTAGGCTACGAAAGTTGTTATTTGATCATTTTGTTCCAAAATTAACAAGATGCTGCATGTCATGATATATTGTGATACAAATGTTAAAGCCCCGCTCACTGTCACCCACGTTGATAAACTATATGCTTTTGGTCTCTTGGTAGGTCACGTTAGAGACGGTTTCAGTGATTGATGACCCCTATTAATGGTTTCCTACTGTGTGTAACGTTCAGATAATATATATAATAATATAATATACGTATACTGTTCTTTACAATTATATTATTTGTATTAATACCAATTGTTGTAATACCAATTGTTGAAAGTGTTTACATCATTACAGGGAGAATTAATGTACATTTTGTTTACAAATAAATAAATCTATTGAGTAACTTTTCCCCTTTACGTTCCTAACCACCGATTGCTGTCAAATGTCCATACATCATTACTAACAGGGGACGTAATCAATCATAATTGGTATACATTTCGCATCTTACCAAACTTATTTTCAGTACAGGTTCAAATCTCACACACACAAGGCCGAATATAATAACTAGCCTATATTGTTCTCTCTTCGTACATTTTTTAAACTCTAATTTGCTATATTACCCTGGAAGCGATATTTTTGGCGTACCTAATTTATGGACCACCATGAAACATCACAAAATAAACATACATTACTCATCAGTCATATGCATAGGTGTCACCCGGGCTTCAATTTCCAGAGGCGTTGGTCATGTTTTCGAGGACCATTCGGGTACACCCACTAGAGGGTGCGCGAGCGAAGCGAGCGAACCCTCTAGTTTAGTTAATTTATAGTGGAGAATGGGATTTATTATCACGTACGTGCTAGGCTAAAATTGTACTTACTTTTACAAGGTAAATTGTATTTGGAAGAAGGTTGTCTTGTATTTCTATGTTCTGTTCTGTAGTTGTCTTAATAATCTCTTTGGTATTATTTGATGTGATAGAGATTTTGTACATTTCTACTTTACAAGAATTTATAGAAGATGTAGACCATTCTAAAGCAATAGACGTCTGAGTTGATGAGGTTTCGGTTATAGTTGGAATTCCCGGAACTGTAACAAAAGAATTAATCAAATATATGATTATTATTTAAAATGTTAATTCCAGAAAACATTAATAAATTAATTAGCAAATTACAAAAAAACCCTTACCACCAAACATTGTCATAATAGAAATTTAATTATTTCAATTTATGCAAATTAGGCATTATTATACATTTAATTTTACTTTTATATTTTTTTATTCTATTTAGTTTCCTAAATCGTTTTCATTATATTGAAAGTAAGTTTCTGTCTTGAAAGTCTTTTTGCTTTGGTGATGACAAATTTTAATAGGCTACAATTCATTCTAAGCTTAAGCTTTCATTTATGTGTTTAGCCTAATTTGTTAGTTGCATAAAAAGAGTTCAACTTTTTTCAAATTTAACCATCCCAATAAAATAGACTAATGATTCATTGTTACAACAAACATCGCTGTTATCTCTACTGATTACTACATATTTAATTACTAACTAAATATATTATAATTGCTATACCCCTCAATTGTTTTGTTTTGTTTGTTGTTTTTTTTTTAATGTTTAACTTACATGCAGTCAGTGTTGTTATTGTAATTTTGTCAGCAGGACCAGTGACGTTTTCAATTGATGCAGATACTTCAACTGTATAAGTAGTACATGGTTGTATATCGTTGTCAAATAGAAGCTGAGTTTCTTCCGTAGTTCCTACTTGATTGTTAATTTCTGTGTTGAGTGAGTAATGATAAATTATCTTGCTTTCCACTTCTTTGCTACATCTTGATTCATTCCATGATATAAATATTGATCGTTCCTCGGCTGTGTTTACTTGTAACTTTGCATCTAAATAATACAATTTCATATAGTTTTACAATACATTATATTGTTGTTCTATTCTATTTCAAACTCAATCGATGCAGATGGAAAAAATCAAACATTAAAATGAAAATAGAAAACATATTTTAACATTAGTCTTTTATGCATAATTGTTGATAAACTGTGAAAATGTGGTTTATTACCTGAATGTTATTCATTCCAGGCAAATTACAATTATAGTCTACATTAATTCTGAATAATCTGTTGTGTTGCAATAATGTGAGGTATTGGGAGGAATCAACCTTTAGTGGTAAAAAAACAAAGCATATTAAAGCTAATTACAATAACAAGTTATATCAATTGCTTAAATAAAGAACCGAGCACAATATGTTTACAACATGTGATTGACACAAAGACAAATCAGACACACTTACACAAATACAAATAACAATATGTAGGCCTAAACGGGCTATTGCTTATTCAGCAAACAAAAATTGCCATCAAAACTAATGTACCTGACGGTGCTGTTTGTTGATTATAATCCCCACTCCATGGTCCAATAAAATGTTCATTATTAATTAATCTTGCTTTAAAACTGTATTCAATGCATTCCGATAGATTTTGAAAACTCAAAGCATTGTCGCTATCTGTTTCATTGGCAATGTGTACTTCCTCATTTGGTAATTTAACTTGAACTTGATAAAGTAGAATGTCGTCACATTGAATATTCTCAATACTGTCATCAGCCACCTGTAAAAATTAAACATTCTCTACTGAATAATTCAAGGTTACGTAGCATTTTTATACCGGTAATTTTCATTACAATATTTGGAATAAAATATCTATTTGTCTACCAGGTAGACAGTAGTCTACCATAAGACGAGAAAGGCAAGCCGGTTTCTTTACTTTAATCTACTCACATTTTAGAGATGAAGTAGATTGTCTTTAAGGGGAAAGATTGGTGAACGTTTTTAATAAATATTTTAACTCATGCTGTTATAAAAATGTATGTTATTAATACTTTTGATTCTGTATTTTGTTTGCTATTACAATTACACTGGTTTAATGACAAAAACAGTTTTCTTAAAATTGCTTTTACCTGAATGTTGATGTCAATTTCCTTTCCAGAAACAGACATGGATAACACATTCGGCGACACCATTGGTTCTATGCATTTAAATACAGGAATTAAACGAATGTTACAATATACAGAAAAAAAATGAAGGAGGCACTGTTTTAAAAAGCATAGATTGTCCTGAAAGTGCCTACATAAAATAATTGTCAAAGAAAGTAATTTAAAAGCAATAAGAGCAATTCAGTACATGAATAAAAATAACAAAAATCTACAGATAAAAAACAAAAATGTTAACTTAACTGTTTTATTTCATATTTGAACATAGTTAAATAAATAATCTTTTAAATTAGAAATTGTGCCTGGTGGATGAGTGAGTGATGTTTTCAAGGAGTGCATTCCATAACTTAGCGCCGGTAGATCTAACGTTATATTAAATAAAAGGTCTTTTTATGTTTAAGAATGTAAAGCTTATTATAGATTCTGGTACCATAATTATGATAATCGTTGTTATATGAGAATAAGCATAGATGTGATGGAAGAGGAAAGTTTAAACTTTTATATAAAAATAAACATTGACAATATTTCTTAGTAAAAGTAAAGAGAAAATGGCAGATGAAACGAACCATAATTCTCTTCTTCTTCACCATTTGTTGAATATAATAATGTTGATCATCATACATTTTTTATGACGAGGCCACAAAAATTGAACTAATAATAAATAGATACGTTATAGTTTACCTGAGCAAACTGTTTGTGTTATCCCTTGTGGACTTGGTGGACCAGTTGATTCTGTATTATAAACGTTTCTTGAATGTCGAGCGTAAAATACAATATTGTCATTAGGTTCAAGTCCGGTTATATTCACAATATTAGAATTTCTGCTTTTCACAACTGACCATTTGCTATCTGTACTCAACCTGTACCAAAGTTGATGTTGTGTGATGATTCCTGTTCCATAATCTTCACCATAGATCCAGTTTACGTCAAAAGAAATGGATGTAGCCATCTGTTTAATGACTTTTGGAGGTTCTCTCAAGTATGGTAAAGCTTAATAATAATATCAAAGAAGTGGTTAAATTGCCCACAATAAAAACTACATAACACATATACATAATCATTATACTGGAAATAAATCAAATATGCGTCCATTCAAATATTTAGATTATTTAATTGTTTAGATCAAGTATTTAAATAAAGCCGACATCATTCTATCATAATTTATATTGTTACTTTTCACCATAATTTGGATTATATTAGAACTAAGTAAATAACTAAATAATATACGTACCAATACTGCAGTTTGGTCCAGCCCATGCTTCATCACATCCATCATTACAACTTCTATCACTACGATTGCAAGTATCAGAGTTGTTGCAGTGACATGGGTACTTACACAATTCTCCGAAGTAACCCATCGGGCATGGCTTTGTTGATAATAGAGCTTTAAAAAAACATGTCTACAATATCAACCAGTAAACACCCGACAAGTGACACAACAGTGGCAACAAATGTTAACGTAAAGATGTAATACATTAAGCTACAAAACAAACAAACTAACTTTATCTCTTAAAAACGTTTATTTTACAAAAATACAAATACCTTGGCATTGTGGGCCTTCGTATCCTTCAGAGCATGGAGATGTGCAACCTGTTGCTTTGTCACAATTGTCACAATTACATTTCATGTTGCATCCGGAACCATAATATCCAGTAGGACAATCTTAATACAAACATTAGTAAGCATTGTAAGCAAGATAAACATGAACATGACGTTTTGAGAACAGAGGCCTAAAAAGACCACAGAGACTCCTGTACTTTTTAGAATACAACTTTACAGTTAAATACAAATTATTTGAAGTCTTGATGAATTCAATTTAATTCAATTCAACTTTATTCCTCGTAAAATATTCAAATAGGAAAATTGATAAAAATTAAACAGACACGAAAAAAGTTCAAACTTGCTTGCAATAAATATCGTTTTAAGCTAACCCTATCTCTATTCAGGAGACACCCATGTTAAAGAGAAAATTTTTGGGTCTCAGAGGTGCCCCTTAATAGGGGTTATACTGTAATGAATTCATGATATGAATATAAGTCGGATAAATATACGTGATGTAATAACAATATTGTTCAGAAGAAACATATTAATATTGTTTGTGTATCAGATTATTATATGTTATTTTATGTTACTTTTCAATTGATAGCAAGCATGTTTTAAAATAAGATTGATATTATTGTTGCTATACATTAAAGACATTAGACATTATTTACCTTCACTACAATCCAATCCTTGGTATCCAGCAGTACAGCTACAGCCAACAGGATCTGGAGGACAGACAATCCTACTTCTGCAAGAGTGTATATTGCTAGAGCACCTAATGCCACAAGTACGGCCCCATAGCTTATAGCCGCATGCTATGAAGAAAAATGGCTGTTATTTATGGTTCATTTTTTTAGTCGCGTGCGTGCAACGCGACTCTACAGCTCACTATATCGGTAAGTTGGTCGGTCGGTTGGTTGGTCGGTAAACATTAACTTGAGCAATACGATCGACTGCAGCCATATGGCCTTGTTTCCCAGTAATTTTAATAATGACTTTAACGAATTTCAATTCCATCATTTAAAATTCTACTCTTTAAAAGTGTTTAATTTGTGTTACTACTGTAGATGGTACGCTCGCTTTGCTCGCGTGCCATCTAAGTCGTGGCTACAGATGGTTCTCCAATACACAGTAATTTAAGTGTAAACAAACTGGTGATTTTAAATGTATGTACCACAGGACTATAACTACATGTCGTTTATAGAAACGAATATATAGACACGGTGATTTATGTAGTCAACTAAAATTAGCACCCTGGGAATAACTTCCGAAAGAGAAACTCCAAATTTAAACAAACCCAATTTGTGTTTGTATGTAATATTGGGGTTGAGGGATGGGGAACAATATGGGTGTAAAGAGAAACAATTTTTAAATTTATTCTTTATCCACTTAGTAACGAAATATTTGTTTTCATTTTTTATAAATAAATACCATTAAACACAGTAAAACATTTGCGATTTAATACTTTGTTGAAACTGTCATAGTCTATTGAAATAGTACATGTAACGATACACCACTACGGCGTTTTGTTTGGTTTTTTTTGGTAATATTAATTAATACAAACGTTGAGAAGCAACTATCAGTAATAAAGTTTATTTGTATATGTGTTTAACACAGTACCCACAGTAACAGTAAGACATTTGCCCTTCAAATGGTGGTCAAAAATGGTTTATTGTATTTATTTTGCCCTACTTTGAGAAAAGAGCTTAAGTACATTTTTTAAATCGAAATTGAGATGTTCTGTATTTTTCACTCTTTGTGTATACTCTATCACTTGAATTGACAAGTTATCCCAAAATATGTCTATAAATACGAAATTTATATTAATAATTTGGGCTTATCTACAAACACCTATAGAAATAATCTGACAAAAGGCCTTAACTACAGCAATTGAATAATCAGGTATCAGTATGATGAATACATAATGAGGCATTTATGCTCTCATGAGAAAAGCTTCTTTCATATATATATTTTTTTAAATTACTAGATCTAAATTACATTTATAATTCATTTCAACTAAAGTTACTAAATGTTTGTTAAATTTTGATCAAAAATCAAGCAAAATAATTACAAAAGTAAAAATGTGTTATACATTACTTATAACTAACTACAGTATTGTAATACTATAATCTACTATTAGACCTGAAGGTTTAACCCCAAGGGTCCATACATTTACCTACTTGTGTTATTACCAAATAATTATGAGACTGAGAGATTTAAATGTTCCATTCATCGCAAATCAATACGTTTGTATAAAAGTATATTGAATCTATTAAAATGTTATTTTTTAAACATTTATGACGCTGTACCGGGTACTCGAGCTGTTTAACCACATTTCAGCTATTAAAAAACATTTATTGTAGAAGGAGATAGTTAAATGTGTAGTATCCTCGTATTATTGTGCGTGCCACAATTGTTGCGTTATTTTTATTATTTTTTTTTTTATTGTGCGTGTATTTTTCAAGATGGACATCCATTAGAGAGTGTATACCACGAAAACCGTTGAACCTAAATTCATATTAATTGCCAATAATTATCTAACTCAACATAATTAGCAAACAGGGCTACATCAGGTGGTTAAAATCAGTACCAAAAGTATGAACCGACTTTATATACTAAGTAACGCGCGATTTACCGAATCATGACCTTGCGTAAATTCATATAGCTTTAGATAAATCAACACAACATCTAGTTTATTAAACAGTGGTTCAAGACAATTGGCTAATGATAAAATAATGTTAAAGTTAAATGTTTTTGTATCAATTAATTAATCTTCATTTCCATCATAGTCACTAAAATAAAAAAGTAAAATATGGAGGACGTACAACAAATGCAAAGCCTGAAAAAACAACAATTACACTTAAATAAGATTGCATTGCCCACCAACCCCATGCATAGGCCTAAGTACCTGTTAATTAAACGGATGTGATTAGATATCTGCGAATCAAAATGATTAAAGCTATACGTGTTTTTTTTTATTGGCAGACTATTCGAATATTTGGGTCTTGTCGAAAATACAGATAATGTAGTTTTAATTTATTCCAAAATATAAGGACAAAATACAGAAACGTCAACAAATACCTTCTTCGCATTGTGTTCCTCGAAATCCAGGTGTACAAATACACAACCCCGTTTTGTCATCACAAACGCCACCATTGTAACAAACTGGGCAATCCATTTCACAAGATGGTGGATTCCACTTTGGGGATGGGCAATCTGAAATATTTATGTTATTTAACCAGTGGACACATAAGCACAAAAATATCCCACAATGAGTTTACTTTTAACTCGCAAACAAATAATTTTTAAGTGGTGTGCTATTATTCGCAAATAATGCTAATATGCCTACCCTTAACAAATAATAGGCCTACATAATAAAAGCAATATATTGTATGATCACATAGAAGTATATTTATGCAGAAGTATTATATTATATTAAAGAAAGAAAAATAGGTAGTATTAAAATGCCAAAAAGGTTTATAAAGGTTTTGTTGAAGGATAGTTTAAGAATGTTTTCTAAAATCCCAAGGTCTACATGGAATATAGAATGTTCTTTAAGTTGAAAATTAGAAGGTGAGTCTACACGTTGTTTGCAGAATCACTGGTAAATGAGGTATTTATAACTAACAGTTAGATGAAGCTGTTGTATTTGCCAATACTTAATAATTATGTACATAAAGAAACTATTACATTTTTTTTATGTTAAATATTATGGAATTATAAAATTTTAAACTAAATATTTTGGTATAAGATTTAAATAAAATGAAGGCGAAAACGCTGATGAAACGTTGTTAGCGTTTTTTCAGTCCTGCTATGCAGAATTACTGCTGGTTTACTTACAAAAGGATATACTGTTATTAAATATATTTACAAACCTCCTCTACAACCCAACCCATCCAAGCGTTTTACCTCTTACAATCAGTCTCATGATCCCGTTATAACCGTCAGGCGCATTACCCTGGAAACATTCGTATACGCCACCATCCTGTGCTCGTATATTCTTAATGTTGATTGATAGTGTGTTGTTCCATATGACATTACCATAATTACGTCTCCATTTGAGACCATCAACTTGTGCTGATGATTCAGCCTGTATGGTGACAGAATCACCAACGCTAACCGTCATTGTTTTCCTCAAAATATTGATATTAGCTAAAAATGATATTGACAAAAAAAACGTTATAATTAATAATTATATATTTTTTTTAATAATTCTATTCATTAATAATTGTACAACATGTATTTGGTTATAAACTGTACTACAATAATAAGCAAAATGTATACACAAACTGCCTGGAAACTAACATGGTTTCGCATTAAATTTTTAATTGTCTTAAATTATGTTTTATACGGAAGCCCGTTCGGGCCACTAGTTAATTATATTTTAAGAGTTGTTATATCTGGCGGCCGCCAGTTGTCTAATGTTTATTGAAAATGTGTTAATTATATTTGTTAAATAACATTCAATAGAGAGGTTTCGCAATCTTACGAATACGATAACGAAAACGGATACGTCACGCACACGTATTCGTTTTCGTAAGCCATCAAAAAATCTGTTTCGCATGGCAACGAAATATCGAGCCGCGTCCAAAATATGACTGCGGTAAATTTGAGCGAAGCGCAGGTACGTGTTGCTTGGTGCTTGGCTGCCTAGGCCTAGCGTAACATCAAAGCGAGTGAGGACTTTAAAAACTGCTATTTATCTAAATTGACCTGGCATTTTAGTAAATTACTTTAGTAAATTACTTTCAATAAATCTATAATTATATTATAATCATGAATCATTCCTAATTCAAATGCAAAATGTGCAAAATAGATCAAAAACTATACTCGTTTTGTAGTTCCGAATATGACTGGTGATATTCGTCAACACGAATACGCTTTACGAATATGAAATGGGGATCAGCTCAAAAGTTTCACAAATGTATGACGTATCCGTTTTCGTTATCGTATTCGTAAGGTTGCGAAACCTCCCTATTATCATTATTAATAATATTATAAAGCGGTCGCTTTGAAAATGCATTTACAATGTTTTACCTGCTTTACGAATTATAACAATTGCCGTTCTTGTGCATACATCTCTCAGTTTTGCCTCAATTGAAAATACACCAACTTGGTTTGGTATTTTTGTCTTGTCAATATCAACATAAAGCCTTTTGAATAATCCATTTCTTGTGTTTCTTCCTCTTACAGTACCAGTTGGAAAAACGTACGTGTTGTCTATTGGTGATTGTGTGGTCCAAGTTATATTGTTTAGTCCTCGTTCGTCGTTCAGTAATCCTATTGAAATGTCCTCTGTACTATCTCCTCCCAGTGTATAACCATAAATTACTGAATTCTGAGTTGTAACTTGGGGTCCATCTGAATAACCTGCTATGTCAAGTATAGGGTCTGTGAAAAGAATTAAAAAACAAAAACCTAAAATATTTGTTTTAATGTAAAACAAATAATCAATACTGTAAGTAGGCCTCCGTGTGCCATGCCATTCATGAGTTTCCAATTTGAAGCTTACAATAATACTGTACATAACCCTGTTTTTGTTATTATAGTAATAAAAATATTACATAGGCAAAATCAATTCTGTCATTCACTCTCATTTCTATCCGAACAAATATCACATGATAGTATTTGTTGTTTCTCTAAGCACATGGATTTCATCCATTGGGAGACGTGTAACGGTTTTTAAATAAAAAAACAATACTGATCTAACATAAATTATGTCTTGATGGAAAACAAATAAAGCAAGTGACTTTGCCTGGGTAACATCGTCACAGAATAATATGGTCAATCTCAGAAGGATGTATTCAGAAGGACCGATTGTTCGGGTTGAAGGCAAGCACTCTTAGACAATGATAAGCGGGATACAGGATTTTAAAACTTGGTAATTACAATTTACTTGAAAGACAGAACCAGAAATTAAGAAGTTAAGAAAAATAAAATTAATCATTTATAAAAGTTCGTTTTCGTATTATTAAATTAACAGGGTCTGAACAAAGAGTTGGTACAGTAGGCCTAAGTTTGAAATGCCCTTTAATGGTTAGGACAAGAAGTGTAAATAAAAAGCAAATAGGTTCAAACTCTCCTTAGAGCCTTATTGAAGACTCGCCGCTAAAGACAACAGGTCGATGTTTTTTCTTACCTTCACATTTAACTGAATGTAAATTTAGTAAAAATCCTAATGTTAACAAAAAATACTGAATTACGAACATATCGTCCACTCGATATTGATGCTAAGCTTGGATTGTTTTACACGAATATTAATATTATTTTGCAAATAACTTCCGTGTACTGATATGCTCTGTTAGTTTTCAATTGATCATTGTTAGCCCTACTATAGATTAATTTATTTGGAGTTTACACTTTTACAACAGTGGCACTCGACCAAATGAAAGGTGAAGGGAAACATGATAGTAAACAACAATTACAATAAATACCATTGATAACTATCACTACAGCATCAGGAAACCCACACCTAAAAATATAAAACTACAAGAAATAAACATATATAATAAGTTAGGAACTGTACAATATAACATGAATTGGGCAACAACAATGTAGACATAACCCTATAATGAGATAGATATCAATCATTTGGTTTAATTGATATGAACATTACTCGCCTAGAACAACACATCTGTGTGACCATGCTCTTTTAACATAGTGCTTACAGTAACGATCAAAGATATGAAATCGACGTCATACATATAATAGCAGTTATCAGTTCCACCTATACAAGATTTAATTTGGTTTTCAGATCACCAGAGATAAAATCTTCTCATACATCATAACAAATACTATAAAAAAAAGCACCATTAGACAGTAAAGCGGTGTGCATACAACAATTGGTTATCATAAAACACATGGTTACAGCAAAATATGAGGCTAGTAATCGTACAACAATGATACAAAAAAATAAAAATTATAAATCGCTGGTATTGTCAGATTTATATCTCAATCAAAACATCGTTAAATTTTAATTAATCCTATACAATTCCATTCGTTTGTTACATTTATGTTTTAATGCGTTTCCTTCTCAATTAATTTAAAGTATAGTCGGGAATAATCAACGCTAATGGTAATGGAAAATCCTACAAGATTGAATGGACGTGACGTGTGAGTGTATTTGTCGGGTAATTTTTAAATATTTGTTTTATATATAAGTCTGCACATTTTTCACACACAAATAAAGTACAAATAAATCATGAAAAATTCATGAAATTAATAAAATTAGGACAATCTTTTAATGACCTGAAACCCAGAGTTGTTCCTTTAATTATTACTTTTTTGTCTACCGCACTCTGGAGACAAGCAAATAAAGAAAAGAAAGCCAGGCCGACCGACTAGCTTTGGCCAAAGATAATAAAAAGAGAAGATACGACCTATTTTCTTTGCTTTGGCCGGCTGAGCTTTGTTTGTGTAGGCAAAGAATATATATCACAAGAATGAGTAATCCGCGATGTTCCCTGTAACAGTAATATTGTCCATTGGTAGGGCGTCGCAATAAGTGAGAATGTATACAACTTTTTGTGACGGTTACACTAATCTAAGGCTGGACCACCGGTAGTATTTTCATGATAAAAAAAAGTTATCAACTACATGCTCACATCATGTTAAATGCTGTTTGGATATTTAATTGTTCGTTTCATGCAATTTATTTAGTAAAAACTGCTGAATAAACAGTTCGCATTATCAACCGGACGCTACCGGGCGTGTTGTTGCTTACACGTTTTCAAGGATAGTTTAATAATGAATTAAAAGACGTTTACTATATAATTTCAATATAAAATTTAATGACAAAAATAGAGATCGACGTTTCGGTACCATCATAGAACCATTTTCAAGATCAAGTGAATACAAAACAATAATAATTATGTGCACTAAGCACCAAAGTTGGTGACAGGAAATGCTAATTGAGGGCTAATTAAGTAATTAGCTCCTCCTACTGAGTTAGATAAACAATTTAGCTTTGATGGAATCCGATTGTTTATTGAGTGTAGGTTTTATCTCTTTGATCCACAACATCTCCTTAATTAGGCAATCAAACTTATTGTTACATTTAGATAAGACTCTAAAGTATTCTGAGATATCACCAGTTATGCCATGTTGTTTTAGGTGATCGCCTATAATACATTTGTTATGTTCATTAATGCGTTTGTAAAGGTGTCGGCAAGTGTAACCGACATAGTTTGTATCACACAAACCACATTGAAATTTGTACACCACGCATTGTGAATTAATGATTCTGGGTTTCATTTCTTTAGGTTTTAAGGTGTCACCTATCTTACGACTAGTAAATACTGGTAAAATATCGTTTTCAATCTTCGCACTAAGTTGTTTAAGTTGTTTAGTAACCGTGTTACAACAAGTTTGATCCTTGTACGGTAGTACAATCCTAATAGGCTGGGGAGATTCATCAGTTAGCATATCTTCATTAGTATTACTAGGAGTCACACAAGTATTAATGGATTGGTTGAAAGCCTTAACAATATTACTAATAAGATCTAAAGGATAATTCAACTTTTGAAAAATCTTTGTTACATTATCAACCTCTGATAGGAAAATGTCATGCGTAGATGACAATTTGTAGGCCCTATTAAGCATTGTGTGAATTAGATTACGTTTATGTTTGATATCCACATGGCTATCATAATGTAATAATAAGCCTTTATTAGTGGATTTCTTATATACTTTGGTTTCAAGAGATATATCGTTTTTTGAGATAGTCATACCTAAAAAATTTATTGAGTTATCTCTAGCAATTTCCATTGTAAAATCAACGGCATCGTGTGAATTGTTCAAAGTGTTCAAAAAATTCTGTGCTGAAACCTGGCTTGGCATGAATACGATTGTGTCATCAACGTAGCGACGATAGAACTGCGGCATTTTCCTTGTTGCTTGTAAGGTATCTTCAATGTAACACATGAAAACATTTGCCATCAGTGGTCCAAGCGGTGAACCCATGGCTACGCCATCAACCTGCTCGTATAGATCACCATCATATTGGAAAAGTTGATTTTTGGTCGCAATTGTAAGTAGGTCCTTAAGACCTTGTTTATCGATAGATAAACCGTGTTCAGAGTTAAACCAGTCATCTTTAAAGGCCTTATGAACAAGAATGTTAATGGTCTCATCAAGTGGAACATTGGTGAATAGAGAAACTACGTCGTAAGAGACCAGAACATCATCTGAACCAATTTCAGTAGAACGTAACTCTTTAGCAAAATCAAAAATGTCTGGTATAGAGTATTTGTTGCTGGCTAATGATTTTAGCTTCTCATCTAACCATTGTGCTAATTTAAAATTGTAAGTGCCAGTGGCTGAGAGTATTGGCCTAATAGATAGATTTTCTTTGTGCGTCTTGGGAAGACCATACAGATGGGCTAACCTCGAGCCTTGTGATGTTAGTGTAGATGCTACTTCCTTCGGTAGTATATTACGAACAATATTAGATAGTTGCTTCTCCTTTTCTAAGAGAGGATGGAAATGCTTAATTGGTCTACCTCTAGACTTAGGTTGTGTCTTACTTACGGGTATAAACTTAGATGTGTTGTTTATAGACGATTGTCTAAGAAGTTGGTCATAATGATGTTTATCCATGATAACGACTCCGGAACCTTTGTCAGGTTTAGTAATGACAATGTCATCCCTTTTCTTCAATTGTCCCAATGCTCTTTTCAGGGACCTAGGTGGAGATGGGTCCTTGCGTTCGATGTAGTTTAGAGCAATCGACTTTAAAGTTTCTGATGTGAGCTCCTTCATATCCTCATTATTTAGTTTCTTCTCGACACGCCAGTAAGCCTTTTCAAAGTTGGCTAAAATTTCCCTACGTTGTGATTGATGTGGTAAGGCGAACTGTAAGCCACGACTAAGAACCAGTTTTTGGAAGAAGGAAAGCTGGTACGAAGATAAGTTGGTAATGTGTTCGTCTATGTCTCGATCCTTGTATAATAGGCGTGCGATCTTCTTGGAGTGATTACGCAGTTCACCGTCTATTTGTTTTCTCCTTAGTTCTGTTATCGTTTTAAGTATACAGATGTATCGAAAAGAAGAACACATGTTCTTAATATCCAGGTACAATTTGTTCATCGTCTTTCTCAGTTCCTTTAGGTGTTTACATTTAAGCTTAATTTCCTCCTCAATGATATTCTGTTCAAACTTCTTAGAAGATGTTCTCCAACGTTCACGTTTAGTATGATCAGCTCTCGCAAATGTTGGGGTAACCCCGGTATTTTGACATAGTTGTAGAAAGTCAAGAGATGACTCACAACTAACAAGCTTTTGACTGCATCGCTCAAGACTTCTGAACAGATGAAGTTGGTTGTCATGTTTCAAATTACGAATTAAAAGACGTTTACTATATAATTTCAATATAAAATTTAATGACAAAAATAGAGATCGACGTTTCGGTACCATCATAGAACCATTTTCAAGATCAAGTGAATACAAAACAATAATAATTATGTGCACTAAGCACCAAAGTTGGTGACAGGAAATGCTAATTGAGGGCTAATTAAGTAATTAGCTCCTCCTACTGAGTTAGATAAACAATTTAGCTTTGATGGAATCCGATTGTTTATTGAGTGTAGGTTTTATCTCTTTGATCCACAACATCTCCTTAATTAGGCAATCAAACTTATTGTTACATGGCTACGCCAGCAACAAATACTCTATACCAGACATTTTTGATTTTGCTAAAGAGTTACGTTCTACTGAAATTGGTTCAGATGATGTTCTGGTCTCTTACGACGTAGTTTCTCTATTCACCAATGTTCCACTTGATGAGACCATTAACATTCTTGTTCATAAGGCCTTTAAAGATGACTGGTTTAACTCTGAACACGGTTTATCTATCGATAAACAAGGTCTTAAGGACCTACTTACAATTGCGACCAAAAATCAATCCAATATGATGGTGATCTATACGAGCAGGTTGATGGCGTAGCCATGGGTTCACCGCTTGGACCACTGATGGCAAATGTTTTCATGTGTTACATTGAAGATACCTTACAAGCAACAGGGAAAATGCCGCAGTTCTATCGTCGCTACGTTGATGACACAATCGTATTCATGCCAAGCCAGGTTTCAGCACAGAATTTTTTGAACACTTTGAACAATTCACACGATGCCGTTGATTTTACAATGGAAATTGCTAGAGATAACTCAATAAATTTTTTAGGTATGACTATCTCAAAAAACGATATATCTCTTGAAACCAAAGTATATAAGAAATCCACTAATAAAGGCTTATTATTACATTATGATAGCCATGTGGATATCAAACATAAACGTAATCTAATTCACACAATGCTTAATAGGGCCTACAAATTGTCATCTACGCATGACATTTTCCTATCAGAGGTTGATAATGTAACAAAGATTTTTCAAAAGTTGAATTATCCTTTAGATCTTATTAGTAATATTGTTAAGGCTTTCAACCAATCCATTAATACTTGTGTGACTCCTAGTAATACTAATGAAGATATGCTAACTGATTAATCTCCCCAGCCTATTAGGATTGTACTACCGTACAAGGATCAAACTTGTTGTAACACGGTTACTAAACAACTTAAACAACTTAGTGCGAAGATTGAAAACGATATTTTACCAGTATTTACTAGTCGTAAGATAGGTGACACCTTAAAACCTAAAGAAATGAAACCCAGAATCATTAATTCACAATGCGTGGTGTACAAATTTCAATGTGGTTTGTGTGATACAAACTATGTCGGTTACACTTGCCGACACCTTTACAAACGCATTAATGAACATAACAAAAGTATTATAGGCGATCACCTAAAACAACATGGCATAACTGGTGATATCTCAGAATACTTTAGAGTCTTATCTAAATGTAACAATAAGTTTGATTGCCTAATTAAGGAGATGTTGTGGATCAAAGAGATAAAACCTACACTCAATAAACAATCGGATTCCATCAAAGCTAAATTGTTTATCTAACTCAGTAGGAGGAGCTAATTACTTAATTAGCCCTCAATTAGCATTTCCTGTCACCAACTTTGGTGCTTAGTGCACATAATTATTATTGTTTTGTATTCACTTGATCTTGATAATGGTTCTATGATGGTACCGAAACGTCGATCTCTATTTTTGTCATTAAATTTTATATTGAAAAAGAAAATAGTTTAATAATATTTTTATATTTAACTTGTTCCTGGTAAAACAAACAAATGTTAATGAAATTTAACATTGTATCCTATTAATAACATGTATTTTATACTAATTTATATCATAAAAAGCAATACTTAATTGACCGGGCGTAGATTAGTACGCGGCAATGGCAAAGAATAGGCCGTACTGAGTAATTCTTGGTTGATTTTTGGTGTTGCTGTTCGGCCTTTCTTTGTGAACTAATTTAGCATGGTAGTAAATAATTTTCTGTAGAAGTGAATGTACACTAGTTTGTTATTAAATATGTTGTATAAAATGTTTCACAATTGCAAAATATATTATTATAATTCTATTCAATGTGACATGTATAATATCTATTAAATCAAGTCTTATTTAGTCTGTATACATCCGCCCTTATGGGGACGGGCATCACTCTCTGTTAACAAATTTCTCATGCAAAAATCGCGGAATACTCATTCTTGTGGTATATACTCTTTGGTGAAGGCGTCATATCGAAGTCGGATCCAAACAGAGCCATATATATAAAGAGTTTCGACATTGCGTTCACAGATTTTAGAAAGTCACGTGGGGTGCAAACCGGCCATATTTTGTGTCAAACTATGCTTATGAAGAGTATGGAGTCAAGTGATTTGCTTACAAAATGTATAACATTCACAAGGCTTTAAATATCGAATTTAATATCAAAACAATCAATTTGTTTAAAGGTTTTTGTTACGATAATAACGAAATCATAAAGTTACTGCGAACATGATTTTAAACAACAAACATAGACACATAACTGTACCAAGAAAAGATTTGCAAAAATCATTAAGAAGGATTGATTAGGGAGGGGCAGATTTTAGTAAGAGGAGACGTTTACACAGACGTGTCTACTCTGTAGAAGGACCTAATCACCTATGGCATATTGATGGCAACCACAAATTAATAAGGTTTGTTTGGTTTATTATTTTTAAACAAGTTTAATACTGTTGGTGTTTTGTGATTAGATAGACCAAGTAAAGCGTTTCAATTCAAACCAAAAGAGTTATATTATATTATAGAGTTATTTAATTAGATATTTGAAACATAATATAACAAAATTATTCAAAAGAAAAATAGTTATTACTTGCCACATTATTGACCAATGTGGTGGTAGATTTGGTGGAGGTGGTGGTGGAGGTGGATTTGGTGGAGGTGGTGGTGGAGGTGGATTTGGTGGAGGAGGTGGTGGAGGTGGATTTGGTGGAGGTGGTGGTGGAGGTGGATTTGGTGGAGGTGGTGGTGGAGGTGGATTTGGTGGAGGTGGTGGTGGAGGTGGATTTGGTGGAGGTGGTGGTGAAGGTGGATTTGGTGGAGGTGGTGGTGGAGGTGGATTTGGTGGAGGTGGTGGTGGAGGTGGATTTGGTGGAGGTGGTGGTGGAGGTGGATTTGGTGGAGGAGGTGGTGGAGGTGGATTTGGTGGAGGTGGTGGTGGAGGTGGATTTGGTGGTGGAGGTGGATTTGGTGGAGGTGGTGGTGGAGGTGGATTTGGTGGAGGTGGTGGTGGAGGTGGATTTGGTGGAGGTGGTGGTGGAGGTGGATTTGGTGGAGGAGGTGGTGGAGGTGGATTTGGTGGAGGTGGATTTGGTGGAGGTGGTGGTGGAGGTGGATTTGGTGGAGGTGGTGGTGGAGGTGGATTTGGTGGAGGTGGATTTGGTGGAGGTGGATTTGGTGGAGGTGGATTTGGTGGAGGTGGATTTGGTGGAGGTGGTGGTGGAGGTGGATTTGGTGGAGGTGGTGGTGAAGGTGGATTTGGTGGAGGTGGAGGTGGATTTGATGGAGGTGGATTTGGTGGAGGTGGATTTGGTGGAGGTGGATTTGGTGGAGGTGGATTTGGTGGAGGTGGTGGTGGAGGTGGATTTGGTGGTGGTGGAGGTGGATTTGGTGGAGGTGGTGGTGAAGGTGGATTTGGTGGAGGTGGAGGTGGATTTGATGGAGGTGGATTTGGTGGAGGTGGATTTGGTGGAGGTGGATTTGGTGGAGGTGGATTTGGTGGAGGTGGTGGTGAAGGAAAATAATATGAACACAAATAAAAGATGTTACTTTTATTTTTTCAATTAGTTATTATATTTGATGATATAAGGTAAATGATAGCAAAAAAATACATGTCGTCATTATACATGTTATTTTGAACAAGGAAAAGAACCTAATGTTGAAAAAATAATGATAAAGATAGATATTTATTCCATAATAATTTTAAAAATTCGTTTTATATTCTGGGTATCTGATTTTGTTGACATCAATATTTGAATATTGTTGAATAATGTGCAAGTGTATATAAACACGACAGTAGATTGAATTTGGGAGGTATATTTTTTATTTAAATGTAGGCCTATATAATACCAATTAAAAATCGTTTGTTGCTTGATCCTGTCAAACCCTAACACATTGCTATGTCAATAAATTAAATGAAGTTTACTATATACTGTATTGTGTCATTTTGGGTATTGTAATTGGAATAACGAGAAGTAGTTAAAACTAGACCTACATAATGCAAACAAGAAAAAACACGGAAGAAGATTGTGAAAGAGCACTAACAAAATTGAAACAGGCACATGAGTGGACTGACATAATATCATTGAAGGATGGAGATGGATCAGAATTTTGATACTTACGTGTGAACACATCGATAGAATCAAACAAACACAGAGTTGTTTGGAACTAGAGATAGATGCCATATTGGCCAGATGAAAGGGGCACAATCATTAAAAGATGAAGGTGTTAGGAAAATGACCAGGTACAATAACTTTGGCTACATGCAGTGTTTGTTGAAGGCATGGTGAAGGGATTTCAATCTACTGGTAGAGGTCTTGAACTGTTTTGATGTTGCACATACGTTTGTATTATGTTCCTGTGCTTGGAGGATGACTGTGTAGTTGATGAAGGATTCTGGTGGTGAGAGGATGCATTACCCATACGGGGAATGCATCCTCTCACCTACTGATTTTGATGTTGGAAGTGAATGTTGGGATAGTGTCTGTACTCACATTAGTCATGTATGTGGCATCGTTGTTTAGTCTAATAGTGCATCTATCTGTCTGACGGCCGGCTTAGTTTATCAACTACGAACTTGTCTTGATGAAAAACATAAATAATTCAACTCGTCCAAAATATAAAAAGTCTAACCCTCTAAATAATCTCTCTCAAACTAAAGAAAAACAGTTTAAAAAATTGTCAAGTAAAGAATCGATATAGCCTCAATACAAGCCCACTGAGATATCCAGCTCGTCCATCCAATTGAGTTTTACTTTGTATATGAATGAATAAAACATACATTATACGTAATCATTTTAACCGACAATCAGAAAGGGAAAGAAAGGAAAATTCCCGTTTTGGCTCAGACATATACTGTTTTGTACGTTTTTCAGCGTTTCCAAACCTCTTGAAATCATTCTAAGGCGTTCCATGCGATCAATGTCAAAATATTTGGGACATCATACATATCTAAGGCATTACCTGATTTCTCCCTACGAAAGTATTGAGTGTGTTCCGTAAAACCTTCAGTCGTGTACAGCGCTACCCGTGGATCCGGGAACATTGCTTCTAGCGGAGAAATTGCGACGCGGGTAGTAACTCCTGGACTGGCCCGCAAGGCCAAAAGTCGTCCAAACCTAGTTGCTGTGCAACAGTCCGTGAACGTTTTCTTATATCCGCATGCGCACTGTTAATTTGACACTCGGTTATGCGCCCCACACTTCCGTGTCGCCTCTTTCGAAAGCTCGCTATTGAAATATAGCCTACTTGCGCAAATAAATATAGATAGAATGAACTTTCAATTTTTAACTATCTAGTACCTGGCAAAACATTACGTCATTTGTCCAATTCAAATTTTTTCCGCGTATACTCTAACCTTTAAAAAAGGGGTTAAAATGCGCATGCCTGTAATCCTATGTTTTGAAAGAACCTACTTCAATACAAGCAATCCATAACTTTCTATACAATAACAAGGCCATATGGCTGCAGTCGCGTGCTCAAGTTGGTGTTTACCGACCGACCGACCAACCAACCGACTAACCGACCGACATAGTGAGCTGTAGAGTCGTTAGTCGGCACGATTTAGGCAAACTCATGCAGCGTCGTGCGATGAATGATCTCGTCGGGAGATCGTTCTGTTTAATGTTCTCCCGATCAGGCGCGGATCCAAGTGGGGTGACAAAACAGGGTGTCTAGAAAACTCAGATCTAGAAAACTCAGATCTCAGATATATCTGAGTTTTCTAGTTCCAGAATGGATCTAGAAAACTCAGATCATCATATGATTGGTTGGTAGGTCATTTGGATCATTCCATTATTAATCAGAAGGTAGGTCATTTGAAGTACTAGAGTATTATTGAAACTGATTACTGTGTACGTTTTCTTACTAATATTGTAACATGTAGAAGCGGCCTACGGCTTAAAATCATAAAGAAAATACAGGCGCGCGTTACCGTTAAAATGTAGGCTTAAACATTAGGTATGTACGAGTTGGTGTGGGTACGAGTTGGTTGAGGTACGAGTTAGCGAAGTTGGGAATAGGTACGAGTTATTTGGGTACGAGTTGACCACTTCTAGCCTAGTACCCGGGCCAGGCCTACTCTTCGCGATACATCGCGATAGCGCCCACACGTTGAGCCTTGAATTGCGTTTGCTTAGCTATAGGCTAGGCCTAAATGCTATCCTAATTTTAAAAGGTGTATACTGTATTTCTTTATGATTTAACATAGGCCGCTACTACAAGTTACAAAAATTATTAATAGTAGTAAGAAAACGATAATACTGTAATATTTCAAACAAGCTACCCTCTGATAATAATGGAACGATCCATTTGATGATCTGGGTTTTCTAGTTCCATTTTGGAACAAGAAAACTCAGATCTTGATATCTGAGTTTTCTAGATCTAGAAAACTCAGATATATATATCTGAGATCTGAGTTTTCTAGACACCCTGGCCTACTAAATTGATTTTTACCTTATTACTGTTATTTCTGAGAGTTGATTCCATTTTTATTTAATTGCACGATTCAACTCCTTGTACGTATGTATTATTTCAAACATTCCAACCATCAAACATTTTTATTTTACTTACATTTTTTTATCGTAATATATTCTTATAGAAAGATGTATGATTCCTTCGACCAGCTTATTAAATGAAAACGTTATTGAACAAGGCCAACATCCATTAAGTCGCGTGCTACAATGCATAGTGATACCGGACCGACAGACAGACCGACCGACAGACCGACAGACAGACCGACCGACATAGTGAACTATAGAGTCGCGTCCACGCGACTAAAAATGCAAATAACTAGATCATAATAATTATCATATATATATAAAAAAATACATATATATTCGCTCCATTGAACTGTTTGGCTAAAGGTTGATTAATATTTCGTTTTTGGATCTTTTATTGTTATTATAATGTTATCTTGATAATTAAATTACAGTATATATAGTATACTGTATAAGACATTGCTTGTACCTTTGTTCATTATACGATGTCTTTATCCAACCTATGGAGCTTATCACATTAAAAAAAGGAATTATGTAAAGATCCAAAGATACCTTTGCTAAAGCACGAATCCAAATATTAACGGAATAGTACAATACAGTACACTAAACAAAATTAATTAATTTAAATAATTAAAATTTAAACTACATTTGAAAACCGCAAATTGGGTGCATCTTTCTTAAGCTCTGTCTACACTATAACACTTTATGTGAAAAAAATTGTGATGTGCCCATATTTGGACACGATTACGTCATACCATATTTGAGGCACATCAGAATTGTTCTGCCAAACTAGTTTGATAGTGTAGACAGAGGTTTAGTATGAGTGATATAAATGATGTGCTTATAAAGCCGTTAATTAAGCTACTATTTCTTTATCATGGTTGCTACAACATTATTTTTTACTGTTTGGAATAAGTATTGCCTCGATATATGAGATACATCAGGTTTCCGATATATTAGTAATTCATACAAACATACAAATATTCAGGGCATTGCCTTAAAACATTGGTATAATAACAAATATTTATTTATGTTTACATTACATATCATTATTATAGTATATTACTACTAATGTTCTTGTTATTTTTAGAAATTATAAGTCATCAATAAAGCTGTCTCTTTTAGACCTGAACTTTCTACAATCATTAGCAAATATGGGAACCATGCCAAACGGAAGTTACTACTATGCTAGACCGTAAAACAATATATTTCCAATAGTTCCTAACTAATTACACTGGTTTACTGGATGTGTATAGGCCTATTTTGGTTTACAGAACGACCTTTTAAAAACCTAATCAAAATAACTAGTGCCTTTATCATAGTCTTTATATTCTATATACATTCATTATAAAAGAAATATTCCTAAAACTACATAACATTATAAAAATTTCGCAAAGTAATAACACTTTAAATGCTGTCTATCTAGTTTACATTTTCGTAACTCTGAGAACCATCCAATATGCGAACTGCTGCATCGTAGCAAAACTGGTACTGCTCCTAAAAGATTAAGTAGTACACTTAGTATTAGTATTACACAACATAACATACAACAGAACTGTCACACTTTTTAATAACTACTGTCAGGCAGTAGGCCTACTATTTACAAAGTGCGAAAGCTCAAATATTACAAAATGGGACAGCAGTTTTTACAAGGTGTGACAGTTTTGTTAAAAAGTGCGACAGGTATTACAAAGTGCGACAATTATTACAAAGTGCGACAGTGCAGTCGTGATCTATCAGGGCACTGTTTCAGCAACAAAAGAATGGATAATCTCGGATATTCAATGACATTGCCAGGAAGACCAACACTATTAGACGGATACCGGGATTCCCAAAGAAGAACAATGGCGGAGAGAAATTTAGGGAAAATCTAATCCCATAAGCCTGTATGTCCCGGAAGCTTTTATTTTTTGCATTACCGAAATGTACTCAGGTCAATGCTTACGCCCTAATGCAATAAGGTAGTAGTTATAACTAATGAATAATTCATTTTGCATTGCTTACCTACGAAAAGTATATCAGCGTCCCGGATAAACTAAGTTATCTATCAGTTTTGTAACAAATCACTTTATCAATATTGACAGATAAGACTGACAAGACCAATACTAACCATGTTGTCTACCATATATGGACATGATTTACGTAATTTTTTCACTGTATGGTACACATCTACTAAAGTTTCTTCTTTGATCTTCTGAATAATTGATGACACTGCACAGTAAAGTCCACATCGTCTTGCACCATCCCTGATGATGGAAACATTCGGTGAAATGTAATTATAACGGCTTAACTGTTATGTCACATTGTTTGAGATCTAAAAACTAGAATTCCCACCTTTACAGGACTGCACTTGTCTTAAAAACGCATACTTATTAAAATAATGATTATTATTGTAATTATCCATTATCAACTGTTATTGCTGCTGCTATCATTCTCCTCCTTTATTAATAGTATTCCTAATTATCGTTATTATTCTGACATAATTGTTTTTACTATTATTGGTTTTATTAATATAATATTTAAATACGTACTGGCAAACAATGATTGCAGGATATCCTTTACAAGACTGCTGTTGTCTTTCCACACTTGATATCAGGGTTAGAAATGAGTCAAAGTCTGGAATGGAGGCTCCAATCGGCCATTGTGTGCATATAAAATGATATATGTTTCGCTTTTCTTTTCCCTAAAATAAAAAAATACATCTATGCTTGAATTTTCTTTAGTTTTTTTTACAAGTTTACGTGTTTTTATTAAATGTTTTTGTTGCAAAAATAGAAAAGAAAACAAACAGTAAAAAGGAAAGCAAAGGTTAAACAAGTTCTGAAAATCTGTGAAAACTGAAAACAAAGAAAACTAAATTAATTACGATCTACAATCTACAAGAAATCTACCAACTGTAGACCAAATGAAATTCTAACATTAAACAAATATTCACTGAAAATATTTATATAATAATTTATGTTTGGAAAGAAAAATAATTGTTCGGAAATTAACAGAGTTAGCTGGTATATATTGTCTGTCTATGTTAAGCATTTATTCAGATTTACCTTCTGCAATGTAAGCGTCTGTTTAACGATGGAATGTTTGCGTTCAGACGACTCGAGTTTGATAATGTGATCTCCATATTCCAGTTGTTCACTCACGTGTTCAGGTATGTACCTTGCGTACGATTTGTCTTCTAACTCATTCAACGTCACTATTATGTGGGAATCATAATCAAATACCATGCTCCAAAAGTCAGTGCATGTATTTACTGGTACCGAGAGCGGTGACTGAGTTGTAATAAAGGCGTTTGCTTTCATGGATCCCTGGTGATAACAATTCAAATAATTTAGAATATTGTAAATATTTTTTCTCATAATTCTAAATCACATCTATACGAATAATATTCAGTTTCTTCCATTAATTTTCTAAGCTCTACACTAACTGTATAGCAAGTGTGCAATCGACACATTGATGATGCATTTTTAAGCAAGACAATTATCAATTTAACCATTTACATAAATTGTTTTTAGAAATAAAAATAAGTAAATAGGCCTACATACTGGACAGAAAGAAGCATTGATGTAATAGCCTCCATTGGTCGATGGTGTCATTAGATGAAGACGGGTCATGTTTACTAACAAAAAAGACATTAAAAACTTACTTTAATATCATTATTATTTTTTTCTTTGATTCTTTTACATCAATGTGTATTACCTATGAATTAATGAGCATACGCAAGAGTTTGGTTCATTTGGACGTAAGGCAATGAGCAACCTAAGTAATTTGACCAATGACAAGCGATAGATTATTCGAACTATCAAGTGCCATTGGTCAAATCACTTGCGTTGCTCTTAAATCCTTGTGTTGCGTCTAGTGAACACCAAGATTAGGCTTCACATTTGGACGTAACACAAGGACGTAAGAGCACCTCAAGCAATTTGAACAATAACAACGTGATGGAATATCACGAATAACTGTCAACTTGCGTTGCATTACGTCCTAGTAGGAACCAAGCTTGTAATGTAGTTTTCACATATTTGTCTTAATGTACACCACATTTTAATGTATTATAAATATATGTATTTATAATTATTCAGTGACGGCTTACGTGGTATAACATCATGGAATCTGTTTTGTATTATATTTTGTGCTTCTTTTCCAGACGATACCAATTCTTCCACTGGATTTGGTGACAAGCTTTTGAGGGTCTGTAAAAAAAACCGGTTATGATAGTATAACTAGGAATGTACCGTATCCGTCCGACGAGTTATTAATCCATGTATGAAACTTAGCAGGACATTCTCACACGGTAATATATTATTTCTTGTAGATGCTTTAATAGTAGAACGTAATATTATTTATTTATTTATCTCTTTCTTTCTGTGCTCTGTATGTTCTGGGTTGACCAACTAGCATAGGTGTTTAGCACCTGTTTGGTCTTTCCTTTCCCCCTTTTATAATTGTTTTGTCTTCTTTGTATTGTATATGGCAGAAAATTGAATAAATAAATAACAGTGATTGTCTCTAGACGAGAACAGGCCTAGAAATGTGACTGTTTAAAGTAAAAAAGACATAAGTATAAGGCCTACGGGAGTATAAAGGGAGTAAAGTTATAGTCAAGAGACAAGAAACTGCAGATGCCCACAGTTTATTATCTATACATAGTAGAGTATGAGTACCGGTTTGGCCTACTTTAAGAACCTCGCAGCAGGTTGTGCAAAGAAAGTACTATGAGTGTAAGTAGGTAACGTATATACATTTTTAATATTAACTACAACTTTGATTGCAATCGTTTATTTCGTATCCAAACACCTTTCTTCTTGTAATAACTTCAGGGTTTGTTTACATTTATTCAATTCTTACACAAAGACCAACGTATAATTAGTATGTTACCATTAGTTGATGAGACATTAAAGCAGTGTCTTCTTCATTCTGTGTAGTTGTAAGACTATGTAACACAAGTCTCAAGTCCAGCACTGGAATAGACGTCTGTCCACAGAACAACACTTCAAGTAGCAACTCGTATATAAAAATATACTGCTCCTATAATAAATTAAAACCAATATTGCAGGGACCACGTCATTTGATGGTTTTATCAGGTTCTGAACACTTTGCATAATTTTGTTTTACAATTTACTTTATTAGCATAAAAGAAATTCCACGAGTAAAAGTTCCTGGAATGCCCAGTGTTACAAAATAAATTTTAAAAAAATATATAAATAAAACAAACAGGACAGGACAAGGGACAAGGTTTGTGGAAAAGTGTTTAAATAAAAAGGTTTGGAGCATGTAGGCCTATTGAAATTGTCTTGTTATTTGACAAATCGTCATCCAACAACAATAACAAACCATTCATTATTTGTTTTATAGCACAATTACTTTTTAAAATAAAATATTTATTATTATTTTGACCATTTTATATCACGTACCGAATGGCTCAAAATCACCAAAGCCCAACTTAAAATCAATACAAAAGTTACGTACGTAGTTTTAGTAAAATATTGTAGATCTAAATAAATCTAGTATTTTTTTTAACATAATTACTTGAGTTTGAACCATCTGTATGCGCTTATCTCTCATTCTTTTCACAAAGTTGAACACATCAACGCTTTGTTTCTCTTTCAGCATATCTAGCATTGCAGAAATTGCAATTACGGTACCTGTTCTTCCAGCTCCAGCACTATCAAAAATAAGATAAAAAAACAATGAATGTAAAATCCGATCCATCTTCAATTACCATAGTATGTCTAAGTTTAGAGCGTTGATTTTTTTAGCCGATTGTAAAATGTATCCATTATTTAGGCACATCTTGAAATTCAGTGTTCCATGTGTAGCACACGCGATTCCTGAATCATATGCAATATACCTAACCTTTCACCTCACTACAGTAATACATTATGGACCAATTTGTATTATTATTTCCAGACATGCTAGTGTTAAAAGATAGCAGACAATTGTCTAAAGCCGGCGATCTGTTAAGTTAGGTTCATAGTAAAAAATAAAATATAAATTACTATTTGAGAATAATGACTAATATATACTAATGAAAGCATCCAGCAACCAACAAACAAAGCACTATACTTGGCAACATTTTATTTTACCAAGTAATAACATATAAAAACAAAGATGATGAAAAAAAGATCCTCAGGGAAATTGAACCAACTCAACTGTATAAAGGCTGGAACCATTACACCAAACTCACATTCACAACGTTGTAGTATAATTATAGCCTAATCGCACTATAAACAAATATTCTTAGGCGGAGGTATGCACTCTCGGAATGCCTTTCTTTCTAGTCTTAATATGTTTTTCTTAACTTTAACATTACATTTTTAAACGTTAAATTACCTGCAATGAACGATGATAGGCCCAGTGTCTGGTGGCGCTTTTTTCTTTTCATCTTTAAATTTGTGAATGAAATCCACGAGATGTGTCACCTCACTCGGTACACTCTTGTCTGGCCATGATATGAAGTGATAATGCCATACAAAATGGATCTCTTCAGACCCTTCCTATAGATTCATTGAATGTTCAATATATTATTCCACTTTGTAAAATATTTGACTAAATTTGTGGGTTTTTTGCCTGTGTTTTAGGTTTTTTTCTAGACAAATAATAAGTTACGTTATTACTGTTGCCGTATCTATTTTTGTGAGACAATCTATTCGATTGGCAAATACAAATATCAATATGTTAGGCCATTTTAACTAATCTTATTGTACCAATGTAAACGCCAGTTTATGTAATGTATGAATTATCAATCTTCATTTAAATATTACCATTTGAAGTAGGAATTTCCGAATGATATAATTTATGTTGTCCTGTTCCTCAGCATTTGTTACCATGATATCTCCGTAAAGGCTAGAATTCTTTAAATCCGGCCAATATTTTTCAGATTTTTTCTGAAAATTAAATTAATGAATTGAATTGTTTACATTTTATTTAATGAAAGTGCATTATTCCAATAAACATGTATGATTAAAATATACCTAATCGGGCAAATACTGCCTGTTTTTATTCCTAATCAAAAGGTTATTTCACTCACAATTAAAACAATACGGTAGCAAACAGTTTTGTCAAACATGCTTGACCATAGGTGGGCTGAGGTGAGCACATGTTTAAATAGAAGCCCAGAAATGGCACAAAATTAAAGAAATAGACCTCGCAATTGCATTCTTTACCTCATGTTACAATTGTTATACTACTCAATGTAATCTAACAATAGGATGCTGAGCTCAATTTCATCAAAGATTGCGACATCCAGGCTTCCAAAACTTTTGACTGCTTTTTTCTTGGACAATTGGTTTCTACAAAATGCAACTGGTGACCGCAACTAGAATTTGTCGAAGCCAATTATAAGATCAAAGGACTGTTACAACGTCCTATCGTGGCAAGGTGAGCTCAGCATCCTGTTGTTAGATTGCCTTGTACTAATTAAATACCCTTTTTCCTTCTGAAACAGTTGTTACCATAACGACGACAGTAGAATTCTCTTGCCAAACCATCCTCCACATATCATTTGTAGATGCTACATTTGGCCCTGTAAGTACAATAATATAATTATTATTACCATGAATTTCAGTTGTGAGAAAAAAGTATAGCAGCATAAATTCAATGTAGAGAACAATGTAATGTAAATCTTATAAATGTCGAAACTTAAAACAATCATTACCTTGACATGCAATGAATTCCTGTGATTGTTCAAATCCCTAAAATTGACATTTAGAAAAATGGTAAATAAAATGACTAGTTAAAAAGTGTTTAACTCTATATCAACAAAACCGATTGATAGTTATTCCTAACCTTTCTTAATTCTATTTAACTTAACTTACAGTAAAGGAAATAAAGTTGTAACAAACCACGAAAGAATTATAATACTCAGTCAGCTTTAAGAAAATATAAGAGAGGTTTGCCATACTTCCCAAAAGTATAAATTACTATTTCTAAAGCTAGTAATTATAAATATTATATATATATATATATTTAATATACAGATGCATGGCTTCTTATGATTTCAAAAAATTGAATGAACTGCATCAGTTTAAACAAATATACGACGTCGCCAAAGATGATCAATAAAATAATAAAATACATACATCTATATAAGAAGCGTTGATATAGTCAGATCCAGCAATGTTTTCTTGAGATTGCAAAACCACTCTGGAATGATCATCTAAAATAAGTATTATATATCACTTCAATAAAATACTTCGAGTGACTTTGGAATTAAAACACGTGTAATGGTTACAATGATTCCATATAAAGAATTGGAATGATTACAGAAATAATACAAAATAATATAAACAAACGAATATAATGAGTAATAACAATTATTATTAATATTGTTGAATGAAAACTCAACTGAACTCACATGGAATAACATTTGCATATCTGTTCTTAGTCTTGTTTACCGAGCTTTTTGCTGCTTTCCATGGATGCAGTGGTCGATTACCAATGTCCTTTATAAAACAAAAATATTCAAATTTTACTTATTCAATCAATACAGTAATGTAAATGTTTTCCCTACTAATTAAACGCAGACAAATGTTTTGAAGTTATGATTTCAAAAGCACTGCAACCCATGAAGCCAACATAAGTATGAATTTGCTTTAAGGTTCAGATTTATAACATTAGCTTTAGAAAATAAATTTCAGATTGAACATATAGGCCTACCTCGAATTCCTTCTCAAAGTTTTTCACTGGATCAATATTCTTTGATAAGACGTACGACTGAAGATCTTGAATAGCAATTGGTTGATGTGTAACTTCATGTGAACTGGTGTTGGTATATATTGGCTCTAAGTCAATCTCATTGTTAGAAATGCCTCTTTCATCATTCATGCTGGTGTCAATGTCGGCATAATTATCCACTGATCTATCGGCCTGAATGTTTCCTGATATAATAAACGCAAATGTACATTTTGTTAGTAGAATTTATTAGTAGAAATTATACTCAGTTTATCATGTTGAGCTTGAAATGAGTTTTATTTTAAAGATCGCTGATATTTAAAAAAAATCTTACATACAAGTAGACATGTATGTACACAATTTCAATTTTAAGTAAACAATTTTAACCTGTTTTATCTTCTGGCAAAACAGGTACAAAGTCTTCAGGTGGTCGTTGATCAAAGTGTTTTGATATCTGATGTCTTCTGTAGATAAAATAATCAATGCTTAATGGATTTGTAGTTAACTGTATACTTTTGTTAAACATTGATTACATTTATATTTTATATAAGTAATTGTTCAGACAAGATCGGGTAACTTAGCATAAAGAACAGAAAACCGCAATAACAAAATTCAATTGAGGATTTTATTATTCTTCGCAAATACTAAAATACGGCTCTGTTTGGTGGTCTAGGTATGTACTGTGTACTAAATGGATTTAACCATTTAGTAATTAAAATTACTAAAACAACATCATGTTTATGTACCTTTTTATTATCAAATAAATAATGATAATTATGATAATAATAAAAGCTGCAGATCCGGTAACTGATCCTATAATAAGACCTGAGAAAAGAGGAAAAACAATATTCTGTATATTAAGAGTCTGCATTGTTTATATTAAAAATAATTCTTCAACTACACAGACAGATTACATATATTATTATGGTCTTGGTACTGTATTACTAGCTTTAACATTCTAAAACAAACATTTGCAACTACACCGTTAGGCACAAAACATTGTATTGACACTTCTAATTATACTACAACACATTTATTTTGCGCGAAAAAAAGATCAAAAGCACATTGTATCCTAATTTTGCAAAATAATTAGATTTTTAAATTAGTTTTAAGGAATCGAAAGTGGGAGTTTGTTCTAAAGAGAGGATGAAACAAAACAAAAGTGCGACCAGCAAATGTAATTTGGAACAGGTAGCACTAATTTGTCAGAGGAGCACAATGTGAAAACATTTCTACACTTACAATATACTATATACAATATAATTATTATCTTAACATGATGAAGTTTATTGCATTATCAACTTAGTGTGTATTATGAGCATTTAGGTTTTGTAGGAATACCATTGGCCATATCATTTTTAGTCGCGTGGACGCGACTCTATAGTTCACTATGTCGGTCGGTCGGTCTGTCGGTCTGTCTGTCGGTCCGGTATCACTATGCATTGTAGCACGCGACTTAATGGTTGTTGGCCTTGTTTATAATAGGCAGGGTAAGATTATACCTGTGTTTGATGGTCCATCTTGAGCTAATGTTTTTATACTTGTTTCCTCTGAAAAGTTACCATACCCCTTTAATGTCATTGCTGCTACCTAACAAATGTGAAGAATATTAGGGTTTTTTTATTTAACAATTATAAGCAAAAATATTTCGACATTACTGATATAATGTTTTAGAATTATGATTGAATTCAATTCATCTTTATTGGTCTAATTCGAAATACAGAATAAGACAATATTTGTTTATTCACTGTCGCATATGACAAAGTTTGATAATAGTATAAATCTGCATTTAGATTGTTAATTATAGTGGAGAATGGGATTTATTATCACGTACGTGCTAGGCTAAAATTGTACTCACTTTCACAAGGTAAATTGTATTTGGAAGAATGCCATCTTGTATGTTTATGTTCTGGTCTGTAGTTGCCTTAACAATCTCCTCGATGTTATTTGATGTGATAGAGATATTGTACATTTGTACTTTACATGGATTTATAGAAGATGGAGACCATTCTAAAGCAATAGACGTCTGAGTAGATGAGGTTGCGGTTATATTTGGAATTCCCGGAACTGTAACAAAAGAATTAATCAAATATATGATTGTTATCTAAAATGTTAATTCTTGAAATCATTAAATTAATTACCAAATTACCAAAAACCTCTACCACCAAACATTATCATAATAGAATTATAGACCTTGATTTAAATATTTCAATTTATGCAAATTAGGCATTATTATACATTTTATTTTTACCTTTATGTTTATTTATTCTATTTAGTTTCCTAAATCGTTTTCATTATATTAAAAGTAAGCTTCTGTCTTGAAATTATTTTTGCTTTGGTGATGACAAATTTTAATAGGCTACAATTCATTCTGAGCTTATGCTTTCATTTATATATATTTAGCCTAATTTGTTGCGTCGCGTAAAAAGAGTTCAACTTTTCCCAAATACAACCATCCCAAAAAAAAAAATTAATAACAAATCATTGTTACAACAAACATCGCTGCTATCTCAACTGATTACTACATAATTAATTACTAACTAAATATACTATAATTGCTATACCCCTCAATTGTTTTGTTTGGTTTTTTTTTTCATTGTTTAACTTACATGCAGTCAGTGTTGTCATTATCATTTTGTCGGCAGGACCAGTGACGTTTTGAAATGATGCAGATACTTCAAATGTATACGTAGTACATGGTTGTATATCGTTGTCAAATAGAAGCTGTGTTTTTTCCGTAGTTCCTACTTGATTGTTAATTTCTGTGCTAAGTGAGTAATGATACATTATCTTGCTTTCCACTTCTTTGCTGCATCTTGATTCATTCCATGATATAAATATTGATCGTTCCTCGGCTGTGTGTTTTTGTAACTTTGCATCTAAATAATACAATTTCATATAGTATTATTGTTCTAATCTATTTCAAACTCAATCGATGCAGAGGGAAAAAATCAAACATCTAAATGATAATAGAAAAAAGTTAACATTAGGCTATTATGCCTACTTCTTGATAAACTGTACAAATGTGATTATCCGAATTTGTTATTTATTCCATAAAATAAATTACAATTATAGTTTACATTAATTCTGAATAACCTATTGTGTTGTCTAATAAAGAAAATTACAACGACCAGTTAATATTAAGCTAACCAGTGTCTTAATCGAAATAAAGAACCGAGTACAATACGCTTGAAACAGGTGATTGACACTAAGCAAGTAAGACACACTTCAACACACATACCAATTTATGTAGGCCTACGTGTAATTACTTTTTCAGTAAACAAAAATTGCCAGCAAAATTAAAATACCTGACGGTGCTGTTAGTTGATTATAATCCTCACTCCACGGTCCAATAAAATGTTCATTATTAACTAATCTTGCTTTAAAACTGTGTTCAACGCATTCCGATAGATTTTGAAAATTCAAAGCATTGTCGCTGTCTGTTTCATTGGCAATGTGTACTTCCTCATTTGGTAATTTAACTTGAACTTGATAAAGTAGAATGTCGTCACATTGGATGTTCTCATTACTGTCATCAGCCACCTGTAACATTAATCAGAAGCCTACCGAATTATTCAAGTTTAAGTATAATATAAAGACCGGTACTTTTCATTTTGTACTGTTATTGTTTTTCTCATTTTTTGACAGCAATTTTATTTACATCAATATCATCATAAATCTTCATATTATTTTCATTATTATAACATTTTTGTTATTTTCTAATGTTTTTTATCATCATTTATCATCAGTGGTAGGCCTATAACGTTTTAAAAAAATTTAAATTTACTTTATTGTGGTACTGTTATTCATTTCCTGCAGACCTATCAGACAGGTGAGAAAGGCAAACTGGTTTCTATACTTTCTAATCCCATTTTAAAGATGAATTAAATAGGGTGTTTTTAAGGGTACAGATTGGTGAGTGAATTTAATGTAAATAAAATGCTGTTATAAATATCTGTTATTAGGTGATCATTTAGAATAAAATGATCACCTATTGTTATTGTATGAAATCTTAATTTTTTTTTTTTTTATTATTTTTTTTTTTATTCTTTCTGTACAATTTTTGTGTAACAAATATCTCAAAAAGTTAAATGTCAATGATTACCAAAATTTCACAATGTCTTTCAAATACTGTAACTTAGTCATAATAAGCTTTTCAGCGTGATCACTGAACCGTGACGTCATTTATACGCCATTTTGTGAAATCACATTATGAATCATATCTCCATAATTCATTATCACATATTAATGAAATTTACTACACGTAAACTTCAGGTAAAGGTAAAAATATTAGCAAATAAAAACTTGCGCGTTTCAAGGTCATTCGCGTGAAATCGCGCGTTAAAAATTTAAAAAGCTCAAAATTACGTTTTGATCAATTTAGAGCATAAATTAGGCCATTTGCATGTTTTAAAAAATTACTGCGCAAAAACGTGTTTTTGCGCGTGCGTACATAGAAAGCTTAAAAAATACCAATTTTTTGTACAAATTGCATCCTAGTCATCTTACTTAGTACATTCACTAAATTTGAGTCCATTCCGACTTAAAATAACGCTATACGAGCACGTTAAAAATGACAAAATGCGCACATTAATTGTACAAAAGTGCTAAAAATGGTAAAAAATAAGGCCTTTTTAAAATGAATATAACTCTTCAGAATGGAAGATGACCCCCATTTTTTTAAACTTATTATGGAAGTTAATGAGTTGTAGATATAAATGTATATACCCATTAGACATACAAAATGGTATGACGTCATCATTTGGCCACATGAATTTTTAAAATAGGGTTTTTTCCCATTTTGTCATAGACCACCATATTCAACAGAGCGTAACTCGCTTATCTGTGCTCGACTTTTTTTATTTTAAATATATTCTACCTCAACTAATTATGTTACTCATGAGTTGCCAATATTTTCATTTCGATGACGTCATCACGTCTTAAAATTTGAATAACGGTGGTTACGTAATTTCACCTGCAACGTATAGTTGAATTCCTTACAGGTCTTCTGAATTAAAGTTGACCTTGATGTTTATAGCTTATTATGAGAGCTGGTGAAATGTAGATATGAATGCATATACAAATTAAGCCTATCGAATGTTATGAAGTTATCATATGGCCAGTTGAAGCAAAAAAGTAGTTTTTTCATCTCTTTCGTCAAAGTTATACAAATTTCAAAGGGCGCTCACCGCGCTTCTACGTGCCAAATTTTCTTACAATTGTTATATTTTATTGCTCAATTCGTTATCTTTCGATATTGGTATCCACAAGTTTATTTTCATAATGTCATCAGTACCAAAAAGTTAGATCATGATGTGTGTCCGTAATTTCACCAATGCTACACTGTATATAGATGTACAGTATATACTGTATATAATGTATATGGCATATGAATAGGCAAAACTCAGCACTATAAGCGTATAATAGGATGGCATACATCAACATTTTCCGATTGTATGTTAACATACGTGCATGTTTATTAATATTAATGTCAATAAAATTATAAAAATGATCACCTATAATTCGTCAAAGTGACGAATTAAATTCTAGTTATTCTTCTCTTTGTTGCCTTTGTAGTTTATTACTATTATCAGGGAAGCTATTATTATTCCAACTTTTGTTTGTTAAATAAAATACAGAACTGGTTTAAATTCACAAAGTAAAAATCTAAAACAACTTTAAATTATGTTTACCTGAATGCTGATGCCAATTTCTTTTCCAGAAATAGACGTGAATAATATATTCGGCGAAATCAGTGGTTCTATTAATTTAAACGAATATTATTAATGCAACAATTAAGCATAATGTACCGTATGAAGCTACAGTAACATACGATATTAAAGGACGTTTTAAAGTCTTATCATATTATTATCATAAGTATATAAACCGTTCTATTTAGGCATAACATTGGTTTTTTTTGTTTTTTTTTAATTATTCCTTGAATCAATAATAGTTATTTATGGCTAAGTAAACAAACTTTTTTTAAATAACAAAATAAACTATATTATCATGTGTAAATAGTTATCAGTAAAAATAAAGGTTTACAATTCTTCATAGTATAACACTATCAGATTTTATTATGAAGCAAGCGAATTAAGTAAGAAATAGAGCATGTTACCGGAGCAAAATGTTTGTGTTTCCCCCTGCGGACTTGCTGGACCAGTAGATTCTGTATCATAAACGTTTCTTGAATGTCGAGCGTAGAATTCAACGTTATCATTAGGTTTAAGTCCGGTTACGTTCACAATAGTAGTGTTTCTGCTACAAATAACATTCCATTCGGCAGCTGTACTCAACCTGTACCAAAGTTGATGTTCTGTGATGATTTCTGTTCCATAATCTGCACCATAGATCCAGTTTACGTCAAAAGAAATGGATGTTGCCATCTGTTTAATGACTCTTGGCGGCTCGCTCAAGTACGGTAAAGCTTAATGATAATATCAAAGAAGTGGTTAAATTGGCCACAGTGAAAACTGTATAAGACATACACATAAGCATTAGACTGGAAACAAATCATATATGAGTCCATATAAAATATTTAGACTATTCATTAATTGTTTAAATCAAGTGTTTAAACCAAGCCAAAGCGACGTTATTCTATAAGAATTTTTATTGTTATAATTATTTAACCATAATTTGGATTTTAAATAAAGACTATGCGTACCAATACTGCAGTTGGGTCCAGCCCATGCTTCATCACACCCATCATCACAACTTCCAACATCCCGATTGCAAGTATCAGAGTTGTTGCAATGACATGGGTAGTTGCACAATTCACCGAAGTAACCCATCGGGCATGGCTTTGTTGATAATATAGCTTGTAAAAAAACACGTCTATATCAATATCAACCAGTAAATATCCGACGAGTGACACAACAGTGACAACTATAGCTCAGTTCAAATGTTAACGTATATAACATGTAATACATTAAGCTACAAAACAAAACAAACTAACTTTATCTCTTTAAAACGTTTATTTTACAAAAATACAAATACCTTGGCATTGTGGGCCTTCATATCCTTCAAAGCAACTTGATGTATGGTCACAGCCTATTGCATTGTCACAATTGTCACAATTACATTTCATTTGACATCCGGCACCATAATATCCAGCAGGACAATCTTAATACATAATAATACATAATACTTGTTACATTAGTAAGCATTGTAAGCATGAACATAACGTTTTGAGAACAGAGGCCTAAATACAAAGACAGCAGAGACTCCTGTAATTTTCAGAATATTCACAACTTTACAGTTAAATAAAAATTATTTGAAATGTTGATGAATTCAATTTAACTCAATTCAAGTTTATTCATTGTAATATATTCAAGTAGGAAAATTGATAAAAAGTAAATAGACACGAAAAAAGTTCAAACTTGCTTGCAATAAATATTATTTTAAGCTAACCCTATCTCTATTCAATCAATCAATCAACGTAAACATTTATTTTCTTTCTTTCTATCAATTACAATAAAACAAATGAATAAGGTATTAAAAAAGAAAGTACTAATTTCAAATAATACATTTCGATAAATATATATATATAGACTATTCAGTGGACACTCATGTTAAAGAGACAATTGTTGGGTCCCAGAGGTGCCCCTTAATAGGAGTTATACTGTAATGAATTCATGATATGAATATAACTAAGTCGGATAAATATACGTGATGTAATAACAATATTGTTCAGAAACATATTAGTATTTGTGTTTCAGATTATTATGTTATTTTATGTTACTGTTCAATTGATAGCGAGCATGTATTTAAAAAGATTGATATTATTGTTGCTATACATTAAATACATTAGTCATTATTTACCTACACTACAATCCAATCCTTGGTATCCAGCAGTACAGCTGCAGCCAACAGGATCTGGAGGACAGACCAATTTACCTCTGCAAGAGTGTATATTACTAGAGCATCTAATGCCACAAGTACGGCCCCACAGGTTATAGCCGCATGCTATGAAAAAAATGTCGGTCGTTAAACACTAACTTGAGCACGCGACTGCAGCCATGTATATGGCCTTGTTTCCCAGTAATTTTAATAACGACTTATTTCAATTCCATCATTTAAAATTCTACTCTGTAAAAGTGTTTAATTTGTGTTACTAGATGTTATGCTCGCTTCGCTCGCGTGCCATCTAGGTCGTGGCTACAGATAATTCTCTAATCTAAATATAAATTTACGTAAGGGCAAAATTCGTTAAATCGCGCCTTACTTCTAGAATTGTTACTAGATAGTAACTATATAAAGTTAGTTCGTACTTTCGGTACTGATTTTAACCACCTGATGTAACCCTGTTTACTAATTAAATTGAGTTAGATAATTAGTTATTGACGATTAAAACGAATTTAGGTTCAACGATTTGCACCAAATAGGGGTGTTTTCCGATCGTGGTATACACTGTCTAATGGATGTCCATCTTGAAAAATACCCGCACATAATAATACAAGGATGCTTCGCATTTTCCTATCTCCTCCTACGATAATTGTTTTTAGTCGCGTAGACGCGACTCTATAGTTCACTATGTCGGTCGGTTGGTCGGTCTGTCTTTCGGTCTGTCTGTCTGTCTGTCGGTCCGGTATCACTATGCGTTTTATCGCTTTCTGAACTTATCTTGATATCAGTTTAATCTAGCTAAGTCAATTTTTCACAGAATATTCCTTATGGCCAGGAATCGATGTGGTTATGTTTTCACGGTGCGCAATAAAAAAGTACGCGGTCTACGCACGATTTAACGAAATCACGTTTGTAATCATATCTTCACAACCATGAATCACAATTAAATAAAATTTGGTACTCATAAATTTCAGGGCATAAATCATCATATGGCAATACAATTACGTGCGTAGCGCATGTAACGCATGCGTACGCGCGCTTAAAATTTTCAAAATTTATTTTCGATGAAATAAGAGTACGTTTCAGGCAATTTTAAGCGTTTACAAAATTGCCATGACTGCGCAGATTTTTGCGCGCGCACTGCGCGTTAAATGTTATTGCGCACTCTTTTTGCCCGATTTCTGTTTTCTTGACTTACTTAACTCGAAATTACGTTATACGAGCACGTCAAAAGTGACAGGCTACGCACGTGTAAATTAAAAAAATAAAAATGTTTTTAAACATTTCAACATTTTTAAACATGTTCAGTAATTTCGGTCAGTATAGTTCACTATGTCGGTCGGTCGGTCTGTCGGTCTGTCGGTCTGTCTGTTGGTCCGGTATCACTATGCATTGTAGCACGCGACTTAATGGCTGTTGGCCTTGTTAATAGCTGAAAACCGGTTAAACAGATTGAGTATAGCATCATAATGTTGAAGAAAAAAATACTATTTTGATAGATTTAATATACGTTTATACAAATGTATTGATTTGCGATGAATGGAACATTCCAATCTCTCAGTCTGCCTGTTTGGTTTAACACAAGTAGGTAAATTTATGAGCCCTTGATTTAACACATAGGTAAATTTATGGGCCCTTGGAGAATAAACTTGCAATACTTTGACAATACTGTAAATACCTATTAACTATTTTTGGTCGTCATTTGAATCGAAATTTCTTACTGTGAGTGTGCGTACTGTTAGATATAATTATAAAAATATATACAAATAAAATGTATTACTGTGATTGTGGATAGGCTCTACTGTCAGATATATAAACACATAATATACAAACTTTATTACTGACAGTTGCTTCTAAACGTTTGTATTAATTGATAATTATTAAAAAATATACGTTGTCGTAGTGGTGTATCGTTACATGTACTTTACTATTTCAATCGAATATAATAGGGGCAGTTTTAACAAAGTATTAAATCGAAATTGCGGTACGTACATTTGAAATCGCCAGTTTGTTTACGCTGAAATTACTGTGTATTCGAGAACCATATGTCGACACGCCCTAGATGGAACGCGAGCGAAGCGAGCGTACCATCTAGTACACAGTAATTTAAGTATAACTGACGATTTCAAATGTACGCACTAAAGGACTTTAATACATGTCGTTTATAGGAAAGATTAATAGACACGGTGATTTATGTAGTCATGTAGTTAGCACCCTGGGAATTACTTCCGAAATTTGTGTTTTGTATGTAATATTGGGGTTGAGGGATGGGGAAGAAGATGGGTGCAAAGAGGAACAATTTTTAAATATATTCTTTATCCACTTAGTAACGAAATATTTGTTCTCATTTTTTATAAATATATACCATTAAACACAGCAATACATTTGCGATTTAATACTGTCATAGTCGATTGAAATAGTAAAGTACATGTAACGATACACCACTACGACGTTTATTTTTTTTGTAATTATTAATTAATACAAACGTTTAGAAGCAACTATCAGTAATACAGTTTGTTTGTATATATGTTTATATATTTAACACAGTACCCACAGTCACAGTAAGACATTTGCCCTTCAAATGTTTTGTCTTTTTTACTCTTTGGAGTAAGCTCTATCATTTGAATTGACAAGTTATTCCAAAATATGCCTATAAATATGAAATTTATATTAATAATTTGGTCTTATTTTCAAACACCCATAGAAATAATCTGACAAAAGGTCTCAACTACAACAATTGAATAATCAGATATCAGTATGATGAATACATAGGCCTAATGAGGCATTTATGCTCTCATAAGAAAAGCTTCTTTCATATATTTTATAATTTTTTTACAAATTACTTGATCTAAATTACATTTATAATTCATTTCAACTAAAGTTACTAAATGTTTGGTAAATTTTGATCAAAAATCAATCAAAATAAATACAAAAGAAAAAATTGGTTATACATTACATATATCTAACTACAGTATTGTATTAGACCTGAAGGTTTTAAGTTTAACCCCAAGGGCCCATACATTTACCTGTTTGTGTTATTACCAAATAAGTATGAGACTGAGAAATTTGAATGTTCTATTCATCGCCAATCAATACGTTTGTATAAACGTATATTAAAGATTTATTGTCCCTTTGACTAATTCCAAAAAAAAAGTATATCGAAAAAAGTGGGTAATTTTGAAGTATCATAATAGTTATTAACTTTCACCAAAAATTAGTCGAAAAAAAATCATTTAACTAAAATACAGACGTTTTTTTGTTCAATCGAAACATATCTCATAATGCAACGCGCTTGTTTGGCTACTCTGTATGCATAATCATAAAACTTCCTCGCGATCTGTGTGAGAACACCTTCTCAACCATGACGAGTTGTAAACAATCCTAATTAGCATCATGCATAATGCATACTCGTGGTTTAAAATCTTTGTTTACTTTCGCTCTCGACGATTTTCCAGACGAAATGTAATAAAATTAATTTAACTGTCAATTACGTAAACTTGTTGTTTTTTTGCTCGAATTTTCGACTTAAAGTGAATAACTTTAATATTACTTTGATATGGCAAATTTAAATTTAGAATATTTTGACCTTAATTTTTAGTCACGTGGACGCGACTCTATAGTTCACTATGTCGGTCGGTCTGTCTGTCTGTCTGTCTGTCTGTCTGTCTGTCTGTCTGTCTGTCTGTCTGTCTGTCTGTCTGTCTGTCTGTCTGTCTGTCTGTCTGTCTGTCTGTCTGTCTGTCTGTCTGTCTGTCTGTCTGTCTGTCTGTCTGTCGGTCGGTCGGTCGGTCTGTCGGTCTGTCGGTCTGTCTGTCGGTCCGGTATCACTATGCATTGTAGCACGCGACTTAATGGCTGTTGGTCTTGTTTGTGTTTCAACAATAAATCTTTAAATCTATTAAAATAGTATTTTAAAAATATTTATGATGCTGTACTCGAGCTGCTTAACCAAGCTATTAAAAAACAATTATTGTAGAAGGAGATAGGTAAATGCGAAGCATCCTGGTATTATGTGTGCGGGTATATCCAATAGAGAGTGTATGCCACGATCGGATTGGGGGCAAATCGTTGAACCTAAATTCATTTTAATTGTCAATAATTATCATAATTAGCAAACAGGGTTACATCAGCTGGTTAAAATCAGTACCAAAAGTATGAACCGACTTTATATACCATCGAGTAAAAATTCTGGAAGTAACGCGCGATTTACCGAATTGTGTCCTTACGTAAATTTATATATATAGATAAAAATCAACACAACATCTAGTTCATTAACCAGCGATTCAAGAAAATTGGCTAATGATAAAATAAGGTTAATGTTAAATGTTTTTGTATCAATTAATTAATCTTCATTTAATCATAATCACCAAAAAAAAAAGAAAAATACATTATTAAGATGGAGGACGTACAACAAAAGCAAAGCCTGAAAAGGAACAAAAATTACACTTAAATAAGATTGCATTGCCCATCCACCCTCATGCATAAGTACTTGTTAATTAAACGGGTGTGCTTATATATCTGCGAATCAAAATTATTAAAGCTATACGAGTTTTTTTGATTTGGCAGACTAATCGAATATTTGGGTCCTGTCGAAAATACAGATTGAATGTAGTTTTAATCTATTCCAAAATATAAAGACAAAATACGTACAGAAACGTCAACAAATACCTGTTTCACATTGTGTTCCTTGAAATCCAGGTGTACAAATACAAAATCCCGTTTTGTCATCACAAACGCCACCATTGTAACAAACTGGACAATCCATTTCACAAGCTGGTGGATTCCACTTTGGGGATGGGCAATCTGAAATATTTATGTTATTTTAACCAGTGGACACACAACGAAAACAAAAATAGGCCTACCTAATAAAAGCAATATATTGTATGATCACATAGAAGTATATTTATGCAGAAGTATTATATTATATTAAAGAAAGGAAAATAGGTAGTATTAAAATGCCAAAAAGGTTTATAAAGGTTTTGTTGAAGGATAGTTTAAGAATGTTTTCTAAAATCCCAAGGTCTACATGGAATATAGAATGTTCTTTAAGTTGAAAATTAGAAGGTGAGTCTACACGTTGTTTGCAGAATCACTGGTAAATGAGGTATTTATAAATAACAGTTAGATGAAGCTGTTGTATTTGCCAATACATAATAATTATGTACATAGAGAAACTATTACATTTTTTTAATGTTAAATATTATGGAATTATAAAATGTTAAACTAAATATTTTGGTATAAGATTTAAATAAAATGAAGGCGAAAACGCTGATGAAACGTTGTTAGCGTTTTTTCAGTCCTGCTATGCAGAATTACTGCTGGTTTACTTACAAAAGGATATACTGTTATTAAATATATTTACAAACCTCCTCTACAACCCAACCCATCCAAGCGTTTTACCTCTTACAATCAGTCTCATGATCCCGTTATAACCGTCAGGCGCATTACCCTGGAAACATTCGTATACGCCACCATCCTGTGCTCGTATATTCTTAATGTTGATTGATAGTGTGTTGTTCCATATGACATTACCATAATTACGTCTCCATTTGAGACCATCAACTTGTGCTGATGATTCAGCCTGTATGGTGACAGAATCACCAACGCTAACCGTCATTGTTTTCCTCAAAATATTGATATTAGCTAAAAATGATATTGACAAAAAAAACGTTATAATAAATAATTATATATTTTTTTATATAATTCTATTCATTAATTATCGTACAACATGTATTTGATTATAAACTGTACTACAATAATAAGCAAAATGTATACACAAACTGCCTGGAAACTAACATGGTTTCACATTACATTTTTAATTGTCTTAAATTATGTTTTATACGGAAGCCCGTTCGGGCCACTAGTTAATTATATTTTAAGAGTTGTTACATCTGGCGGCCGCCAGTTGTCTAATGTTTATTGAAAATGTGTTAATTAAATTTGTTAAATTACATTCATTATCATTATTAATAATATTATAAAGCAGTCGCTTTAACAATGCAATTGAATGTTTTACCTGCTTTACGAATTATAACAATTGCCGTTCTTGTGCAAACATCTCTCAGTTTTGCCTCAATTGAAAATACACCAACTTGGCTTGGTATTTTAGTCGAGTCAATAACAACTTTAATACTATAGAATCCCGTTTTTTCGTATCTTCCTATTACAGTATCAGTTGGAAAAACGTTCCCATCTAGTGAGGTTGTGGTCCAAGTTATATTGTTTAGTCCTCGTTCGTCATTTAGTACTCCTATTGTAATGTCCTTTGTACGATCACCTTCCAGTGTATAACCATAAATTACTGCATCCTGAGTTGTAACTTGTGGTCGATCTGAATAACCTGCTATGTCAAGTATAGGATCTGTGACAAAATTTAAAAAAAACAAAAACCTAAATTATTTGGTTTAATGTAAAACAAGTAATCAATACTGTAGGCTAAGTAGGCCTCCGTGCGCCATGTCATACATGAGTTTCCAATTTGAAGCATACAATAATACTGTACATAAATCTGTTTTTGTTATTATAGTAATAAAAATAGTACATAGGCATAATCAATTCTGTCATTCATTCTCATTTCTATTCGAACAAATATCACAGTCATGATAGTGTTACTGTATTTGTTGTTTCCCTAAGTAGATGGATTCCATCTATTGGGAGACGTGTAACGGTTAGTTTTAATTTAGGATAAAGATTCCGTTAAATTCAAACACTGCGAATTGGTTCAAATTGGATTTTTATTTTCAATAAAAAACAGTACTGCTGTAACATCAATTATGTCTTGATGGAAAACACATAAAGTAAGTGACCCTACCTGTGTAACACAATCGTCACGGAAAATGGTCAATCTGAGAAGGATGTATTCAGAGGGATCGATTGTTCGGGTTGAAGGCAAGGACACTTAGACAATGATAAGCGGATTCCAGGATTTTGAAACTTGGTAAATAGACAATTAAAATTTACTTGAAAGACAGAACCAGATATTAAGAAGTTAAGAAAAATAAAAAGTAATCATTTATAAAGTTCGTTTTCGTATTATTAAATTAACAGGGTCTGAACAAGAAGTTGGTACAGTAGGCCTAGGATTGAAATGCCCTTTAATGAAATAAAAAGCAAATAGATTCAAACTCGCCGATAAAGACAACACGACAACATGTGTTTTCTTACCTTCACATTTAAAGATGTATTGTCCCTTTGACTAATTCCAAAAAAAAATTAAAAATTGGGTCATTTTGAAGTATCATAATAGTTATTAATAACTATTATGATACTTCAAAATGACCCAATTTTTTATTTTCACCAAAAATTTGTAAAAAAAAAAAAAATCATTTAGGGCCTAACTAAAGTACAGACGTTTTTTTTTCAAAAAATAACTTTGACTTCCAGTCAAAGCTTTCGATCAAAACATATCCCATAATGCAACCCGCTAGTTTGACTACTCTGTATGCATAATCATAAAACTTCCTCGCGATGTGTGTGAAAACACGTTCTCAATCATGACGAGTTGCAAACAATCCTAACTAGCATCATGCATAATGCATACTCGTGGTTTGAAATCTTTGTTTACTTTCGCTTGCGACGATTTTCCAGACGAAATGTAGTCAAATTAATTTACCTGTTAATTACGTAAACTTATTGTTTTTGGCTCGAATTTTCGACTTAAAGTGAATAACTTTAACATTACTTTGATATGGCCAATTTAAATTTAGAATATTTTGACCTTTATTTTTTGTGTTTCAAGGGGCAATACATCTTTAACTGAATGTAAATTTAGTAGAAATCCTAATGTTAACAAAAAATACTGAATTACGAACATATCGTCCACTCGATAATGATGCTCTCAGCTTGGAATGTTTTACACGAATATTAATATTATTTTACAAATAATTCCGTGTACTGATGATATGCTTTGTTAGTTTTCAATTGATCATTGTTAGCCCTACTATAGAGTAATTTATTTGGAGCTTACACTTTTACAACAGTGGCACTCGACCAAATGGAAGGTGCATCCATAAGAAATATACAAAAAAAAACATGATATAGTAAACAACAATTACAATAAGAAGTCGATGTAGGTCAACATGTCAAAACAATTTGACTACAGTAACTACAATACCATTGATAATTATCACTACAGCAGCAGGAAACCCACTGACACCTAAAAATTCAAAACTACAAGAAATACACATATAGAATAAGTTAGGAACTGTACAATATAAAATAAATTGGGCAACAACAATGTAGACCTAACCCTATAATGAGATAGATATCAATCATTTAGTTTGATTTAGATTGATATGAATATTACTCGCTCAGAACAACACATCTGTGTGACATGTGTCACACAGCCGCAACTACGGCTCTTTCGGACATGTAATTTCTGGTAACCACCGGTAAACAACGGTAAATAGCCACAACTGTACACATATAAATGTAAAAAGTAAATTTAATAATAATCTTTGACAAACAATTCTTTCTTTTATAATCCAAACCCAAAAAAAAACCCACAAAAAAAACCCAACCAATTCTCAAACAATGATACAGTATTCCTATTCCCCACAAACTTTATACAATTCCCCAAATTTCCCAATCCTTCCAAACAAAATATCAACAATCTTCTTATTGTCAAATAAATCCCCGAAACCCCCCTTTCAAAAACAATAATATCACAAGATGAATAATTAAACAATAATAAATGTCCACAATATTGTTCCTTCTTGCCTTCTCTCCTACGCTGACCCGAAAACAAATTAGAAAGATAAAAGTTAAAGTTTAAGTTCTGCAACTAAACAACTCCCACGCCTCTGCTCCCGTTCTGCTGGTACTCCCAATTATAATTCTTCTCAAACTGCAACTATTTTCTGACATATAAATAAATTAAATACAAAGTTAAAATGTTTCTTGATGTCGTTTTGTACTGCAATCCGCTCCCCGACCAATTATTTCTTTCTCCGTTTCTACGTAAAGTTACTCTTCAATATTTCCAAACAATTCTTTAAATGCACCTACTTCGCTGTTTCCAACAGTTATTTCTTCCGTCAATTTACATTCACAATTTCAATTAATCCTCAGTAATCTCAACAATTAACAGTTCTACATTTAAGTACAGCCTTATAGTATTACTTCCAACTCACAATTTATTAACTTCATGTATATCACTTTATTTCCTTTCTGCTTCAGCTCTACATCACCATAATTATTTCCAACTCACAATTTGTTAACTTCATGTATATCACTTTATTTCCTTTCTGCTTCAGCTCTATATCACCATAATTCAATTACTTCTTCTCCTGTACGTCTTAGTTTCTCATATCAATATTCACCTATCCCTTTCTGGCTTAACATAACATAGCCCTCCTTCTCTGTCTCCTCTCAATTTCCATCTACCTCAAAATTCCCTCAATTATACCCATACCACCACCTTATCCTTCTCCACCAATCAGCAACTCACACACTAACTTAACTCTTACACCTCTCCTCCAATCAGCAACCTCCACACAATCCTTCTCTGCAACACAAATACTCTGCTCCACTGGCTTCACACAATAGCTTCCTAAAACAAAAGAAAGGTTCAAATAGTGAAAACAAAGGGAAAGTAAGAATGAACTAGCAAAATATATATACAACATTATGTCACTTGTGACAACATGCTCTTTTAACATAGTGCTTACAGTAACGATCAAAGACATTTGATATGGAATCGACGTCATACATATAATAGTAGTTATCAGTTCCACCTAATACATTTAATTTGGTGTTCAGGTCACCAGAGATATAAATCTTCCCATACATCTAAAATGATTGACATCGATTAACATATATTCTAATTTGGTATATTCTTCAATCCTTATGCCATTGAGTTGGTTGCATGTGAATAGAAAATGTTGAATGTCCTCTAAACCATTCTTACACGTTTTACAGATACCTATCATAATCAGGAAGCCACTTACAACTCCTGTGACCTAAAGGAAGGGTGTTAGAACGTAGCTTGAATTTGAGGCTAGCACCTAGAATGTCTGTACAATCCATTATTTTTCAAGGCACGGATTAGACTTAATAAGAGAGTATGTCTGAAGTGACGACTTTCTTAGCGTTTCACTTTTCCAAAATGCACTGTTTGTGTCATGCATCACCTCTTTAAATCTCTTAACCCAATGACTATCAGGGTCATTGCCAAAGTAGGAAGTTTCGAAAATCGAATTGATGTCCAAATTAATAGACGCACACGTCTTAGCAAATCTGGGGATCATTTTATAGCGTGGTTCTACATTTGTAGTTGAACTTAGACACGTATTAAGCATAAAATTAGGCCAACGGTGTTTATCCATGTTCATTACATAATTAATAAATTTGACTCTAGATATATCTTGAATAATTGGAACCCACCCTAAATCCCCAAATCCCCATAAAAGGCCTCTTTAGGTGTATTTCTACTAGCTTTTATGTACCGCGCCATTTGTAATTGAAGTGACTCAATTGTATCAATTTCTTTCCTGCTTTGGCTGACTCACACTGAACAAGCATAATTTATTGTAGGAAGAGCAATTGTTTTCCATAAAATGTCACCATAAAAAATTCTACTAAAATTTTCAAATCGGTCTATAATTGACTTTATATAAGCAATGACTCTATTACCTTTATTGATGATTTGGTCGATGTGAAAATGATCTGGGATATTTCTTGATATGTAAGTACAAAGTTATAGGTTTCAACCTCAGAAATATATTGATAGCCCAATTTCCACATCTTATTGTTTACGCGCTGTCCAACAATAAGGAGCTTCGAAATATATATTTATCGAAATGAATTATTTGAAATTCAATACTTACCTACATTATTAAAGTACCTTAATAATTTATTATTATTGTAATAGTTTAGGAAAGAAATGGAAATAAAGGTTTACGTACGTTGAACTTGATTGAAATAGTAAAAGTACATGTAACAATACACCACTACGACGTTTTTATTTTTGTAAATTATTAATTAATAAAAATGTAGAGAAGCACACTGCAAAAGCTATAGTTAATTAAGTTTTTTTGTTTATATATTTAACAGTACCCACACTCACAGCAAGAAATGTGTGCTTCAAACGGCGACCAATTAATGTTTTATAAGTTTATGCCCTAGGGCCCATAGGTGTACCTACTTGTGTTATACAAAATATTTATACTGGGAGACTGGGAGATTGAAATGTTCCATTCTTCGCAAATCAATACGTTTGTATAAACGTATATTAAATCTATCAAAATAGTATTTTTTTAAAGAAAATCGGCCTGCCTTCAACTGTTCAACCGGTTTTCAGCTATTAAAAACAATTATCTGCGAAGCATCCTTGTATTATTGTGTGAGGGTATTTTTCAAGATGGACATCCATTAGGCAGTGTATACCACGATCGGAAAACACCCCTATTTGGGGCAAATCGTTGAACCTAAATTCGTTTTAATCGTCAATAACTAATTATCTAACTCAATTTAATTAGTAAACATGGTTACATCAGGTGGTTAAAATCAGTACCGAAAGTATGAATCAACTTTATATACCATCGAGTATATTCTAGAAGTAACGCGCGATTTAACAAATTTTACCCTTACGTACGGTAACTTTATATAGATAGATTATTACTTGAATTTGTTATTTCTCAATTAACAAAGACGGGTTGGGTAGCCATACAAAGATTTGATACGTCACAGCCAATTGATTATGACAGAAAGCATAGCAAATAATAAATGATTTACAGACACATCAGTATTTAAGCAAAACACCCAGGGTAAGTCAAGCTAAACCCGATACGTGACAAACATATAGGCCTATATTATACAGGTGACCCAAAAACCATTTCTCGAATTTCACATAGAGAACGTCCTCTATAAAAATGGGCTAGAAATAAAATGTAATTTTTTTTTTGAGTGGGGTGTAATTGTCTAAGAGCAGAAGAGAGTGGTAGTGGTGGTAGTAGTTTGTCTATAGACGACATCGTAGGTGTCCGGATAGTTAACTTTCTAATGGATAAGTCTAAAGTAATAGGCCTACAATGAATCTGTAATGCTTATTTACTTACAGATCATATATTATACAGACAAGAACAATAAAACAATGTCAATTTACTAACCTTCACATTTTGCCGAGTATAGAAAACCACATACAACTAGCAAAATACAATTAATTACAGACATTGTCTTCTCATTTATGTAGCTATCTGCAGCTTATAAAAAGAAGGTTTGATTCTTATAATTGTGCATATAACTTCCGTGTACGTTCATGTTTGTTTTTCCATGATTATCATTGTTGAATAGAATAAGTCACCAACGTCAATATACCAGTTCACCGGTACTGTACTATAATAGCCGTGAATTAAAAGGATTGTTTACCTAAGGTAGTATAATAGAGTAAGGTTCCAATGAAAAACACGTGACTGTATATCAATATTTTGTGTGCTTACGGATCATAACAGGAGTAGTCACCTTTCAATGATTATACATAAAGAGTTGGCCTAATTTCTTTCAAAATCAGAAGCATATGACTTGTTTTGCTATAGATTCTGTTTTTAGATATCGAAAGACGGTTCAATTTAATTCATAAGAGATCATCTCAACATTATTCTACTGCAGTTACAGCAGTAACTATAATTCTATTTGACACATTTAGTAGAATTTTTATTATGATATAAAAATAAATGTATTATGATTCATCCTCAATTTCTTGTAATTTGGATGTTGCTAAACTAGTCAGAAAAATTAGAAATGTAATATTACTACAGGTCGGATTTAACCAAACATAGAGATTCAGGAATGTAGGCCTATTGTCATTATACATCTTGTATGCAAATATACGAGTCACTGCAATATTGTGATTACTTTAATTTCGTTTTCTCTTGGGACCATTTTGCCATTTATTTATTCTTTTCATTCAATCAGTTTAATAGATAAATTGAAAAAATTTACTGTAAATCATCATGTCATTTCTAACAGTAAAATTCTGAAGAGTGTGCACAAATTGGACAAAATTGATCAAATTTCTGGGAAGCATAGCACCGTAAGTCAGAGGAAAGGCTATGTAATATATGCCCACACACAATACGTTTCAAGTATTATTCGCTTCGTTTTTTTAAATAGGCATAATCATAATTCAGGTCCATTCTTTACTCTACTACTTCTAACCCTCATTTAATTATTAATTATTCATTCAAAGTTTCACCTTACAAGACTTCCTGTTTTGTGCTGCTCTAAAAATGAAAAACTTGTTTAGCCTATTTGAAGCACACAGTGGTCATGAAATGCTAAAGCCATATAAACAAAGTGAAAAGTGAAACAGAACTTTTCTAGAAAAACAATTCCCAGACAAACAACACTTACAATGGTCTACATTAAAGATGTATTGTCCCTTTGTCAAATTCCAAAAAACTAAAAATAAAAAGATTTCGAAAAAATGGGTAATTTTGAACAATCATAATAGTTATTAACTTTCACCAAAAATTAGTCGGAGAAAATATCATTTAACTGAAATACAGACGTTTTTTGGTTCAAAAAATAACTTTGACTTCCAGTCAAAGTTTTCGATCAAAACATATCTCATAATGCAATGCGCTTGTTTGGCTACTCTGTATTCATAATCATAAAACTTCCTCGCGACCTGTGTGAAAACACCTTCTCAACCGTGACAAGTTGTAAACAATCCTAATTAACATCATGCATAATGTTACATGTATACTCATGGTTTGAAATCTTTGTTTACTTTCGCTCGCGACTCAATTCCAGACGAAATGTAATAATTAATTTAGTTGTTTAATTACGTAAAATTGTTGTTTTTGGCTTGATTTTTAGACTTAAAGTGAATAACTTTAATATTGCTTTGATATGGCCAATTAAAATTTAGTATAAATTGACCTTCATTTTTTGTGTGTTTCAAGGGACAATACATCTTTAAAGAGTACTAAGTGCATACTGTACTGTCTACAACTTTTGGCATACGATACGCAAAACAATGAAACGCCCTCAGGTGGCAAGCAAAGAGAGAGCAGCTAGGCCTAGGCTTAGCCAAGCCACTACTCTCTAACTACTCGCTGCTGCTAGCTACACTGATGACCCGGCCCCGTCCGTCCCATTGTAAATGATGATTTTGTGATTAATGATTATGGCGTCTTATAAACATCAAGAAGGAAGACCATTAAAAAGACCAAGATTGGGACCTCCAGATGTTTATCCACAAGATCCAAAACAAAAAGAAGTAAATAACCAGTTACTGTTACATTTAGGCCTATTCGTGAAGCACCTGCCTGAACATACTTTTATTAGTAATTACTGGAAATATTCTAGGCTAGGCCTAGGCTAGGCCTATCTATAGGCTAGGCTAAGTAAGCTATACTAGTTTACTAGGCCTAGGCCTAGCTAGGAGAGAAACGAAGTCTAATTAAACCTTATATTATAGTACCTTGGGCCTAGGCTATATTATTAATAATATTTATTAGGCCATATAATATCTATAATTATATACTTTTCTTTGCTTGTTGTTGGAATCCTTGACCTTGTAATTTGTTGTTGTGGGTCTCGGCTGGCCGCTCTGTTCTCAAGATTTCTCGGGAAAAAAAGACAGCCCAACAAAACTGTTTAAGGCTTTTCAATGTAACTTTAGCCTAGGCCTATTTATTAGGAGGTCTCTGTTCTCCAAAAAAGAGACCCCAACAAAAACTTTTCAATAGCGTTTAATATAATATCGAAGATTTCCTTCCTTGCGCAATTTAAATCAAATTTACTCGATTAAAATTGCGCAGATAATTTAAAATAAAAGTAAACAATGTGTTTAAAAAGATAGTAATAAAAGATTAACATGTTATTAAAATTTAGCAAATACACAGTGTTGTGCAGATTCAAATTTCACAACGAAAAATTGTTGTACTATTTTATTTTAATTTTAAGTTGTGCATAACATTTTGCATTCGCCCAAGGTTATACCAATATTCATCCCTATACCATGCCTACTTCATTACTATTATCCTGATGTTGATACAACTGATTTTTGTTATAGGAAATGATTTGCACATTTTTTTTAGAATTTCTTTTGCACATTTAAGTTTAACATAAGAACTGTTTCAACGATGTGATGTTTGCACATTATTGGATTAAAAATTTTTACAGATTTGTACATTTGAGGGTGCCATTTTTGCACAAATGTGACTTTTTGCACATTTCACTGCTAACAAACCTTCAACAAAAACTTTTCAACACTAGTTAATGTAAGGGATTGTAAAACTTCTCAATATTGTGTTATATACAGTAGGGTCTTTGTTTTGAAGATTTTTCGAAAAAATAATATACCCCCCAAAAAATGGTCTTGGCTACTGTACTGTAGGCTTGGAGGGTTTTGAATTTATTACTGTATTTTATTTCTAGGATGAATTAACAACTAGCAATGTTAAACAAGGTTTTACTAATCAGCCCAGCTTCTCTGATGAGGTAAGTAAAGTATTTGGTAACATCATCAATTTATAAATACAACAATAGGCCTAATAATTTTAACACAATTTTGAGATAATACTGTCATTAAAATACAGTATTTATAAAAAAATAAACACCCAGCTTTGAATTAATTCCTCCCTAAAATAAACTCCACCCTAACACAATTACTGTATAATTATTATAACATATTTCTATTTTTGGTAGAATTCATTGACTTCCATGATTTACCTAGATTTACCAAGCATTTTGTTACACTTTTTACTGTATTTTATCACTTCTTGATATTTAATTGTGTTGTCAAAATTAATTATTTTATTTGGCATTAAGGTGGCCTATTCAACAACAACAAATGCTTTATTAAATACTAATATGGAATATTATGTAATTCTTGATTATGACATTTTTTTTTCTTCAGACGGGGACTGCCAGAAATAGTCACATTAATCATGCTAAGGTAACACAATAATTTATAGTTATACATGTTAAAAATTAATTAAATAGTAAATTTAAATTGAAAACATTAGCTTCTTTCAGCATATCCTACTACTACTGAATGTTGTTATTTTTTTTACTACTTTTTATAGTACTTGCTTTGTTTGTTTGTGCGTGCACAATAGCGTTCACAATTTTTAAGTTATCGTCCTGAAGGTATATATACACAGAACATGCCAATTAATTTGCAGGAAAATTCATATATTGGTCAGTCACAAAAGCTTATTAATATCTTACTTACCTGTATCTTTCATACAAGATATTAAATAGCAAGCCCTCTGTATTCTTTTACTGTAACATGGCCCAAAATATTACCATGCGTCCTCTGTGGCAAAAAAAAAAGTACTTCACTCAGTTTCGAAGTGCTTTCATTTAACTTGTAAATAAATTATTTTTCTAGTATTTTGTGCATTTAAAAAAAAATTTTGATTGAAGATATCATTATCAACTTATGTTTAATTTAATGTACAGTATGGTTTTTATGTTTGCAGTTTGGCACATATTTCAGTGGCATAGTTGCAGAGAAACAAAAGTTAAACACTCTGCAAGATGGCGGACGAAGGAAAGTATTGGTATCGAGGGAAAATTTTTGGAATGTAAGTTACAAAATAAAAACATACAAAAACTTGATCACAGTGATTAATTAAACAATTTTGTATTAGTTCATTCAGGCATCCTTCAGTCAAAAATTGAAGCGGCCTCCCCAAGTATGCCTGAGCAAAGTATACTGTATGGAATTCTCTGGTATTGCTAGTAGAAATCATTTGAAATGGAGACCAGTTCCATCAGTATTAGTAGTACACAATGATTATTAAGCTTCAGCACAGTTTGTGGATTTTCCACTGTATGGAATTTTTTTTTATAATTGATTAATTTTAACCAATGAATTTTTTTAACTTTTAGGTTACACAAAGAAACACTAGTAGTATGCATACTTGGTTTCAAGATTTGGCTGGAATACGACCACTTGCCATACTTGCTAAGAAAGTAAGCTGATTGTTGTTTTCGTAAACCAAAAATGGTAGCTTTTTGCATTTTCAGTTATTGAAAAATTGTTATTTGTTCCATGCCAGTTGCCTTTAATTTTATAGCAGGTCCAAGATTACCAATACTTCACTGGTACTGCCTGGAGCTCATTGAGATCAAATCCTATTTTTAAATGGTACAAATATGAGAAATCCAATACTTTATCAATATCGGCTTGTGGATGCAATAATATTTCAGTTTGATAGTGTTGTTTTTTTTTTGGCTGATTTTTTGCAGGTTCCGTTATTTCACCGCAAGGAAGAAATATTCCGGATGCTTGCAGAACACCAAGTTCCCATGATACGTGCTACATGGCTTCTTAAGATGACCCATGCATCTACACAAGCTATTACAGATTCTAAAGTTAGGCCAAAACGTGCACAGAGTGATCCATCTATTGGTAAATATTAGCAGAATTATTATAATGTTTTTTGTTTTATATAGTTACCATTGGTAATTGAAGTAATTGCATTTTCCTATAATAAAATGTTTTTTATGAAATTGTTTCTTCAAGATGGTATAAATATGGCATCAGGTAAAACAACATCAACTAAAATTTATTGAAGATTAAATGGCTCAGGTTAAGATGATCCGACTCCACCTATGTTTTGGCATTAAGAAATACCCTGGTATTGGGGTAGAACCAGGATTTGGACCCAGAACCCTTGGATTGATAAGGACACATAACCGCCAAATGTCATGCAATCTCAAAAGTTCATGTGACCAGCATAAAACTGCTTAAAACAGAGATAATCAACCTGTAGCCACTACAGTAGAACTTTATGAAGAGGACACCTCAACCCCAGGGACCCACGAAAGTGTTTCTCCAAAACTGACGGGGGGTTTACCCAGAATAGGAGTTGGCCATAGTGTTGTAAGATGTATTACCCCTCATTCACTTTATAGTAAAGTGTCTTAATATGATTCTTAAATAGGAGTTTCCTAAAGGTTCTACTATACAAAAAAGACAGCAACTTCTATTTATTTTTCAGAGTGGTGCCAAGTGATTACAAGGTTTCTCAAGGAAATTTTAAGCAAGATTGCTGATCCACACCAGACACCTAGTGGACCTAATCCTGTTTCAACGCTTCAGACGCCAACGATTACTGACAGTGACACAGCACACAAGATGTGGGACTACATGACAACTCTAGCAAGATACTTGTATGAGGTAATAATGAAATGTGGCTTACTATAGTCCTGTAGAGCAATTTTATTTAGGTAAATTGTTATATGGGTTTTAATATAGGCTTAGATATTTACTCAAGTAAGTTGGTGATCTACCCACTAAAGTTAGAGAGAATTTCCGTGAAGCCAATTTTAAGTAAATAACTAAGCCTAATACCGAAGCATTAGCAACGTTCCAATTGATACAGAGTTTTATCAATTTGCATTTCTGTCAATACATATCAGTACTGGTGAAGAAGTTTTAGTATGTCCAGATTAGGTTTCACTTTGGTTTGAAAAAATAAAATTGTTTAACAAAAGAATGTTTTGTTTCTATGATTTATGACTAGTCTAGTTTACACTTTGAGAGATTGATACACAAACAGTAACTATACCTTAACCCAAGGGCTTGGAGGACCTATGTGTCTTGTGGGTCACATGTTGAGTAATTTTAATGATACATTTGTTTTACTTATGTTTTAAGGTCAACATTTTAAGAATTCAAGTAACAGTGTATTTAATAACAAAATTATGTGGTTTTCTTTTACAGGAATGTATGCTGGATTGTCATGAGTATTTATCATGGCTCGTTGAAACGGTGGAAAAGGTGAATCCTAAAGATGACAATATTCTACGTCTTGTACTGCCAATAGTAATGCAGGTTAGTGATTTTAAAAAAAAATTACACATCTAATCTCAAAATAATAAATAATTTCACAAATTAACTTTCATATTTTTTTCAATTTTAATTTCATGTAATGATATTTTAAATGTGCTGTATATTGTTTGTTTTTAATTTGTAGTATGTGGAAGAATTTTGTAAAGGTCAAATTCTGTCGCGAAGGTTGGCTTACTTCTGTTGCCGTAAACTTGCTACCTTTTGTTCTGATGCTTGTAACCCACCGCAATCGCCAACTTTGTTAAGCCCTGCCAACAGGTAATCACTTGTCATATATATATAAATTTACTATTGATAATTAACACCAGAGGTTTTTTCAGTTAGAACCTGGAAAAAAACGCGAAACACGAAGATCTTCATGTTTGGCAGTCAAGCGTTGTGTTGACAAACACGAAGATTCTCGTGTTTGGCAGTCAAAGTGTTAAGCTACTAGAATTTATAGTGTTTGGTGGTTAAAATGTTTGATTACCAATCATAGCCCATACGTTTAAATCCTTATGATACCACCGCACAGGCTATCTAAGCCTCATATGAGATTAAATTTCAAATGTGTCTATTTGAATTTGTCTTATTTTAATTTAAACATTTAAAGGTTTTGGAAATGCCAGTAGCTGCTGGCTGCAATGTAATTTTAATTTTCTTGGACAATAAACACGTTTTAACTTTTATAACTGCGTAGATAAGTTAAAGGTTGGTGGGGAAAATAAAACAGTACTTTCAGGTACCCATGGGTTTTTGTGGGTGCTATGCTGAAATTAGGCTGGGTGGAAGAACTTAAAATAGAACTTAGGCTAGGTAGAAGACATTGAAAGTGAATGTTCCATGTTAAATTTATTATATTTCAACCCCTGTCATTGTGGACAGACGAACGGGTGCTGTTTGGTGGCAGCACTTGACACGAAGGGACTTTAGGGGAGAAGAAATTTGTGGTATGTGTCATCCACACCTGTGCGTAATTCAGCCCAGTAGGCTGCAAGTCACAGGTTATTCCCCCATTTACATAATACTACAGTTACTGCATTTTGTATACTCTTTAAATTTTTAACAATTATTTTTGTGCGAATGGATAAATCATATACACTCTTTTATTTCAATGACTGCATAAACCTCTACATTGAAACAAACTAGAGCCATTCATTGTTGCAGTGAAAAATTTAGTTAATTCAAAAGGAAACCATTTGTTTACGCCTTACTGAGTTTTCCTCTTTCACTTTTGTTAAAACATTATGCTTCTTTTTAACAAAATTCCCCATCTATAACAATAACAAAACTTGCTCTTGTTACTCTATTATTTCCTTCTGTTGTGGATTTAGAATAGGGTGATAAATTAAAATTCAACTCAATAGTTGTTTCATGGGCCAAAACATCCACTTCATACATAGATATTATTTTGTTTAATTATTTCCTCATACCATTTCCATACTATTTCCTCCTTGTTTACACACTTAATTTGGTATCTGCACGAGATTATGTCAGCTCTATGGATGTTTATACTGTTTACTGATTTTGTTTATAAACTCCTTCCTTGATGGTTTTAATGTATAACAAAAGTGAATGAGTCCTGAGTGGTTTGCATTCAAGTTTAAAGGAAGTTTTGTTATATGTTGTTCAAGAGAATAAAATACGATCTGTCAAATAAGTAACATATAAAGTTCTCAATGTCTATAGGAATTATTTGTTTAAGTTAATATTTTAGATTTATAATCTGTAAGCTAGCTGTACAGTAACGTAAATAAATATTATAAATATATTAATATTAAAATATCAATTAATTGATTAGTTATCAAATTTATTTCTTTAATCTATGATTTGCCTGTATTTTACATGCCAATGAAGGTATACTGGTGTAGAGGGGGTGTGACTTAAAACTGTTGTATCTGATTGGATACTTTATGTAGCCATATTCAATGGACCTCCATGGCAGCTTGTTTTTTGTGTGTTTTTGCTGTGATTGTGTTAACAATCTAATTGTATAACATAATTGCAAGCGATATCCATTCTGACATGAGTTTTTAAAACTAAATATTTTGTTTTCTTTCTTTCAGGATTCAAGCTAATGCACTACCTCCAAGTTCATTATCAATCATTTTCTCCGAGTTCACTAACTGTGCACAGCATCGACCAATCGTGCTCTTCCTCAGCAGTATTGTACAAACTGTCACATTACAATGTCCTAGTGCCCTAGTTTGGATCAATGTAGGAGAGGCAAAAAACAGTAATATTCCAGGATCACCTCTGGACTTGCTTCCATGTGCTCCTTCCAGCTTACCTCTACCAAACCCACTCAGCTTGCAGGCACAACAGGTCAGCAAATTGAGCAATATATACATCCATCAATGGGTTCGCCTTTACTGATCCATATTCAATTTTAATAAAACATAAAAAGCATTTAGTCAATTGGAACAAAGTTTGCGATTTGCAAAGACCTAGGACGTTTAATGTAGATTATCCATTCCATTACTTTATTTGTCCAAGTTGTCATCCAGCTCTGTAAAATTGACCAAATGACTTAACATGGAATTGCCAAACCCACACTCAATGTATGCGAATAGTACCTCTATATGGCGTCATAGGTCCTAGGTCTTCACAAAATCAAAAGATCCATAAAGTGGGCCTTTATATAGACATAAAATAAAATTAGTCATCTGATCATATTTAAGGATCTAATTCTCACTGCATACAATTTTTAATAATTTTGCTAACCGAATGGATCATCCTACAGTTAAAAAATTCAATATTTTAAATATTAATATTAATGTGAAATATTATATATATAGATAAGAATAGGCCTTCGCAATTCAGAGATTCAAATCCGTTCCAGAAGCAGAGCGGCAGAACATCGATGGTCTACAGACAAGTCCCAGGAATCAACAGCTGGTTTTACTATCAATAGAGTGCTGAATACATTAGAAATTCTGGATCGGCACTACTTTGATCGGTGTGATTCCAACAACAGCTTAGACTCTCTCTACCACAAAATATTTTCAACCAATCAAAGTAAAGATGGAAGTGATGTAAGTAATGTTTTTCTAAATATTTTATCATCAATATTGTAAAATCAAGATACCATTAGTGTTTACTTACTTTGATTCGAGGGTCTTAGATTAAATTAAAAAAACCACAACCCTATTAAGAGAGCATCTTTTGTATATGTTTGTTCTGTGAACTAGGTTGTTACATTTGAGAAGGAGAGTAAATCAATTCGCTTTTGCTATCTTGAAAATAATAATGTAGTAATTTGTTGTTTGTTCTTTTTGCAAATTAATTTATCTGTACTTTATGTAATATTTTAGGTGATTATTAATGATAATCCAGTTGTTCAGCTTCTGTGTGAATGGGCAGTATGCCCTCAACGTACTGGGGAACATAGAGCACTCATAGTGGCAGAACTTCTTGAGAAAAGACAGATAGAGTTAGAAAATGGGGTAATATCCAGTATTTCATTTTTTGTTATCAATTTCATAACTTAGATGAAGTATTATGCACTAATCTTATAGCTCTATATGTTTAAGATCTGATTACCATTGAGTGTAATATCCAAATATACTACCATCTTAATTATTTCACAATAACTAAGATTACAGACCTACAAGACTAAACAAGATTAAATCATTCATATTACTCAAGTAAATTTGAATTTATTACAGAAATCTGTAAGCGACACAGATGTAATTGATGAGAAGACATCTATGTCTTCTATGGGAATGATGGGCAATGGTACACCAGCCTACCAGCCTATACTATTTCAGTTTTTAGACACACAAGCACCAGTATTAAGTAAGTATGCTGAATAGTGTTGAAAATTTACAACCATAACAACACATTCATAAATATTGTAATTCCAGAAAACCAGTCCTAAAGTGTTTATAAAATTTAAATTATGTTTGCATTACAAACTAGAGTATAATTGATCAACTCGCTATAATAGATTTTCTTTTGGACAAAGTGAAGTTGTGGAATTGTCAACACTAGGTTGTTGTACTAAAGTACAACCATTTGTGGAGTAATGTAAAGTTAGAGCGAAAAAACTGAAACTGAAAAGTGGAGACATCAACTTTGTAGAACTTTCTTTATCTTTGTCAGCTTAAGATACATTAATTTTTGTCAGTTTAGTCATTGGTTTTTGGTTATGCATGTTTCTATAGCTGGGATCCAAGGTGCCCAAGTCCTGTGAGGACCAAGATAACTGTCCTAACCACAGTTCTTAGTTTAAGCCCTGGTTAGCAACTGTTCGTTCCTTAAATATCTTTCACTTGTTTTCACAGCATTTAAATACTTTTAGTTTTGTGCACTTTGCAAATTCAAAACCAATAATTTTCTTTTAATGAATTACAAGGTGTACTGCAAACCTTACTTTACTATAAAACATTTTAAATTTTATTTGTAACAACTATGTTATTTTCTAGTACCGGGGAATGAGGATAGCAAGAAATCTTTTGCAAATCTTGTGCTACTCTTCAGTGAATTAATCACATATGATATATTTTCACATGACAAATACATGTGCAGATTAATTGCTCGTGGTGACCTATCAACAAGCTTATTGCCAATCAACATGATGGAGATAAAGACAGAAGATGAGGAGAAACATCAGAGTGTTAACAGACAGGTAAATCAGCTCAACTTTTTACTTAGAAATTAGTACTGCCAACTCTCCCAATACCAAACTCTCTGAAAACTCGAAACTTTCCCAAAACCAGATTTTCTTGAGGTCCAAATGGTCCCAGTGAAAACACATTCAAAATATCAGATGTATTAGCCCAAGCCCTCCAGAAACATGCCTAAGAAACATTAATTGAAACATATTTAAAGCAAAATGATAATAATACTCGCTCTTATATGGCGATCTCATGATTAGTAGTTGAATCTCCAACACACTGTGGCATACGCCTTCACAAATAAATAAATACTGTAAAGTCATCAATAATTTGTCACTGTCACAAGTATTTCATAATATTGTAAACCAGTAGCAACTAGTCTGCTTATAAATATAAAGTATACACTGTATATATTACTCGCTGTTGGGAGGGGCTAGTGCTGTTCCGCCGTATAGTCCCTATCCAATTGGGTTTCAACAATGCCATGAAAAAAGTGGAGCTGTAGCTTTGTGGTTAACATGCTTGCCTTCCAATCCCAATGTCCAGTGTTCAATCCTGACCTACAATAGTGCCAGGGTTGTAACTCGTGACTCTTTCAACTCCACTCCCTAAGCCTCAAATGAGATTTAGTGTATAAGCAATTAGATTCAAATTATAAAGTTGTTTATCTATCCTGTAATTGGAGAGTTACTTGCTGTTGGGTGCTATGAAATAAAAACAATTTTAAAAGACATGGCACATACATATGGATTATGTTTATACTTTATTTTGTTTATATTGGTTTTTTTTAAATGTTATATAGGAAAAGATGGTGAAAATCAAAGAAGAAGTTGAAGACGATGACTATGAGGATTATGGAGATGGCAGTGCTCGTAAGCAATCAGCATCATTTCAAGATGTCTTCCAAGAAATGATATACTCAAATAAACTGAAGACAGAACCGGATACATCTGAGGAAATAAATCATCGGCCAATGTCGGCACATCTCCCTCGCCACTTACAATACGCTACGCACTTTCCAATACCACAAGCTGAGATGGCTCTACATGACAGCAACCAGCGAATGGTGCTCTTGTATGGTTTCGGAAAAGGACGCGATGATGCGAGAAAGCAGATTAAAAGAATTCAGAAAGAACTAATGCGTATTGTCATGAACAAAAAAGAATCTGATAAACTTGATAGTAAGACGAAGAAAATGAAGTACGAGAGTATTTATGTACCTTTGCCTTTGTTTACAAAGTTTTCACAATTGTCATATTTTGATCAGCATATGTTAACCCAGACGTGTGCGTTGGCAATGACAGAACAACTGGCAAACGTCAACCAAGGCATTGGCTCAACCTTGCCTTCAATTGAGCATATAAGCTTCATATTTGATTTGATGGAGAGTGCTTTGAATATTCATGGCCTTTTAGAATTCGCAATTCAGGTAAACACCTTTTTATTTTTGTATGTACTGTATGAAAACCGCCCAATTTCATAACAAAAACTTTAATTTGGTAGGTAATTAAAATCAATGTTTAGAACATTTCATAAAGTTGATCTGCCTCCTTAAAGTAAAGAAAAAGCATTTCATAAATAGTCTTATTTATGAAATGCTGTACATCAAACAATTAAAACCTATTCTGAATAAACAATGTAACTCTGTAAAAGCTAAGCTTTTCAATTAACAGGATGTTAGACAATAGGTCTTTTGTTATTTAAACTTTGACCCTTGGTTTGTGTTATATAATTAGTTGCTATTTAGAATTCCTTCATTGGACTTGATAATGACCCCATGATGGAGTCGAGTCAATATAGTATTTAATGAATACCATGTGACCCACAATCCTCCAATCAAATACCTAGGTGTGTTATAATAGAGGCATTTTGATTTAAACTGCAAGTCACCAATACAATATTAATAGAGTGTAACAAACATCTGGGCATTCTCACAATCAAAACTTTGTTTGCGGTGTAGTTTTAACAATTATACCAAATGATTTGGTTAATTTTGTGAATTAGTGAATATTTACTTATAATGTTAATATTGTTTTAAATTCTTTCAGCTGTTGAATGAGGTTAGCAGCCTGGAAGGGGATCATCCATGGACAGCTGTTATTGGTGGATCTGGCAAATATTCAATAGATCTGTGCTTTTGCATTACTGCTGTATTGAGGCGATATCATTCATCACTGTTGGCGCTTGAAGATCAAATTATTAATGTCTTTGATGTGTGAGTCAATCAATTTGACAACCAGTAAACTGATTCTTGTGTCTTCAATGATATAAATCAATTCAACCAATAGCAAAACAAATTTGACAATATTGGGTCGGTTAAATTCGAGACAACAACATAATCAAAATCAGAGCATGCATGATCAGCGTAATAGCTATTGTGCGCTTAAAGTGACAAAAGTTTGTTTATAGGCTTGTGTAATTTAAGACCCCTTTCACACTGTTATGGAAGTCCAGGCTGTACAAAGGGTAAACTACAGCAGTAGCAATATCCATCTCAACTAAACAGATTGTTATGGGAAAATTGATAAGGAGCTAAAAAATGTGCATGTGTAAACTCTCTTTTATGGCACCTTTGAGCTGACGTAATAAAAGTGAATGGTTATTTAAAAAGCTAAAAATTTAAAAAACTTGCATGTTGTCAATTGTTTGTTTTCTAGATTGTATGGTGTGATCAGACAGGGTACAAATATATCTGAATGCTCTTCAGCTGAACGTTGTATTCTAGCATACCTGTATGATCTTTATACATCATGTACACACATCAAGGCAAGTACATATTCGGTTACTTAACATACACAATGAACATTTGTTTATGAAACAAGATAACCTTTTTTGAAGTTTTTCTTGTTTTTAATGCTTTTTTTTTGCTTTATAATATTTGTTCTCAACTAAGAAAATTTGGATTAAGTCCTATACAGACCACAACTACCATACTGGAGCGGCGCACATACCAGGGAATAGTGAAATTACACTCTTCTCTTCATATACCATTAACGAAGCAGGGCTGTACACTGGATTCTTCTGGGGTTTTTTAAAGTGTAAATGAGCCATTGGACCTGCAGTTTTATTCCTTATCTGAAAAAAATGGATTCTACCACCAGCAATGGTTGAGGAGAGCCTTGAACCGTGCCAACTGTATGGCTATGGTTTGTGATGACCCAGCCTTAACTACTCAACTCAATTATTACTATTGATATAATAACTACAGTAGAGACTCTCAAACCATTAACTTTATTTGACGTACAGTATGTATTAATGTTAAGAAGCTGAACTCTATTCTTTTTTTTTTTAATATCAACGTAATCTTTTTCAAAAACTATTTTAGGTGAGATTTTCTGATGTATTCTCAAGTATGAACTCCAAGATAAAGCAGACACTTTGCGGTAGTTTAACTCCTTCACAAGCTAACCAGCACTTGGACGAAGGCTACCTAGCGGAGTTGCTAGATGATCCAAGGTGAGTATCGCCTAGCAAAATGCCAGAGTTTACACCCACCAGAACGTCACCAGCTCACACAGCCACCATTGCGGACAGATGAAAAAAGCTTAAAGGGGGGTTCCGGGTTTAAAATGAATAGTAAAAAATGTAAAATATATTTGTTTGTCTCTTGAACGGTATAAGTTTCAATTTATATAAGCGCCCAGTGAAGCAGAACGAAGGCTGTGAAATGAGGCCAGATTACAAGTGCAGCTACGGCGATATGACACTGTGTTACAGAATAGGAAATTCGTGAAATGGTCAATCTTCCGACGACTCGTTATCATTAACCATATCAATTACTTTTGTAAAATTATACTTATCTGATGTAATTTTAGTCGGTCTTCCCATTTATGAATTCAATTTTCTATGAAAATTTATCAAAACAGTGAAAACTTAGATATGTTTGCACTTTACGTTTGCCGATTTTCGCACTGACTTAGGGAAAGCCTTCAAAATCAATGAAGCGTAACGTATACATTCCTGAGCGAGGAGAGCGAGACGACGATACACGTGCTCTCTTCCCCCATGCCTGGCATCGTCACGTGATAAGCAGATACAGTATACAATACCAAACTGGTCGGGTCGAGTATACCCCGTCTATAATCACAACATGAACGATGTACAGTATTTGATTGAAGGTCGACTCGACCTACCGGAATGGTATAGATAATATAGCTCGAATGAGAGAGTTGGAATATTTGTAAACATAAGTATTGCTAATTTTAACAAGTGTAGCCTATACTATAGTAAAAGGCCTGGTAGTATCAATTCGCATAGGGTCTACTACACTAGCTAGCTCAATTTTTAACTGGGCCGGATCGGCCAGGTCTCCTTCCTACTACCTGGTCTATTTGCTTGATGCAGTATCCGCTTTTTTGGAGAGTAAACTAGGCCTATTTTAGGCCTACTTAGACGATCGGGACACCATAGGCATACGTGCGGACGGCGATCGGACCTTGTTTTGCCTCAATATTTACAGCCGATTTTGTAGAACGTTTTAGGTTTAGATTGTTTAGGAGTTTGGTTGATAGGATGGGTTTGGATCCACTGAGTTTTGTTATTTATGGGCCAATCGTTTAGTAGTACTAGTAGACTAGCTAGGCCCATGATGGGCCCCAATGTAAAACGTAGGGTAGCCATCGTGGCATGGAATCCCTAGTCAGAATGGCTCTCACCCATGACAAAAAATTATTTAGGCTAGGCCTAGCCTAGTACTTGAAGCCGATAATACGATCTGTACTATTTGAGGTATAAAAATAGTATAACTGTATACAATCTATATATAATCTGTACTAAATTTTGTATTTCATTAAATGTCAAATAAATATATGCTACTACTGTTATTATTACACCTTAGGCCTAGCTTAGAAAATCTACAAAAAATGTATTTCACAATGATCGGGTGGTTGTCGTTTGACAGGGGAGAGGGATGTAAATTAGTTGACAAACACACTGTACATGACGTCGCGAGTTTGGAATCCACTGATGACGTGATTTTGTGAATATCTCATGAATATTAATGAGCTTCCCTAAGCTGCTAAAAAACAGACTTTCCATGAATTTACCCTAAAATGTATATGAAATTTAATTTTTTAAATTTCTCGTTATTACTTCTTCATTCTGACATGTCTATATTGTTATAATATTTTTTATTTAATAAATAAACGATATTTAAAAGCAATTTTAAACCCAGAATCCCCCTTTAAAATGTAGGATTTGTTTTGTGTGCGTCAAGAATATGTTAGCAGTTTTCACTTGTTTCAATCATTTTTCTTTTTTACAGAAAAAAGCGTCCGTTCTCCCGTGTTGATCTTGGAGACCTAAATGAACATAGATTTAGTTTTGTGTGCAATGTGTTGTTAGCGATCTGTCGAAGTCAAGACTCAGACAGGTGAATATGATCATAGAGATACCTTACGACTCAACAAAATGTCCCCAAAATATGGAGGTCGACCCACTGAATACTGTGGTGTTATAAAACATACCCCTTATTTGTGTCACAGAAAGTTGTAAAAGATAATTGGAAATAAAAGAGGGTTATACTGTGATCTTCATATTTTATAGAAAAATGTATTTTAAAAACAAATTAACCAAAGTTATATTCTGACTGCAAGGATGACAAATGTGAAAAGAAAGGTCATTTAAGGCAGTTTTTAACATGCATTTTACAGCTAACAGCGTCAAGCACTATTTACATGATAGTAGATCCATCTGTCTATGAAACGATAGTAACAGGGTTAGGGTTTGTACTTAGTCATTTCGCCCCAATTTACCACATGAACTCACTCTTATGTTCTTGTGTGTTACAAGTTGTGACATCAGTTTCACAAGTTGTAACGAAAGAAGCATTACATACAGATTCCTATACCAGCCAGCCAATAATATAGGGCTCTTTGTATTCTCACTATATATATATATGTATGTTGCATTTTACAGATTGAATGATATATCGATATTAAGTGCTGAATTGACAGCTAATTGTAATTCATTGTGTGCTGAATGGTTAGGGGCTCTTAAAGCACTTTGTTGCTCTTCAAACCATAGCTGTGGTTTTAATGAACTTCTTTGTCATGGCGAGGTAGATGTAAGTATGATAACATTTGTTATTTTTAAGCAAATTTGGGCAAAATTATAATTTTTAATAATACTTGTTAATTATTAACATTTTAAAATCAATTGTTTGCCAGTTTCAATGGCAAAAATAAATATGTTTTTATAAACGAAATCCACCGACCCAACAACATAAAAATCGCTATGTTCAACGCCCGAAGTATTGCTAATAAAATCCAGGATCTTCAAGTACGGATAGAAAATAATATTGATATAGTGTTGTTGACTGAAACATGGTTGGATCCAACGATTAAGAGTGCAGAGATTTTCCCGTTAGATTACTGTGTTCATAGAAACGACAGAAACAGACACGGTGGTGGTGTTCTGATAGCATGCAAACATTCTATAGATGTATTACCTGTGGACATTGACACTAATATTGAGGTTCAACTGGCTGAAATCCACGTATCTGGAGGAAGTATTCTGCTTGGCTGTGTTTATAGACCCCCGAGTTCATCAAGAGAATGGTTAACCAATTTTCAAGAACTCTCAGACAATATACTCTCCATCATGCACAAATATACTGCTGTGATCATCGCTGGTGATTTCAATTATGACTTTGGTTCGAACTCGAACTGTAATATTGAGTTTGAAAATATAATGTCATCTCTTAATCTTGTTCAACTTGTAAATTTTCCTACCAGATATGCAAATAATGGATCACATTCTATGTTAGACCTTGTGTTCTGTAATAATAATGACATTATTCATAATGTCACAGGTGAACCTGGAATTAGTACAAGTGATCATATAGGTATCTTCTTTGACTTAGCTGGACGGTTGGTCTGTCCTAAACAAGTTCCTAGATATTTTTATCAATATAAAAAGGTTAATCATGATGATTTTTTCCAAACTCTTAATTCAGTCCCGTGGGATCTCTGCTTTACACAGCTTAACTTAGATTCCACTTGGGCTTGTTTTAAAGACCTTTTTCTAGCCGCAATTGATGATTGCATACCCAAAGCTAAAAGCAAACCTCGCAGAAAATCAATCTGGATAACAACTGAAATTATTAAAATGTCTCGTAAAAAGAGACGCCTTTATCGAGATGCAAAGAAACATCCGAATAATATGTATAAGTGGGAAAAATACAGAAAATTTAGTAACGCATTGCGTGAAACTACGAGAAAGTCTCATTATGATTACCTCCATAATCTTAGTTTAGGCTGTAAATCTAATCCTAAACGATTTTGGTCATATGTTAAGAAAAAACGAAAATGTGCAACAGAAAGAAAGTATACTTTAAACGGCAATATCATAGACTCAGATTTAAATGCTACTAAAGCATTTTCGACATATTTTCATTCTAATTTTACTGAAGATAATGATGATTTCAATGTAACAAACGAAACATCTTATTGTAATCACAGTGAAATTGTCTTACCTTTAACTAGTATTGTCATCAATAGGGATCAAATTTTCCGTGCCCTGTTATCTTTAGATACTAATAAATCCCCTGGGCCCGACGGGATTACCCCTATGATGTTGAGTATGGCTGCACCTGTTATATCCCCAATTTTGCTTAAAATTTTTCAAATGTCCCTTGACCAAGGCATTGTGGTGAAGGAATGGAAATTGGCCAATGTTGTACCAATTTTTAAATCTGGTAGTAGAAATGATATAAGTAATTATAGACCAATATCACTTTGTTCAGTTGTTGGCAAAGTTCTAGAACGTATTGTGGCTGATCATTTTTTATTTCATCTTCAATGTAATGCGTTTGTTAGTCCTGTACAGCACGGGTTCTATCCTGGAAGATCTTGTGTTACACAAGCTTCATCCATATACCACGAATGGTCCAAAATATTAGATGGTACGAACCCACCAGTCGTCGATGCTATATTCCTTGATTGGGAAAAAGCATTTGACCGTGTGAGTCACCCTAAACTATTACGTAAGCTCCACAATTTTGGTCTATGTGGTCCAATTTTGAAATGGATGGGCTCATTTCTTACTGATCGTTGCCAACAGATTGTCCTTAATGGACTGATATCTGACCGTACACAAGTTGTTTCAGGTGTACCTCAAGGGTCGGTACTTGGCCCATTACTTTTCAACTCGTTCGTTTTTGACCTCCCTATGTCGATCACCTCTCAAATTAGACAATATGCCGACGATACGGTGGTGTTCAGGCCAATTAGATGTGAATATGATGCGATATTACTTCAAAAAGATCTAGATAACATCGATGAATGGTGTCAAAATAACATGATGAGACTTAATGCTAAAAAATGCAAAGTTCTCCATATTACTCGCAAACGTAATCCCATTCATGCTCGTTATCATATTCACACTAATGACCTTCAAGCAGTTACCTCCTACAAATATCTTGGTATTCACTTTGAAAGCAATCTCTCTTGGTCAACGCATGTGTCCGCAATTACCACAAAATCTCTCCAAATTGTCGGATTCATAAAGCGTTTTGTGATATTTAACGACCCTGTAATTTTGATGAGGCTTTTTAACGGTTTATGTAGGCCCATACTTGAGTATGCTGCCCCTGTTTGGGTGCCTCATCAAAAACAACATATTACTAGCATAAATAAACCTCTTCGAAGGATCACAAAATTGTGTGCTAAGGGCGATTACGAGCAACGGCTCGAATATTTAAATTTGCCATCTATGGACCAGAGAGTGTGTTTTCTCAGTATACTTTTTATTATGAAATGTATGTATGGTCGAATTGATCTTAATATTCACGATTTTGTTGATTTTAATCCAAGGTATTCCGAATCAGTTATTTTTAAACACAAATATGCCAGAACCAATTCTTTTAAATATTCATTGTACACTAATTTTCCCCGTGTATGGCAAGAGATTCCTAATTATATTAGAGAACATTCTTTATTTAGTTTTAACACATTTGTGACAGCTCTCCGGTCTTATGTCAGGCAACTTTAAACTTTTTATTTTTTTTATCTTTAAACAATCATTTTTATCTGTACATAATATTTATATATATATATTTTTTAGATTAAATTTTAATGATTGTTCAACTTGATGACTCGCAATTTTAAAATTTTTATATCTTTGTCTTTTTATGGTTTACTTATATGTTCAAGTGCAGTATATGGAGAGCCATCTCGATAGTGCTTTGCACTCATGGCAATCCTCAGGGTGCTGCACCGCTGTCTTGTTGTCATGTATTTTTGTGCCTGAAAATTGAATAAAATAAAAAATAAAAATAAAAATAAAGTTTTCAGTACACCACGTATGTAGTTCTGAAAGGAATTGTTAATGTTTCGATCAATAAACCATTTTTTGTATGTATATTCTCCTTAGGTTGATGACATATCAATTCATGATTCTATTGCTGTTTTTATGGCGATTCTAATAGCAAGAAACTGTTTTAAGCTGGAGGATGTAATAATGCACCTGGCTCTCACCTCTCTCATAGCTGCTACTCCTTCTGGTAAGGTTTAGTGATGAAGAACCTTTTATTTAGAAATGATGTTAAGGTATCTGTGTACGGTATCTGTGTACTGTACAATAAATATTGTCAATTTCTTATAACATCAATTTATATCACCATGCAAAAAAAAAGTGCGTAATCTGAATATTTTGCGGCTGTTTTTTTTTCTTTTGTTCAACATTTTATAGTGTCCCTGTAAAACATTATTATTTATATTGGAGCTTGCTCATTTCACATGACAGTGTCCCCTAAGAGGGGTGTCATATGAATAGGGTTATCCTACAGGAATTGGGATATTGTGTAGTTTCGAGCTTTGGATTTATAAAAACCCTAAAAGTCTACACATATACATTTTATTTATTTCTAGCACTCACAAATATGTCAGAATTGTGATATTAATTATTAGCATGAAACTAGAAACCCAACTACCTGTACTCAAGAGTTTAGTTACTATATGTTTCAAGATCACTGCAGATGTACATTCAATTTACTTTCTTTTATTTTGGAAATTAAAAAATATATATATATGATAATAAGAATGAAATCGCTTACCAGATTTCTAAATTGAACTGGTTATCAATCATAACAAATTGTTTGAGCGTGCTAGTTTCCAATATGCTAATACACAGTGCCTTCTCCAGTTAAAAACCACTTTTTGGACACATGTTTTGGAGTTTTTGTTTTTTTGTACACACAAAACAAGATGAAACCAGCTTTACACCAAACTCACCATTTTTAGTGAGGTCATTGTGGTTCACCATTTCTCTCTATTATTTCATCAGATGTGATGGTGTTCAAAGCCTTTAGTTAACAAAATCTCCATATATTTCAATATAGGTGGAGGAGTGCAAGAAGCAGAGGCTGGTGCTCGTCTTATGTGTCACCTTTTGCTTAGACTGTTTACAACTCTACCAAACCCGATTCATTACAGTGAGACTACATCATCTCGCAATCGTTTTGTGATTAGGTCATCAAGTGATCGTCATCTTTTAGCTGCCGCTCACAGTAGAATGAGTGTTGAGCCTCTGGTTGCAGTACTTAAAGCTATTTTGATTCTGAGTAAGTTGAAAGACCATACACTATCTTATAACTTTGGTCCGCACTGCTTGGCATTCAATGCATGGTGAGCACATGTTTAGTAGTTGGAATTTACAAAGCTGGCAGATCATACCTATTAATAATTACCTATTTTTAGCTAAAAGGTAACTATTTAAAAAAAAAAAATCTACTTGCAAATTGCTAGTTTACTAGGTTGCCAGTTATTGCTTGTATAAACTACAACACACAGGATTCACTATGTGTGCCATTTCCCACAATGACACACTCTGATACGGCCACAGTGTCCATAATTAACACACAATTCATAGTTTTGTTTACAAATTTGGGATACTGTACATGCATCAAATCAAGCACTAAATGAATATACTTTAAGTTTAGAAACTGATTATGAAATTGTGTTTGTATAGCAAGTGTACCGCATATCCATTATTCAGTATTATGTAACATCACTAATTAACTAAATCTGTAATTTGGTTTTTAGGTGATGCTGGAATTGGCACATCAACATTCAATACCCAATCAGACGAGTTTGCAGATGACCTTGTATATGGAAACATACATAAAGAGTTTGCTCCACGTAAACCTGCCAACACAATAGACACAGCGGGACTAAGTGACTTTGCTAAGATTACATTAAAGGCTATTTGTAGCCAAGACTGGGTACAGGAGATCTTTCTTAAGAACCCTGAAGGCCTCTGGAGCAAAGAAGTCATGCTTGATCCTATTATTGACCCATCACAGGTAGGTTTGCGTCTTATAAACAAAAATAAAACAAAATCCCTTGTTGAAATGGACAATAAAATCCCTATTGTGATATTAGGAGTACACCATCAGGACCCAACAAATGTATTATTAATAATTAAACATCATTTTTATATAGCCCGAATAAATGCTCAAAGCCACTAAGCGCTTTACATTATTACCCCACTCATTTTTTATCAACAATAATACAACCTGGTGCAATATAATATTCAATGTAATCTCCACTTGAAATGATAATGATGTCCTCATGTGGAGGGTAATTCCAAGGCCCTTTTAAACAAATTTTTATCTATTTTCTGTATATTTCCTACACAGCGACAACATCTTTTACAACTAGTGTGCTATCCTAATGGAGTACCAGATCTACCAGAAAGTGATTTTGATGATGAAGATGATCAAAAGTTAGCAATAACAAGAATTCTGAGGGTTTGTATTTCCAGCTAATAAATAATATTGTTTATAACGTGAGAGTTTTTCAAATTTGAAAATAGGCTTTGAAAAATAAATCTAAATATAATCTATTATAGTTACTAGGGGTTAATCTTTCAGCTCAAACGAAGCTATATTGTAATTACGTACAGGTGAAACTTTATAGAAATCTACTGTAACATTGACATGGCCTGAATTTTATCAGCACACTGTGGTAATTTCTCATCACAAATGATGCCTTGTGTTTTTTTAAATGCACACGAACCATGTGTTTTATCCAAGAAAATGCAGCGTTTTTGGTTGTAATGCTTTAAACATGTGGCCACTTAAACTTGCCCATCATAATCAGTATATAATTGTTATTGATATATAGCTGTGTGATGTTCCTTACCACATTCTAAAACATGTTTTAATGTGATCATTTTATTGTCTTTGATCTACAGAATCTTGACCAGTGGACATTGCGCGTTTCTCTGCTGGACATTCAGCTAATGTTAAAACAATGCCCGAGTGGTGATCTTAATAATCTATTGGACAGTATAGCCAAGGCTACTATAGAGGTATTTCAGCCACAAAATGATGAGCCACATAGAGGATGTTACACTAGAAGGGGCTTCCAGAAGCGAAGACCACCACCATTACTGTAAGCAACTTGCTGTTATCGGCTTATTATAATATTATTTTTCATAGAAAGTAGATATAGAATATAGATTGCTTTATAAAATAGTAAAATCACTCAGTGGTCCACACATGGATTCTAGATTACTAATAATGCACTTACAATAAATTGTTCAGTCCTGTCTTTTAACAGTACTTCATGTGTAGGTGGTCCATGAAATTTAATACATTTTAGGAGCTACATTTCTATTGACTCGTCAATATTGTTTTGATTCTGTTGAGTATGGTCCAGCATTTCAAGAAATATAACAGAATTGGGCACTACAGTACTCGTTTCCTTGTATTTATTGATATTCCTTGATTTCATAGAAACATCTGCATTTTTTTAAGGTATTTTTTTCTCTTTTATAGTGAAGTAGCTGGTAATCAGAGCACATGGCTTGTAGCACCACTGATCTCAAAGCTATCCAGTCAAGTACAGGGATGTGTCCTTAAAGCAGCTGGCAATGCTCTGGAATGTGTAGGACAGACCTGGTCAAAAAGTAGTAAGGACAAGCATGCTAAAAGGTACTATGATATGTTCTAAATTATAAGAAAACTTTGTCATGTACATAACTATGTAGAGACTTCAAACGCTTATTTGCCCCTTGCTTATAGGCTCTTTAATTTCCAAAGATGGATTATATAGTTTTCTGTTTCCCTCATTAGCAAGTGACTATTTAAACTAATGTATACTAAGATTAAAGAGAGTTCCATTCATTTATTGAAAGTACAGAAAATTATTGCTTGCCTTTCGTCCTAAAAACTTTAGGGCAGATTCTATGGCAATAATCTCAAGGGACATCCTCATAGCATTCACTATATTGGAAGATTAAATATTCTAAATTAACTTTGTTTTGAATTACAGTATATGACATTATATTTAATTCCACACCATAAACACCTCACTATTAAAGATACTGTAAAAGCACAACATTTCTCTTGCTAAAACGTAACACTTTCAATTTCGTGAAGATTTACATTTGTGTATCAATGTTCACTTTGTTTTTTATTTTCCAGTCAAATGTCACTATTAAGCCATCAACCATTGTTGTCTTTAGTGTTGACCTGTTTGAAAGGTCAAGATGACCAAAGGGAAAGTTTATTGACCTCCTTGCAAACACAACTCACACAATTTTTCCAGTCACCAAAAGATGTAAGTTCGTATTCTAAATATGTATTTCATATTTTTAGATGAGTTTAGAATACTTGTGACGCCTCGCACCAATGAATTCAAGATTAGTAGATGAAATGTGAAAAATGTTTGTTTTGCTTCTGTGATTACCCAATTTCAATCGATCATGAATGCAATTTGTATTAACAGATTCTGCCAAAATAGAAAGACAATTAATGTAAGAACTAGACAACACCAGGCTAGGCCTATAGTGTACGATGTTCGTATGTTTCTGCTGTTTACCAGGACCTAAAAACTAAGCCTACCTAAGCTAGGCCTAAGACCGTGAGAGGAAGTTTGACGCAAACAAACTTTTTTTTCCTCTTTTTTTCATAATTAACCAAAAATATTTTAAGACAAGGAATGATGTTATGATTTTAAAGTAATATATACCTGTATGCATTATATTTTTAAAACATCAAAAGTTGTAGGGAAAGTGTCTTTAATAATAATTGCAAGTTTTCATTTAGAACATTTTAAGTTATGGTGTACATGATTATTTCTAGGATCGATGGGAGGACCCAAAAAGCCGTAGACTGATGCATGAAGCTCTACAACTTCGACTAAGCTTGGTGAGTTTTATCCATATCATCATGTCTTCTTCAAATCTCTTTGATTTATTTTCTTCAAATTTATTTACACACATTATTCATCCTGATGGCTACTTTCTATTACTGTATGTTACTGTATTTTGTATATCATTTTAATTAATAATAGTTTGTCATTATCTATACACATGCCAACGAGAGTAGGACAATAACCACCCGGACAATACCCACCCGGACAATACCCACCCATTATGAACTATACCATTGTTAGAGTTGGGGATGTACCAATGGTACTGTCCTTAATGAGTGGATTTTGTCCTGGTGGTTATTGTTCGATTTCCATGCCAAAACCAACCTACCTACCTACCTACCAATGCGTTGTTGAACATAAAAGTTTGATAGGGCAGTATTTCAGACCATAATGTTAATCAGAGTCAAATTAATTCATGCTTAGCAAAAAAACAATTTGATTTCTTTACAGTATTTATGAAATGTTGTACTGTATAACTAAAACCATCTCTGAATAAACAATTTGACTGTACATTCTAAGATCTTTGTTTAGAATAGTAGGTGATAATTGCCCTATTGTTAAATCAAACTTTGACCCTTTATTTGTGTTAATATTATCTTGTTGAATTGCTTGAATATTCAATTGAACTTAAGAATTACCCCATGATAGAGTTACAACTTTTTTTTTAGTGTTATTTTTCTTAATACTTGTTTTTTTTAATTACCAGGTTGGAAGTATGTTTGACACAATAATTCGAAGTAACCAGTGGATGACAGAATTTGCTCTGCTACTTCTACAATTAATAACTACAGGCACTGTTGATCTTCAGTCTAACAAGTTTGTCAACTGTTTTTATTATTTATAATAAAAAAAAAGAATTGTGTATTATTACATTTCTTTCATGACACTCAGACACTACACCTGCTGGGTTACATTACTAAATAAAGTTGTTATAGTAAATATTATTACTGCAAACTATTGTTTTTTTTCCCATAGATTCCTATTTCATTGTGAAATTTAATGTGTTTTAACATTTTTTCCTGTGGATTTTGTGTTAAGCCTACAGTCCTTAAAACTGTTAATATTATAGACATACTATACGAACTACAGTAGACGTCGCATTAGGTAAACAGGGCAAGGACTCTTTAAAACGGTTGTCGTATGACTGTTTAAAAATATTATTTAGTTTAAAAAATTATATAAAGATAATAAACTAAAATATTAAGAACCACATAAATCGGGACAAATTTAGTCATTGAAAAATAATACATTCTCGCATTAGTGCAGTAAATGGTGAATTTTATTTGACTTCAAACTGACCTTGCTGTAGCTATACTGTACAGAACTTCTACATCAGTTTTGAACTGTGTTCTTGTACTTATAGTATGTGTATGAGAGTTATATAAATAAATAATTACAGATGGTCTATACAAACTGTATTATTAGAGACATATACATTTAACTTCTTCCATTGAAACTAATTGCTCTGAATGTGTTTTATCAGTTGAAACTGTAATTGTGTTGTTTTTTCTTATATTATAGTAAGTTATTCACTATTGTATTGGACATGCTATCAGTGTTAATATTTTGGGATAAATGGTCAATTCAAGTGATAGAGTCAAATAAGACAAAAATCTCAATTTTGAAAAATACGTAGTTAAGTCCTTTTCTTATAGTAGGGCAGCATTGACATCTAGCTTTATCCAGTGTATTAATTGCTTTGAATATTATCAGTTGAAACTGTAATTGTGTTGTTTTTCTCTTGTATTATAGTAAATTATTCACTATTGTATTGGACATGCTATCAGTGTTAATTAACAGTACACTGACTAGCGATGTAACTGCCAGTCCTGGTGCAGGTGAAGAAAATCGTCGACAACATCTTACTCTAATCAAGAAACTCAGGGTATATTTATCATTTATTCATTTCAGTCTGTCACTGACATAAAAATACATTTAAAAAATCAATACATACATTTATTATATATTTTGTTTGTTATATTTAATATTTTATTTATTTGTTAACCGTTTGTTCTTAGGAATTAGGTACTACTACTATGATTATTTAACAAAAAAAATAATTTATAAATAAAATTGTAAATGATTATTCATTCAATATTTCACAAAGAATCTTTTATTTTCTAAATTATGATTTCTTTTACCTTTGTTGGAATTTGTACAGAAGTTATAGAATACATTATTTGTAATAATGTATTTTTATGTTTATTTTGTACATTGTAGAGAGAACTTGGAGACAAAAATTCAGAGGGTATTGAAAAGGTGCGTCAACTTCTACCAGTTCCCAAAAAGTCAATTGAAGTTATTACATGTGAACCAACAGGGTGTTTGATGGATACGAGGGGAAACAAAATCACAGGGTTCGAAATCAATAAGAAACAGGTAAGATGTCACAACATTACATCATAGTTACCAACCACCTTGCATTTAGCTATGCCTGCCTAGTTTTATCACTATTTTAAGGGAAATGCATTTGTGGGGTTGTACATGAGGTATGCAAAAAAGTGTACAGTGTCAGAACAATTATAAATTTACATATCTAGTTATGTTCTGGTGCCCGCTCAATGCAAATATTTATTTATAATGTACATTTTATCCCTGAAATGGAACAGGTTCTTTAACTAAGTATTTTAGGGCATGATATACCAAGGTTTCGGTCAATGATGAGATATATATATATCTCCTCGGAGACTCTGCTTCGTGAAATAATATACTGAAATATGAGGGTGTACAAATTTTATTGGTGCACATGCGTACAATTGAGGACTAGTGCTGTTCCGCCGTACCACGATGAGAGTGTTAAATAGTCGCTATCCAATCAAATTTGAACAATACCATGAAAGCCCAGTGGTCTAACCTACATATATTACATAATTATGAAGTAGAAGGTTCTGGGTTTGAATCTTGGTTGGGGCAACTTTTTCTCATTTTCACAGATTTCCTCATTTTTAATTAATTTTCAGTATATCTGATATATATATATTTAGTATTTGTTCTTTTATGATTTCTTTTATTTTATTCATAAATATTTATATATATACAATACAATTAATATTAATTATACAAAAAATAATACAAATAATAACAGCAACAGCAAGTCTATGTAATTGTTCATAATTGCTATTTACAGGGCTTGCAGGTTTCAACAAAACAAAAGGTAAATCCATGGGACATGCTAGAAGCTAACAAAAATCCAGCCCCACTCTCCTGGACGTGGTTTGGTGCAGTCCGACTGGAAAGAAAACCACTAAAGTACATGGAGCAGTACCGTCTAAATCTGTACCATAACCATGACCATACGAAATCAGATGCATATTACTTACAACCACCAGAGTTACCAGCTGATGAGGAACCACCCCCAGCACCAGCACAGGAAGTTGAGAAACCTATTCCTGAAACTGAGGTTACACAAAGAGAAACCAAGACCAGCACAGACTCAAATAAAAAGAAACGGCAGACAACAAAACGAAAGAAGATGACACCAAACACGCACAACAGAGATGTAAGTATATTTTCATTCTGCATCAAAAATAAATTCTCTGCTCTTGGTGATATTTCTGTGGTTCATTACTCAACAATTACGCTTAAATTGTTTAAACAAAATATGTTGATTACACAAATTGCTTGTGTTTGAAAGCCTTTTTTAAGATTATATTTTGTTAGGCCTATACAATAATAAATGTTTATGAGTTGAATTGTGATAATATTTCATGAGTTGAAAGACTGACTGTTCTATTTTAAAAAGAAGTCAGTCAGGTTCAAGTGTTTACAAAACGCTGAATGTTCAATAGGACCATAAAACCATTCACAAAAACATACTGATGTATTTTTAACTCGGCTTTGCCTCATGAAATATTCTCACCATCCAACTCATAAACAATCAGAATTTTTTTTAATAATGCACATTCTAGAAAGGGTACATTACAGAACCAAAACATCGTTCATTACAGAACCAAAACATCGTTCATTACACAACCAAAACATCGTTCATTACACAACCAAAACATCGTTCATTACACAACCAAAACATCGTTCATTAGGTTCAGGGACGATTCGGCCCTGAGACGATTCGGCCCGGGACTATTCGGCCCACTTTTGGTGGGACGATTCGGCCCACTTTTGGGCCGAAACATCCCACTTTGTGGGCCGAAACGTCTCACTTTAGACCAAATTCATATTCATTTTTTTTTTATTTATCAAGTTTTTAAAGGTGTTTAACAATCCGTATTTTATTGATATTGACAAAGTTGATATAATGTATATAATAAATTACTAAAAAAACGTAATTTTATATTCAATTTATTACTTCGAAAACCTTGTTTATTTCGTGCATTCGCCAAGCGGCCAACAGAGGGCGTAACTTATTTACATCGCGCGCGTGACTAAAAAATGATTATTTTCGACAATGTTTTCAAAATGTTTGCTTTATTGCATCTTTATCCCTAGTAGTGCTACCCCATAGTCTCTCTGAAAATAAAGTTTGGGGAAAAAAGCTTATTTTATGCTTATAAATGCATATCAAAGCCGATAAATGTAAGTGTGCCGAATCGTCTCAGGGCCGAATCGTCCCGGGCCGAATAGTCCCGGGCCGAATCGTCCCAGGGCCGAATCGTCCCGGGCCGAATCGTCCCGGGCCGAATCGTCTCAGGGCCGAATCGTCCCGTTACCGTTCATTACACAACCAAAACATCGTTCATTACACAACCAAAACATCGTTCATTACACAACCAAAACATCGTTCATTACACAACCAAAACATCGTTCATTACACAACCAAAACATCGTTCATTACACAACCAAAACATCGTTCATTACACAACCAAAACATCGTTCTTTACAGAACCAAAACATCGTTCTTTACAGAACGGAAATCATCGTTAATTACAGAACCAAATCATCGTTCATTACGATCTTCATCATTCTACCAATGCAAAAAAAGAGCATTGGACAATTTAAATCATATCTGAATATTAAAACAATGTGACTCTGTAAAATCTAATCTCTTTGCTTAGCATAGTAGGTGTTAATCGGCCTATTGTCAAGCTCTTTGTTTAGCATAATAAATGGCCTATTGTTAATTTCATTTGATTTTTATTGATATTATTATCTGGTTGAATTGCTTGAGTCCTCAATCCTCAAAGATGGAGTTTTTTAGCATTATTTTTCTTTTATTTATAACAAACGTAAATTTCATGATTATACTTTGCCTCATGTATTATAATTGTTATGTTATTTAAATTGTGCTATGTTTTTTTTGTACCTAGTTTCCTGTGAATCAACATATGCCATATCAAGAAAGGCCAGCCTTCATGCAGTCCTCTTACTTTACTCAGCAAAATCCATCATTCTTTCCACAACAGCAGCCATTACCTCCTGGTGAGTAACCAACTTTTGTAGATTTATCATTCTGTAACGATAGCCAATAAGTCAATTGTTATGTAAAATCTCTATTAAGGAGTGCGTTTAGGACCACAACAAAAGGTATCCCCTGAATAGAGGTAGACCACCGTGTTAAAACATATATTGCCTGTTGTTCAGTTGACAAAATAATTGTCCCTCCATTAAGATGTCCCAAAATGTACTTTTTTTCTTATGCAACAAAACAGGATGCCAGGCACAGATCTGCCACTATCTAGGTTTAATTGAACAAGCATGACTAAATAAAACAAAGATAACAAAATAAGAATTAATAATTATTTCTTAAGATACGGAGGTGTTATAATATAATTTAGAAATACCTGCTTTGTATTTTGTATAATCAAATATTGAACTTCTCCTAGGAGGCCCTGGTCGTGTAGACCGTACAGGAGGCATAGGGCAAGCTAATTCAAAAGCTGCATTGAGTAACATGCTGAGGAATAGACAACCTAACAATCAACCCAGTCAACAAGTACAGGTAATTAGATCAGGGAAGAGGAAGACTACTTCATGTGACAAAAAAATGTGATGTGGCCATATATGGACATGGTGATATCACTACCATATTTTATGCACATTACATTTTTTGTCAAACTAGTTTGATAATGTAGACAGAGCTTTATACGGTTTAACATATTAGGTGTATGAGAGGATAGGAACAGGATTTAAATACCATATTTTGAAAGAATGGTACCGGTTCACATAAAAGAAACACATTTTCATACGGTTTTAATTGATTCTGGTCTCAATCGTAAAATTCTGTTTTTTCAAACAGTTTCTGTAAAGCAATTTTACAGCTAACAGATTTTTTCCATTAAACAGATAATGATTGAATTATGATGTCTCAAAAATTTGCAGAATCAATTGACCAATTAAAATCAAAATAAACAATTGATGAACCAATCAAAATAATTAGAAATTAAATAAACAATTGTCAGAATAATGTCAAAATAATTCTGACAATTGTTTATTTAATTTCTATTTTTTTTTATTCATGGGTTGTGTATTATTAATTTTGATTGGTCAATTTCAATTTAGCCCACTCAACACTCTTAGTGCATATATTGTTACATTGTAAATTATACCAGGGAAGAGTGTCCTGATTATACTTATTCCTGAAGATTAACAAATAAAGTTAGAAATATTAAATAATGTTGGCTTGCTGCACTTTTTATCATAATAAAGCAAAAGGGGTGAACTCTGGCATGGTCACTGATTGGAAATTTGTTTTCAGATCTATTTATATATAAGATATTGTGTCGCAATGAAACCACTATAACATTGAGTTTAGAGTACATGAAGCGAAGGGTCTGATGAAAAGAACATGAACAACTCTGATGTTGTTACTGAGTGTTTGATATTTTTATATCTTTTTATTTATACCTGTTTATAATATATAATGATACTGTAACATTAAACAATGAACATTGTTTGCATTTTGACTTACAGATGCAGCAAATTTTTCGACGTCGTCAGCAGCAGATGCAGGTACGACATCAACTGCAGCAACATGCTATTCAATCACGCAACCCAGACGCCATGTTCCCTTACAAAACACAAGATGCTAACTTGCACCATGTCAACCACACACAACCAGTAAGCCACTCAACTAGTATTTTTGTATTTGTTATAAAATTAGGTATATGATATTCTTTAAAGATGTATTGTCCCCCTGAAAAATAATTTTTACAATTTTTGTTGTTGCATATGCCATTTTAATGTCACATAATAGTTATCCACTTTGACTAAAAATTGGATCTAAACAAAATTTATTTACCTGAAAAACTGTAATTTAAAGATGTATTGTCCCTTTAAACACAAAAAAACGAAGGTCAAAATATTCTAAATTTAAATTGGCCATATCAAAGTAATATTAAAGATATTCACTTTTAGTCGAAAATTTGAGCCAAAAACAAGAAGTTTACGTAATTAACAGGTAAATTAATTTGATTACATTTCGTCTGGAAAATCATCGCGAGCTAAAGTAAACAAAGATTTCAAACCACGAGTATGCATTATGCATATGCTAATTAAGATTGTTTACAACTCGTCATGGTTGAGAAGGTGTTTTCACACAGATCGCAAGGAAGTTTTATGATTATGCATACAGAGTAGCCAAACAAGCGCGTTGCATTATGAGGTATGTTTTGATCAAAAACTTTGACTGGAAGTCAAAGTTATTTTTTAAACAAAAAAACGTCTGTATTTCAGTTAAATGATTTTTTTTTCGACTAATTTTTGGTGAAAGTTAATAACTATTATGATACTTCAAAATGACCCACTTTTTTTCGAAATATTTTATTTTTTATTTTTTTTGAAATAGACAAAGGGACAATACATCTTTAAAGCAAAAAATGGCTAAATTGGCTGCCAGCCAATGGATTTTTGGATGAATTTAACCATTTATTATGTTATTTTATAAGTGAAAACATTATTTTTTTCTTTTTTTTTCTACGGAAGTGATTAACTTTATTAAAACTACAAAAAAACCTATTCAAAGTCTGATTTAATTAATCTTCATTTTTCATGTTTTTGGGAGACAATACATCTTTAAAGATGTATTGTCCTATGAAACACAAAAAATGAATTGGCCATATCAAAGTAATATTAAAGTTATTCACTTTAAGTCGAAAATTCGAGCCAAAAACAACAAGTTTACGTAATTACCAGGTAAATTAATTTGATTACATTTTGTCTGGAAAATCATCGCGAGCGAATGTAAACAAAGATTTCAAACCACGAGTATACATTATGCATGATGCTAAGTAAGATTGTTTACAACTCGTCATGGTTGAGAAGGTGTTTTCACACAGATCGCGAGGAGATTTGATTATGCATACAGAGTAGCCAAACAAGCGCGTTGCATTATGAGATATGTTTTGATCAAAAACTTTGACTGGAAATCAAAGTTATTTTTTGAACAAAAAAACGTCTGTATTTCAGTTAAATTTTTTTTTTTTTTCGACTAATTTTTGGTGAAAGTTAATAACTATTATTATACTTCAAAATGACCCACTTTTTTTCGAAATCTTTAATTTTTTTATTTTTTGGAATTAGTCAAAGGGACAATACATCTTTAAGGTTTGCACTGCAGATAAACACTATTAAAGTAATGTTAGTTATAAACCATGTGTTTTGAAAAGGAACTAATGTAAAGTTGAAAATGTTTCATTTTTATAACCATACCTTCAATTTTCCCCTTAATAAAAGTGTCTACTGAATAGGGTTTGGCTGTATTGTAAAACACATCGGCCTTCGTTTGTTTCATGGGAAAGTGTCCCGGTTAACAACTAAAATTTCAAAATATTTCCAACACTTCATTTCCTTTTTGGAACAAGAAATGTACTGAAAACATAAATAAAAGAATGAACAAATAAAACATAATAACATAACAAAGCAGATAGAGAGATAATTAATATCACCACTAAACAGAGAGTAGCCCACATACTCTGATGAATGTTCATAGAAAGTGGTGGCGCTAGACAGCATCGAGACACGATGAGTAAGGATAATCCATCAACACATTACTCGCATAGAGTTGTGGTTTGGTGGTTATGATGCTTGGCTACCAATCCAAGGGTCCTGGGTTCAAGTCATGTCATATATCAGAATAGTTTCTAATGACAACACTCCCAAAGACTTGTAATAAGACTTTGTTTATGAGCATCTTGTATATATGTTTGTCTTGTGAACGGAATTGCCACCTTTAAGAAGAATAGTGAATGAATTCGCTTTGGTTATCCTTGTCAATTTGCCTAAATATATATTTCAAAAAGTGAACAAGGCCAGTAGCCAAAAGTCTGGGTTAAAATATTTTTTTCTCATGACAGAACAATTACTTCACTCCCAAAGACTTTGTTTTGTGTATAGCATCTTGTGTCTATGTTTGTCTTTGCTATTATTTAAGAGTGAGGCCGTTTTATTAGCCACTAGCCTTAATGGGTATGTGACTATCTGGCCTCTCTGGTCTCCAAACTGTCTCCAAACTGTTATAAAAAAAGGTATTTTTATGGTTTACCCAAAAGAAAAAAATACAAACATAATATATTTTAAACGTCCCTAAAAAGAATCTAATATTCTTCTTTAGATGAATAACTACAATTATAACAATCAGATGATGCAGCCACACCAACAAATGGGAGACTCTAGCCAGACTAATTTTACTCCAAGCTATGGTATGTCAGGACAGACTGGTATGATGCAAACAATGAGGTCACAACCACAGCAACAAGCTGCCTATATGAATCCACAAAGGACCATGCAACAATCTAACAGGTATTTAACGACTGTATTTTATAGAGATGTTATATACACTAAAATTAATTATTATAAAAATGATCACCTATAATTCGTCAAATTCTAGTTGTTTAATTATCTTGTATTATAATTAGGCAATGTAAGTAAGCAATTAGTTGATGCTACTAGATAATTAGGCAATTTTTTATATCAGAATGACCAGAATTGTATTGGGAAGGTTTTAAACAAAGTTTGAAATATTCCTGGGGGTTTGTAGGAGTAATAGAGAATTAAAATGACAAGGATTGTACTGGGAAGGTATTAAACAGGATGGGAGAGAGACCCGCGCTGGGCAGATATTTCTTTAGTATTGTATATGTTATGGCTATGTTAATTGTATGTTCTAATTAATGTACATTTACAGAATGCAAGACCATATGCATAGGTCAGCAATGCATCAAGGTATGGGAGGTATGCAACAACAAGCAACACAGGGTGTGAGACAGAACCCTAACTACATGGCCATGCAGCCAGACAGGCAAAGGCAATTATTGCATCAACAACAGCAACACCAAAAGATGCAAGTTTTAAGGCAGGGAAATATAGCACAACCTACTGACCAACAAACTGCAGCCCTTGTACGTCAACTGCAGAATCGAATGCCAAGGGGAATGGGACAACAGCAGCCAGGCCATCCATACACATACCAATAAACATTTTAAAATTGAGATAATTCTCTACTGTCGTGTTTGACTCAACTCATTCTTTTCCCAATACTTGAAGGAAAAACACCAAAGTTGCTCTAGTTTTATCTTCTACTAACAATATTCATTAGCAAATTCAGGTTTGAATACATCATCTAAAGTAAAGTTAAGAATGTCTAAATGTTTTGTTCCTAAAAGGTCTCATTGGTTGCAAACTGGAAGCATGACAAAAATGTAGAATTTAAAACGAGCAACAAGTACTACAAACAGAAACAAACATGGCTTTTGCATTATCAGTTTACAAATGCCATACAATTGGGCAAAACAAATATTCAGTATTAAACCATTAATAATAACTATTTATTATAACCTATTATGTTTTGTAAAAGTGTCCACTTTTATTTAGTTTACCAATGTTGGTAAACATGTTGTATAATTTAAGGCATTTAAAAAAGTGCATATATTTTAATAGTATTTTTTTGTACAGTAGTTCAAATCTTGGATCATTATTTTTGTCTTTTTTTAACAATAAATATTCTGATTAAATGATGCTATATTATACAAAATTGAATTACATATTACCAGTCTATCTAATGTAATTTATCATTTGGCTGTGCATTAGATTTCTGCTTACATATGTACAGTGGCCAATGGTTGGCATGATATTTTATATTGATATGATAACATATTTATAATGAATTGAAATCTAGTAACTCAAAGAAGTGTTTCAAAATATACTATCATGACAGTTTTAAATATGATATTAAAAAAGTAATTATAAGCACAAAAAAAGAAAGACTCTGGCCAGCAATAATGGTGATTAAATATACGTTATAGTATTTTATGGTGGTAAAGAAAAGAGAATCTTTTTCCCAACCAATAATGTTTTATCATTTTTAGCATTTCAAAATGGTATATGGTTATATTTGTAATATAATTATCTTCATAAAATTCACTATTGTCAAACTGAAAGTGTGAATTACTATAAAAATAGAGAGAAGGGTTAGTGTTACTCGAAAGCTCTGTGATTTCTTTCTGTGATTCCATTGAGATCCAGCCACTGATCCACAGCATTGCAATTTAAGTGATTTGCCTTTTGATTAATATACTATCTTCAAATAAAATTTAGACTTGTTGCATAGGGCTGTATAAATGTTTAATGCATGGTCTCATAAATGTATTAGTTTGTCAACAAAAGTTTCATTTTTATCTTGCTGTATAAATAAAATATGTATTCAAGTAGGTTATGGTAATGAACATGTTGAACATGTCTGTTCAGTATGAAAACATTGTTTAACTTATAACATTGTTCTTACTGGATTATTATGTTTGTACATTTTAAAAAACAAGAAAATTGTAACAAATTTTCAATTATATAACAATTAAATGGTAGGCCTACTTTTGAAATGGGAAATTTCAGTTTTACAATAAAAGATAAGAGGGAATGGTGAACAGACATCTTGTATATTAAGTAAGAATAATCATAATAAATGATTGATGAAATGTGGGTCGTTTGTTTTTCTGTAAAGCTAATAATTTCTGACGTATTTATATTGATTTTAAACCCAATTGATTTTAACTATCCTCAAGAAAAAGTATATAAGGAACATTCGAAATCAGCGATTGCTATATGGTAATATAATACAAACTCTAAAAAGTAAGGCAAGTCACTATCATTCAATGATTATTCGGCGTGTATAGCTTCTTCTGTGAATCTACTTCAACAGCATTTACTGTAATTGGTCAGAGTTTTTAGATCATGTAAATATAAACATCTACAAGAGTGGACACAGTTCTTTTAAAAGTGTATTGAGTATGCCTTTCTTGTTTAATGCAATTGATTGATATGAACACCATACACATATTGGCAACATAAACAAGAATAATAATTCTTACAAAAAACGCTGCTCGCTTATTGTTATTGCTAAGGTCAAGTCTGGGGGTCACTTCATCACGCCTAGATACTTCAAGTATCCTATTACAAACAAAAACTTCAATGGACTGTTTTGATAATAATTCAATGATTATCTGACAGCGAATTATAGTAATGGGACTCATAAATACTAGAAATGATTTGGGATTTGTCGTTAAACTCTTTCCCAGACGTTTTTTGGGTTCAACAGGTGGTACCTAAAAATTATAGTCGAGAATCATTTTTCGCAAAAATGTCAGTGTCTAGTACTATAACTGCTGCTATGCTTTATATCTGAATGATTTATCTTTTGTGACGTAGACGTTCTTGACATTGTGACATTGTAACACAATACTGACTGCAGTCACGTGCGCAAATTTGAGTTAGTGTCTACCTACCAACCGACCGACATAGTGAGCTGTAGAGTCGCGTCTGCACGCGACGCGACTAAAAACCTCAATAAGAAGCCACCTCTGTGGTGTGAACAAGTAATTTCGAAAAAATCCCATCTCAAAATCAAGCCCACTGGGCTATCTTCTTTCCGAGAGTGTATCGCCCACTTCCCCCCACCCCCTCCTTCTCTTCAATTTGCAAAAGTAAGCTCGAAAAGAAGCCAATCTCGACAAGATGAAATGAAGCCCACCCAAGAGTAGTAAATCAAGGCCATTACATGGCTGCAGTAGCGTGCTCGAGTGTTTACCGACCGACTGACCAACCGACCGACATAGTGAGTTGTAGAGTCCCGTTGGCTTCTTTTCCAAGTTTTACGGTATAAATACAACAAATGATTTCTTAAAGATTTTTAGTTCCCTGAAAAAAAAATGACATTTTTTTGTTTGACATGAAATTTTAATATCACTAAAATAGTTATTCACTTTTACCACACAAGAAGGAATAATTAGGCCTATCAGAAAATGCAATTTAAAGCAAAAAAAGAGAGATTTTCGGTCAAACAATGGGTTTTCTTCATTAATATTTTCCGTTTTTTTTGGTCTTTTTATAAGTGAATCATTATTTTGTTATTTTTTTTTACATAAGTGAATAACATGATTAAACCTGTAAAATGGCCTAAACAAAGTCTGATTTTATTAATCTTCATTTTATTTTCATGTTTTTTTTACATCTTTTAAAAGCAGATACACGTGCGATTGTCTTTTTTGTTAATCCGATATAAAAAAAATGGTAAGTAACTATGGCTCGTGTTCTCAATAGACTGGTGATGTTATTTCAAACTGACGAAGAAGATACAATGACCAGATATGCAAGGATCTTCCACATATTTCTGACATCAATCAGGCCCAGAACAAAGTAATGGCGCATTAACAATGCATGCCCCTGACGTGACGTCGGACCAAATTGGAAATAACGCAATTCTGTACTTAGGCCTAATTCTTTTGCATTGTATCAACAAAATGGAACATCAACCTTAATAAATAAAGTGGATTTGGATTTATAAGTTTGAGATTTCAGGGAAAAAAAAGATACGGAAGTTGTAGAGCATCTTGTATTAGAATGTGAAGCGTAGATTTTGGAAGAATTCTTGGCCAAAGAAACAAACTGATATAATACAATATTTCATACCAATATTTTAAAGATATATTGCCCGCTTAACAATTTTAAATTGTTTTGTTGAATATGCCATTATAATGTCACATATTAGTTATTGGAAATTGGATCGAGGAAAAAAAATAAGTTAAATTGGCTGCTAGCCAATAGGTTTTTGGTTGAATTTAACCGTTTATTTTGTCATTTTATACGTGAAACATTTTTGTTTCTGTTTTTTCTATTCAAGTGATTAACTTTGTTAAAACTACAAAATCAGATCGTATTAATCTTAATTTTTCATGTCTTTTAGGGACAATATATCTTAAATCTAAAGGAAAACATCGATGCATGTTGGTAATTTGAAAAATGTACAAAAAACTTCTATATAAGCACTTCTTATAGATCTATCAACTGTAGACGTATTGAGTGTAGCGGCCATATTTGATATATTTAAATTCAAAGTTTACTGGAAACGCAAAAGTTAATTTAATTTTTAAATATATGTCTAATAGAAATATTGCAAGAGGAGGCCCATTATTTTTACAACAAAACAACTAGGCCTACATGCTAAAATTACAAACCCCAAAGCACATCTGGGAGAAGATTGCTGATAATCATGTAGACAGTAATCTGTGAAATCTTGTTTAAAAAATAATGAACTTGTTCTTGCTGTTAACCTAGGCCAAAATTACAATAATTCACTGTCAAATAATCAAAACATTATTTCTGGTATTTACAATGATTTGACTGAATACTGAAATTCGCTGTCAGATAATCATTGAATTATTATCAAAACAGTCCATAATAGTAAAGTTTTTGTTTGTAATAGGATACTTCACACTTGAAGTATCTAGACTTGATGAAGTGACCCCCAGACTTGATCTTAGCAATATAATAAACTAAACTGACAGAAATTGAATTCTTGTATTTACTTCAAATACAAAAGTTATTCACTTTTTTAATCAAAAAATAATATTTATTCATGTATAAAAAGAGAAAAGAAACGTTTAATTATAACTCAAAAACCATTGTCTGACAGACAATTTAAGTATTTTTTAGGTTAAATTACATTTTTTCAGGTAAATAATTGTTTGTTTAACGTGAATAACTATTATGTGACAATAAAATGACACATTCAAAAGCAAATTTGAAATAAAAAATATTTTTTAGGGGGACAATATATATCTTTAAAACTGTTACGTCAGCAAACGAGCTAATTTGTAAGAAATATTTCTTGTTTATATTTGATTAGACGTAGGGCCATCCATTATACTAATCTGGAATTCCTTGTATCTCATCTAATTTAAATGTTAAAAATGGTATTAGTAAATGTGCTTAGTTTTGTTAGGATCCGCGTCTGTACCAAACATGGGTGTATATTATGATTTCATTTTGTGTTTGTTCCGCAGAACATTACATAACCTGTCACCCACTGATACACTTTTCATTACTAAACTAACTTATTTTTAGAAAGAAAACAGGAATGGTAGATGGTGCATAGGTCAATTATAGTTAAAAGTAGTGAGGTATCAATCCAGAATGATGTTATAGCTTCTCTGAATGTTTGGTCTAACGTAAACAATTTAAAACTAAACCCATCTAAATGCAAAACTATATTGTATTTGAACTTTCAAAAACATGAACCATTGTTGATTGTTAATAATATAATTGAAATTGAAATGCTTATTGATACAAGACAATCTCAAATGGGATCATACTGGTAAAGAATTTGTATCTAAAGCCAGCATACCTGTAGATTATGAAAGTTTTATTTTCCTCAATATGATCTTCTTGATGTATTTAATAGCTACCAATATCAATCAAACCAAGGGTCGAATATGCTGTCCCAGTATGGCATTCTAGCTAAGAAACAAAGTGACATGATAGAATCTTTTCAAATAAGGGCTTGTAGAATAATTGTGTGTCATGATAATATACATATATTATGAGCAAGCACTCCATGATCTTTCCCTAGACACATTATCTGATAGAAGGCGTGATCTATGTTATAAGTTAGCCCGAGAGTTGTTTTAAAAGTATTCATTTTGATAAATGGTTTCCAATGAATAAAAGTAGTAACATGAATCCAGACGTGTAAATACAGTTAAAAGATACAGAAAAGGTGCAATCCCATTCCTTATATCGCCTCTAAATGAATGATTTGGTCTTTTATAACTTGCAAATACAGTATAACTTTATATCATGACTTACAGTGCAGTAGGCCTACAATTTTAAAATGTGTTTTACCTCTGTATTTGTACTTTTTATTCGTTTCTGTTTGTTTCCGTTTGTTTCCTGGATGTATGATTTTTACCGTTTTTAAATACTTTTATCGTTTTATATATTTTAATGTAAATACACAGTAATTCGACAGCTTCGGCTGCGACAGTGATATGAATAAAAGAAACTTGAAATTTGAACTTGAACAATAATTGGGTAAGGCGTATAATCTGAAGGTCTATATCATTGTTTTAGGTGACCTTTCTTAATTCAATTATCCGTTAAATTTTACACTATTCAAAGAAATAATTAATTTAATAATAATTTAAGAGTTGGAAACACTGTGATTTATAGCCTACATAAGTTTCTGGGTTTTATGAACCATATGTCCTAATTACACAACAATCAAATGTTTCATGCAATATCCTCGAATATCGTTTTTTAATATAGTTCGATATTGATTCAAGAAGATCTTAGAAAGTATTGGATGTTGTATATTATAACTTTATAGGGCCTTAGCTCATACTATAGTAATGTTTGAAAAAATATGATGCGAAATTTGAGTAGACTTTGGAATTTACATAGCTCCCTCTATATGTCACAAAGCTTAACTTGATTGATGAGCTACTAAGTTGTTGCAGTAATGTATCTATTTTAGTCCGGAAGTGGTTTTCTATCCGTGTGAGCATAACAGTATACTGTACGTCAATATACGTGAGCACATGCCGGTTGTTTATAGACGTTTATAACATTTCTGTATCGTAAACCATGCTTTTTATGTAGAGATATAATTTCAACATCAACCATCGTTACGTCTGCCTTTCTTTTTAAGTGTTTGACACTTTATTACCGGCGTCTATAAACTTTTTCGTAAGTACAATTCACTGTCTTTAGACTTTCTCTACTGATATAATATCAGTGATAAATTTAGTTCAGACTAATCTCTTTATTAGTACCACTTCACTTTTGTTCCCATCCTTCTAACATCATCAGTGTACCACCGCCACTGGGGATGCTGAATAAGGCTAGCGTTCTTATCACTGTCCCGCCTTTAGAGGCCTGAATAATGTAGGATTTAAACTGGAAAATAATATTTAAAAAGTGTACCGTATGTGTGCTGATGTGGGTTAATCGTGCGTACATTTTTGGATGATGCATACACTACCTTTATATAAAAATCCCTCCAACAAAAAAATAATTAAGCCTAAGGTGCCCTGCTTGTACTTAACCGTGCCTCCATTACTTAACCATGCTCTCTAGTGTATAATATTTAGCCCTGTGCAATCCTGTTTACAATCAGAGAATCAACATGAACTGTGCTTGACACTTCACTGTGTGTGCCCACACTATTTGGTCATCCATTACATAGGCCTATTTGTTTTACAAAATTTACATAATTCAGCCACAGACCAACACCCCTTCCCCCCCCCCCCCCTCCCAATCTCCTTTTCATTAACAAACAAAAGGTTATAATAGTGGATGGCCTCTTATGAACCCAGGGTGATCGCAAACTTATATTAGTTATGTTTACCTTCTTTTATTACACTGGCAGAAATACTATTTCAATATTTTGTCTGTGGATGTTATTTCATTTGGAAATAATATTATTAGCAGCTGTTGCCAAATGCTGTTGAATTCTATTGCAACTAGTAAGCATTTCATTGTTGCCTATTAACCAAATAATTAGGCAATTAATTGATCATACTTTTCAGAAAAGTTGTTGAAGAGACCTTTTTTTTAATAAGTCATGAATATTAAAAGCAAATTAAAAAGAGGGTCTCTTATTGATATTCTGATTGTCTGACTAAAGTTTCTTTTATTGTATGTCTTTAGGCACATTTACAAGGATTATCAATAGTAAATTAATCATTGTCCTATCAGATAGGTGGTAATCCCCCTGAAACAGGGGCTTTTTTGTGAACCAGTTCACCACGGTAAGCCCCTACTAATTTTGAATAATGAACTGTGTTCTTCTTTAAAGTACACACACTTTTAAACTATGTACACTAAACCTAGGTTTATAGTCCTTTTTTGAGAAGATTTTTTTCACCAGAACTAGTGAGCAAGTCGACCTCATGTCGATATTGTTGGCTCTTTAGGTAAGATAAACAGCGCCCCTGCCATCTGAAAGGACGGTAAAATAAAAACGTTTACATACAAGATGAACAATGTTTGAAGATTTAAAAAAAAAATGACATGCACTGCCATCAAAATAAGACTCCACTGAGTAAATCTATGACTAAAGGGCATTCTTATATTATTATTGTTTAATATGTTATGTATTTATTCAGTGAATCACCATATTTAGGAAGAACTCACAAGACTAAAAATAGGCACACAGGTGTGATCGTTTATTAGTTGGTAATTTAATTTCTAGATAAAAACAACATTCATAAAGCAACTTCTGTTCATCTGTGGTTAACCACCATGTTTCACTGGGGACAAACTTTTCCATTTGTAAACAACTGATAAGATCTATTAACTTTCAACCAATAAATTTGCATTGTATTTTTTGTAAAGAACACAACACCTTCAAACTCATAAATCTGAAGCTTGCGTTGTTCTTATTTTCTGTGAAGCAATTGTTAATCTCTTTGTAGAATTATTCATTTTCAAAAAGATATAATATGGCTTTATGACAATGACAAAGCAAAGTTAATTCACAATCCAGCTTAACCATAATTGAGGCTTTGATTTACCTGCATCCATAATAGATTTAGAATTAGTTTTGGTGTGAACACCTTGACCCATTGATTATCTTTATTAGAGTTTATTTCTTTTTGGTTTACTGCTGCTGTTGCTGCAAAAAAAAAAAACATAACAATTTAGGTTTACTAACTTTGTGAATAAATTAATTTCTTGGCAGCAGTAACAGGACACATTTTGCAATTGTCAATGTCAATTGTTGTGTTGTCCAATCGTCAGCAAACGTGTTGGAATGTCATTTAACCAGTTGTTGCTGCTTTAGCTCCAAAGTAACTATTATACTATTGACTTTGATTCAACTACTGTAGTTTCTTGAACTGAACGGAGTGAATTTTGAGTAATATATAAATAAATAAATTATAATTTGAATATTTTTTGCAGATAAAATGCATTGTTACACAATTTTTAGCAAAGAGTCATAGTTATGTAAACCTAAAATCAATATAATACCACTAGTACTATAAAATTCTGTAGTCTGTGAATTTAAATTTTCTAAACAGAGATATAGTAGGATATATTCCATCAAATTGATTAAAATTATTAATATTTCATGGTCACTAAGCCCTAGCCAGCAACACCCTAGTTTTCTTATAAATAATCATACCATTGAGTTTGAATGAGCAAATTTTGAAACCTACAAAATTATACTAAAAAAGAAACTTTTCCTGTCAGTATGTATTGTCTAAATTCCATTATAAAACTGGTTACTATTGTGTTGAGATAAACTGGTAATCCCTCATACGAGCTGCTTTTGTATCAGCTTATTGATGCTCTTATATAGGTGACGATATATTGTTAGTTCAATAATAATCCACACTTAATTCTAAATTTAATGGCGAAAAGCCTAAACTATATTCGGTGTATAACAATTGAGATCCACTGACGCGGTTATCAGTAACTTAAAATTACCATTCCTGTTTTACATATAAATATTTTTAATGAAATCAGGTACCAACATTGCAGTCTAAATACTATTTACTGTCAGGCTTTCAACATTGCAAATATTCTCCCCATTCAATGAGTACAAACATTAATTGTTTGTTTTATAAGACACCATGGAGGAAATATGTATTTCCTCCATGAACACACCTACTGGTTCTAAAGTAAACTATGATTCAATTAATTCACTACTTCCATGATAAGCCATAGAAAAAGGAGGAACAATATTATAGACACATAGCCAGGATTCTTAAAGGGGAAACGTTTTTCCACAAAATGAAATAACATCACAAGCTAGGTTACCGTAACTTTTGCTGCATTGATTTCTACTTGATAATGGCACTTCCACAAAGTCACTAGATCACTCACGTGGCACAACCTTTTTTTAAAAGATGTTACAATAAGCATGTCTTGACCATTACAAATAGAACCATTGAATACAATATTAATGGATAGAATCACAGCATCACAGAAATTAACCAAATAAAATGATTGATACCACTGTTGAGTCGCAACTTGAAAAATCAACAAAAAAGACTAGTAATAATGGGGTTTGAAATTTACAATATCTTCAAAATAAACTTTGATTAAGATGTAGTCAAAGTTTGAGTAGATTTTTGTTATAATGTTTATATTTATAGTTTTTAAAAAATAATTTATTTTAGTCTATCTTCTGAGATGGCCAACTATTTTTGATTCTAAATATTTTGTGCTTTATTTTATCTTTATAAATTATATTTATTTTAATTTTTTTTGTTACATGTTTATGTCATAAATGTTGTATTTTTGTGAGGGTGCCTAATGATCAGGTTCAGCTGGATGGACTACCCTCGTAAAATATTGTTGAAAATAAATAAATAAAAGTAAATGAATAAAAGACATTACCAAATAAGAAACATTGCAACTAACTAACTTTCAATGTAAAACTACAAACCAACACAAAAATTGCACTCAGGACAATATATTTCATTCAATTTGAAAACAAAAGGACAGGTTTATGGGCCTCAACTACTTTTCTACAATTAAAGGCACATCAAATAAAAACTAAATCAATTTTTAATTACTTACAATAAAGTTCAGATAAGTACCAGGTGAGTTAGTTGTAACCATTACTTCTGGATTACCCTTCTTTTTGATGTTTTCCTGCTGCAACCAATCTCACCACATGTGTATAATTTACTGTAGTAAAAGTGATTGATTTTCCAGAGTTTGAAATTAGAAGTTAATTAGATTTTGATATGTATTACAAGTGGACATAGTGGAAGTAGAAAGGTGTACTTTTAAATAGAAATTATCCCACCAACACAATGTAAAATGAAAATGATCTGAGCAATCATTTGAGTATACCCCGTGTAGGAACAATCTTAATGAAAATTTTATTTTAAGTAAAAAAAAAAGTTTATAAAACGTTTAATATCACTAACATGTGCCCAACTTTTAAAGGAATAAAGAATGTTTGTTTAAAATTAATTTTAAATAAATTTATTAAAATATTCTTATAAATAACTTTGTCATAATCTTGATTTGTAAACCTTGCTTCCCACAATGCAACACTAGTAATTTGACCAATCACAAGGGAACTTGATCAAATTACTTTGGTTTGTGTTCTTTCCTTGTGTTCAGTAGGAACCAATCTTGAATTAAAAAGTTTTGTAAGTAAATAATTTGACAGTAAATTGAACAGTTTGGTGTTAAAAAATCAGGTAGACCTAGTAGTTAAGATGAAACTTTTCTGGTTTAGTTAAGGGCGATAACGAACGAAGATAAATAGATAAGCATACATTTTCTTACATAAAACAAAAGAAATTAGAAAAGTTTTCTTTCTAGAACTATAGGATTTATTTCTATTTATGCTGTCTTTGATACAACTAATATTTTTAAAAAATTCAATCAAATGACATCATGAATGATTAATAATAATCATGACGTCATTTGATTGGACCTTTGAAAGGTAGCATAGATGGTTAACCTATGGTTCTAGGATGAAAACTTCTTAAATTTTTTTTTGTTTTATGTAGAAAAAATGCATATTTATCTATTTATCGTTGGTTGTTATCATCCAAGTGTAAATGGGCCTTTATTCTTTTTAGGTACTTGTACCATATGGCTTTTGCTTAAAAAATGTAGGTCTAAATATTACAAAAGTACTGTACTCATCAATTGAAGTAGGCCTACTTATTAAGTATTCTTGGAAAATTTCCAAGAAGTGCTTTATTTAGTACAGTTCCAATAGACATTCATAATATTCCTTTCATATGCTATATAGATTTTTATACATACACAGTTTATGCGACATTGTTTATTTCTTTATTATTTTTGTGTACATGCATGTATTTACATGCAATTTGGCCATGAGTTGTAAATCTGCTTTGTATTTTCGTATATTTTTGGAAATAATGAATCATATGAATTACAATTTATTTTTCTTTTTATTGTTTTTTAATTCTTTTAATTTTTCTTACAGCTTCTACTTGTATTATAATGAAGAATGGAATATCATTAATTTACTTTAGTCTGGTGTTATGGTCAATTAACATAGTATATTCACAAAGTAAGTATGCACAACATTGACAGTGTATTTGTAGTCTTACTGAAGCTTATAATAATTTTTAAAATATATTTTTTTTAATATGCCATTTTCATGTCACATAAGAGTAATTCACTTTTACCAAAAAATTGGATTGGCAAATAAAAAAAAATGATTTACCTTAAATACTGTAAGAAGCAAAAAATATTCACATTTTCTGACAATGGGGCTTTGGTTAAATTTAAGTCTTTATTTTGAATTTTTGTTAGTGAAAGTGAATTATTTTTGTTTCATATGGAAACTTCATTAAAACTGCAAAATGGCCTATTCAAAGTCTGATTTTATAAATCTTTATTCGTTATGATTTTGGAGGATATATACCATATTTATGTGGGGAGGGGTAACATGTATCAATCAAATAAATACCTTCAAGATATGAAAAATATACAACACAACTAGAATTTAATTCGTCACTTTGACGAATTATAGGTGATCATTTTTATCATGTTACTGAAATAAATTTTTTTTAAACATGCACGTACGTTAACATACGATCGGAAAATGTTGATGTATGCCATCCTATTATATGCTTATAGTGCTGAGTTGTGCCTATATGCCATATACAATATGTACAGTATATACTGTATATCTATATACAGTGTAGCATAGGTGAAATTACGGGACACACATGTTCTAATTTTTTGGCATGATGACGTTATCAAACTAAACTTTAAGATGACAATTTCGAAAGATAATTAATTGAGCAAAAAAATATAAGATTTGGAAAAAAATTTGGCACGTAGAAGCGCTGTGCGCGCTCTTTGAATTGTGTATAACTTTGACGAAAAATATGAAAAAACTACTTTTTCACTTCAACTGGCCATATGTTAACGTCACAACATCCGATAGGCTTAATTTTTATATGAATTAATATCTACATTTCATCAGCTTTCATAATAAATTATAATCATCAAGGTAACCTTCAATTCTGAAGAGCTGTAAGATATTCAAATTTACTGCGAAGGTGAAATTACACGGCCTACGTTATTCAAGTTTTTACGCGTGATGACGTCATTAAAATGAAGATAGTGTCAACTCATGATAAAGATAATTAATTAAGCAAGCACATACTGAAAGTTGTGCGAAATTCGAGCACACATAACCAAGATGCGCTCTATTGAATGTGATAATCTACACAAAAAGATAACAAATCCTAATTTTTAAATTCAAGTGGCCATTTGATGACGTCAAAACATTTTGTACGTAAAATGTGTACATGAATTCATATCTACAACTCAATGGCTTCCAGAATAAGTTAAAAAAATCGGGGGTCATCTTGCATTCTGAAGAATTATTTTCATTTTAAAAAAGACCTATTTTTCACCATTTTCAGAACTTTTGTAAAATTAATGTGCGCACTTTGTCATTTTTAACGTGCTCGTATAGCGTTATTTTAAGTCGGAACTGACTCAAATTTGGTGAATGTACTAAGGATGGTGAGTAGAATGAGATTTGTAAAAAAAATTCATGTTTTTACGCTTTTTAAGTATCGCGCGCGCAAAAACGCATTTTTGCGCAGTAATTTTTTGAAACACGCAAATGGCCTAATTCATGCTCTAAATTGATCAAAACTTAATTTTGAGCGTTTTAAATTTTTAACGCGCGATATCACGCGCATGAACCTACGTGCGCGTGCATTTTTATTTGCTAATATTTTTACCCTTGATCTGAAGTTTACGTGTAGTGAATTTCATTAATATGTGATAATGAATTATGGAGATATGATTGATAATGTGATTTCGCAAAATGGCGTATAAATGTCGTCACGGATGAGTGATCACGCTGGAAAGCTTATTAGGATTAAGTTATATTATTTGAAAGATATTCTGAAATTTTTGTAATCATTGACATTAAACTTTTTGAGATAATTGTTACACAAAATAGTGTACAGAAACAATAAAAAGAAAAAAAAAAATAATAATAAAGATTTTATACAATAACAATAGGTGATCATTTTATTCTAAATGATCACCTAATTAATATCAAGAAGTGATAAAATACAGTAAAAATTTATAAAAATGATCGGTACATTGTAGATCATGTCAATCAATGGATTCCACTACAAATAGAAATGTGTTGACAATATTGTCTATAGTGTATGTATAATGCATTTGGTGGGCATTTATTTGAGAAAATAAATAAAGGCTTAATTAGAGGGGCCTTTATTCAATTATGTTTTATTGGGGGTGGGGGTTTATTCAAGGGAGGCGTTTATTCAAATAAATACGGTAATATTGGAGGCATTTTAAAATTCTTTATGTAGCTATATAGAGTAATGTATAAATACTCATGCAAACGTTTGAAATGAACAGGATGCCAGAAAGACTATTGTATTGATGTTACATCTTAAGTAAGATTTGCATTAAGCTTTTTAGCCATGAGAAAAAAAATGTTGTGTCATTTATGACAATGTATTAAACCTCCAGACTATGAAAATGATTCCCGCACAATATATAAAGATAATGTTAATGCGTTCACATCAAAAATTGTCAAACTAGATAATCTCATATGTGTCGCCATAAAGTTTGGATGTGAACTCGGCTATTAAAATGTTCTCACTCCCACTTGTCAAGCCAGAACAGTTAAAATCTAAGTTGTTATTGCTGAGCCCAAATTATTCAATGAAGATGCTAATTTTTATATCTAAATACCCACCTGAGACAAGCATGGTGAATGCTTTTACCTGCAACTGCATCAGTGTAGTAGGCCTAAACCTATCAGAGGTTGTGTAACAATTTAACTGGTTATCATTAGTTATTAACACAAACATTGTTTTTAAGAATATTTTTGTAATTATGGCATTTTCTGTGAAAAAATTACTGGCTTTAGTAATACAATATGTAGGAAGGGAAGCTACTGGGAGGTTTTACAGGGCCATCTTTGGTTTTACTGGATATTGTCAACTGGACCTAGTACTAAATCAGACAGTTACTGTTCCTATAATTATTTTTCTTCTGAAAAATACTGGCCAGCAAATATAATAATAATTATAATAATATTGATTTGATCAATGTTACCATTTTCAGTTGCATAATTTAATAGACTGAGAAAATTATGTTTTTCCTATTGGTTGGCATAGAATGATTCTATCTGTATTCAATTGCATTGGTTTGTTCATCATATCATTTTTTTGTTCATGTTATAGACCCTTGTCAAGAAGTAACGTCTTCCTGTAAAGAATGTATTTTAAAAAGTTCCACTTGTGCCTGGTGCTCTGGACTGGTAAGTAAATCTTCACTGATGTCATTGAAATTTCAGTAGCATACATGCTATCTTTCCTTCCCATCAAATTGTAAGATAAGAATGAGGCAGTTAGGGCAGAGAATGTTCTTTTTCTTGTAGAAACTTTATTATAGCCCAATGTAATGGAATATCCAATACATGGAGCATATACTGTAAACGTCATCACTGTCAGACAACCACAAACAAGATGTTCTTGTACTGTTTGGTTCCTGGTGGTTCCTTCATCTAATATAATTTCATCCCCAATGGGTTTGAATTCCAATATCAATTCAGAAGTTTCAAGATTCCAATGTCAGCCATTTTAGATTAAATTAATGTTTTAACTAAGAAGATTGAAAAAAATAATTTAATTCGCTTAAAAACAATATATCATCATTATATTAACAAATCAGTCATATTCATTTAATTATTATAAATGAATGTATGTGACACAAATACAAGAAATTTAGGATGTATCCTAGAAAAATAATAATTGAATAAATTTAAAATCAAATTTAAAAAATAATTTTGTTTAACCAAATATTGTGGTTTGCAAATAATAATGCTGTCCCTGCCTCAGTATCAAAGTTGTCAATTCTGTAGCCAAAGTTTCAAGGGCTCTGATATTTATATATCATTTATGAATGAATACACATGACACAAATACAAGAATTAGGACGTAGCCTAACAAAATAATAATTGATTGAATTCAAAATGAAAATTAAAAAATAATTTGTTTAACCAAAAATTGTTGTCTGAAAATATTATTGTTGTCCCTGCCTCAGTATCAAAGTTGTCACTTCTGTAGCCAAGGTTTCGAGGGCTCTGATATTTATATATTTGTACAAATCCCTCATCCATAAAGCACAATGTTTCATACATACTTGACATAATTGTTCAATATATACGTCATCAACAAAGGTTATTGTCACTTTGTAAATGTACTTGCATCACTTAAAATGCTTTTTAATTCATGGTGATATATTTAAGCCTAAATGCATCTCTACATTCTTGATATTAATGGAATGAACACATTTGAAATCGTACATCACTCACAAGGAAGAAGCTGATAAATTTGTATCTTTTGTGCAGTCAAAATTTCATTATATAAATTATACTTTAAGTGGAATTTTATTCAGAATTACCTCACCTTTTCCTGTAGTGTTTTCAAAGAAAAACATTTCTTATTGGTTGTTATTGTCAGACGATATTATTGAAAGACTCAATAATTAATGTGATTATACAATAATTATGCTAGTGATGAAATATAAAGTGTTGTTCCCACTTGCGACACAACACAATGTAAAAAATGCTCTTCTAAGTTTTATACCTTTAATATGGTATATAAAATAAGCTCCGAAAAAGTGAGGCAATCATTGTAATTTATTATTATTATTTGAAACTTTAATACTGTAAAATAATGCTTAGTCATGAACCAATATCTATAGATTTTAGCTTAAAGTCCCATTCCCTACGTTTTTTAGATCTAATTTAAGCTCACAAACTACATTTAATGTAAAAATAAACATTTTTGTGGTGTTATTGCAATAACTTTTTTCGTTTTTAAATGGTTAAAAATGTGAAAAATACATTACTGCTGTTTATCAGCCATGCCTGCAAAACTAAGCCTAGCTAGGTAGGTAAGAACCGTCCTGTGTCCTGTGACGTCACAGCAATATACGGCGACGGCTGTACGGCGAGCGCGTGCCTCGATATCTTTAATCTCGCCATTGTTCTGAAATCATATGTGCATCCCTAATACGTTGTAAAAATATGGTCCTCGGTCAAATTGTCCTTTAATGTTTTTAAGTAATATGCATTATTTTTACAAAACGTCAACAATTGTATAGAATGAGAATAAATTTCAAGTTAATTTTGCTATTTTCAAATGTAGGTCATTATTTAAAAACTGACTGGAATATGGAGCATCACACCTATTCATATCCTTTTCATTGTGTATTGTCAGATTTACTCATTCCAAGAGAAACAAAACATCATAAATATACATAAACACATAATATGTATACACATAAACACATAATATGTATACATTTATGTTTATAAAATATAAACAAAAGTCAAGGTCTGACAACTTATTTCTGCATGGTCTGACATAGTTTAAGCTATTTGTTGACTAATATTAGTTATTTATGTGGTTATTATTACTTCCGTTGCAGTTAATAAGTTCCTGTATTACTATTCCATGGAACTATAATAGCTCCCCATGACTATTACCATGATTGCAATGCTACAATATGCCTCGCATATAATCCATCTGTCAAACTACTACCATGCCCTATTATAACTCCTGTATTTTGGTTGTATTTTTATTCAGGATACTGAATCTCCATATGTTTCTTTGATATGTAATCAAAACAGCCGATCATTTGCTAAAAGTCTGTGTAATGAGGCATAAACTTGATGACTATCTACATGACACAAACTATACCTTTTATTGCTGATGAGCTATAAGTGCGTATATGGATAGATAGAAATACAGAGCAGAACAATTTTGTCATGATAAAGATCTAAATAGGTTAACTATATAAGCTGTGTATTACTGTGTACTGAAAATTCTTTTTACCATGGAATCAACAATAATAATGCACTTTTGCTTGTTAACTTTACCTTTAAAAAGAAATCCATAGTACTGTACATTACTCTTTACAAACTATGTTTTTTATTTATTTTATTTAAGTACATTGCCAAGGACATCAATGTTTCACTGTCCAATATAAGGCTTGCAATCAGCGAGTCAAATGGCCGAGCGCACAGCGATGGCCGAGCGTACAACAACAACGGAAAGGGTTCGAGGCCGACTCGCTCCTAGTTCTGGTGGTGGAACAAGTCTTGTCGGATAAGGACTATAAACCGTACGTCCAGTGTACACAGTTCATTATTCGAAAAGAGTAGGGGGTTACCCCGGTGAACTGGTTCACAAAATAGCCCCTGTGTCTGGGGGATTACCACCTATCTGATAGGACAGTGATTAATTCACTATTGGTAATCCTTGGCCACATTGCCTAAAGACATAAAATAAAAAAATAAAAAAGTCTATTCACAAACATACACACAAGATGATCTACATAAACAAAATAGTCTTATTTTTTGTACAATTGTAAATTCAATGTTTAACATGGTCTTGAAATAAAGTGTTCATCTATCTATGGTATTTTAATAAAAACCTAATAAAAACAATATTGTATCCAACTTCAACTTGTATTTGAAACTTTGATTAATGTATGGACCATCCAAAAACTAATATACAAATTATAATTTAGAATACAATTTTAAACATATTTATTATTCGATTAGTAGAAGAACAGGTTCAAAAATAAAATTTAGGATCTAGTTGCTTGATAAAGTTATATCAATATGCGAGTTGAAAGGTGGAAAATGAAGAAATGAATAAACATTTGATTATTTTAATACAATTTGTTACAATCCTTGGACATAATTATAAGGGACTGTCCTGGTGTCATAACAAACTAATGGTTATAAAATGCTGTAGTGTTTAGGTAATAACATGTTTCTTGAAAAAGTAAATAATTGAGTGTTAAATGTCCCTGAAAAGCACTTTTAACCAGGATATCATACTAATCCCAAAGGCATACTAGATTATGACAACTATAGCATTTAAAAACTCATTAAGCTGTTGTCATAACTACCCAAATACTAAAAGCTCCATTATGATGTACAACTATTCTTCTCTACTCCTACTGTATTTGTTTGTTTGTTGTTATTTTTGTGTACCATGCTGTACATTACACTGTTTATCAATTAATGTTTTGCTATTAGCTTCAAATTGAAAATTATATATTAGTGTTGACTTTTCAAAAATATTTAGCTGTGAGAATAAATACTGATTGGCTATTAAATAGACCCAACTCATAAGGCGCCAGTTTGTATTGAAAAAAAATTGATTCTCTTTGAAAAACTGTACCAACTTTGTTGTTATTGATTATTATTGATAGTCATGCTGTTCATTTCACTTTCAGTGATAACCACTTTAAATGGCATTTTCAAAATAATCGTTATTATGTTTGTAAATACCCAAAAGGTGCACAGAATGACCATTTTAAGTCTACCATAGCACCTCAATCGTTTGACCACTTTCGGTTTTGGTAGATTGTAGTTGATTACTAGATATATTGGTTTTATGGGTTTTTTTTTGTTAAACGGTTATTTGCAATGTTGCATCAGAAACCGGCCCTTGATTTTGATCTTCCGGTAATGTCATTGTTTAGTTGCTTCTCTATGACTCTTGCCCAAGAAGTAAATTACTTTACAAGCACTTAGTTGCTTAAGTCAAATAAATAACTTTTAAAAACAAAAACATGAAAGTGAAATTTAAACAATGGCAGCTCATCCATCATGAAATTCTTCCATCGTTACACAATGACAAATATAATTCAGCATTTAAAGTGGATCATTCGCTGAATCAGTAAGATAAAAATAAACTAGAGGGAATTGCATGCTGTGATTTTGTACATGCTATACTTTCTTCTGCAAGTAAATAGTAATTTGAAGCGTGATTCAATTCACTCACGCAGAGTTAAAGTTTACAACCACCTTAAACTGAATGAACTTAGCTGAATTACATTGTATGGACAAAACAAATGTCCGTATTAAATAGAAAATTGCAGTAGTTTTTGACATAGACAGTGTTGTGGTTGCTTGGATGCTGCTGTGTTCTGATGCTTGTACAATCGGCAAAAAACTTTGAAGCTATATAGTTACTGAAATTAATTTAAATAGCAAGTTGTGAACCCCCGATAGCTTTAAAATGATGCCTTAGAAACATCTTACTATAATTCATCAAAGCTAAAAATTATTTTAACGTAACCCATGTTCCTGCTACTTCGTGGCTACTGGTCATGGTAAGTCTACTAATTGAATCCTGTGGGTACAGGTAGGCCTTGTGTATAGAATACATGAGTATGTCAATGGAATCGCAAACAAAGTCTACAGAATGTTTACCCCAACATTTATGGAAGGTTTGTCTTTTTATTTATGCATTTCTTAATGCCATCTGGTACAGTCAGACACTGCTCAGAATTAAACATGTTGGAATTTAAACATTCCGCAATAGCAACATGTTCTAATGTGGGCCATACATTTCAACACATAACACCACACTTAATTTTTTTGAAAACAGTACGCTTTTTCAAAACTCCTCGAAAAATTCAATTTTTCTCTTCCTTATGCAAGCATCTCAAATCTTTATGAACAAATACAATAGCATACAGATAGGTGGACCCAAGAGGTTGAGAAAGGAGAAAGGGTAAACAAGGATCAAAGGTCATTGAATGTCACCTTCTTGACTAGGGCCTCCTTCTGAATCAATTTAAAGCCTGTTTTCCACTTGGTGAATGTATTGGAATTCAAAACATTGTGTGTCCATGTCTTGATATTTTCACCTATTAATTTTTGTGAGATGAAAATTGTGTAACCAATCAAAACATAGATTTGTCCGATTACCCTAGTGAAAAATGGACTTTAGGGCTGATTCAGAATTTATGTTTAAAAGAAAAATATATCAATATTCATTATAAAGGCCAAGCACAGCTGCAGTAAAACAATTATTTTAACTAAAATATTGTTCATGTTTACATTTTTTAACCAGCATAAACAATGACAGGAAAATGAAATTAGGACAAATTGAGAACAATTAAAACAATACTATTAATATAGTTCATAAATATTTTCTTCAAACAATTTACTTCACCGCAAATACTGTATAGTGTATAGTGATTGTAGCTGTGAGTTATAAATAGTATATATATATATCAGAAACTCCAATTATTTGTCAACTGATTGTCATATCAGATTTATGTAGACCTAAAACTTACATAATTCTAAGTAAAGTGTACTTCAAAATGGCACAATAGGACTGAAAGGAAACATTTTAGCTTCCAGAAGCAATGGGTTAGTAAAAAAGAGTTCCCAACCCACAGCTGTTATAAATTAATTGTACAATCAAAATCATTTTCTTTAAAAATAAGATGTTCCTGTGCAACAATTTACATAATTATTATCAGGTGACGCGTCTCACTGTTCAAACACGGCATCACGCATACGTCATACTTTTTTTCCATGGTCAAAAATCTTGCATATGAAATTGAGTAATAAGATACTTCCCTTTTTATAATTAAATTAAATACTAAAGAATACATCTTTTATTTCTACTAAGGGTGAAGTTTAATGTTATTATTCATGGTTATGTATTTTAAGCATGAAAACAAAGTAATTCAGTTTTAAGGCCTATTTTAGATAACAAGCGATAAATAGATAAATGTACATCAAAATAAATAAACAAAGGAAATGTTCATCCTAGAACTATAGAATAACTATCCATACTGTCTGATAAAAGATAATTTTAAGAAATGCAATAAAATGACATAACAAAATTGTTACAATACAACAATGTCATTGTTCTTGTTGATCATGATGTCATAGTTATGTATTGTATTTATATAAATATTTTGGGGTAAAATTATTAAATAAATGTTCTACTTATTTTTCCTCCTTTTCTTTATGTCAAAAATGTTATAGGAATTTTGATTTTATTATGTAATGTTTTTTTTTTGCTTGATTGAAAAAAAAAAAAAAATGAATGAATGATTTGTATTTACAAAAATAAAAAATGGACTCAACAATTTTCCTTTCATTAATTATTTATCTATCTGTTTATTGATTATAAAATTGATGTCTTCTGGCCTAGTTCTATTGATAACAAAATAAATATATATGAATATAGTTTATTTTATACTTTATGTAATGTTTTTTTTTGCTTGATTGAAACAAAACAAAATAAATGAATGATTTGTATTTACAAAAATAAAAAATGGACTCAACAAATACCTCTTTCATTAATTATTTATCTATCTGTTTATTGATTATAAAATTGATGTCTTCTGGCCTAGTTCTATTGATAACAAAATAAATATATATGAATATAGTTTATTTTATACTGTTACAATTTTCTTTGTTTTTAGGGTTTTGGAACCAACGATAAACCTAGATGTGATACATATACGAATCTTATTAGTAATGGATGTCCACTAGCTGATCTCAATAACCCAACAATTGAATATACAATTCCTGAGGTAACAGAATACATTTATTTTACTTTGGATAGTTGTGGTGTGGTGCCCAACCTCCTACCTGTAGATCAGATCATCTGTTTGGGCCTACATACAGATAAAATAGTTTTTTATAAAGTATGCCTATTTGATAATAAAAATGTTATTCTGATATTTTATCAACAGGATGAAGATCTTAGGGATGCAGATATTAATAATGAACAGCCTGTACAGGTACGACCTCAAAGGATTGAACTTTCTATACGTCCAGGTAAGCTTTATGTTGTAGTTCTCTTCTTGTAGTGTCTAGCCTCGGAAAGAACTTTAGCTTTTATGCTAAAGATGTTTATTGAGGACAAAGGTATGTCATTTTGAACTCTGAACAACTACCCTCTGCATATGACAAATATCACTATACACTCTAGAGCCTTAAGAAAATGTTTTAATTGTGTAGATGCCCTGAAAGATATGACTTTTGATATTTGTCCTTAATAGAGTGTGGTGGGTTGAAGTTTATGATTGCAGTAATTGTCAGTCTCAAGTTGTATCCCAATTAGTGGCAGTCACTACTGACATAAAAATATATTTTAAAATAATTGTAAGGCTATGTTACCAACAAACTATATTAATTAGTGTACAACCAAGATCAAAGTTATAAACTGTAGAGGAAAAAACGAGAGTTTGAGAAACGGTTATTGTTCTTCATGACACTTCCTGTTACCATCCTAGAAACATGCACACTGAATTGCATCCAACTATTTAACAAACTATTTACACTAATACAGTACAATCAAACATCGTATACTATATATATAGCTCTAACAAAACATTTCAATCTTCTATCAACTAAAGCCGAAGTTTAGTCATATCCCGGGATCACACTCTATTATTCACCACTGATAGACTTTCTTCATCAGTGCTTCTTTGAATGGATTACTTTTGGGAGCAGGAATGCTAGTAGACCAAACCCAGTAACATTTTTGATTGCGATCATGTGGGAAATTACCTCATGACATCTTATGCAAAAACTGTACGCTGTTTTCCAATATTACTTATGGTCAGTGTTTTACAACATGTTGTATGTTAAAACATTGATTGTTCAGGCAACAAATTTGATTTGTACACTAAAACATTGTAAAATGTGTGTGTGTGTGAACAAGGTCCCAGTAGATTGAGGAATTGTGTATCAGTTTATCTTATCTGCCATGTCATGTTTACATACAAATATTTATTTAACTACCAGCACTTTGACAGCTTTATCTTTTTTATTTAATGTCCAAGGTCAAGGTGTATACATATAAAAATATTCCATAAAAATAATTAAAGTCTGTTTCACATGTCTGATTATAACAAGAAGATTAGCTAGCATTGTTGTCCCAAACTGTATATAATGACCACTCTTGATGGGAATGGCAGTAAGATACTAGCTAGCCCATTTGGTTTTGAGCAGTTGATTTTGCTAAAAAAAGACATAGGTCTGTTTCTAACACTTTTCTGCTGATTCTAATCAGTCTTTCTATGCCTTCAATAAAATTCAGATACCTGATAAAACAAGTTTAGCTCATAATTGGCTTTGTGTTTTTATTTCATTACTACGATTTACAAGAGGCGATCCATGGAGCCTAATTTATAAACTTGTTTGGCAATATAAACTTGGGGTATGATAAAGGATTTCCTACCTTCATCATTATCCTATTTGCAAGCCTGAATGGCAAAAAAATACAGGAAGACAGTGTGGGAAAGGATCAATGTAATAGGGTGCAATATTTGAACATGAAAGCCTTACAGTATCTCCTGCTCGCTTTCCCTCTATGTCTATGTTAGCCTGTTTTCCACTACGCGAATATATTTGCGCGAATCGAACATTCCCGACTTCTGATTTTTTGCGCATTTTTCACATCACAAAAATTAGATTAAATCATATATACGTATGTGCATTATTCAACACTTTTAAATTTATGCAAATAAATTTGTCTAGTGGAAAACCAGCTTAACGTTTACTGCCCATGAGACGGTAATTACATTTTTATAAAATTATACCAAACAAATTAAGTTCGGAAATAAACTGTGATAGATCATCGTCAGTTTAAAAATGACAAAACAAAAGAAGAAAGCTTATATCATCTCAGCCAATCCAGATTCTACTTTAGAAGATCATACTGTAGCTGTTCCAAAGCTGTACTTTTGAGTGATTTTTTTTACAAAAATCGATTTCTTTTTTGTATAGATATATTTTTAGTTAATACAGTAATGGTGTTCACAGCCACCATACAGACATTATTAAAGTTTTCATAATTATAATATGTAGTTTAATTTTGTAGTGTATTATTTTTTGTTTTTGAAAGCTTAAACATAACAGCATCATCGATCGGCTTTGTAGAGACAAGCTGACTGGTGAGAGCTGTCAAGCACTAGATTATATATGTTTTACACATTGACTAATAATATTCTGAAAGCCTTCGATACTGTTTCGTTACCCTTCCATCAGTGTGTTAATGCATTATTTTGCTAATCCTCTCGATATGATGCTAGAGCATTATTTATAGGGTATAGTAAAGTGCTATACATCCCTATCATGTACAAAATTGAAAACTCTTCATGATGATTGATAAATTCAAGAGGATATTTAACATTTATTTCTTTTCAAGCATGTACTAAATATACTCCGCAAAGTGGGGAAATTTAGCCAGAAATTTATGAAAAGTTTTAGGTATTATTTATTGATAAATACTATTATACGTTTTAGTTATACTGTACCATTTTCTTTCAATGTGAACACCAAGTAATGGTAATATATATATTTTTTTATTTTAAAAGCTCACAAAGTGATTTTGTGACGTCATCAATATATTAATTTTCTTGAAAATCAATAAGCATGGTCTGTTGGTATATACAGGTAGCTATTAAATATTCAATAAATTTACTTTATAATTGAGGACATATCATGCAAACATACAAGCTTTAATACAAAGATGCTATAGACACTTGGCAAATACTTCTTCAAGCATTTTGCCAAGTAAATTATCCTAAAATTATGGTATCATATTAAACTTTATTACAGAATGCAGAGTAGCTAGGGCCTATTATATCTTGTTTTCTTTCTCATTTGATACATATTAAAATTTACTACTGTAACAAGCCTACCATAACATTGTTGCATGCTGATTTTGTTTTTCTTGCACCTGACTAATTTGATATTTTACTAGACTTTTTACTAGGGCTACCAGCTGCTTAGATTCTTGACTCATCATTCATTAAGTAACAACTGCTAAGTGGTAGGCTATCTCTACTGGTATTCAATACCCTTGGGAATCTCAGTTCAATTAACAACTTGGCAATTTAAAAAATGCCAGCTTAAGCCAAATGGAAAATATGGATTAAGTATGGCAACAAACATTGCAAATTACCAAATATGATATGGGAAGCAGATTACTGTAAACAATGTTAGGTAGTTTAGCCCACTAAATTATCACTATAATGCATTCTTTACAATATCCAGAAGTTCACTGCTTAATTTAAGGAAGTATGGTAAAGAAATGCTGGTGGCCAGTCTATAATGAACATAGCCTATACTATTTATTGTATTTCTTTGTAATTTTTTTGTTTGTTTCAGTCTCAAAATATCCTTATTCCTGCTGTTATTAAAATGATTTACATATTGTAGTATTTGTAAAAAAATTGGTATTCATAATTGTTCCTTTATTATGATCTTTACTTTTCCTTAAGATACATTTTTAAAAAGCTAAAGAAAATATATTAGATTTTAGAAAACAGAAACATTATCTGATAGTTAATGATCAGACAATTGAACATGTTCATGAAACCAAATATCTTGGTACACATATTGATGATCAACTCAGCTTTTATTTGTATTTATTAAGTTATTGCCAGTTTTACTTTTACCTTGAACTTAATTTCACAGCGTTTAAACTTTATTGTTGGAAATGCATTTTTAAATGTATACCAGTATAACATACATTGTATTTATTTTTATAATTTGGTTTAGAATAACTTTGTAATGATTACAATAGGATGTAAAAACAAATTAAATTTGCTATAAGTGTGTCTGGTAGTTAATTTGTACCAGAAAGTATGGTAACTTCATCATTTATAATTCAGAGTAGGAATATATCATGCATGAATTAGTGACATTTGAAATGTCTCCACAAAGTTGATGTAATTTACAGTACATTACTTTTCTCTGGTATTTTACAACAAATGGCCTAATGATGATAAATCCAATGGCTAAACATTTAGTTATTTTTTTTACAAAATGTGTATTTTTATGTTTATAACAAATATTTTTGGATTCAAAATTATCAAGTATCATACAAATGAAAGTTTATGAGTTGAATGGAGAGAATGAATACTCTTCTAATTAACAAATAAAAACATTTGTAAAACACAAGTTGCTGCTTCCATTTGGGAATCTTATTTAAAATGTTGATTTTGATCTTGGTTGTGGAATTCATAGAACAACTTCTTATTTGCACAACATTTAAAAATAAATTGTACAAAGACGCTGTGTAATAGAACGATTAAATATAGCTTTTACCATGCAATATAATGTCGAAATTGATATGAAATTATCCAATATAATACCAAGGATACATTCAAGTGTGTTATAAATATCAGATTAATTTCAATTGTTATATAGCAAATATAAGTATAATGTTTTGACATACTCCTATGTTCTGACTCTTTGATAATCTGTTTAGATATTGCTTTCAATTAACTTCACAGAGTAGATTACTATAGATGGATTATGTTAATTCATGAATAATGTACTATTTTCAATGCGTAATGGACGTAAATTAATAGCTATCCAATTGATGATTAGTGTAAATTCTCATACATTGATGAATAAATCCTATGTTTTGTATTTTGGTTTGAAAACCGAAAAACTCATTTTTGCATAATATACTGTAAACAAGTTACTAATTATTCCAAATTTGGCAAAACTTTGCTTTCATCAGTATGGTTTTGTTTGCTAAAGTGGTTTTCCACTCAAAATGGAAGAGATATATTAAAAACCAGATTTAATTTGTGTATAATTGTGTCAGAATTTTAGCCCTAAGGTGATCAAGATGTTTAGGAAACCTTATTTTGTCAGTTATAATTAAGCAAATCTTGCGTTTATGATTTTATCAGATGTCCACATCCTTCTACTGTCAAAACCTTGCTGACTTGTCACTCACTTTCTTCAGTCAAAACACCATAATCATAGACATGTGTGTATTTACTGAAAAATTGATGAATTAATAAAAATTAGTTTTTATTTTATGATTGTTTTGTTCCAATGATGTGTTATGGTCATTTATTTTAAATGATCTGTGAAGGTATGCAGTATCATATATCAAACTGTTTATGTCATTTTAAGCTCTTCTAACCAAAGTTGAACATAGTAAAATCCTATTTTAGCAATAAACACACCATGACCAACACACTTTGATAAAAGACTGGCAGGCATCAACTGTTGATGACCTGATATTAGGTCTATTTTCATTTGGTAAAAATGTATTTACTAATGGTCTTTTTAAACACCAAAATAATAGTTTAGAGCCTTTGGCTAGCTCCCATGAAACATTATTTGCCACATGATGTCCTGTTTCTTCTTTGTGAGTTGAATGGATAGAATAGTTCATAATTGATTGACTGTTCCATTAAATGCCTCGCTATAGTTATTTTAACTCGTAAGTTCGGTGGAATCATTCATGATTTACCTAACTATTGTAACTTTTATTAATTAATCCACTGCTTCCATTTTGAATCTATCTCTAGGGGTTTATGCAGTGGCATAATGGCTATGAGCACTCACTGGCTAAACCCATGGGCCCAGAGCTCAAGAGGCCCAGAGCATGAGTAGTCCAACTACCCAGGGTTGGAGGGCTCCTTAGGAGTGGAAAACGACTTGGGAAAGAATAGGCCACTTTGTAGTTTAAAATAAAGTTAATCACTTCTATAGAAGAAATAATAATAACAAATAATGTTTTCACTTTATATTTATATTTTTTGCTTTAAATTACATTTTGTCAGATGAATAATTTTTATCCAATTTTCGGTCAAAGTAAATAACTATTATGTAAATGACAGATTAGTCACCCATTAGTAATAATACTGGTATGTTGTGTTTAGCCAGGTGTAATAGTAAAATTAGAATATGGCATGGAATAAATCATAAATGGGTCATGCAGTTGTTAGTTTATACACAAACATGGACAAAATTACACTTTTAATAGACGAATTCAGTGATGCATTGCTAAACTTGGGTGTCTGAGATCTGAGAAAATTTTGGAACACCATGTTGTTGAAAAAGTCATAACTCCTCAACTGAGGGTTGTATGAGAAACATTTTCAGACCTCCCAACTTGGATTGACAAAAAATAGGGAGATTTTTTCGGTAATAATATTTTAACTAGTTGAATAAGGTTTATCGCAAATAGCGTGTGCGATGCATGATGGGAAAGATTTGGGAGCAAACGTCACAACGCGTACGTACGTGATTTGTTGTTTGTATGTACGCGTCGTGACCTACCATGCTTTTTACGAACAATGGTATTTGCGTTTTGCTTTTAACTAAACAACCAACTTCACAACGCCCTGTCAATTCAACAAAATCCAACGTTAAAAATGTGATTACTTGGCTTGGCCATATTGTATATGTTCCTTATTTAAAATCGGGAAATTTTTATTTAAAAATGAAAAAATCGGGGGAAATTTGGGTTTCGCGGGAGAGAACCAAAAAAATCGGGAGACTCCCACAATTTTCGGGAGAGTTGGGAGGTTTGCATTTTTACTGGTAAGTGTTCTTAAAAAGTACAGTATATGTGCAGGAGTTTGAAACATGATATGTAAAATTCTCATGCAAATTAATATGCTTTATTTACAGTGTGCTACCCGCCAAGTTAGATGATACTCATTGCCAAATCCTTAAATGAAACTACATATTAATTAATTCATTTTATCTCCCATATTTATTTTTATTTTCTTACATTTTGTTTTGTTTTTGTTTTCAATTAGGAATGTTTCATGAGATAGACTTCCTTGTTCGTCCATCAGTTGATTTTCCGGTTGATATGTATTTTGTTATGGACTTGTCACGTTCCATGAGAGATGATTTAGCCACCATGAAAAATGTCATTGGAGATCTTGGTAAATTTTGTTTTTCATGCAAATGAACTTGAAATAAAACAATTTAATTATCTACTATTGCACTTAATTTACTGGAACCTAAATGTAAAAATTAGGTTCCATATATTTAAGATTTTTTTTTTTAAATACTGGCTTTAGTTTTAAATTAGACATTTCTGATCTTTTTAACAATACCAATGATTCTTTTTATCTCAATAGCTAGAGAAATGGGAACCGTTACAAAGGATCTAAAACTTGGTTTTGCATCATTTGTAGATAAAACAGTCATTCCATATGTAATATCCTATGCTCTTGAGTAAGTGTTTTTTTAACCATTTCATACTTATTTTTAACAATCTTAACAATCTTAATTGGTCAGATGTTTACCCTATTTTGATGTAATTGTACTTTATACTAAGTACAATTTTAAATAATAACACTTTTAAAAACATGCATGTCATTTTTGGATGAAACCAACCAAAACCCACATTACCTCTAATTTAGATCACTAGCCTGTCTCTAGATCACCAACCTTACGCTAATTGGATTGGGATGATAATTTAATAACCTTTAGGTACCTTTTTTTCTGTCAGGGACCTAAACGTTATTGCTTTTAATATTTACTTGCTTTATTTTAATTATTATTAGGACCTATCAATTCATAAATGATGACACAAGATCATATCTATGATTAGTCAAACATGCTGATTCCAATTTTTTTTATAAAGAAGTAATGTGTGTGTTTCTAATTTCATACAAATTTTAAACATACAGGTACTAAGACCTTGATGTAATAAGTTAATCTTAATTTGAAAGTATAATTTGGCCCTAAGGCTTCAGTTCCTGTATTTTTACCATGGAACTTAATTGAAGCACGTAATTCTATACAAGAAAACGTCCCTCTTCTTAAAAATTGCTACATTTTATTCAGTAAACTTCATCTCAATAGTGTTTTTGATGAAGTGCAATACTTGAACTACAACTAATTTATGAGTGCATGTTAGCCTAAAATTAATATTAGGGACTTTACACATAAGGGCAGAATGCAAAAAGGCGACAATTTTGGAGAAGTCCTTCTATGTAACGTCCCTAATGAATGAATAATGAAACTTATAATCTTTAAACTTTATAGTATTCATGTCTTTTCCCCAACTTATGGCTAGGCAATATAGCAATAAAACCCCTATAACAGTAATTTAGACATTACTTTTATTTTCTCCAAACCATCACTAGTATTCGAGGTGAATTATTCAACAGGTAAAGTAGACTGGATGCCCGTACTGTATGTAATTGCATTATGATATATTATACTCTATTGTAGTTAAATATCTGTAGGATCTACACTCATTGCATTTTGGTTTTGCCTTGATTGCATTTGTCATCCTATATCTGCCATTGGTATCTTCATTCTTTGTATTTAAATAGAAATGTTCAGGTTAAATAAACCTTTACCTTTTATGTTTCCAAAGACAGACACACTATAGTATACTTGCAGTGTATCAACATTGTTACTGTACTGTATAAAGTAATAAAACAAGTTTTCCAAAAAAGGACTAAAATATGTTGACTATTTTAGGGTTATAACAATATAGGCCTAGGTCTACCACTTGTGTGATTTTCCCATGATGCATTTTGCTTGTGACGTTTTTGAAGACTTATCCTATAATTAATTTACTTTTGCTTGTGAAGTATTGAAGACTTTCCCCATAATTCATTTAATTATGCATGAACCAGCCTCAACTAGAATTCATATCACTGCAAATAAAGCTTTTTGAAATACCATTATTTATACAACAAAGTTACTGTAATAAGCTGACCATCAACAAACAAAATAAGCTTAGGATGGTAAGGTAAAACATACAATGATTTAAATCACAAGAATGAATTGGCTTGTTATTATTTTCAACAATATTTAGAAATTTAAAATTAAAATTAATATTGAATATTCTACTAAAAATTAGCGTTGACACTATATGTACTCTTAGGTTAAATGTGTTACATCTCTCAAAACTCGAATTTCTTTTGTTTTGGCAATTTTTTTTCAGCAATCTCTATTTCTTGTACTGTTTCTAAAAGCAACA